>NC_044503.1:26229483-26829483 GCF_902362185.1 Chanos chanos
AATGGCTTTCTCTGTGTTTGGTGGGAAGTTCTAATGGCCATGCAGTTGTCAAAATAAAGTGAGGTGGGGAGTGGGGGGTATGGGGGGTCATTAGGCTCCGTTGATATGGTTTATTACTATGACTGACATAAACAAGCAGGTCAATTTTGTAATGTACTCTGTTTACAGTGTCCACTCTAAAGCACTTCTGAAAGTGGAATACAGCAGACCAGCTTTTAACACACTGTTTAACATACTTTAAATACCTTGACATCTGTCCAGGGTGATCACAGCAAACGTAACATCATTTCGCTGGAGTGTACTTCTTCAAACTCTCTACTCCCCTATAAAGAAACAAGGATACAATCATGGATTTTAGATAAGAATTCAAAATGTGATCTCCACCCACATCCATTTTGATTTCAGTAAATAAGGAGCCAAAGTTTTGGGCTTTTTTTGTGGGGGGGGGGGGGGGCGGGGACCAACATTCCAGATGTCTTTTAGAAGCTAAAAACCAAGATCGTTTATGTTGGCTGAGTTACTTAACAGGCAACTGGAAACATCTTGAGCAATAAACAATATCGGATGTAAATTAAGGGAGAAGATGACATTCAAAATGATAAAAAAAAAAGATATGAAGATGACCTGTGTGAGTTGTATGACATGCACTCTATATGCAGAGAAATGTAGTTACATTACATCAGATGACATTGGATCTTTCATGCATAGCTGAAAAATGCTAGATGTGATAGAACAGTATTTTATTGTACAGAGTCGAGCAACTGCACCCAGAACATGGAAAAAGGATGATTTCCTCTTAGGGTGTTACCCAAAAGACAAAGACCCCTCTGTATACCGAGTAGACCCCCAAACCATAACCAGAAATATCACTCAGTGCTTTTCCACAAAACATCAGCCGCTTTCTTCACTTTACACGCGAAGCGAATGCCCAGTGGCCGCATTTAGGTGACCTTTGCCCCCCGATGTCGTCCAGATGCTCCAGCGCCTCCACCACCGCGGCTGTCGCCGACAGGGATGAGTGCAGACTGTAACTCTGCAACACTGAGACAGTGATCTCATATTCGGACGGAGGGATGCAGTAACAGCCTTGGACTATGGTCGCATTGCACACCTGTCCAACTGGCTTACAGTCTGACCAAAAGGGAAATTCCACCCAAAATAGAAACTGACAACTGATAATCAATCATTTGATGCAGATATTAGGGTAAATGTTTCCTCGACAGAGGATAGGATGACTGTTGTGGGAGTGACTACGTCTACTGAATGGTACTCTGTTGTGGAAGTTGCATACTTTTTAAAAAATCATTTGCATTACACAAGAGAGAAGATATTACAGTTAATTATCTATCTATCTATCTGTCTGTCTGCCTGTCTGTCCGTCTATCTATCTATCTATCTATCTATCTATCTATCTATCTATCTATCTATCTGTCTGTCTATCTATCTATCTATCTATCTATCTATCTATCTATCTATCTATCTATCAATCTATCTATCTATCTATCTATCTATCGCACTTTTAGAGTACTCTCGGCGTCGTTTAGGCATTCTCTGCTAAAATTATGATGAACTTTGAACACCCACTGTCCTTTGACGCCTTTTCTCTCCTCCCCTCCGTTAACTGAAGCGCGAGGCAAATGCCTACGAATAGTCTCCTTGCCCGTTTCTGACCAAGAAAACTCACGAAACTGAATTTTTAAGAGATGTAATTTCCACTACGTAGTTCTCTTGTCACACTTAATTAAAATGATCGAAAGCATGCGTTCGCTATGAGCACTTGAACAGCTGATGCTATTCATTGTGGTATAGCTGCGCTGCAACCTGCGCTCATTGTAGACTACTTTGCATCAACCCCCACTACACGAAGCATGGGCAAGTATCGAAGCGCCCGTGAGTCTATTCATTTTTGTCGGAGGGAGCTGTGCTTTTATACACGTGTCACAAAATTTAGACATGTAGACCCCCTGCTTGTGTGTTTCCTGCATCTTCGAATGTAAGAAGCAAGTGGCACTGATGTGGGAACGGGAGCTTTGCGACAATGAAGCACTCCACTGAGCTTTTGTGAGTAAGGTGGAACGAATTCACACTCAGATCGAATGAAAGCCCCATTGAAACGAGTCCACAAATGAGACGTTTAAATCTAAGATTAAGATTTATACATCATCCCACGATTAAATGTTAAATGAACGCAACTCTAGAGGAGCGTTTCTCTTAACTTTTCCCTCTGCAGTCCCCAAGCTAAAGTGCGTGGTCCCTCCCCTACACGGAACGCTTTGTCGCAAGTAAAATTTTTGTTCAGACTTTTTTCGCCTCTCCCCTAAGCATCAAGTGCAATCCATACAGAGGACTCCCACGTCCTGCAGCCTAGCTCGTCTGCGCAAAGAATATGAGGAGAAGCGGAGTGTAGTGCCCTGATTAGAGGAACTTTGGGATGAAGTGCTTACATTTTCTCTGAACAAGGATACGATTTGAATAAACAAACAACACATTGCGAATCTGTCATATTCATCAATCGAATGCTAGCAGGTATGATGCCTCTGTTTCATGGGAATCAACCGGTATTTGTTTAAAAGACTCTTTGGGCGGATTTTTTTTTTTTTTTTTTTTTGGATCGAATCTGCTGATATCTTCAGTCGACTACTGACCAGTTTTTGCCAGTGCAAGTGATGCTACAAGTGATGGAAACATTTAAGAGAAGGATAAAATAAGGGAGTAATTTGAAACTCGCTTTTTGCGCATGTCTGGTCGTTTAAACTTAGAATTCTATGCCACTGATATTCTTTCAACGTGCATTTTAAATATATAAAATGTTCGTTTTTCAGTTATGTTGATATAACTGATTGTAATCAATTATTTAACTTTGTCTGTCATCTTTGAAAAATTACTGGTTTAATTCTTTGTGGGCGAACACACCCCTTTTCATATAGATATTTTAATAGCTGCATTTAGAACAGCAACTAAATGCATACTGCAAAACTGGTGAAAACAGTGAGGGCTGCGTTACGTGCATAATTGGTATTATTGCTTTAGGCGTTGCTTGACGCAACGTCCCATCATCAAAATATTTAATGTCATTTTTATAATGCCAGAATGGCACACTTTTAGCAACTTCAAGATAATTAGGGGATTACTCACTCCTAAAGAACTCTTGAGAGCGGAGCACAATTTTACTGTCTGAGATGGAATTATATGGACTCCGATGCCAGATTGACGTTTGTTTATTTATTTATTTATTTATTTATTTATTTGTGGTCAACTACTGGAAATGACTGAAAACTTGAAATACCATTTAGACTCATTATTTAAGTGTTTAGACTATTAAGCGATAGATTCCAAATGGAGCGAGGAGAGCTGAGAGAAGTAATCGACCACTCCGTTAATGTATTTTACATGCATCGAGATGGTAGGCATTCCATCAGCCTATGTCTTAAATGCCTTTGAATGAATGCGTTGGTACAGCGACTACAGCCCATCGAAAGAAAAACCAAGCTGGATATTTAAGCTTCAGCGCCATCTTATGGTCGAACGACCGGCAAAGATTTTAAAATGCTTATCCTCAGAAGCGCATTTGATCTCGCGGTGAGTAGTGGTGCTTTCGAGGGATTGGAAAAGTTCTGCCTCAGGAAAAATCCAGCCCGTCTCCCGCTTGATTTGCACTTGGGCTGCAGTTTCCTAGTCAGATCTCATCACAAAGAGACCTTGAGGTAGACGACATTTTTAGGCTAGTTCAGTCATGTTTGATGTCATGTTGGCCAGAAGCTGAGTTCTGAATATATTTGAATATTTCCTTTTGTAACTAGGCCTATTGCGTTATTTCCACTACACTGTTTGGTAAAGCGATGTGGGGGTTCCACCATCAATAATCTGGGGTAGGAGGAGGGGGGGGGGACTTCAGTGTAGATAATAGATATCTATATTGAAGCAGAATTGCGTTCCACGGACAGAACCCGTATTCGTCAGATCGAGGTAGATAAAGTCAGTCTTAATTCTTAAGTGTTCGAATTCTGCTGTTTGTGATGCTGTTTCTTGTACATGATTTAATCATTGCGCACCTACGGTTAAAGGTATCAGCATGTAAGCATTAACAGAAGGCTGGGGTGTCAGAGCCAGCGTGCCACGCAGTGAGTAACTGAAGGAAGTCTCTTACAAAAGCTTCGTCGTTACGGGTGATACGTCTGCGTATGTTGCCTCGTCACATAAATTAGAGGAAATGTCTCCAGCTTTGTCCTTGCGGAGATGATCAAGCCAAACAAACAACTATGTTTCACGCTCTCGACGCTAATGCTCTGAGGTCGATGTATCTTAAACCAGTAGCCACTAGTGTCAGTGCGCAGCGAGCTAAGATGCATGACGCCTCAGCGCGTGTTCCGGGAACCATGAAGAAATTAGTCTATTAGTTGGTTTCCAGCTCATTTATTTATTTATTTTAATGTATGTGTTCTGTTCCGAAATGAATCTCTCTAATGACTATAGCAAATGAAAAATTACATAGTCACTGACGCTGACAAATGACCGTTTTTTCCACTGGGCGAAGTGATGGTCCGATGGTTTAAAGAAATGTACTCATAGCTGAAATTTTCTTGAGCTATTAAACTAATGGGCACTGTGGCGCTGATTGCGCATTCCAGAAGGCCGCAGCGGATTGGATGATGTTTGTGTGATGTCATTTTGGTCCCCGGACTCGCTGAGAGCGGGATGAGGGAACCAGATACAGTCATTAGCTACTATGGGAGTGCGAGCCAAGATTCCGAGCCGCTAAACGTTAAGAGTGAACACTATCAAGTTGACCCATTGCTATTCATTGCCTCAAGGCTCCCGTCATGACCGATTAGATTCACATAATTACTCCAAACCATACATTTCTTGTGTCAGCTGAAATGAATGCGTGTGCGTTTTGGAGGTTTGTTTCATAGTTCACTAAGTTCGTTTCTTAGACATGGCCTCTGTACAGCGGATCTACGCCGCCTCCTCCATCTGTCCTACTCTCTCCATTCCATGGTGATGTCCGCAAGGAATAGTTTGAAAAATTAGATGTAGACGCCAAATGGGTAATCCAGTAGAAGTAATTTGTCATAAACCAGAATAACAATCTAATAGACCTGTTCTTCAGCATATCGCGCAGATGGAACCAGTTATCTATTTGCACGAGAGGGTGTCAGTAATAATTTATACTGAAACAGAAATTCAGCATTCACAAGTGTTAGACACTAGGCTCGTAAGCACCGGATAAATCCGGCCACGAACACGCCAGCAACCTCACCTGGTCCTCGAGTTGGCACCTGTATTATATTTTATGTTGCCCCCTGGTGGTCGTGATTAGTAAGGCTTTCCTATGGTAAACTGGCGTTTTTTGAAGTAAGCCAGCAAAAGTCTTTATCTCAAATTGACCGTTGAAATGTTTTAAAAGGAGAAAAATAACCGTCACGGTGCAGAGCTTCAAAATTCGCTAATACCTAATCTACTTTTCTCGGTTTTTCCTAATCAGTCTTTGGTTATTGTATTGCTCATAAAAATATTTTAGTCTAGTTCTAGTGTGTCTGCTATCTGATTCACTGATTTGATTTGGCTCTGAACCTTGCTTTGTTTGTTATGAAGTGTACACATTAATCCAGGAGATGATGTAACATAGCAATAGCCAGTCTGGACTTAATCAGGCGATTCATTGGACTATATGGGCGCTGCTGACATCCACTAAGTATGTTAAGCAGGCTAGGCACTTGCAGACCGAAATATTAACGCTGTATCAAAAAAGAATGTTAAACGAACATCCAATGATCCCACTTCTTCAGTGGTGAGTCCAGTGTTCTCAGTTCTTCGTCTCTCATCCAGTCATCTCTCTCCTCTCTCTCTCTCACAGACCTCAGAGTGTCTGCGCAATGGGCCCCGTACCCTTAAGTCTCCTGCTCTCTGTGACACTTCTCGTTGCTGTACTCCTGACTGTGGCGGCAGATGAGGCTACGGGTAAGGATGACTACACCTGGCCACAGGGGAAAGTGCCACTGGTGTGGGACAAGCGGACTGTTCACCTCGGCATCTCCAGCTTCACGGCCGAGCCACAACGCGAGCTTCACGGAACCTGTGGTATCGAATGCCAACGCGACTTACCCAAACCCAGTGTGCACGACATGGAGAAGCTTTTGTCCTACGAGACCATGTACGAAAATGGAACGCGCACGCTCACCACAGTCTCGGTGATGGGCATGAACGAGGTTACCGACTGGCCTGGGAACTCCTCCTCTTCCACCTTGCGCTCTCGGCGCAAGCGGGAAGTCTACGGCATCGACACCCGCTTCACCATCGCAGACAAACAGTTCTCCACCAAGTACCCTTTCTCTACCTCAGTGAAAATTTCCACTGGCTGCTCAGGAGTCCTGGTGTCTCCTAAGCACGTGCTTACGGCCGCCCACTGCATCCACGACGGAAAGGACTACGTTAACGGCGTGCAGAAGCTACGCGTTGGAGTCCTGAAGGAAAAGTCCAGGCGTAGGAAAGGTGGTAAAGGGAGGGGAGGACGTGGTAAAGGCAGAAGAAAGAAGGGACAGAGCGAAAAGGACGAGAAAGAAGAGGCCGAAGAGGAGAAAGAGGAAACCGGAGAGAAACAGGAACGACAGAGGAAAGGGAAAGGGAGGAGGAGCCGGAGTAGGCGAAGCGCGGAATCCGAAAAGCCGTCTTTCCGCTGGACTCGAGTGAAGCAGACGCAAGTACCCAAGGGCTGGTTTAAAGGGGTCTCGGAAGGCATGGCTGCGGATTACGATTATGCTATTCTAGAGCTGAAGAGGGCACAGAAGACCAAGTACATGGACCTGGGCATCATTCCCTCGGTCAAAAAGCTACCCGCGGGACGAATCCACTTCTCTGGCTTTGACGACGACCGGCCAGGTCACCTGGTGTACCGTTTCTGCTCCGTCTCGGAGGAGTCCAACGACCTGCTGTACCAATACTGCGACGCCAAACCTGGTTCTAGCGGTTCGGGCGTATACATCCGCCTCAAAGAACCGGGAAAGAAGAAATGGAAGAGGAAGATCATCGGAGTGTTTTCGGGTCACCAGTGGGTGGACGTGAGCGGGGCTCAGCAGGACTACAACGTGGCAGTTCGGATCACACCGCTGAAGTACGCACAGATCTGCCACTGGATCCACGGAGATTCCAGCGAATGCCAAAACACCTAAGGAATTTACTCCATCTGACTGTCCCATCTCTGTGCTCCTTTCTAAATTACCTCCTGTGCCTCCCATTAGGGCCTCTAAAAGTTGCCTTGCTGTTTCTATCACTCACAAGACTTCTTCTTTTTTTTTTTTTTTTTTTGCATATTATAACTTGACAGACATTCAAGAGAGTGATGGTTCTTCAGATTTTTCTAATTTATTTTACTAAGAGAGAAAAAAAAAACTTTTCATAAGTGAAAAGATTTTTATAAAAGTACACTCGTAGATGCTGTTTCTAGAAATGTTAGAGTTTCATAAAGTTAGGTAGATGTTTCTAGAAAAGGGGATGACCAAGAGAAATTCTATATCACTTCGGCAACAATTCTCTTTGGATACCTGTTTTTTTGGGGTTTTTTTTTTTTAAACAGATCTGTATTTTCAGAACTTTCAGGCGAAGAGGTGCCGCGCTCATGTCACGTTTAATCAGTTTAACCAGCTTTGTAATGGGAGGCATGCATTGTGTCACTCCTGATTCTTCCCGATGTCTTGAAGTAGGAGTAAAATAGCTATTGTTGGCTAGAAAAAAAAAAGGAAAAAAATACACGACCCAGAAAAAGGACACTTTTTCTGAGATTTAAAAAAAAAAAACGTTTTGTGTATAATTGTGCAGTTTGTATGAATCCACTTCAATTTTAATTAGTCGATTGAAGTTGTTTTTATATCACATTTTTGAAATGTCCGTGTTGATATTGAATTCAGTAGTGAATTATTAGAATATCACATCTGGATAAATATTTTGTTGGCGGAACAAATACATGTGGTTTTGCTGTAATGCACATAAAATGTTGGTGCTTTTTTTTTTGACACTTGGTGCTAATTTAATATAAACTGTAAAACTTTGGAGGATCTATCAGTGTATATGTGAGTAGCCCACTGTAGTAGTGCAACTTTGTATTTAATACACGGCTAAATTGAACAAAACAGTGTTTTTCTATTAAAAAGAAAAATATTTAAATCCAGTAAAAGAAAAAGGGCTGAGGTTGAGTCTCAATTTTTTTTTAAAAAAATTTCGGTATGATTATGTAGATTTTTTAGTGAATGTAAAATCAAAGGTGTTTATGTCAATGCATATTAATTTTTTTCTTTTTTAAAAATACTTTAAAATCTTGTTCACTTTGTACAACATCTTTAAGAAGGTTGTTGATGGCCAAATAAAAATGAAATTGATATCATGTTACGTGAAATAATATCTTGTGGGATTCACTGGGTTTATGACCCACAATGCTGATGGTAACCATAAAAACATTAAAATGTGTGATTGGTGGTACTATATATATATATATATATATATATATATATATATATATAGGAGACAAAGTAATGAAGCTTTGGGAGTATCCATTTGTACAGGATGATTTATGCGTTAGGCTCAGTAAGAAATATTTCTGTCTTAACAATGGACTGTGTTTACAGAAAGATTTGAAAAACAGTTTCAGACTCACATGCCATGTTCTTCCCACAGTGCACTGTAAAGACATACCATCCTTTAAACATGTGTTACACTTATGAGTCAAATGAATTAGCCCTCATTACAGAGACGGCAAATCTGGAAGTCGTCGGTCAGAGAAAAAAAGCAGGTCAACTTGCGGGTGCCTTTTTTTCACATTCCGTTAACTTTGTCAGCATCCACGCACTATAAATCATGGACCTGAAATAGAAATATGTAAAAGATCCTTTTCTCTCTCTCTCTTTTTTCAAAATCTCTTCCGGAAAAGGTCGAAATCGGTCCCTTGATACGTCCATAGGTTTCTACAATATCTGACATCCATAACGCATAATTCTATGCTCCAGAAATAAAAAAAAGGCAAAAGCATTGTAGATTTCCCCTAAAAAAATAAATAAATAAAAAGATAGAAAAAAAAGAAAAAAAAGCTAAAACAGGTGAGCAACGGCAAACTTAGATGGACGATTCTTTTGGTCAGTGTGTTTTATTGCATTTCAAAGGGCTTACATGCACTGATAAGGTTGTCCAAAAATATAAAAAAATAAATAAATAAATAAATAAATAGATAGACAAATAAATAAATAAATAAATAAATGAAAGAGGGAAAGAAAGAAAAGCTATTTGAACCAAAAAAAAAATTGTTTGTTTTTCTAATCACCACTTCTCCACAACAAGTTGATTTACAGTCAAGTGATATGACAACACACAAGGGGTATCCAGGCATTAATATTTGGGAGTGAACATACGGGGAATGGTCCTTCTGTTTCTACAGAGCCGTTTTACAGACATTTACTGTAACACTGTTTGACAGTGACCGTCTCAGGGTACACACACATACACACAGGCAGTTCCCCAGCATCCAGGGAGAAATTGCCCCACGGAGCTGATCCAAAAATCTACTACCTACTATACCTAAGCCTGCTTTTTTATCCTGTGTATAAGACAAAAAAAAAGAGTCTAGTCTTAGATCGGTAATTCTAATGCAGACAAAAACTTCTCCTCATTTAGGCCAGATACAGTAGCCATACACACCTTCTGAAGGGGGGGGGGGGGGGGGTCAAGGGGGATGCTGCAGGTACAGAACAGAACAGGAGACAAAACAGGGGAGTACAAACGTAGTCAGTGACGGAGGAAGGTGGAGTGGAATGGAGGGGGTGGAGACTGAGAGAGAGGAGCGGGGTCTCAAACCTGTTGTCTTTTCCACAGTAATACAAAAAAAACACTACATATGCCAGCTTCGGCTTGGCAGTCATACAGCACTATCAACTATGAGTAATCAAACACATTTTTACCAAGGACAGTGAGAGATGATGGGCTATAGCTGGGGGGGGGGGGACCTGTTTGGGGTGGGCTTGCTGTACACTGTAGATTCACAGAAGGATAATAATAAATAAAAAAAAAAAAGGCCATTGTTAATTATTTCCATGTCTGAGATAAGCATTCCACTTAAAGTTCGATATGTAATTTGTATTTGTTTCTAAAGAAAAAAATAAAATGTTTTTTTTTCCCCCAGAAATAAAAAAGAGAGATGAGTGATCTTTAGATCTTAAAATGTAAACAGTAGATTTTCAACCCAAATCATCAGAGGCTAAAAGAACATCTGTTGGTGAAAACAAGGCTCAAAATATGAAAAGTAAATAAATAAGTAAGTAAGTAAGTAAATAAATAAATGATCAAACCGGACAATAAAGAATAGACTTTTTAAAAAGTCACATTAAAATAAAATAATTTCGAGGGTTATCTAGGATTTAGGAGCCCAGACTCAAGTCTTATTTTTTAATATATTCCTATATATTATATATTTATATAATTTTAACCAGTACGTTCAACCAATGACAGGAAAGAATGATCACATGACTCTCTTATATTTGATATCAGTTACACGTCAATATGTTTTTTCTTGTTTTTTTTTCAACAGATAGTCAGAGCAGAGAGAAAATCCTTGGATTTGCAGGTGAGATTTATATACATCAATTAATTTCTGCCAAATGACACATTACACATCGCTCCAAAAAGTGACACACAACAGAAAATGTAAGTCCCTCCCTCTTTTTGAGGCAGAGTTAAAATGCCCCTCCTCCTCAAGGGGCAGGGTCGTGTTTATGAGGCAAAAGGGGCGGAGCAAAGAGCATCAACACACATACACCATTCAATTCAAACGCTGACATTTCAGCCTACATACATCATCTTTTTTTTTTTTTTTTTTGTCGTAATCAGTTTTAGTGTTTTTCTCTTTTTTTTTCTTTCATTTTGTTAAATTTTGTTGAAACAAAAGATTACATCCAATTTTGCACACTCTCCATTTCTTTATATTTTTTTTTTCCTCCATGGTTCACTTCACAGTTTGTGCTACAACATTACACAGCAGGGGCAGGAGGGGGAGGGGAGGCTGGGACAGGTAACTAGCCGTGGGCTCCTCTGGTGTCTGAGGGTTTTAGACAGTTTCACGAGAACCCAGATCCAAGAAAAAGAAATATCCTGGAGAAAAAAAAAGAAGGTGAATTAAATTTATCTTTATTAAATTTACATTTATTCACTTGGCAGATGCTTTTATCCAAAGCGACTTCCAAGGCAGGCAGCGTGCAAACCAAGCATATAGCCATTAAGGAGTTGTCTGCTGCATAAGTGCTACTGCTATGTTCAGTGTCTTATTATTTATTAAAGTCAATACGACACTGTTAAAATGATTCACTCGTGACGTATCTTCTCTGGAAAGCGAATGGTGATAGAGGTAATACCTGTGAGATCATGAGGTAATACCTGTGGGATCATGAGGTAATACCTGTGGGATTATAAGAAGTCCTTGATGTTGAGGTCTGCCAGGGGATCCTTGGTCGGTGGCTTCTTGGGGCTCTGGGCCGCTGGCCCTGGAGACAACTGAGACAGGAGATGGAAAGCAGTCAGTCAGTCAGTCAGTTGGGGGAAACAATCATGATCAGGTTTGAGGAGTTTGAAGGGAGGAGAGTGAGAGGTGAGACAGGTTGGGGATGTTGAGGACAGTGGCACTGAATTGTTTTTCTTTTTTTTTTCGTTTTTTTACCGGGGCTCCTGGAGCGGCCGCTCCTGCAAACGGTGGCCTCATCATGGGCTGGCCCATCATCATTGGCTGAGGCATCATGGGAGCCCCAGCTCCAGCCGCCTGGGGCTGTACAGGTAGAGAGTGAAATGGTAAAAGAAACAGAGAGAGAGAGAGAGAGGAGAAAGAAAGGGATGGATTATGGACCTTTACTGCATTATAGACTTTTACTGACTGGATAAACAGATTCTTCTAAATCACTACTGTTTCTTTTAGAGATATCCACATACACACATTCTCGGATTTCTACCACCCCCCCCCTTTTCCCCCTCCCGGTTTGGCCTTAAGTGCCCACCACTGCCACTGCAATCCAGAGGGGTCAGGACTCGAGCATGCGTCCGCAAACACGTGTGCAGTCAACCACCGTTTTTTTCTTTCACTCGCCGGTTTATGAGCACAGTCGGCTGTGTTCTCTGAGATGTCTGGCCCAGCCAATCAGAAATGCTCTCAGAAATGACCTCAGTCTTGGATGTCAGTGTAATTTAACACCACATTACCCAAGCGCCATAGCACTATTTCGGAACAACTGCCGGTCTCTCTCTCTCTCTCCCAGCCTTCCTCACAGATCTAAGAGGACTGGCAAATAAACGAGCAAAACAGTGGCACCTCTGACTAGTCCAGCATGACTAATCCAGATTAAAATCTCTCTCTCATTCTCTATTATCTGAATAAGCTTTCAAAAAGACACCAATCGTAAGGGTACATCTAAAAGTGAACACATGCGCAGTCTTTTACCATGCCAAATCCAGGTTGTGCGCCCATGGGTGGGGGCATAGCCCCAGCTGTGGGAGGCGCTCCTGGGGCCCCCGGGACTGCACCAGGCTTAAAAAAAAAAAAAAAAAAAAAAAATAGAAAGAAAAAAAAGAAAGAGGTTTATTTTAAAAATGAAAAGCCAGATCCAAATACAGGTCTCTTGCTAATGGTTAGAAATGATACATAACAGCTGAATCGAATCTATTTGAACTGAATTGAATTGAATTGAATTGAATTGTATGAAGAGAACAGATTCATATTATGTCAGACAGAAAAAAAAGAGTATCTTACCATCTGAGGTCCAGGCGCACCCCAACTAGTGGGTGCTACCTGTGGGGTCCAGTTAGCCCCGCCTGTCAATTTCTTCTCATTCCACTGCATGTCTCTATGGGAGAGAAGCCTGTTTCAATTATCTGCCAATAAGGAAAACGACTCTTTCCATCAGTCAAGTGTTGATCTCTTTAAACAACTGTAACGGTTGACAGATAAAGTACCTGTGAGTGCTATAAATGACCAAGACAATCAAGTGACCGACCCAAAGAGCCAGGAATCGATACAGACATCCTGGCTGTCACAACAAATAAATCAATACAATCCACAGCTGAGACATGCCCAACAAGGAACTGCTGAATATTACTTATTACAGCAGTGTGCAGTGCACGCACACACACACACACACACACACAACCCTATACATATATACACACATACACTTATTTACATGCATGGAATGCACACATGCACACACACACACAACCCTATACATATACACACACATACACTTATTTACACGCATGGAATGCACACGGTCACACACACACAGACACACACACACACACACACACACACACACACACACACACACACACACACGCCCCTCCGTATCCGCGGGTTCCACATCCGCGGATTCGACCAACCACAGATCGGTAATATTCAGGTAAAAAAAAAAACAGACAGTTCCAAAAAGCAAAACTTGAATTTGCCGCGTGCCGAGCACTATGCTGAATCCACATGAATGAAGTGATGTGTAGGCGTAACCTGCTGTAGCCTCCCGCACTTTCACAGATCCTCAGTCTCTCTCCAGCACTCATCGTTTGAGCACTGCTGGCCTCGCGTCTCGTTCGCTCGCTGAATGAGCTTATGTTTTCTCTATGTATAATTACATTTTCTATATGTACTTGTATATTAAATATTCTGTGTTTTATTCTGTGTATTCCTCTTTCAGGTCATTCAATGTAAGCAATCTGTAAGCGCTGAAAGAAAGAAAATGTTACGTTGTTGCTGACATGTGCTATGTAGTTAGTCCTGCAATGGTGTCTATACTGAACATGTACAGACTTTTTTTTCTTGTGATCATACCCTAAACAACACATTATAACAACTATTTATGTAGCGTTTACATTCTATTAGGCATTATAAGTGATCTAGAGATGATTTAAAGCATGCAGGAGGATGTGCTTTGGTTATATGTAAACCCTACACCATTTCATATAAGGGACTTGAGCATCCGCAGATATTGGTATCCGCGGGGGTCCTGGAACCAATCCCTCGCAGATACTGGGGGACAACTGTATATAAATATATGTCATGCACACATACGCACACACAAACACACACACACACTTACACACAAACACATGCATGACGTGCGCGCACACACACACACACACACACACACACAGAATAACAGGACAGATGTCTCACTTCTTTTGGCTGCCCATGCCCAAATCTGAAAGAGAGAAAAATCATTTTGGTGTTTTATCTACACGACCTACACATTTCTCCAATATTACAAAACCATAAGCTAAACACTCAGAACTCATGGGCACGTACTGCCGACTAGGTTAGCCAGAGAGGAGTCCAAGTCTCCGCCTATAGGTTTGACGGGCGGAGCTGCTGTCGGTGCCAAGGCTGGTGGCATGGCGGGCGACGGAGCCATTGCCGGAGTAGGAGCGGGGGAGGCTGGCGTCCCCGCTAACCCCATGGGGGTCCCCCCAGTGCTCTGGGGGGTTATGGTTGGCATGAGGAGGTCCTCTAATCCATCAAACACTAAAAGCATGGGGGGGGAGGGGTGGAAGAAAAGCAGATTAGAGAGGAAAACACACATTACAGAGATAATCTGTGTAAACTATCACAGCGAAAACATTTAGGATCTGTACAGTAGCATTCAGGATTGTGCACTGCATGCTCTGGAGGGAGGGGGCTGGGGCAGGGGGGCGGTTGCCGGGTCAACAGCATTACAACATTTACTATTAGGAGTGTAACGGTTTTGCGGCGAAACGGAGATCCTCGGTTAGGGTCACAGTACGTGTGTAGTGAATTGTGGGGTTTTGTTTGTTTTTTTTTTCATCTCAGCTCTTGTGAGTAAAGTTTTTATTTTCCAGACGTGATGCCAGGGCGACGTATATTTCTAGTACAGGAGAACACTGCACACATTTTGTGCTTTCGATCATTAAGAACTACATCACATTACTTACAATATAGCGGCGTTATGTTTATTCTTCTTTGAATTTCCCACTGTGAGAGCAGTGGATGTCACGGAGCATGCGTATGCTCTCACCGACCGGACGGTTACACGCGTTTCAACGACAATGTCGACCGAGTAACCGTTTCAAACGGTCTTAAACGAAACACGTTTTAAAGAAGATACACAATGTTATTACTAGGACCATAAATAATATAAATGATACTGACACACATGAATGCATATAAATGAATCAAGGTGAATGTAATCGCTAGGCTTCTTGAAGTCAGAACTTGTTGTTTTCTTTATGTACTGAAGCAGCGGCGCATTGATCTGAGAAAGCTCAGAGCAGTCAGTCATCATTCAACAGTCGTCACTGTGCTTCTCTTTCAGCTGAAAGGGCAGCGCGCTCGAATGACAGTCCCACAATTTGTTTTCTTTCATTCTCAGTTTTCTGAGGGGCTTTGTTGCTTTTTGTATGAGGTTTGTTCTTCTTGTGGTAAAGTTGTATGAGTTTAAAAAGAAACTTCAGTCGGTTCAATTTTCTTTCAATCCAAACTGAGGTACACACCGAACCGCAGCCAAACCGTTACACCTCTATTTAGTATGAAATTCATTTATACACCCATAAGGTCCTACAGGCATGGATAAATGTGTTTTCCCTTCTTATAGATATATTTATATTCTTATATATGTTTTATATACATTATACCAAACATCCAGCTATTGTTCAGAGAGTGGTTTGTCTGTTGTTAACCTGTGGGCATGTAAAGCCCTTTGAGACTGTAAACGGTGATACTGGGCTTTAAATAAACCTGAATTTGAACTGAATTACATCTAGACTTCTGAACTATGCAACACGGGGCTATGGTTCTAAAGAAAATCAAAGTATAGCTCATTTATCCACATCTGCAAGTTAAGATATACATCATAAAACACTAGGGATAATTTAATCATTGTAGATTCCCTCTAAATCAGGCCAGAACAGCATACATCAGAATACATTCAGGATCGCATGGTAATATCAGGCAGGGAGAGGTAAAATCGCATTTGCATGTCCTAAACACGAGGAAGTGAGAGAGAGAGAGAGAGAGAGAGAGAGAGGGAGAGAGACCAGACAGCTCATGCTGCAAAGCACTGTGGGAGATTAAGCTTTGTGAACTCACCAATAACCACAGTGCAAGGAAGGAAGCAAGCAATGACCCAGCAGAGTAAGCGAGGGGAGAGAAATTAGACACACAGAGAGAGAGAGAGAGAGAGAGAGAGAGAGAGAGAGAAACATAGAGTGGACGGGAGGAAAGGAAAAGTTTAGAGAGAGAGAGACAAAAAGAGAGAGAGAGAGACAAAAAGAGAGAGACAGAGAGAGGGAACAAAGACATCTCAGACACAGACCAAGAGCAGACAGCCAACATGTATGACACAACAGGGTAACACGGAGGGGAGAGAGAGGGCAGCACAAATGAGAGAGAGAGAGAGAGAGAGAGAGAGAGAGAGAGTAGAAAGAAAGAAAGAAAGAAAGAGAGAGAGAGAGAAAAGACAAAGATAACATTTTAGGCGTTAAGCCCTTGGCGTAGCTCCAGACTATCCCTGTGTAAGAAGCAGGGCAGTATGTCATACAGCAGCCATGCAGAGAACAGACAGTGGATGGAGAAACAGGCAGGCTCGCTCAGAAGAGCTGGGGCTCCCCGGACAGCAGCCAGTGTCAAAGTCAGAGAAAATCATTACCACATACAGACAAAACAGTGCAGTCTTTTCAGCCGCATCCGCATAATTCCATATTGTGGCATTCAACACGTGTAGGTGAGATTTGATGTGTTTAATCGCTGATGTGTAGAGTGCTTTGTCTTACCTGAGGCATCAAAACCACCAGAGGGCGCTGCAGGGGCAACTGCCGTAGTGTCGGTCAACGGCACCGCCACCGGCGTGGCAGGGGCGGGCGTAGATCCGAAAGCATCAAAGCCCGACTCCAACAGGTCGCCCTGGGCTGAGGCTGGTACCGGAGCTGGAGATGGAGTAACGGTAGGAGCCAGGGATGGAGAAATTAACCCTGGACACGGAGAACAAAAAAGATGCAAGCAATCCTTACTTAAGCACACTTCTCAGCTCCTTACATAGGCGACTATACATACATATACATATATACATACATACACACATATATATATACACATACACACATGTGTATATACACATAAGCTTATATATAAATTGCAGTTAATAAGCGGTTGTGGACTATATTAACAGACTAGTCTAATTGTGTATTTGTAGCAATAATTACTGTGGAATATAATATTGTATTTGGACTCAGCTAAGAACTCACCATTTCAAATGACAGAATCACACACACACACACACACAGATAGACAGACAGATACATACATACATACACATATACATAGATACTATTTTTGCTGATGAAACTTTGCTGTTATTCTCTCTAAAATGGCACCATCTACTCTGTACACACTGACAGTCAGAACGAGTGTGATCATTTTGAGATTATCTAGCAGAAACAATGACACAGGCCATTAACTGTTGTTTGTTTGTTTGTTTTGTTTTAGAGAAAAACAGAATAAAAACCATCTACTGAATGGAGTCAGGAAAACAGAGAGAAAGGAAGCTCAGCGATCCCTACCTCCCAGCAAATCGGCCGCGGGGGCCCCCGGAGCGGCGGCCTGGGAGTCGGCGGTGGAGTCAGCGAAGGTGTCTGTGAGAGAGACACGGTCGTCCAGAGCGCAGCACGAGGACAGACAAGTGTTAGTCAGCCGTGAGCGACACTGATGGTTAAAGGGGAGGGGGGAGGAGGGAGGAAAATCAAACTGTACACGTGCACTGACGCATTTCCCACACACACACACACACACACACGCACACACACACACACACAC
Source organism: Chanos chanos (assembly GCF_902362185.1). Taxonomy (NCBI): domain Eukaryota; kingdom Metazoa; phylum Chordata; class Actinopteri; order Gonorynchiformes; family Chanidae; genus Chanos; species Chanos chanos. The sequence goes on from NC_044503.1 coordinate 26,247,314, forward strand.
ACATGCACACACACACACACGCACACACACACACACACACACACGGGGCTCGCCAGTGGGAACGCCACACAGTGATGCATGGGTTAGTGTGTGTGTGTGAGTCAATGCAAGCCTGGGATTTTTATTTAAGCTGCATGTGTATACACATACTCACATACACGCTCACACCCGCATGCACTTACACACACACACACACACTCGCTCACACACACGCGCGTGTATACACACACACACACAGACAAACTGCCATAACATTAACCATCACGTAGTGTTACATAATCACGCTTTAAGTTCTTGTTCATTAGTAACTTGCAGCGCAATTCAAAAATGATGACCAATCTTCTGGGGGAAATTACAACAATCTAACACTAACAAGACTAAATATAAATCATTAAGATGCATTAGACACACCAGCGGCACTCTAAATGTTCAATAATAAACTAGGCCACAGATATAATAGTTTGCTCTCCGTTCCTAAACCAGCTTCTTAAAAGCTTCGCGTTCTAGAAACCACTCTGACTGCACAGCCGTGGTCATACTCACGCAAACACTGTCACCTATTAAATACATACACAGTCTGCAATCTGAAACAAATGAAGGACGATAAATAAAATAAAAATAAAAACACGTAAGACCTGAGAGATTTGTTTGAGGAGAGGGCCTTTTAGTCTAGCCGGGCAGCGTGCGCTAAATGTTTGTGTCGCACTGCCGGACCGTTCAGTGAACTTGTTTTTACAGTTTACCAGCACATTAGGATTTACTGCTCGGTTCTCAAGACTTCATCAACCTCAACTGCGTTGCCCTCACTTGCTCGTTTTGTGTTGTTGATTTACGTATACTACGCAGTGTCGGGTCACGAGTGTTTAACGGGGTTCTTAAAGCTACGCACCAAGCAGATCCAACATCGGTCCAGTGTCGGCTTTAGGCGGAGATGTGGGAGCAGGGACCGCTGGAACCGGCGCAGCAAAAGAGTCTGAACAGACAGAGAGAGAGATAAAAAAAAAAAAAAGAAAGAAAAATGAAGACACGATTCAATGCCAAAAAAAAAAAAAAAAAAGACTTGTACGCAATCAGCTGGGAACAAATTAACGCAAACGCCTAAAGTAAAGCTCTGTTAAGCACGGAGCAAACGCTAAAAAAACGTTTCCTCTTCCAGTCTTCCGCAGATGAAAAGAAAAGAGACCGTGCTGCGCCAGATGGAACAGAGAACGAAAAGAAATAAAAAAAAAAGTAGATTACAGTGAGAGAGAGGTTTGACAGGAACAGGGAACTCACCAGACAACAGGTCACCAGTGACACTGGCCTCAGGCAGAGGAGAAGGCCCGCGTGAGACGGCGGGTAGATCTTTCCGGAAGGAAAAGCATAGGAAAAAGGAGGGTAAGTGAGAACAGAGAGGCAGTGCCAGAAAGGAGGAGACAGACAGATAACCACGGCAAACTTTTTTTTTTTTTTTTCTTTTTTTTGGGTTGGGGAAGGGGAGATAGAGCAAGCAGATTCATGCACAAGTCATGTATCACTATGAGCACGAAAAAACAGACGGACGAAGTGAAGAAGGAAGAAGAGGAGGAAGAGGAGGAGGAGGAGGAGGAGGATCAGATCCGAATAGATGACGACGTTCAACAAAAGGAGGCGAGGGGGAAATCAACTCCTGTACCTGCACCAAACAGGTCTATGCTAGGAGTAGCATCTGCTTTGGATGTTGTGGAGGAACTTTGCTCAGGCATAGAATCAAACATATCTATGGACAAGGACATACATACGCATTAAATATTCAAAGTCAATTTGCACGTGAGAGGTTAAAATCAAATCAAATCAAATAAAAAAATAATAACGATAAAGCATAAGAGTGTAGGGATGTGGGAAGGAAACAAAATCTTTGGGGAGTGAATAAAACTTCTTCTTATAACTTGTTTTTTTGGGTTTTTTTTAATTCAAAAACACTTGCAGCAAAAAAAATAAATAAACAAACAGAAAATATTTTAAACTATCCTGTATAGTTTAAAGTCAACAAAACCAAAGCAAAACAATATCATCTTAGAACACTGCATTGGTAGGCAGCAGCAGAGGAAGTGAGAGATACTTGCAGGACCAAACAATGTCACCGCAAGGACTTTGTCCTTATTTTTGATTGGCAGCAGGTAGTCTACAGACTGGGCTGTGAATCCAGAACATTGACCACCTCTTTTAATTGGTCCAACAGCACAATGAGCCCCTGGTCTCACAGAGCTTTTCGCCAATCAGTATACTGCAAATATTTACAAGACCACCACGGCATTCATTCATTTTCATGCAGGATGGCCCAGTAAGCACCTTTAAATTACCACTACGACTACTAGATCTGAGAATTTCTCAACTCCAAAGGTGGTCAAGATTCCCGATTCACCCAGCGCTGGAATAATGGATGCAAAATGGATCTAAAATGAAGGGGGATTAGCTTTGCAAGTTATCATCATCATCATCGTCATCATCGTCATCATCATCATCATCATCATCATCATAATGCAGAGCGCAGGTGAGGAAGACGGTACGGAAGCGGAGAATTTACCACCAAAGATGTCTAGTGTAGGGGCGGCTGCAGATTCGGTAGTGGTGTTGGTGGTGATGGCAGTAGAGAGAGAGGTGGGGGCCACGGGGGTCTCGCTGGGGGCGGCGGCGGCGGCCGGCTCGCCGCCAGTGGGGGATACTGCGGTAATGCTGCTCTCTAACGGCTTCATGGCAAACAGGTCCAACTCCGGGGCAACTTCAGCACTCCCTTCGGACGGGGCGAAGGGGTCTTGGGTGAGTTTGGAGGGTGAAGGGAGGGTGGGGGCGGGGTTTAAGGTTTGGGGTTCGGGGGGCAGGAGGAGGGTGGGAGAAGATGGAGGGGGGGGGTCGGGAGGAGTTTGTTAATGTTAACAAACGTATGTCCGAAAGCATACACACACAAAAAAGCTTTAACACTTCAGGAGATCCGAAGTCAAGGACAAAGAAATAAATGAATCCGAGAAGCATAAACAAAAAAAAAAAAAGCAAACCATTAACCTTATTGCTGCTGCCACAAGGAACTGACAGTGAACATAAAGGACTGTCTCACACTCAAGATAGCCCTGGGATTACATGCAAACTAGTTTATGTAATGGAGCATCTTTCTCTAGTCCTCCCGCAAACATAGGCAGGCCACTAGAGGGCGCTGTACACAGCTCAGTCAGGCTAATATACTAGCTATAGTCCTGAAATAGCTAATGCTCACCAGCTGTGGCTATCATAAGTCTCTGATGTTCTGTGCTAACAGTGTGGACGCAGAGTAAAGTTAATGTTCAGGAAAAAGGGTAAAATAGGAGAGAGGAGAGGAGCTTCATCCATATTTTAATGCAATTCTATGCCTCGGAATCCGCACCAGCTCCACGTAGCGAATTACGTGAATAAACTTGTTGAACTTCATGACTTCCACGTGCCCTGTCGGTAGCATATACTTACTTGTTCAAGAAAGAGATCTGAAGATAAAGTATTTGGTTAAAGATGAGTGAATTAGTATGGAGTTCGTGAGGGGAAAATACTGGATTTTTTTTCTTTTTTAAGAGGAGGAAACTGAAGATTTGTGAGTTGTTTCCGTGGGCGTTGCTGAATGGGGAGTGAGGAAGAGGAGCAGCAAGGGGGGGGGGGGGGGGCTTTTACAGAGTGCAGTTCTGTGAGAATAGGACAGTAGGCCCCCGAAGCAATGTTAAAAGTGAAAAATGATAAACTACTGTCCCTTTGTACTGGTAAAAGCAGCTTCTAACTACTGAAGTAATGGGATTAAACCTTTCCTGGGAATACTTTCAAGCTCTTGAGTCGTCTGCTCTTTTCCTGCTCACACATTCACTCTGCTTTGCAAGTGTCATTTCATTTTAACAAATGCACTTACAGACACACATACATAAACACACACACACAAACACACACACACACACACAAACACACACACACACACATACACACACACACACACACACACACACACACACACAGAGACACACACACACACACACACACGCACACACACGCACGCACACACACACACAAACAGTAAGTTGGCTGAACGCTCCAGCATAGTGACAAGCAGTCTCTGCACCCACCAGATCCAGCGCATGCATCAGCGGCAGGAATGGGTGCGGCTCTTGGAGCCCCGCCCTCAGTAGCCGGACCATCGCCTGGGGAGGGCGCAAAAGCATCTGGGGGGGGCACCAGAGAGTAGTCGGAGTGGGGGATGAAAACAAACAGAAAAAAAAAAAAAAAAAAGTGGCCCACGGAGAAAATGAAACAAGAAGACGAGGAGGCAATAAAGAGAAAGATATCATCGTGAGAAATCAGAGCAAGCAGAGAGGAGAAACTATGTAGCCCAAATGTAATATTCAAGGGGAAAGGAGACTATCTAGGCTACATAGAGCTGTATTTAGTGTGTAAGTCAGGCATTAAACCACACACACAAACACACTAAGAAAATGCATTAGGCTGAATGATAAATGTCCTGCCTGTATGATTCTAGAGAAGCCAAGCACTGCAATGATAAGGGGAGAGTGATGTATATCTCTGCTTGAACACGGGACAGCAGAAGTCTGAGGCCGCTGCTGTCCTCTATACATCAGACCAGGCCTCACCTGTTGTCAGTAGATGACAATTAACTGTAAGCAACTGTTATTAGAAAGACTAGCATTAGCTGTGAATAATGGGAAGTTGCTATTTTGTTTGTCTACCAGCACATTGCATTGATTAGACGATTAAACTGTTTGAATTTGACTAAATAATTTCAAAATGCTGTTAGAATGCAGCGAAAATGCACAATGGACGAGTTTCATAATTTAGCTTTGCTTTGCCCACTCCACTGTGTCTAAACTGGAATATCAGCAAAGTCTTTCTAGACCACAGGAGGAACGTGTCCAGGTTGCTGTTTAGCTATCGCGCCTCCTCCCGCGACTGCGGAAACGACCTCACTGACCTCCGAACAAATCCATGTCTGAGACAGAGGAGGTGGGTGCGGGTAGCATGGTGGTTGGAGCTGCAGCGGAGTCTGCCGCCGGCTCGGCAGCGGCAGGTGGAGCAGCCGCAACACCGGCACCAGCAACAGCAGCAACAGCAGGAGCAGCGTCAGCAGGGGCTGTGGAGTCTAACGCTGCCTCCGAGGAGGGAGCAGCGGTGGCAGCCGGGGCGACCAAGGAGTCTACACCACCCGATTCCACCATAACCACAGTGCAACCAAACCCCCAAACATCAGAAAGAAAGAAAGAAAGAAAGAAAGGAGAGAGCGAGAAAGACAAGGAGAGAGAGAGGAGGATAGCAGGTAATAAGAAACAGAAATAAGACAGAAAGAGAGAAAGATGTGAGCTCGCTCAGACAAGAAAAGAGGAGACCATCTTTGAGAAAACATCTTCTCTGGAGAGATGCAGCAGTAGTTTAGCAAGTATTACCAAGAAAGATGGAGTCCATTAAGTAAAGAGAGCAATATGAATCTAGTCCAACAGGAACAGAAAACTGAATGTGTTGTAGCATGAACTACACTATTCTTCCTGTGAGCAGAGCTGAGATGCGGCTTATGGAGAATCATCGTGAGGCAAAACTGTACAAAAACACACAATCGTTTGCACTACTCACCCCCACCCAGGAGATCTATGGCCCCCGAAAGAGAATGCCAGAGAGAAGAAAAGAAACAGAGAGTCAAGAAACAATAAGTTATGTGTGTATGTGAGAGAGAGAGAGAAGCTAATGGCATTAGCTAGCAATGCTAACTTTGCTAGTTGTAGCATTAAAGCAGATAAGCCTGTGAACAGAGCTGTGAGAGAAAATGCACAAACCAAAGGATTACACCTGCACAGCCAATATTACAAACCCAATCCATTTACACAGAACTGAAAAATGGCTCAGCGTCTGGTCAGTCTGTGACTTTGCTACGTGCTAAAGCTGCCACAATGCACTGCTGAACGACATTTAAAACACATACACACACACAAAAAAAAACTCCATCAACTGCTCTACTGAAATCAACTACAGAAAGAAGACCAAAATCACTCTGGGGACAAACAAAGGGTGTCTGCTTTTCGAAGCTCAGACAACTGGATCAACATATTCAACGAAAGACACGTGAAAGAACACAGTGAACATCACTGTGCTGTACAAAGAGACATAAAAAGCACAAAAAGACCAAGCAGAGGTCATTTCATCAGCAGAGGACAAAGAGTGAGAAGTAACAGGACGCACCTCCCCATGACGTGGGCGCGGCTGAAGCTCCTGTCCCTGGGGCCAAAAGGTCAAAGTCTACCAGGTCATTGGACAAGCCACTGCTAAAGAGAGAAAGAGCAACGGAGACAATAATTACTGAGGGACTGAGAACATCAGTGGTGAGGTGAAGCTTAGCCAAATGGGCTATGTCCCACGGGCATAGCCTAGTCCCGAACTGCTCTGTATGCCAAATAAAGATTCTCTTTCTTTACTCGGGATGCGTTCTGGTCGGGGACTGGCTTTCATTCCGGTCCAGTAAACCGGCCCAGTAAGTTCTAGAGGATAGATAGGATTTCCCACTCACTTAGTGGTGGCAGCAGGAACAGGTGCTGCTTTAGCAGGCTCTGGAGTGGACACGGGGGCAGCGGCAGCCCCAATGGTAGCTGCAATGTCTGCAGTCTTGGCAGGAGTACCGGCAGGTGTTCCATTATTAGTGGGAGAGGTCTTCTACAGGGGACACGCACAATTTGTCTCAGAATTAAGAAGTCAAGATTAGACTCAGTCAGGGATATATCATTATCAAGTTGTCCTAAAGCTCTGGTACTCACCTTTGTCGGTGACCTGTTAGTAAGGGGAAAAAAAACGGTAACATTTTAAAATCACTATTAAGGGAATTTTCTATATGTTCAAAAACATCAAAGGGTACATAATATATGAGATATTTTTGTAGCAAGCAGGAGGACATGACAGTATGTAAATATGTTACCATGGTAACATTCATCTCACACCTAACCTGACATAAACAAACTCTGCTGATTCTTCAACTATTTTTTGTTTATTTTCTGGTTTTTTTTGTTTGTTTGTTTTTTATAAGGCAAAAAACATGCATCTATGCAGAACCGGGAGCTTGGGGTTGGGGGGTTGATTACAGTACAAATGTCGTATGACACTGAAATGGATATTAGAGTAATCGGGAGCAGAAGTCATGTTCCAAACACAGAGTTAAAAAAAACAACAAAAGAAACGAACTTTACATGATCAATTTTTAGTCAGCTTTGCTCATGTTAAGTTCTTTAAAATTTAGTTACAGCCACAAAGTCAAATTAACAAATTTTACAACGGTCAACCACAAGTACGTTCACGCAAATTCTATAGACTTTCAAATGGAACTTCACCATTAACAGTGAATGACATATGAAAGATTGAAGTTCAAATATCAGATCTATAGAATTGTGAAGTGAACTGCACAATAAGAATGACAAGCAAAACAGAAACAATGGTATTAATATCTGCTCTGTATACATCTATTAAATAACAAAATCTGATCTTACACTCTGTTCAATACTTACTCATCTCTGTTAACAAAGAAAAGGCAAAGGAGGGTAAAAGTTAATATCATATTACGGATTACTGGCATTCGACCATTTATCAGGCATTTACCACAAACAATGAACATGTCTAGACTTGTATTTTTCTGGGCCTGAGAGAAATAAAGGCTCTTTTAAGATCAAGATGCTACTTACTTATGACTTATTCGCTGCTCAAATTACAAACGTGCCCCCTGCACCTCCCCCACCCTACCCCACCCCACCCCACCCCACGTTGTAGCCAGCACTTACCCCTTCTTCCCCTCCAGAGTGTTCAGGTGTGTCTCAAGAGACTCCAACAGACTCTCAGGTGCCTGAAAGAATCCAGAACAAACGCTTGTGTCAGGGCGTTGATCGGTAAGACCCAGCGTCGGAAAGCGATGCATAGGCCGGGCGTGACAGTACCACGGGCCAGTGGTAATGTAAGCCAAACAGACTGGGCCAGTACCAGAGACTGAACGCAGAGTATTCAGTCAAGTCCACACATCAAAAAAGCCAAAAAAAAAGAGGACCATACACAGTGACACACCTTCTCTTTTTCTTTCTTTTTTTTTTCTACATCTCTGCATCAGAGACAACTGCATGAACAAACGATCCTTTTAAACCATGCTCTACGCCACGTACAGCAGGAAAAGACATGACATGCTCTCATTCAGGCATAAAGAAACTACAAGCACGTCATTACGCTGAACATTCCTCGTTAGCACAGGTGTTAACATCCACTGGGCTGAGGCATGCCATGCAGATTTGGCTAAACGGCTCTGTCACGTACTTAACACAGTTTTTGTCTTTATCTGTCTCCTGATCCATCTCAACGCTCTATTTTCTGCTCAGGAAACTCGCGTTCGAATCAAACGGCCAGATGAGCGAGTGGTTTTACGTCGGTCCTCAAGTATTTAAGCTCAGTGCCACAGTCATGAAGTCATCACCACCGTCATCTGAAGATAACTTTATTTCACTGCCGTCAGATACATATCGCATGACAAATGATTCCATAAGCGGCCCGCTGGGAGGGGAAATGGGAACTTCTAAACGAGGATGTAGAACCGAGCACTGCGGAAGTCGTACAGAAAGTCTGAACACGTCCAAAGTGATGTGTGTATCTGTGTGTGTGCGCGTGTGTGATGTAGCGTGTCTGTGCGTATTTAATAAGAAAGATGATCTGAATGGGCAAACGAGACAGGGTTGCGTGCTCCGTCATCATAACCATCTGAATGCACTCTATATGAACCCTTTATGATGCCCGGTGAGACAATGTGAGATTTACGGCAAGTGTACAGCTCTGGGATCGACAGGCCAATCAGCTTTGAAGGTTAATGTTCCGAAGTACAATGACACAAGGGTCCTAACAGTCGGTGAGGTGTCTTAAGCACTGCCTGATACGAGAGGCCTTAAGGGAGTAGTGACAAGAGCTGTTCTTTTGCCTTGCCTGAAGTGGCTGAAGCACAGACGCCCATACACACACACACACACACCACACACACACACATAAAGAAGACGGATCATTAATCACTCTGCCCTCGCCTGGCTTAGGCGCATATACCTGTGTTTATGGCTATGATATATCTAAAGTGCTTTTCTAATTGTGCCTATAAACTCAGAGATCCATGTCAATATCTGCCCCCTTTGTGCCGTAATATTAATCAAGGAAGCACATAAATGAGGAAAAAGGAGGGAAAATGAGGCTTCAGGAGAGAAGGAGCCTTTTTTTGGACGCAGTTCACAACAATAATGAATAAACCGGTTAACGGCAGAGTGACAGGAGAAAAAATAGCCCTTCGTAGCGGAATAAGAGCTTTTATTAAAGCCATCCTTCAGGTTTCAATTGTGTCTTTAAAGCCATTTTCAAAAACGTAACACCAATCTGCTGGCGAAAATGAGAAAGGCCACAGAGCTAAGGTGAGCAATTTTTTTTTTTTTAGTTCTGTTATTTTTTTTTCCAAATTTCAAAGCAAACACTGCATCTGACTTATTTAATCCAACTAATGGCTAGATGTTTCTTTTTCTGGCAGGTTGTCTGAATGGTGAAATACTGCACAGTGGGTCATTTGGTGATATATAATTCTGCTTTCTAAGCAGCACCTCTAACTTATGAAGTCCCCAGCATGACTATGCAACTTATAAAAAAAACTCTTAAAGAACAATGTAAAATCAATCAAGTCTGTTATGCAGGTATTTCTACCATCAATCTGTCAGTCTTACCCACCGTTGGGTTGTGGCATTGCATCAGCGTACCGTTTAAAAATATCCTGTCTGTTAGTAGTCATAGTGTTTCCTGATTTCATTCAGGCCACAGACTGAATCTTGTTTTACAGTCATAAAAAGGCTTGGTTTTTATACTGCCTCTCTTGGAAACGGCTTTGGATAAAAGCGTCTGACAGACGAATAAATGTTAACGTAAACGTCACGTGTGTAAAACCTTTTGGTCCAGGCGCGTATTGTGTCTGATCTACGGCTTACAACACCGTCCGTATGCTTCTGCGTCCTCGGGTCTGAATCCCAGAGGAGTCTCGTCTCTGTCAGATCCACCGTTCAGTGGTCTGTGCGCCTCTCCCCCTGAGAATAACCCGTGCTTTATGCGCGATCCAGGTTCTAATGGTGTCAGCGGTTCTCTGGCTTTTTATCACCGTGAGAGCATGGCATCAAAACGTGCTTTCAGAGCAAGCCAGCAAAAAAAAAAAAAACATCCCATTCTGACCAGCATCGAGGAAAACAAAAAAAAAAAAGAAAAAGCCCTACACCTATCAATAGAGCTTCCACAATCTCAAAGAGGGATGAGTATTTGCTAACATTTTCTCATACATGACCAAAAGCCAGTTCTTATAACATATGCATTCGAGTGAACAGTTCTTTCTGGGAATTCTTAGTAATTGTGGAAGCTCTACAGCCGATAGATAATCTCCGCGGCTAAGATGTGAACATTTGGCCGGCGGATCCTCTGGCTCACGTCTTAGCCATGGAAATTTCAACCACCCCCTGCAAGCATTGCTACTTTCCCAATCCAAATCCTTCAGTCACATCCAAGCTCACTTGAAAAATGAATTCTTTTATGCAGTCTCTTTTTTGTTGTTGTTGTTGTTTCATTTTATTTGCTGTTATTCTTTTTTTTCTGCCAAATAGCAACTGATTTTTTTTTTTTTTTGCTCTGTTTTTGAATGTTTGGTTCCCCAAAAGCCGTATGCACTACACGCTACTCACACTCTCAGCCTGTGAGATCAACCTGCATCTCTGGAATAAGAAGAAAGGGGGCATAGAGTCTGTCAATCACCAGCGTAGCAGCAGTAGTCATTGGCCGCATGGAGGACAGAATGGATCCATGAGCAATCCGTTGTGATAGGTGGATGGAGTTGTCAATTCAGCACATGAATGTCTGTGATTGGCCAAGATTGGCCACAGTCCAGGACTAGGTGTGTGTGTGGAGGGGGAGGCACTGTGATTGGCTGAGACTGCTGCTGGGGTTTCTGGGATTTGTAGGCTAAGCCCACAACGCATGCAACACCATGTTAAAAGACACCACAACACTTACATGCGATGTTAGTACTACGGTGGGGTGAGTTTATTATCTCATGGGAAAATGGGAATATCAGGAAACAAAGAGCCTGTTGTAAAGTTTACCTGAGTAAGTTCTGGAATATCATTCTTGTCAATGCCAACTTGCTGTAAAAAGAGAGAAAAAAATTTTTGTTAGCTTCTATTCAGATGCAGTAGACAGATTCACATAATACTGCTTCACCACTCATGTCTTTGGAACTGAGTCAGTGACCATGCGCTGTTTTCTCACCTCTGCAATTTTGAGGAACTCTGAAACTCTTGTCATTCGGGTCAAAAACCTTTTATAGATTTCCAGGGCATCTTTGCATTGTCCTTTCTTCATCTGGAAAAATTTTTCTGTTAAGAGAGAGAAAGTGATAATGTCATTTTGTTACCTGTTTTTAGTCCCAGCAAAAACACATAAAGAAAATCATGTGATTACAAAATATTTAAGCCAAAACATCATTATTATTGGGGGGGGGGGGGGGGGGGGGGGGTTGCAGCTACAAGAAAAAGGAAAAACAACCCTTGCCTAAAAGATTAATAATTCCATCATTATAGCAAGCATATAATTTGATCAAATCCTTGAAAAGCAACATGAAGGCAGCGGTGATGACTCCGTTGACCAGGTCTTTTGGATGCACCTGTAGGGAAAAAAAAAGGAAGAAAATAAAAGTCAACCACAACCACATATCACCACAATGACATCTTATAAAACTATACTGTTCTTTTTTTTTTAGACAGCCTCTTCTCATTTCAGGCTCAAATCCAGACTCAAAATCAGCCTCCAAACGTAGCCCATGATAACATAACAATTAAACTTCTAGGATATGAAAAAATGAACTATTATAAGTAGCATAATGATGACACTGATTTGTCAGTGTTGAGGTATTATGGGCCGTGACGTTAGGTTTTGAGAGTCGAACTTACGTCAAACTCCAGGAGCGCGTCGATTTGGCTCTGTAGTGTGGGCATTCCTTTCAACAGTTTATCAGTGGACATGGTTCTCATTACGCCGTCAGCCCTGAAACACACAGACACTCAGACGTCTCCGTACCCACTCAATTACAACTAAAGATTCATTACAGCCACCCTGTATCGGCAATCACGAGCTGGTGCCTTTTAGCGCGGTAGGAAATATTAAGCTGAGTAATGGAACACGTTGAAAGCTCAGGGGCCTGAAGACGGAGCCTTGGTTTATTTAGAGCGGTGACGTCGTCGCTACCGGGCTAACATGTGGCGCGCATTAACGTCCAAGTGAATTCCATTAGCAAACACGCGTGGTGACAGCTTCCAGTCGCGGGCCATTTGGGAAGTGAACACACCTCGGCCCGGTACCGAGTCATAGCCTCGGAAAGCTGTGAATATTCTCTTATGACAGATACGTCCAGAGAGACAGCGAATAAACATTGGGATACATGCACCGCTGAAACTGTCAGGGAGAGAGACTCTGCGAAAATAATTGCTCCCATCAGAAAGCTACACGCTGGGAGCAGAAGTGCACTGCCTTCTCCCACACTGCACTGTGTCCTCGATTTCTAAACAATGCATTTACAAGTGGACTCCAGTCATATGGGGAACACTTCACTGCAAGGGCACAGGAGAGACAGTGAGGAGGAGAGGCAGAGAGTAGACACAGATAGATAGACAGACAGACAGACAGACAGACAGATAGATAGACAGAGAGACAGACAGACAGACAGACAGATAGATAGATAGATAGATAGATAGGTAGATAGATAGATAGATAGATAGACAGATAGATAGATAGATAGAAGGACAGACAGACAGATAGATAGATAGAGGGAGAGAATGGAGATTTAATCTTACCCTTTCTTTACTCGACCAAAGTCAAAAGCCATCTGCCTGTATGCGAATGCCTTCTCATTCAGGTACCTGCTATAGCGTCTGATAAACGTCGACATGTCATAGCCTATGGCAAGACAAATGAAAATCACATTAAAAAGAAAATGTACACATATAAATCATGCAATTATGCAACAACATTCCAAATGCTATGCATTTGTTTTATCAAACACAAAATTGTGTGGGGGGGGTTTGTCATTTGTAATTTGTGTGTGATTTGTAACGATTTACAATGACAGGTTTTGATCTCCACAGAGAGCGCTTAAATAGCCATGGATGTCGTTTTGAATCAGTGTGAGTAACAGCTTCTCCTCCTCCTGCACGTCTGAGTCTTAACTGCTGCTCCTCCACAGGAGCCAATAGCCGTCACCGTGGGGAGTCGACGCCACTCACCGTGTGATCCAGTTTTGTCCAAAAAGTTACTGAGGTTGAAAAGAGTGTTTCTGGATGCGAGGTACTGGATGAATCTCTAAGAAAAACAAACACAGACAGAATGGTGTTGGAGAAGCATTTCCTCAGACTGTTCTGTAAAAACAGCTTTTCCCAGAGAAGTTTTGGGGAGGAAAAGGGACAAGGTCAGGTCTTATGTAACTGCCAGTAAAACAATCTGTACTTAACCGTCGCTCAGGGCGATTCTAAAACAGAATGACTCATGCAAACTGTCTGTGAAACGCCGAAATACTTTGCTCCGTTACACTGTAATCAGGACAAGATGTCAATGCCTAAAGGTGGCAGTTATTTCAAAATACCTCGTCAACACGGTTATTTTACGCTGTGCAGCGAGTTACACATTTCATCCTATTTCTGCTGCTTTCATTTAAATCACCTGTGTATTTGTGTCAAATAATCTCAGAGAATCTGACATGCACATTTACAAGCAGAATTTACACACAACTAACATTTGTTCCACAAGAACGTCACAGCTAATGCACAAATGTTAAGTGTTAGTATAATTTCACACAGCTCAACACTGTTAGAGCAAAGCCCTGTGGGAAAAAAAGCACTCTATTTGATTTCACTGCCATCTTAGAGAATCTTCTAGACACAAGGACCAACATCCTATTTCCAGTGTTGGCAAAGAGCAGAATTCTTTTAAAAAGTGTTTGAGTGTATCATTATCAGTCTTTGAGTAATCACGAGAGCTAACATCAAAGAGAAAAAAGCATACAGCAAATGAATGAGTCAGAGATTCAGGGATTCAGAATTAATGACAAATTCTTCTTTCTTTTTACTGAAGGAAAAAGGGGACACACTCATCCTGCTAGAACAAACAGCATCATACAGATTGAACAATATGCTGTACCTAGCTTACAGCTACAATCCAATTACTCTTTCCACCATCTCAAAAAGAATGAACGTTCAAAAATATCCCTATGTTTTCATTCAAACAGTCTACGTTGTGTGAATACAAACTTGCACAGACTTTTATGTTCGACTTCTCAATGCTGGAGTGAGTGTCATATCCGAATTGAGGGGCGAGACATGTGCCCAGTTAGCGTCAAGCGTATCTGCGTTTTTCCCCCTCTCTCTGTTAGCTGTTTCTGTGCCTCTCTTCCATCCAAACATCAGATTTATCCACCTCCAGATTCAGAGTTATGACCAAGAAAACCCTTCCTTCAAAGGGATCTCCTGGGAAATATGGCAGGGGCACTAACTCTCCAGCCAATCATGCATTTACGGCCATGTCTCCTTTAAAAGATCATTAGGAAACGCATGGGTAGCGCCCAAAGGCTTCAATGGCGAATGGTTTGCTTGAGGCAATCGCTATATTTGTTTATGTCCTTGATAACGTCGTTTAAAAAAAAACAAAAAAAAAAACAGAATCGACATGTATTGTTCCTGAGGACAATTTTTAGGAGACAGGGGAGGACAAGGGAGAAGAAAGGTTTTTAAAGGTGACGTTATCTGCTCTGCGTCCCTCAGCTGATGCTCGTAGAGATAAGCTTCCCTCAGTTGCTCCCAAGACTCGACTTCTCCATAATGACATCATTCAAAGTCATCTCTCAATCAGTGAGTCTGTTCTTTTTTTTGTTTTTGGGTCTGTTTTTTTTTTTTTTTTGGGGGGGGGGGGGGGGGGGGGGGGGGCTGACCTGACTCAGAATCTCCATTCTCTCTTCACCTCTCTCACTCCCAGCTCCCAGGTTTGACTTTCTGTCCCCACTGTCCACATAACTGGGACTGGGGAAAAAAAGCCAAATTCCTTCCACACTGAAGGAAGTGCAACGTCTGCCTGTCTGCCCATCAGTACTTTTGTTGACTTAATGGATATTATGACTAAGCCAGGATAAATGATTGGAACTGAGCGTGCACCAATAGGCCTCGAGTGTTTGATGAGAAAACTGACAGTGAGGAGACGTATACAACCTCTAGCAGTCTTTCTACTGTGGTAAGCCATCCATTACCGTGCCGCAATGACATAGTTGAATATTCAACAGTAATAAAAGCTTGTTGAGCAATAACTCCGAGGTGGGTTAAATGGGTTTGCTTCAAATGCCTGTGAACTTCAGTACAGCTCTGCGGTATTGGAGAGCTTGACAAAAGCGTTACCATCAGTAATCAGTACCACGGAGAGCTCCCCATTCAAACCCTCAAATGAAAGCAGAAGCTGTGCTGTGATGAAGGGGAACAGGAAGTGCAACTGTCTAAAAACCCTGCAAGCAGCAGCTGTGCACATAACCATTTTTTACTACCCCCAAAAACCCCCAAAAAGTTCCT
This sequence comes from Chanos chanos, assembly GCF_902362185.1. NCBI lineage: Eukaryota > Metazoa > Chordata > Actinopteri > Gonorynchiformes > Chanidae > Chanos > Chanos chanos. The sequence goes on from NC_044503.1 coordinate 26,262,964, forward strand.
CTCACTTTACCAGGTCACTTTAATCTCTCTCTCTCTCTCTCTATCTATCTATCTATCTATCTATCTATCTATCTATCTATCTATCTATCTATCTATCTATCTATCTATGTCCTTAATCAAACTGTTACACAGGTTGTTCTTTAATATATATTAATGCAGTAATATGGATAGATAGATAGATAGATAGATAGATAGATAGATAGATAGATAGATAGATAGATAGATAGATAGACAGACAGACAGACAGACAGACAGATAGATAGATATATAGACAGACTCATACATACACACATACATGCAGAGATACATACATACAGAAATACATACACACACACATACACACAGATGTACGTTAAGAGCACAGTGTAATAGTTTGATTAAGGAATGCAAAAACACATAGAGAATCTCAGGAGACCAAAGAAACGTACTGCAACGAAGTCGATTCTCACCTCATTGCCGTGGACCATCAGGTGATGCGTGGTGACCAGGGCTTTGAAGACCACGATCCAGCTGGCGTTGCCCGCCCTCTCAAAAAGGGTGTCCGCCATCTGTGGGATGTTCACGTTGGACTCCTGGGTGGCCTGGATCAAGTCTGCGGGCGAGAGGAACAGATTCCCGTCTGATTACGCGCCGTCGAGGACAGAACGCTCCGTCCCCTACTGCCTTATTAAGAATCCCCATCATTTCCTACTGGAAGCTTTTCATCGTCTTCTAGTCTCCTTCCTGGTTCATTATTAGATTTGCGTGACGGAGACGCTGAACGTTCATTTTTAGATCATCGTTGACTGTCTGTTCTGCGGGGAGTAACGCCGGGCAGTTTTTATTGGTGTCTGTGAAAACATCTGGCTACTCATCAAACTTTTGGCCTGGTTTTTGGAATCGTCGTCCAAACCTCTAAGTGATATAATTGGACGATTTGAATTTTTCAAACAAGTCAGCTCGCAGGGGCCCTAACAAGGCGGTTGAGAATAGGCGGCTCGAATCGGTGAAGTCTGCCAAGCGCTCAGACTGTTTAGAGCTTGGCAACGAGAGACTACTGCAGCAAAGACACAACACTTCCCAATGCCTGTCTCTGAGAGACAACACCGAACACCGAGAGAGAAACAGATCATTCTCCATCTCCTATATGCCACAGAGCTCTAAGTGATCAAAAGAAAAAGAAAAAAAACTCCTGCAAATTATCACAAAAAGACCAATTTGGTTTTATAAATGACGCCACCCCCCCAAAAAAAAATGAATAATTCACAATCAGGCAATGAATAATTCATCTTCATTTGCATACGACATCCTCATATGAAATGTACTGCCGAAAACAAGCATGTTTGGGTTTTTTTTTTTTTTTAATTTTGGGGGGTTTCTTTTTTGTTGTTTGTTTGCCATGTCCCTGCGCTCAGTAGGCAGAGACTGACTCAGCAGTCTGTTCATCATTATATTGATGTTTTGGATGTGCAGAAATTTCCAGAAATGGAGAGGATGATTTTTGAGGTCCTCTCCGTATCCAAGTTAGCAGACATGACCTTAAAGGACTTCATTTAATGAGGTAACAAGAGCTGGTGATGAATGATGGGGTAAGGTGCAGGTATTTTATAGACAGAACAGGTATTACATTGGTACCAGAAGACCAGTGGTGAGTGGAGAGACAGAGAAAGAGTAGAACTGACTTGCCTGCCCTGTTTATTTGAAAAAAAAAAAAAAGGGAAAAAGCTTTCCAAAGAAGCTTTGTCATTTCATTTGTCTCATAATATGCCGCTAGAAATGGCAGTGATGCAGTGAAAAGTAATTCAATAAAGGGAGTGGGGGAGTGGAACAGTACACAAACATGTACAAACACATTTGCACGTGCACACACACACACACATAAGGACTAGGTGAAAGCAGAGAGAGAGATAGAGAGAGAGAGAGAGAGAGAGAGAGAGAGAGAGAGAGAGAGAGAGAGAGAGAGAGAACTGAAGAAATGCTGACAGTCAGAATTCAGTAGATTCACGCTGGCCCCGTTAACCTTCTCTCCGATCAAAGCGCAAAAGGTGGTTCAGCTTTTAATCTGTCTGGAAATTTCTTCACCACATCATCTTTTTTTGAAAATTTTTTTATCACAGTCAAATAATTCCTATTCCTGAAGCAACAGTGACTCAGCAATCCATTCTGCTGCCTCAAGTCAGACAGCTACTCCACCGATTTCACTCGCCGTTTACCAACGTCTTTTGGTGTGACCTGTTCATATTCCCTCTCCCGCATCTTTATACAAACACACTGTGTGAGGAAATGACACACTGTTGAGCATTCACACCGGTTCTGACAGATTACGGTCTGTTCTTGTTAAGACCGAAGCGCACAAAGGAAATGTCGCATGTGAGACAAACAAACGAAGTGATGAACTGACGGCTGAAACTGAGGCTCACAGCAGGTGAAGACAAGCTCCCTAAGGAGGAGTGTAGTCGAGTTGACCCGAAACCACACACTCACACACACACACGTCCACAAAACACACACTCATTCATACACACACACACACACACACACACACACACACGTCCACAAAACACACACACACTCACACACACACACGTCCACAAAACACACACTCACACACACACACACACACACGTCCACAAAACACTCACTCATTCACGCACACACACACACACACAGACACACACACACAATAGACCCTTTCATCATTTGCGTGGATTATATAAAGCGTGTCGGTGTTGACCGACAGAGCTCCTCTGGGGGACTGTAGTGGCAGTTAAAGGCCTAAGACAGGAACTGGAAGCACAACAGAGGGCGACGTGACCTTGGCGTGTCGTTTCCACTCAATATAAGCTTGATACCCAGTATTCACAACGGCTTCTGTTGGAAACTGATAAGCAAACATGACGCTCATGGGAAAAGCAGCAGCATCCAGTCAAGAGCCCTTTTTCCACCATCATCATCTGAGTGTGGGTTTACTAGCAGTATGTGACAAACAGACACATCAAGTCTCTAACCAAACAGACACAATGAAATTCAGGATCAGTAATGTATTGTTTTAGGTTCGGTCTTCTGTAGCCAAAGGAGTTCCAGTGTGTCTTTTGACGTGGCTTGGCTTAGACTGGAGAATGGCTGTTTTGGACGAACTGAAAATCTTCAGCATTGATATCTATCTGCTGCTTGACTCTGCGGTTTTCTGCCGTCTTCCTTCATTTGAAAAGAGGCGCCTAACGGGAGGGCTTAGAGCTGGCTGACATCCCGCATCTGTGCCTGAGGTGAATTCTGGCCCGAAATATGAGTCATGCTGCAATTGAAGTCTGTGTCTGACTCTAGCGTAACACAGCAAGAATCCACAGTTCGAGTACACCACAGAAAGGTAGCCTTGACAGACACACACACATACACACGTGCGCACACGCACGCACACACACACACACACATACACACACACATCCGCGCACGCATGCACACACAGACATACATACCTACGTACACACACATGCACGAACCCAAAACCTGGCCCTCACTGAATTATTTACAGAATGTGAGAGAGAGAGATAGACAGAGAAAGAGAGAGACGGAGAGAGAGAGAGAGAGAGAGAGAGAGAGACAGTGCTGTGTCACAGGTATCCACCATCTCACGGTTCTTGCGTTACACCAGACGACAGAAAACCATAGCATCTACAAAAGGCTGAATGAACAAACAAGCAAACAAACCAAAATGGCAGATAGCAAAAAGCAGAGGAGCAGTGCAGCGCCTCGTGAGCTTACTGCTGCCGGAAGCACTGACACCAAACAGTCCTGCTGTTAGTAATTGCAGTCATTGCAAAGGCTCTTGTGCTTGGACTCTCCATATCTGCCAGAGCAGCTGTGCTGGCGCAGATTACACACACACACACACACACACACACAAAAACAGCGCTCGAGTCCCTCTGAGCCAGATCATCTTCAATAGTGCTCTCATCACTGACTGGAGTAGTGATGATCATGCCAAGCAGGCTACTGTGTATATGCATATAACACACACATACACACACACACACTCACACTCACACAGATACACACACACACACACACACACACACACACACACACACACACAGACTAACACAGATACATACCTACATACACACACACACACACACACAAACACACACACACATACATTCACACACCCATACACACCCCCACCCCCATCCCCACACACACACACAGACATATACACACTGACTTGCGTGTGCTATTTATAAAGAAACACCACCTACGGCATAATCATGTAGTCAAGCAAGCAGAGGGAAAAGCATCATGGTTGTGACATCACGAGGCCCTGTGCATAAAGGAAAACATAAAGACAAGAGGTGGGGTAGAGGAGGATTGCTGGAGGCCAGTGCGACAGAAGCTATATGTTTCTACCTGTTCAAAAAAGAATATTTGAGTTCAGTCGGTGCTAATATTTAAGTGGTATGTTAGGGTTTGGTGTTGGGTTTTCACCTGAAGACAGAGCTGCTTCCGCGAAGCCCAAGCGAGATCACGCTAGAAAACTGGTCCAAAGGCACTGATCAATATAAGCGACAGATACCAACATTATTTCATAGTCAGCCATCAAAAAAACGAGCTGCAGGCTACTTAGGGATGGGTGCTATGGCCTATAAATAATATTGCGATATTTTAAAGCTATATCATGATACACAATATGATATTTTGTAATCTCCTCTAATGCACTTCATGAATGCTCTATTTAACCATTTGATGCATACAATCACACCAGTATGATGATTCTAGTAGTCCCTGCAACATATGTCTGCATTAAAACATTCTTGTTTATATTCATTAGTGGTTTCTATTGGAACCATTTTAAACTCGCATGCAAAAAGGGGAAAATCACAACCAAGTTAAGTTTAACACAACTGAACTGAATACGAATACAAACTCGCCTTGGGCGCTTAACTTCTTTCACTCTCTCCAACCTCCCCCCCCCCCCCCCAGATCAAGTAGGTCTAACTGCAGACACACAGTACTACACGACACGCCTACTACATGACACGGCCACTTCACAGAGCCGAGTTTAGGGGTTACGGTTAGGGCTAGGGTCAGGGCTGTGGCTGGGGTTAGGGTCAGGGGCAGAGAGTTTCTAAACAGGATATGCAGATGGGCTCTGGTAAGGGGCCTGTGACAGGACGTGTGTCGTGTACTGAAGTGGGTGTGTCATGGAGTAAAGTCGGTGTGCTGTGTAGTCTGTGAGACTGCAGACAGAGCCTTCAGATATGCTGTGATCGAAACTCTATACTGCATACTGCTCGAATATTAATCTTGATGGAAAAGTAGTAAGCAGTATGCAGTACATGAAAAATACAAATTTTGCAGTATGCACAAGTTACCCAGATGATGTACTACTCTGGAGAATATTTCCAGTGTACAAAGACGCATGCCTCACCTATATATGTCACACACACTCACCCAGGAGAGTGGTCTGGATGGGTGAGTGTGTGTGATGTATGAATGTGAGTTTTTTTTTCTTTTTGTGCCCATTAGAGGGAGAAAGCCGTAGTAAATTCACGTGACAATTTCTGTGACAATTCAATGTTCGCAATATATTTACTACATTGCACATATAATAAGCCACGATACATCGAGTATATTCGAAATATCGCCCACCCCTACCTGATAGTAGACCTAATTTTGGTCCAGTTCTCTCTCCTCTTGCAAACATTTCTCTTTATTCCTTTAAAAACATTCTTAAGTCAGGCCTTCATTAGTAATGTGTCCTTTTTGATTCCATCTGGCTGAATTTCGCACACCCTGATTGGCTCTCCTTTGCTTTGAGGTATTTGATGGGGATTACAGGTTTTAATTAAAAGTTGGAATTGCTATCATGACTTTCAGAGCAATCCTCATATTTATCCAGCATATCCATAATCACTCGTTCCCTGCTGTGAAATCTGATCAGTCATAACTCGTAACTCATAACTGTAACTCAGGGCTAAAAATCATCTACATGCTTAGAGCAGATACTCTGAGAGTGGCAGATGATACAAATGTTGAGTTTTCTCAGCACGACATAGACACAACAATTTGTCTATGCACCTCTTTAGTAACATTTCGTATTTTTACACGGTAAGATTTTCATTTGACACATTAGAGCAGAACAGGCATATTCTCCATTCTGATTAACATTTTTACTACAACATGCGGTGTATAATTCAACAGTATGCAGTCTCACACAAAAACAAGCACTAAGCAACCAAACCATTTTTTTTTCCCCTCCTCAAAAGATCTGAATAAGTAGCAAGTACAGAGACCGTCTCCCTGGTAACCAGAGCACTTTGCTCCGCAAAGATATCCTTTGTAAAATATTTTGTCAAGGCAAAAATATAATGGAGCAATTTAGCTTGATCCAGCAGAGTCATGTAATTACAATGCGAAGCGAAAGGCCGTTCGTGTAAACATTTACTATCTGATAACACGTTTGACTTCCCATCACACCCACAAGCCGCCTTTTTTTTTCCCCACACAAGCCCCCGTTTTACACACACAAGAGTGGACCTACACACACCTGTGAAAATGTGATAACTCTGAGACTTCATAGCGTTTGTTAGTCTGCAGCTAAAGTCCCTAGACACGTGAGAGAATGACTCGGATTCAGATGTCACAAAAAATCATATCCGTATAGATTTTCACACATTATCAAAAGAGCAATCTGAGAACCAAAAGCACTTGTTTTAAGCATTACTGCAAACAGATCGTTATAGGAGAGAGATATGAGAGCCCGTGGAAGATTCCAATATGCAGAAGCTGACAGTAAGGATGTGAGGTGTGAAGATATTTTAAAGTTTGGGTTTTTTTTTCCTGCAATATGGGTTGACAGTTTTCTCCTCTGCAAAGATGACAAGTGGATCCACGACAAGGTCACCAAAAAAAAAAAAAGAAAGCTAACCTTTATCAAGATGACAGTTTAGAAACCCGGCACTGCGAATCTCACGTTACCTCTCTTACTCCTTGACCTAAACTGTAAGTGGACACCAGCAGCAAATCGCTATGCTAGGCTAGCCCTACCACAAAAGGAATTTGATAAAAAAAAAAAAAAATGTTACAGTATCGAATTGCTGTTCCACAAATGTGTTGTTTTGGTTGTCTTCATAGGTGCGATGAGGGAGCATTTGGAATGTCTAAACATGATAAAACACTGCTCTCTGATTGGCTGTTGATGGATAATAACAGCCTAGGTCCCAGTAAAGGTTGATTTCATAACTATTCAGTCTATGGTTGCATTACTTCAACTCTCAGTTCAATTTAACACATCAATAAAGCATTCATTGAAGCCTTGCTGACTCAAATAATATTCAGCACTCATCGAAAAGATATGATTATGCTTCTGAAAAAAGCTGAATTATTACCAGCAGAAGCCAAAATGTATCATTATAACAATTTTCATGACCCCTTCTATTACTGGTCATAAGTTTAGTCGTGATATTTACCAACTAAGCTGCAGACAGGGCAACAGGAACAAGAGGCAATCCTTTAACCATTGGGTTTGGTTCGGACGCCCACATCCCTACAGTGTGTGTATGCTTGGAGACCATATTTCAACGCACATGAATGGACCATGAAAAGTCCTCTTTATTTATAGCGCTCTTCCCTGGAGCAGAAAACAGAGGAGAAAAAAAAAATTACCCATTAGACCACTCTGGCGAGAAAAAAAGAGGCGGAGTAGCGAGAGAGCGGGAAGCTAGGCAAACGAGACGGGGGGGGGGGGGGGGGGGGGGGCTTGGGGGGGGTACAAAAGTCTCTCGGTATACGCCGCATGCGTTCCACCGTTTGGTGCCACGCGGTAGACGGTCACCCACTGTAAAAATTATACCGTAGTCCACCAACCAATTACCCATTTATGATTCGATAGCCAGGCAGACCAACAAAAAAAAACACTGCATTAATTTCTAGAAAGACCGACGATATTTCAAGTTGATTCATTAGCTTCCAAGCCCTCTACAGACTTTTATCTGTGTAGGGTTTTCACAGGTGATAGCAGAACAAGAGAATTTGAACGAACATCGTCGTTGACTGTGTTTAGGAAGGGAAGCCCTTCTGATACAGGTGAGCAGCTGGCCAGAAAATTAAAAGTCGTATTTCCGAACATGATTAATGTCCATAAACTGCTCCCTACTTCAGCCTAATTCACAGCCGGAGAATACTAAATAAAAGCGTTTAAATAATTTCACAGTCGCTTACGTCGTGTCATAGACCGCATGTACCGAAAAACACCGATCTGTCTGTCCGACTCTAACTTCCGATGCCAATCTTTAAGCCCCTTCTGTACATTCAACTCGAGTTAATCTGTCATAAACTGTGATCTCAGATGACAGTATCCGGGTCTTAATCCCAGCAGCGTCCCTCTAAGGCTACTGCAAGTCCCAAGGGGCCTAATCTCAGAGCCCCTCTGACACCAGCCGATCTGATGACTCCCTCAGTGCATTGAGGGGAGGGTGGGCCCCTGGGAACCCAGCAGTGTGGCAAGGTGATTAAACAGGAAACACAAGCCCCCTCCCTGCATTATTAATGTCACATCCGTGTACAGACAGCGCCCTTCTCTGCCATAAGCTGATTGTATGAGGTATGCTGATGCCCCCCCCAATCAAAACAGAGAGAGAGAGAGAGGGATAGTGAGACAGAGAGAGACACAGAAACAGAGAGAGCGAGAGAGAGAGAGGGGGGGATAGTGAGAGAGACAGAAACAGAGAGAGTGAGAGAGAGAGGTAGGGAGAGAGAAAAAGAGACAGAGATACATACAGAAACAGGGATAGTGAGACAGAGAGAGAGAGAGAGAGAGAGAGAGAGAGAAACAGAGAGATGAAACTGCAGGAGCTATAGACCACCAGGAGCAAGCAATTATCATTCTCCTCACATGTATCTATCTAATTGCTGAATTCAAGACAATCAGCTTCTGCCTTTTTCTCTGTGTGTGTCTGACTAACATCCCCCCTCCTCCTTTGAGGACATGATTTTACCCATGTGTGTTACTACAGGGTGGCCCCTCCTCTTAAAGGAGCAATGCGCTCCTCATTCTGTGGAGAACAGGGTCATAGCCAAATAAAGTATTGGGGCTTGCTACAGACTCCACTACCTGTATATGTATCTGTATGTGTGTGTACAGGTATATGGCACAATGGACTGAAAAAAGTATGGATGCGCATACAGAAATGCTAAAACCAACACAGAAACAAACACAACACTGACTACAAGGACACCATGACCTCTAAACATGAGGCAGGGAGATGGGAGAGCTGGGAGCAGCCAGTCGGGTTGGCTGAGGTAGATGTTTGCACAGTCACTGTGAGGAGGAGGGGGGCGGGGGGCGGGGGGCAGGGGTGTCCCTGTCCAAGGTGCTGAAAGCTCCCAAAGTCCTCACAATAACCACACTGTCCCAACAGCCACTGCCAAACAGACTATTTTCATGACAAACAGAGCCCTTCTGAATGTTTCCAGACTAACCAGACAAGCACCACTGCAGTAGAGAGAGAGAGAGAGAGAGAGAGAGAGAAGAGGCAGAGGGGAAAGAGTGGAATATTAATTCTGTTCACTCTTCTGCCATCTTTCTCATTTCTTTCTCCTCCTCCACCTACCTCTGACTCATAACTTCTAAAATCTCACATGTTTTTTTTTCTTTTCTTTCTTTCACTCGGAGGCAAGAGAATTCTCTTTCTTCTTCTTTATCTCCCTCTATGGGGAGGGGGGGGGTGGAACTTCGCTTTTTGCTGTGATGCTGTGATGCTTGTGTCTTGGTCTTGAGATACAACTCTGTTATACATGCTGACAATGAAACAAAAATACCTGAAGGACCTCAAACGGCATTTGGCACGAGAACTGAAAAGTCAGAACGCTGCATCAAAGACCACTCTTCAAAAAAAAAGAAAATGAAAAAAAAAGCACATATGTCACACCAAAGAGCGACATCAAACAACCTTACACACCCTTGTATGTTATGAAATCGACTTAACTGAACATAGCCCCCCCCCTCACCCTGACTCAAACTGTCAGTTCACTGAATCAAAAAACCTTAAATCAATTCTCACACTTTCTCACACACACTCCCCCCCCCCCCCCCCTTTTAACCAGTAGAGGGTGAGGGAGATGTGCGACGAATGGAGCTGCTATATGTGGAAGTGAGAAGGTGTAACATCATGTAATAAGTACCAGAGTCAAATCACCAGAAGGACATCTTACTAACTGAGCAGAGAAAATGGTGATTAATAAAATACAACATTAACGACTGATCAGATTCAACTTCAACCTTGGGAACACATTTCTACTTGGGCATGCTGGAATGTGTGTGTGTGTGTATGTGCACGCATGTTCGATCACTCATAATAACAGATGCTCTGTGACTGTGTCACAAACACAAACACATCAGCTGAAGATAACAGACTGACTGGCTGCTGGGTTGGATGCTATGGAGAGAAGGAAAGGGAGACAGGGAAAGAGAGAGGGAGAGAGAGAGAGGGAGAGAGAGAGAGAGAGAGAGAGAGAGAGCACCCGCAATGTCATGGAAAGAAATGGTCACAGCCGTTTGAACTCTCTGCCATGATTTACATCTAAGCTGCTAATATGGTTCTACACTCACTGGTTCGACTGTCTTATGACATTGCGGATATTTCGCCGACGTTTTTCCATCCCTGGATCTCTTCCGCACGTGAAACTTCAGCAGTTAAGTTCGACAGACTTTTGACAGAACAGAAGGAGTGTAAGATTAAAAACTGGCCCACCCACAGTGTGAGAAACAAGAGTAACTACGCCATGAAACGGCCACATAAAAACCTATGATCAAATGTAAATTTAAATTCATAAAGCCGAGTTCTTTATCCTCTCTCTCTCTCTCTCTCTCTATCTTTCTTGAAGACAGCTTCAGAGCAGATGCAGAGCAGTTGACGATTCAAAAGCCCGGCAGTTTGTGAATAGTCACATTAACCAGGCTTGCGCGAGTCTCGAATGTTTCTGAAGAAACTCTCTACTCATTACTGTCAATGACTCTCCATTTTAAAACTGCTAATGTCTCAGATCTGGAGAAGGGAATGGTTCTGGTTCTACCGCTCAGCTCCTGTGATTATAGCTCTATATTAGGTTATTGTCCACACAAAGAGGAAACAGATGTCATACGTGTACCTATCATGTCTGTCTCTGGTTACCGATTGGCTGTTCGTCTCCCTCGCATATCAAATCAACCAATCGGTGATACATCACTAATAACTGGACGAGGAACAGATTCCAAAAGGACAAGCAAACGGCTGAATATTTAAAAGGAATCTATACCTCTGCTTACAGTGTAACCTAGGCCGCCCCCATTGAGTTGTCAGATTCCTTGGGTCTCCTCTGTGTTGCTGAGTGACAATATCTATACATATTCTCTCAACACAGCAGCGATCTGACCTGATTCTGCTCCAGAGTGTGTATAAACTTCATCCCCTGAGACACAGTCATATTACACGTCTGGGTCGAGGGAAGAGGCCCTTCCGAACGTAACAGGCTGACAGACAACGCTCCCGGGGGAACAGGTGGACCAACGCATGAAGACGTTCACGGTTCATATTCATCAAACTAACCTAATAAACCTTCAGCGTTATATTACACGGTTCAAGACAAAGGCTGTTTCTGTTGAGTCAGGAAATCTTAACACTAGAGTAACGGACGGAGCCTGGGAAAACCCAGCTCGGCCCCCAAACATCAATCTGTCTTTAGCACAAGTTAAGTGTGACGAATGGAGCAATTTAAAATCCAAATTCACCTCAAAGGTGATTCGTCTATTGAATCTAAGTGTGTGTGTGTTTGTGTGTGTGTGAGTGTGAGTGTGTGTGTGAGGGGCAATCTTCATGCTAATATTTTCTTAGACCAAATTACCCATCTTCCAAATAACAAAGAAGAATCTGGATAACTTAATGAAATGAATTGTTTGTTTATGTGAAACATTATTAAAAATGCTCAAAACTGTTTATCCTTACACTGTATTAGGTAAAAGAACCAAATTGTTAATCTTTGAAAATGAAAGTGTTTAATGATTACACAATTACGTTAAGTGAACAAAACAACATGTGTCATGAAATATTAATTAGTTACTCATAAACCACACAGACAGCTGCTACAAAAACGTACAATGTTCTGCCGTGCTTATAACATGGAAATTTAATAGCAATGTCTGTGGTAATACTGTATATTCTTAGAAATGCAACACCTCTAAGAGAAGAAACAAAAAACATTTTTAGTTGATTATAACAACAACTCACATCCTCTGACCTAAATATATACCCAGTACACCTCACACAGAAGGCGGGACTGAGGCATAATGGTAGTTCATTTCTGGCTTTGCGATTGGGCCTCAAGGTGCTGTCAATAAAAAAAAAAGATGGTTTCGGTGACATCGTCAATCCTTTTGAACTCATTTGGGCAAAAGATTTAAAAAAAAAAAATGCAGCACCAGCCATTTCAGAGAGCTCGGATTGTTGCTGACAGGTCACACTGAGTCATGGAAGTGTAATTTACATTCCACTCACAATGGGAATAATTAAATGAGATGCTAGGCAATTCCCGAATGCAGAAATAGACTTATTGATTTGTTTTAAGCTTTGCATTGCCCTCATTCCTGTGGTGAGGGTCTAGATGCCAGACTTTTAAAAATAAAATGCTTTGAGAAACGTTCTTAAAGCAAAACAGGGTGAGACACACAGCTCCACAGAACTGCACAGAATCTTCCAGAATAAGTGTCATTCTCTGCTTTAACTGACATGGACTGATCACCCACGGTCCTTAGGGAGACCCGGGGGAGGGTCACGCTGACCGCTTGGGCCACCTGCTACCAACGGAGATCCTCCCTGATGCTGATCAAGGCTGTTTGGCTTCCATTGATCGATGACTTTACCTCAGCTGACACAAGAAACTTTGCAACACTGGGCCTACGATATCCTTCCTACTCCAGAAAGTAATTTGCCTTTCTGTAATTTATTAATTATGACATGGGAGTACTCCAGAATAAGTCATTAATATTTATTTCAGACTATCAAACTAAACTAATGTTCTTTCCAAATCAGCGCACAAATTCAAAGCAAGAGGGTCTCCATAGTAAAACACAATAGGATACACTTTGGCCTGCCCTGCACAGTAAGGCCAAAAAGTAAAGTTTTCGTGTTGCATGGTCGTTGGCTGATTCTCTTTCAGAGGACCCAAGGGAGGGCTCTTCCGGACATGCCAATTAAATGTCCATGGTAACAATCTCACCTTTGCCCTTTTCAATTATTCATCTTATAGGGTGTATGAAAAATGCAGGATTCATGAGATGTAAACGTGAGAGCCGGCGGCTGAGGGCACAAGGGGGGGGTGCTCTCTCTCTCTCGTGCCACCCACTGCTCTGTTTTATCGGGGGCTTGACTTGCTTTGCCTTTCTGACCATTTCCTGTGGAGCCCATCGCTCAGTTACATCATACGCTGATTAGTTATGTCTTGCAAACGGCTTGGAGCTAAACATATAAAATGATATGTCAATTTCTGACTTCTGAGTCAGCAAAATGTTTCATTACTATAATATACATCAATGGTGAAACTGGTTGTGATAAACGCAGGGGAGCAGTTTAAAATATAACTCAAGTGATTCATATGCACTGCTGTTTCTAAAAACAGCAGTGGTTTGCATATACTGCATGTGGAAAAAAACATTTCAGATGTGTTAGATCTTGCGTGTGTCTGTGTGTGTGCGTGTTAATGGGATGCATTGGTGATTATTGAATAAAACAGTAAGATTGAGTTATTAAACTTCAAAATATATGTAGTTCATTTCCTTCTCCCAGGAGAGCTGGCTCTTGGATTCTGGACCATAGTGTGGAAGGCAGCCATGTTCTTAGTACAGTGTCTCTCAGCTCAGTGACAGACACACTGTGAAATGAGGTCCATTTAGTCACACTCACGTTAACCTTAGCATCTCCCATTGCTATTCTGCATTCACCATCACCAAACGTGATCCAAAACCACAGTGGGACGGGGGTTTGTAAGGGCTGAAGATATGCATGTGTTTGTGCATAACCAATACTGAAGGATGGATAATCATTTTCTATTGCTGTGGAATTTAATGGTTGAGGAAATACACACACACACACTCACACACATCACGGGGAAATGCTCCGTAGAATAATCTAAAGGGATACACTTACAATCCAGATGTTTTTTCTTGGGTCCCATCACCTCGTGAGTGGTCGCCTTGCAGACAGCACGGGCCACTTCGGATCCCGTCAGGCTGTACTGCGCCGCGGCGATGCGGTCCGTCAGAGTTTGGCCCGACATCTTCTTCTTAGCTTTAAACCTCAACAATCAAATACCGACCCTGTCCCTTCTTAATGCGTTGCCTGCCTCAATAGAGTCCTATTACTGTCTTATGTAGTCCTCGAAATGTGAATGGTATGTGCACTCTTATCCAAGATTAAGCCTACCTACGGAGCCTTCTGTATCCCTAAATGTGGAAATGATCGTCCGGGGAGAAAACGGTTCGTTAATATGAACAATACGCAAGGTTACGTCTACATTTACAGTTCCAGTTATCCGTGGCCTCTATCTCGACACGTCTCTGGCCGCTTTCTGAACACATACGGAATTGTGCTATCAAAAAGCAACCGTTTCTCTCGAGAAACCAGCTACGTTTTATGTCTGTAAACGACAAGCGAGTCGGTTATCCTCATGAGGTGGAGGACTCGAATGAACTGAAGCTACAGTAACGTACAATGTTATTTTAGCATCGAAACGGTTGTTATGAAATGAGCCTGCGTGCTGACTGTAACGGAAAAAAAATTCTTGCGAATGCGCGTAGACTTTATTAAAATGTTATTAAAATGACCCTTCTTTCAGATGTTGCACGAAACGACCAGTCACTGTCCTTCCCTCCACCAGCTCAAGGATTAATCTTCCCCACCAGCCCTGTTAGAAAATGTTTTATTTCCAACCACCGTCAGTCAGATGATATACGTTGTCCTCCTCATCTCTGGAATTAAAAAAAGCGTTCTTGCTTTCAAGATTACTCCTTTGTGCCACCCTCCAACACCAGTCGATGCCAAACTAAGGTGGAAGATGCTGTTTGGATGAATTCGTATCCTCTAGTGTAAATATTTATTAATTTTTTTCCCTTCTCACTCCTCCCCCTCGTGTGAGTCAGGTTACACGTCATTAAAACTGTGGCAGCATCCCCCTTACTACTGCATGCTGTGAGGACGAACATCTTCCTCACGACAAATGCTATCCACAATGGCGCAAGGTAGATTTTCTCCTCTCAACGTGCAGCTAAATTTGTGCATTGCTTCCCGTCCTGTATCGTATGCATTTCAAAATAATTTTCATTATCAGTAATAAAGCCATAATATGTTTGTTTTCTGATTTAGAAAGAGACTAGACCAATAAAGCGTTTAGTTCCCACCTTGTTTATTCCAATAATTTTATATGTGTTGCTTCTGCTGTACAAGAAGACATATTTAATCATCTGAACTGGTTCTGTCGATAAGATTATATACACGACTTTTTCCAAATCTTTATTTATTTTCGTCCAAATGACCATGGAGAGGTATCCCTTAGTAAAAATACGGAATAATGAATACATGACTAAATTATGACAGTGGTATGTTCTTGTTATATTTTTAAAAGGTTACACTGATATATGGTGGGGGAAAATTCTCTGTTTATGATACGACTCTTTATTAATTTACCACAAACAAAATGGAATGACACGGCATCTTCACATGTCCCAAATGACTCACACGCTTAGGTCAGGTTGTCATGGCTACCCCTATATATACAAAATTAACTTATTTAAATTAAATAGAATAGCTTTTGGAAAAAAAAGTAAAATACAGTAATTACACATACAAAACAAAACAAAAATGTACAAACTTGTGTAGTTCCCTCTTTTTTATGTTTAGTCCTTTTAAAAAGGTGAGGTGTTAGGGTTTTTTTTGTTTTTGTTTTTGTTTTTTGTTTTTTAACGGACAGTCCAGTTCATTTTGACTTCTCATCGCCTTTGCCTGGTCACGTCTTGATGAGGCCCTCAAGAAAGTCTTTCTCCACCATCTCCTCAATGTTTTGTCTCGCTCGGCTCCAAAACACTTTCTGGCTCTCCAGTTTGCCGTCTTTGCCGGGGAAGGGGCCTTCGGTCGGGGATAAGGTGTGGGCGGAGCCGCAGCGGCTGCTGGCCTTGCTGTTGAACGCCTGGCTTAGCAGGTTGAAGAACGGGAGAAGCTGCTCCATGCTTCGAATCACATACAGTGTCAGCATTAGATGTCCAGGTTCCCAGGACAAGGTACGAGTCGCACAGTCCTCTTCTGGGTTTTTCTAAAGACCAAGAGAGAGGAACTCGCTTCAGCTGTGTTCATGTGTATAACAGTGCTCTTGTTTTCATTGTTAGTTTGTTTTACTGTTAAAAATTAAACCATTTATACTGGCTTATGCCCTAAATTAGGGGTTACCAAACAGGGGATCATAAACCCCTAGAGGTTCGTGGTGGTACTGCGGGGGTGGGGGGGTTATGAGACCGTGATGGAAACGTCAACGTCAAATTAGATTCACTTGGTTAAAATCTCAATGGAGTGCTTGAGAGAGGGATAATTTGGGGTTGAAGGGGTCCAGCGGACAAAAAAAGGATTGGGACCCCTGCCCTAAAGGATTAAGATGTTAGTCAAAGATGGCTCTAAACTGCTAAGCGCAGGTTTTAGCAGCTCTGTTACCTTAGCTCTTTTTCTCAGAAGTTTGGCCAGCCTGACAACGTAGGGCTTGAACTCTCTCTGATGTGTCCCTTGCCTTCGCACCTCCAGACCCGAATCATCTGACGCTTCGGGGACAAATGCCCATCGATACCTAAGTATTACACACAATTAGCACGTTACCATTAAAAACATCCACAGAATATTAATATTCATTCAGATAAGGATATCCTCTAAGACAGGGGTGGGCAAATCCAGTCCTGAAGGGCCGGTGTCCTGCTGGTTTTAGTTTTCACCTCTTAGCTACCTGTTGATTTTCACTTTGAAAACAGGTGTGCATGCTCTTCAGCCAATCAGAGACTGTATTTAGTTGGTCGACAAGAAAAACAGCAGGACCATGGCCCTCCAGGACCGGATTTGCCCACCCCTGCTCTAAGATATTCCATGAAACAGGAGGAAAAAAAAAAACAAAAAAACATGGAGAGCAGAAAGAACCAGGCCTTCTAGAAACATTATGGAGAACGGCAATGTAGCCAGATATGTCGTTACGCTGAAAAAAAAAGACCATTTAAGCAGAACAATAACTAAGAAATTGGATTTTTTTTTGTCTTGTTGTTGGCTATAGGGACAACAACATGTCTTAGGAAGATACCAAAAAATGTAAAATATTACTGCCCACTTGAAAAACAGCTCCGAACACCTACTCCAGAGACGCATGAATTCAACTTTAACTTGATGAGAAACTGCTGAGACTGTAGAGTGCATAAGTGATTACATTGCTAAGCAACCAAAAAATATTCACCCCATAATAATTTTTCATTACTGCGTGGAAGTATAGAGCAAAAAAAAAAAAACAAAAAAAAAAAACATCATTAGTGTAGGGAGAGAGAAAAACATTATTAGCCATTAGCATCTTTGTACCAAAACACAGAAGCTCTAAAGCAGAGGTGACTGGTATGAACAGAATAAAAAAAAAGTGTAAAAGCACTTAATTAAAAAAAGAAAAAAGAAAAAAGGTAAACATCTAACTAATGCGAGCATTCGAGGGTAAAGTGTGTCCACACACATTTGAAACTGAGGCAGGCTCTCTGAGGGTAGGGCAAGGGCCAGGTCCAGCAGCTTGCAGGCAGACAGATAGAGGTTGAGCCATCGTTGGCTGTTATAGGAGGTAGAGAAACCATTGCCCCCTGAGTAAGTGGTCTCAAGTCCTGCCACCGATGGTCCTGACGTCCTGCAAGTTTGACAAACAACAGTTCATATCTCACGTTTAGAGACAAAAGTTGCATCTCCTGAGTCTAAGATAGAAGGAAGGTATAAATGCCTAGGAATTATATGGGAGTAGCAAGCACTTGTTCCAGCTGATCTGTACCTTGTAATGTCCTCATCTGCTATGAGCTCCTGTTCCATTAGTAGGAAAACTTGAACCTAAAAGAGAGAAATCGACAGCTCATCTCAGAATGACACAACTCATTCTGTTGTTCCCGATTAATAACAATGGACCATGACGTGGTTAGTATTAATCTGTATGTTAGCAGGCTTGTGTCAGTAAGAACATTTGCATATTCATAACAAACTGTGATGGGGGTGGAGTCACTCATTTCCCAATGAGCTGATGGGCTACAGATACTGACCATTGGGTAACTTATCTGCCTGGGCATTTAAAGGGAGTTTCTTTGGACTTTAAGAGACACTGCTCGACTGAATTTTCTTAGAGAGCGCCTAGACTAGACTTGTGTTTAATTTGCGCATTTGTACTTAGGTTGGAAGGTGGCTGAGTCACTTCTGAAGTTTTTTTTTTTCTTTTCCTTTTTTTATTCAGTAATGGACAATTTAACATGCCTCTTTAACCGCTCTTTGTTCCCGGTGCCTGCTGGACTGTTTCCACCCTCTTAAGGCTGTTATATGACACCCGCCACTCCCTCTGGCATCACAATATTACTAAGTTTACTGCAATAGACAATTAAACTGAGCTGTCTTCCCAGTGGGGGGAGTTGGGATGCATGAATTGTCTGCAGCTGTTAATCACCCCACAAATATCCCTCCAAAATCTCCTGCTGCTCGTAAATCTTTTTTTTCTTTCTCTTTTTTTTGCCAAATAAGGAGCATGTGTCACCTTGGTAAGCCTCTTAACTGTTTAATGTCACATTTCCTAACTTTGTCTCTGTGGTGCTTTTCATCGTTTCCTAACACAGTCTGGCTGTGATCTTTTGCTGCTATCTATAATGTCCATAATTGTGACAGTGTGTGTGTCTGTGCATTTTTATGACTGTGTGTGTGCTTATGACAATATGCCCGCGCGCGTGTGTGTGTGTGTGTGTGTGCGTGTCTGTTGTTACCAGCTCAGTGATCATGGTGGGCCAAAGGGAGGTCAGATGTTGTGGAGACATGCGCAGAAGCAGCACTCTAAAGAACAGGAACACCTGAGCATGGAGGATGGGCACCTGAGGCAAACGCAGGCTCTCCACTAGCCGCTCTGATAGAGAGAGAGAGAGAGAGAGACAGAGAGAGAGAGAGAGAATTGAGATTTTAGTGAAGCCCACTGGTCAATCAAACTTCTGTCTGTCTTTCTTTGTTTACACTGGATTTTCCAAAATGGAATTCAATCCTGATTCTGAAACAGAGCATTTACACATGGAACCACTGCCACCCTCATCTCTAGAAGCAATGAAAGAAAGGTCGAGTGTGTGTGTTATTTTTGGGTGTACCCTGGATATCTGGAAGGTATTTCTGATACTGGTCCACCTCACTGCTATATATGGTGAAGGCCAGTCTTTTAAGGAGCATGGCTCTCTGCTCCAACTCCGCATCTCGATTGGTGAAGAGGTTCAGAGAGCTGCTCTGAGCTACAGCCACGCGAGCTAAACACACACACACACACACACACACACACACACAAATACACAAATAGACACACATATTAATGACTACATGTGCAAAACGTCCATTTCTGTAGATCCATCAGTAAAGTAAAATCTAGTTAGAATGGTACAGACTGTAAGCAGCAATCAGTACAGACTGTAAGCATCCACTTACTCATGAGGTCACGAAATGTGGTCTTATCATGGGTCATCAGGTGGTCAATGATTGCTCTCCAGCTGAAACACACCGAGACGGGGTCGAATCAAGGTCAAAAGCTCCCATGGGCA
The DNA here is from genome assembly GCF_902362185.1 of Chanos chanos. NCBI lineage: Eukaryota > Metazoa > Chordata > Actinopteri > Gonorynchiformes > Chanidae > Chanos > Chanos chanos. Next base: position 26,282,789 of record NC_044503.1, read on the forward strand.
CCGACGAATATGATTCATCAAACCGACTAAGGACTTAACAATGACACTATTGGCTGAAGAGACTGTCACTCACTGACTGACACAGGAGGAGTCCATCTGGAAGAAGGTGTGGTCCATGAAGAGGTCAAAAGCCTCTTTCTTCCATGCCCGGCGTGTGTACTGATATCCACTGAGGCTGCTCAGTAGCTGGATACATGCACGATAACTGGGTGCGTTGTGAGCACTGGCAGAAGAGGATAACATAAAATATAAACATCAATATACACTCAAAACTCACCAACATACCAGCAATCTACATGGAAGCACATGTTCTTTATGGTCTGAAAGAGTAAGAGTTAACTGATCAGACTCTTCAGCTGAGTCAAATCAGGCCAAGCTGGAGAAATTACCTGTGATTACGGAGGTAGGGAACAACATAGTGCATGATGTTGACCAAAAGGGGAATAACTCTCTCTTTCTCATCGCTGTAGAAGACCATGTCCAAGAGATGGGCAAGCACCTGGAACACAGTAAAAACAACAGGAGGCTGCTTCAGGAACGCACAGCGTTTAGGAGAGAGTCACGACAAACTTGCATCCGTGCAGCCAAACGACGCTCTGTTACATAACAGGCACAAACAACTGTGTTGAGAACAAGACCAGGCGGTACCAGCACTGTTCGGGTGGATAGTGGGGGGAAAGCTTCAACACGACTTATCCTTCTCATAGACCGAGTTCTTCCTTCCAGACAACGGGCTGTCATTTCAACCAACGTGAAATGCCGTCGTACAGTAACTAACTGACACTACGCCAGACATCACATTATTAACATGAGGGTGGCAGTCAAAGGATTCCTCATTGAAGGCAGCCTGTATGGTGGTCAGGTCGTGACAGTATTTATAGAGAGAGTTGGGGTAACGCAGCTTAGTGTGAGGGCAGTGCTGTGTGTGTATATATGTGAGGGGTACAGTGCTATATAATGGCATTTACCTCCGCCAGCAGGGTGAGGGCGTGTACGCTGTATAAGGATGGAGTAAAACTGGAGGCCTCCATCACTGTGAGCATTAGATCTGAAATGCACATACCATTAGTGAGACACACACACACAGATGACCCACACTCATGCCGGTAAAGTGCGCAAAGATGAGGGTTTCACATCTCTAATACACACTGTAAGGCCGAGACGTAACGGGAAAACACACATACAATGATACAACAGACATACCCTCCACGTCAGCCTCCAGGCTAGCACCATCCACCACAATCTGAGGAGAAGCTTTCACCTCCAGGTTCCTCCTCAGCCACGTCGTCTGCTCCAAGGAGGAGCCGGCAATGGTACCGATTGCCTCCACGATCTTGTGGGTCACATCCTGTTGGAAGAGCCATTTCACGTCGCATAATCATTACAGCTAACGGCTAAGGGCACCGTTTTATGGGTGTCGCATAAACAAAGAACAACTCCCCCTCTGTTAATCTTTATAGTGAAACAAATTGGATTGTTTTAGAAAATGATGCTCGTTAAAATGGTTTAGGCGGAAGATTTGGTAGCTGAGCTCCGCCTCCAGTGTTTTGGGAAGGACACAAGAGGAATATGATGACTGTGGGAGAGAGAAGAGGCAGCGTTTGGCCTCTTTTGTCTGTGTCCTCTGCAAACACTCACCTGCAGTTCTCGCTGGTCTTTCTTGCTTTCCAGGTTGGGGTTTTTCAGAATAAACTCATTTAGAACACTGCGGACAGAAAAGTGATCAGGTCACAGGTCTGACCAGCAAAATTAGCTCCAAGCAATACTTCTTTGTGTGTGTGTTTGTGTGTCTGTGTCTGTGTGTGTGTGTGTGTGTGTGTGTGTGGCTACTCTGAGCTATAGCCACATGTCTGCATGTCTGTGTGTTTGTGTGTGCACGAGTGTATGTATTAATACATATGTATTTAGTCTTACCCTAATATGAGGAACTGTCCTGGAGCAGGCAGACCCAGCTGAACAGAGTCCTTCAGCAGTGCGAGCAGAGACGGCCAACTATCCACCAGATTGGATACAGGGATCCTGAAGGAAGCAAGAGCAACCAGTCAGCCGCAACCACCACGCAATCCTCTAAAACAAAGTTCCAGCACAGATCTGCACTCACCTCTGTACGTAGGCGTAGAAAAACTGTAGCATGCACACTTCCAAGGACAGGTGCTTCTGAGGAGAGAGGAAGAGAAAGAAGGAGATGAATCAAACGGGTGAGACGTAGCAGCGCAGCCAAAGATCCGTTAAGAGCACTAGCGAGTAAACACAGAGCAATCTGTTCAAAGGGAATATGCATGACGGGTTGAGAGGCTAAAGAACACGTAACAGGCAATTATACATTAAATAGATTCTGCTCTTAGTCTGGATTGGTAAATTTCGCATTCCGGCCGTGCCGTGGCGGGGCATAAATTCCTGGCTGGAACAGCATAGCACCATGACTCGAATGTTTACACCATTTGCCTGCCCCGGAGCGACTGTTTTAAAGGCCGCTTAATTTATTGTTACCTAGCAACGCTACCTTGTAGGAATGTAAGTAGAACATTTTCCTGGAGCCACTACTTTTCATGCAACTCCATAAAACTTCTATGGCTTAAACTTCTCATTTAAACCCCAATTCACTTAATATCCCTCCAGTCCATCTGCAGATCGTTTTTTTATTAATACAACAGTCCCCTAAGGAATGTGCATTACTAAAACTTTTGGCACTTTGCAATCCCAGTGGAGCTCAGGTTTGCATCATACCCGACAGTAAAAAAAAAAAACGTGGGACGTCAACAAGCTGTCACGAATTGTTATAATGGCACTAATTAATTCTTCGTCGTGCTACAAATTACAGAATGCCAAAAACCAACCTTCTCTTTGGCTATGGCAGGAGGCTGCTTCAGAACCTCCTTCACCGTTTGAATGACTGTCTCAGTTCGCATGGCGCTAACCGAACGCACCAATTCCACCAGGAGAAGTTGCTCCTCGCTGGCTGTGGGAATCACCTGAAAACATGCCAAAAAGGAAGAAAAAACATGCAAACTCACACTCACTAAGAGTAGAATAGTGTGGAACGTAAATAAAGTGTGCTGTAACCTTTTTTTTTTTTTTTGAGCGTGGAGGGGGTCACTTTGGATAACTACCTTGTTCCTGGCCGGTGTTTTGACCTGCTTCCTCTCATTCCAGACATAAGCGATGGCGGCCATGAAGTGAGCCCCATGGTTCATGGAGATTGGACCCAGCAGCTCCAGAATCTGCTGTCGGAGATTCTGCCCCGAGAGCAAGAAAGGTCGTTTAACAAGTCTCTTTTATGTTAATCGCCCATGCATTCACATTGCTCTCTGTAAGTTGTCGGGCCACCAGCTCAGTGTCACAAAGGGGGGGGGGGGGGGGGGGGGGGGTGTCACGAGGTGTCGGCCTACCTTGGTGGAGCCCAGGTTGATGTTGGAGGTGGAGCAAGCCGAGGCGGCGGCGGGCCTGTCGGAGCAGTCCGCCAGGTACAACACGCTCCACAGCAAGGTGACAGAGGACATGATGGTGTGCAGGATGGAGAGGATCCCAAGACGAGCTTCAGCGAGGTGCTTCTGATCCACGCTCACCTGGAGCTGAGAGACACATGCAGACAGACATACACAGAGTCAGAGATGACTAAACACTGAGACATACGGCAAAGCTTACTTAAGTCAGTCAACCATTTGTTTATCAGGGTTCCAACATCTTCGTGAACACCAAATTCAAGGACTTTTCAGGGACTTTCCAGGCCCAGTATCCTCAAATTCAAGGACCCGGCACGGCCTAGTTTGAGACACAGATCAAGGTTAATTACTGTTACATTAGCTTTCTCGCTTGCTTGCCGCTGTTTAACCTGCATCATTTGACTTGAATCACTCATGCACGCGCGTGACCGTCGCGCTTTCTCGAGGCAGGTGGCGCGTGAAATAAGGAGGCACAGACGGTGGGAGACATGTATGCAGACAGCTGAACGTAGCCTATTCACTAACGTTAAGTAAAAAAATTGTCAAAAGAACTTAAATTTCTACTCTTGCACAAAATACATTCATTCAGGCACTTTCAACAACCCATGTCTACTTATGTCCATTTTCAGAAACTTTCAAGACCTTGTTTTTTTTTCTCAAACTAACTTTCAAGGATTTCAAGGACCCGTGGGAACCATGATTTATTATTGTCCAAAGAAGGCAAAATGAGATTAGAGCATTCTCTGCAGAGGGGCCCTGCTCCAAAGGTCATAATAGCATAACAAACATATGAAAGAATAAGAAGGAACTATCAAAAAATACAGATAAGACAAAAACACAACACATGAGAGAGAGAAAAAAAGGGTAAAAAAAATTACATGAGATAACAGATAAAAATATAATACAAGAGATTTTTAAAAATGAGACATAAAGCAAAGACCTGAACAACTAACAAACAAATGATTCATAATACAAAGACAGTTAAGTCATAGGTGTTGTAGATGTAAAGAAGGTTTCTGTCTATTGTCAATGCTATATTGGTTGAATAGCTCCCTCACCTGGTGATACTGGGAAGTGGGGTCCAGGAGACAGTAATGGATAATAGCTGTGACTCCCTCCAGCATCGTAAGAATCAGGTCAGGAGGAATACACAATGCTATCCACTGGGGCCTAGGGATATAGAATACACACATCAACTGACTCCAAAACTGAGATGAAAACACATGAAAATGCTCTTGGACAGCTCCATTGTATGCACAGTCTAGCTGTGTGAAAGAGAGAGTGTGTTTCTCAACAAACAAGCGAAAGTAAATAGTGCCATCTCGTGGAAGAATTTTTACTCTCATAACAACATATCTGTCAAAAGTATGGTAGTTCACACTGAATTATTAGAAGCTATTGTAAGGGGTCCAGCAAACAAAAAAAAATAGTTTACAAACATGATTATGCCTCTTTCAATATCAGCTTCACTTTCTCTGTTATGGCTATACCTGGTTTCAATGAGGGCAGTCTCATACCGGTACTGCTGAATGAGGTTGTCAAGGTTTCTGCAAAGCTGCAGCGTTACCGAGGCAACCACACGGCGCAATACTTTGCCCATATATGGTAAAGTGGCGGTGATCAGGCCAATCCATTGTGGGTGCATCTTGCAGGCATGGTGCTGATGTAACGCCCGAATAACAGCGCACAGGAACATGCCCTGGGCCGTGATAGGCTGTCCATGTAAGTACTGGAGCGACGTCATTGGCTGCTGTGGGTTCACATGCTCCACTTCACCTCCTAGGATCTCAAAGCCTCCTCCCACCCCTCCTGTTGCTCCATTTGGACCACTGGAGCCTGGCCCTGCCTCTCCACCTTCCTCAGAAGGTATCAGGACATGGTGCTCCAGCACCACCAGACTCTGCAGCAGACGAAGCAGCTGAGACTGCACCGCGCTACAGCTGTCCAACTGGTCCTCCGACAGGTTGATGACGCTGTCCTCCGACAGGCCCTCCTCAACCACACCAACATTGGTTCCCCTCATCCGTTGTTCATGCCATTTCTGAGCACTGAAAATGGTGGACAGCAGGCAGTGCAGCACCACCTTTTGCACCTTGCATTTGGACAGGACGTCGGAGATGAAACTGGCGAAGCCCTTGGCAGAGCCCCCCGTGACTTTGACCAGTTCGCTGAAGAGCAGAGTCAGTACCTCAACGCTGGTCAGCTGCATGGCACGGTTTCCTGCCAGGTCCTGAGAAGTTGCCGCCACGTGCGCCGAGTAGTAGCTCCGCAAGTAGTAAAGGCAGAGGGAGATGATGATCTCCAGGAACATTGCGCTGCGAAAAGAGTGCGAATGAGAGTCTTGCGGGATGGGGCAGTAGAAATCCTTGCCCATGACGGAAACGCGGTGGCGTGCGAGCAGGTTCTGCAGCAGCGACAGCTGGGGCGTGTAGGAGTTGTTGATGCTGGTGGTGGAGATGGCGCTGACAAAGCTGGCGGGCGCGGCGCGGAGCATGGCGGCCATGGCCGAGAGGGCGTGGAGGGCCCGTGAGGAGTCGTACAGCTGCAGGTAGAGCAGAACGTGTTGGTACAACGGGTGGATGTTGAAGCGAGGAGGCGAGGAAGAAGAGCAAGAGCCGCCCGCTCCGCTAGCGGTCCCGCCGCTCGGCGAACCTACATCGCTCTCGATCTCAGACACCTCCCCCTCTCCGCAGCTGTACCAGTTTTCCAGATCTAAGCTGTCCCCGAAGAAGATGCTTGGGGGTCGGCTCCTCTCGGCCTGGCTGGCCTTGCGCCGCTCCTCCTCTTTGCGCTTGGCCTTTTTGATCTTGGGCTTAGCCCCCGGAGACTTGTCGGCCAGCCGCTCCATGATCTTACCCTTCAGGCTGAGCTGAGTGCTGCTGTGGCTGCGTTTGCGAGCCTGCGGGTCGTCGACGTGGAGGTTCTGTTCGGTCGCCCCGCTGCCGCTCCCGCCATCCGGCAGCGTGACGATGGAGGGAGACGAGCTGTGTCGAGTGATGCCCTCCCGAGGTTCCTCGTAGCCCATGGTATCACTTGAGGTCACCGAGAGGAACTCCAGTGTACCTCCTGCTACAAGTTCTGGAAGTGTTCTGGGTTGCGATGCTGAGAAAGAAGGTATAGTGACGCGGGGTCCGGTGGACGCGTCAGAGGAGGAGTTGTAGCTGTCGGAGTCCGTCTGAGGCCAAGCCTCAGGGGGTGATGGTGTTACAGCAGATTCCTCTTCAACTATCTGCACCACCTGATTCACCAGTTCAGCCACTATGTCTGAGACAGCCTCATACAAGGACTCCTCTTCCACCTCCAAAGTGCTGTTACAATTGATCAGTGCTTGGTCAGGGATGTTCACAGTACTATCTCCACCCTCAAGCTCCTCAAAGCTTCCATTGTCCACAGTAGAGGACTGAGAGCCACTGGAGTCTGAGCTCTGAGCCTCCCCCTGCTGGTCAGGAGGTTGATATTCACCACAAAGCTGCAGATTCTCACTACTAAGGCTCATTAGTGATAGACTGTCACTCAGTGGGTTGACTGTCAGGCTAAAGGGCTCCATATCGTCCAATGGAAGGCTTCTGCCACGCCCCTGCCCTGAAAATTGGTTGTAATCTGAAAGAAAGACAATAAAAATTATCTGTATTACTGGAAATATTAGTATAAAGCACATGAGAGACGGTTTTGGTTCCTTTCATCTTCTCATATTTCAATTTAAAGAAAAAAACCCACTTACTGTCAGAGAAACCGGAGTCCTTCACATAAATGGGTTCAGAAGGTTCTGGTTCGGGCGGGTTGGGGAAGGCCTGGACCCAGTGGCGCTGGGCCTGTACCCGCTGAATGGAGACACGGTGAGTTTTGGGATGCAGCAGTAGAAGCAGGAGAGGCACCAAGACCCGCGCAATGTCATGCCTCTGCAGAACCTGGTTTAGCCACCCCCGTCCGACGGCACTGGTTGAACCATCCCAGTAACTCAGGCTATCCAACATGATGAAGAGAGACCTGACATAAAAAGGGACAAAAGGGTTAAAAGGGAAAAGGTCAACAAGAAGGCCCTTGTTAGTGGATCTGGCAAGGACAGACAGTTTTACCTGTCGAAGGTGCGGTTGAAAGGGGACGATTTGGTGATGTTAAGATCTCTGGTAAGATGCCAAAGCACTGAGAACTTCACATGGGCCTCCAAACGGATCCTCTGTGACACAAAAATGAATTAAAAAATTGAAAAAAAAAAATTAGGCATGAGAGGTCCTTATATTGCTTCAATGAGTGTGTGAGAGTGAATGTATGAGTGTGTGTGTGTGTGTGTGTTGGGCAGACCTTGTCTCGGTGCATGAGCTGCTGACTGATGACATCTTCACAGATGCTAGAGGAAGGCACCAGGTTGTGGAGCTGGTAGAAGAGCTCCACGCTGCGTTGGTGATGCTGTGGGGTTCTCTCGCCCAGCCGCTCCCACAAAATCAGAGCCACAGTCTAAAGAAGAGGAGCGGAAGTGCGAGGAAGAGAAGAGAACCAGAGGAAAGTAAGAGTGAGAAAGAGAAAACGCCAAAGAGAGGCAGAGAGAGAGAGGGATTGAGAGATTGAGTTAAAAATGTCCTTTATGCATATTCGAACACACCACTCCCCACATCCTTTTACAGTTAAGATCCAAACCTTAAAGAAATCGGTTTTCTCTGCAATGTACTTCAAGATCCCCTGTGTGAGCGGTGGCCTGATCACCACGGCAACACGGCCCTGGCTGGGACTCATAGGCTGGGCATTATCGGGGCTGCCCACTCGCTCAGCTGTCACCATGGCAACAGACTGGGTGAGGCCCACCAGGTCCATGAGCAGAGAGATGGCCACGGCTTGAATGCTGAAGTCACAAGCAGAACAGCAAGCGTCCATTAGAGTCTGCAGCCAAACAGCCGGACGGACACTTTCACCGTCTGCAGGACACACATATAAAAACAAAATCAGACATGTGGGTTTATTCACCAACACTCATATGCTGAGAAACTTCCAGTTATCACAACTGATCTCACGTGTCACACTCCCCTTAAGCTACTTTGCAGTTAAGCACCTTGCTTGAGGTTTGAACCCCCAACCTTACAGATACTTAACCAGTTCGCTTGCCACCACACCACAATACAAAACATACTCCATGCTAAGATATTCTGTGTTAATGCGATACAAATATATATTAATTTGTATGAAACAGATTTTGTTCAATCAAACACAATGAATTGTACAGGGAGTTCATCACCTTCGGGCTCATCTCTGATAGGCGATGACTTGAGGTTGCCCTCGGCGATATAGACGGGAAAGCTCGAACACTCCAGGAAGAGCTGGCATGCGGCCGTGAAGGCCGCCAGACACTCTCTCTGCTCGTCACTCTCCTCCTCCTCGCCACCCTGCAGCCTCGCCCCATCTGGTACCAGCAGTCCGACCCGCAAGGTGTCCATCCGAGCGCCGGGTGCCTGGTCCTTTTCGGGTCTACCCCCCGGTACAATGTGCAGGGTCACCAGACGAGATAGGAACTGCTGGACGTGTTCCAGGCAGCACTGCATCACAGGCTTGTCCTGAGTCTTACTGTGGGCTGGCCCTGAGCCCGCGTGTCCGGGTTTATGTTTATGCTGGACGGGAACGTCCTCTGGGCTGCCTGCCTCGGTTCCGGCCGGCTGGGCTCGCCCGGGCTGTTCCCCACGCTCAGCCTGGTACTGGATGAAATCGGTGAAGCCGCCGTCTGAGGATTTGTTGCTGGGGGGGTTCTCACCATCCTCAAACACCTCACTAAGGGGCTCCGGAGTGGCTGGGAGGGGCTGGACCAAATTCGACAGAAAATGAGGGATTAAAACAGTGTAAGAGAGAACCCACAATAGTCATTAAACATCATTCATTTGTGAGAGGTCATTCGATTACAAACCAAGACAGCCAATAAGAACACTGGGCCTAATAACGATGAATCCCATTGTCCTCGTAAATTGAAAGTGCATGCCAGTTGTTCCTAATTAGCATGGGTAAACGCCTTTCAGCAATTCCGACTTTTTTCTTGCAATTCTGAGGTCTTTTCTAACAACCAACAAGTAGCTTGAGCCATCACTTCTGCTCCTGCTTTAATGGTTCAATGCAACACTCCTACAATGGCAGACAAGAGCAGAGGCTACAATGGCTGCATCTGCTCTGTCCATGTATTTTAATATTTATCCATATGTAAAAGTAAAACTGACTGATTCTCACACACCTGCTTTACAACCTGTCTGCTTTCAGATGGGATAACCCATAAGTAGTGTATGTAAAACTACTGCTCACTTATCACAGTCTCCATCAACTGTTCTCATATTGCTCTTTTTGTTCATTGTACAAAAGTATGAATATATATGCACTACATTCTAGAGTGTTACATGAAGTGTTGTTGCAGTGTTTATTTATTTTAAAAGACCTTAATGCTTTGTAAAATAATGAAAACAATTAGTAATAAAAAATGATAAATGCTAAGAATATTATTGTAATTTAAATCCTATAATATTATACAAGTGCAGAATTCAAGAAAACGTAATAACCAATTATTTTGCACAAACACATCAGCACTCAAATGTGCGTAAGAGTGCTCGAGTGTGCATAGATTCTGTTCACCTGAATCCCAAATAAGAAAACATTGGTGAATGTCAGAATCTTCATGAAAACTGCGTAAGTGGATTTTAAGAAAGAATTTCTTCATAAGAACGGTTGGTGAATGAGGCCCATTGTTATTAATATGCACTGCAACTTAGTTCACTAAGCTGAAATCTTAGAAATGTGAAAATCACCAATTCAGTCCTAAATTTACCGAAATACTATACATATTGTTAATTTGAGTGACTAAATATTCCATTACATATAAACGGAATCAATGAGGGCATTTCCATTTACTGATCTGAACCATCTGAAAGAAGCAGAATGCTGCATTTGACAGACTTGGTCCTGCCCCCATTCCTCTCTGTGCCCATTCCTCTCTCTTCTCTTCATAGAATGAGTCCCAGCTACTTCTCTTAAGCGCAGGGACTTCCAGCATTCACTCCCAGCATTCACCTGGCTTATGCCACACACCAACCCATCTTGCCGCTGCAAGGTTGAGGGACAACATCCTGGAACGTCCCACTTCAGCATCTCCCAGCATGCAGTTCTGCTGCTGTGGGGTGCAGCACTAGGCTCAGATGGCAAGCCTTTCCGCGTGGGAGTCTCTGAAGAGGATGAGGCGAGGTGGGGGGGGCGGGGGGTGGGGTATTTTAAGAGAGATGTTTCCGCCTGAGCTGAAGGGTATAGTCCCTCAGGGTTTTACTTTTTCTTTTTTTTTTTTTTTTTGTCAGGCCAAGCGTAACCTCCGCAGAGAGAGAAATGGACGCAGCTGTGCCTTAACCCGTCCTTATCTTTGCCCGTCGACCTTCGGTCTCCGCCCGGTCCTCCATCACCACGGTGGGAGTCCTGCTTCACTTTAGTCATGCTTCACCAAGGGCGCAAACATACGGCCCCAGTCTGGTAGCTGACATTCCCGAAAAAAATTGCCTTTGGCGTACACACACACAAACACACACCTTCAAACACTCTTGGTACGGAGCAACATGAAGCACCCTGGACCATCCAACCCACAGGACACAGAGCAGGGAGGCAGACGGTGGAGCCATGCATTGGGTTTGACAGAAACCATGGGGAGATTAAAGGCTGTTTCCAGGCCATTGCTTGCAGGGGAGGGAACAGACAAAACTGGCTAACGCTGCACAGACATCCCAGAGGGATCATATTCCCACTGATTTTAGAAGAAGAAAGAAGACTTGCAAGGCTAACCGTTGGCAGTCGAGTCACATGTTAAACGGAAGATAAAGAGATAGTTCAGCTTGATTTACAACGTTGAAAAAGAAAAAGAAAGATTTAAAAACAAAAACTGAAAAATAAAAAAGGAATTGAAGTCATGCTCACTGAGGCATGACATTCCAGTTCATCATTTTTAATGTCATCCCTACACACACACACACACACACACAAACAAACATCTCATGGGGAGGAAAAGATCAAAACACTTTATGTAACGTTGAGAGAGATGAGAAACTTCTTTGTTTTCTGAGCAACTCCAGCGTTTGTTTCACTGGAGCCAATGAAATCTAATGGCTTGGCTGACAAAAAAGAAGTGCCATTAAAAGCTAACATCTAACAGCCAACTCTCAGCTCACATCATAAATCTGGAACCAAACTGGACGTTTTATGTTGGGGGCGGGGTTATATGATGTCAAAACTCACGTGATTGAATGAAAACAGATTAAGCCTTTGTGTTACTCGACAGGGTCATTTACTTGGGTACTGCGATGGACCGGCAACCTATCCAGGGTGTTTCCCCGCCTCTCACCCAACGAACGCTGGGACAGGCTCCAGCACCCTCCGTGACCCCAAGCAGGATAAGCGGTTTAGACAATAGATGAATGAAAAAACTTACCCGGAGAATCTCATAATAAAAAAAACCAAAAAAAAAAACCAAGGTTTTTAAACATTATCAGAGAAGTCCACTCCCCTGTCCCCTCTTACCCGCTGTTCTTCCTTGTCCCTGGCCGGTGGGGTGTTTGTGTTGGTGTTGGCGTTGGTGGAAGGAACTTGGGGGAGAGCCAAAGGGGACACCAGTGGCGGCTGGACCTTGCTCAGGATCTTGGAGCAGAGGCGCAGGCAGTGTGTGAGTTCTGCCAAACCCAGACTCTGCAGATGGGCCGTGAGGGCAGACACCATCCGCAGCAGCAGCTGGGGCAGGTGCTCCGTCTGGATCTCTATGTACGTCTCCTACAGGCGGAGGAGAAAAAAAAAAAAAGGCCGGGATCAAAAGCAGCAGTGACAGGTGGAAAGCAGCCACCTGCTAATGCAACATGGTGTTCAGCCCAACGTGGGTGAATAAACCAAACCAGCCAATTTGACAAGCCAGTTTTAATTGAATATTTCAGTAGAGCATTGTTTTATGTCGAGACAGGACATAATTAGAGAGTAATTACATAAATATTACAATATAACTGGATGAAAAACAGTTATTAAGCATTTTACTAAAGGACAGATACAAATGCCAGACAGACCGGGCTCTGATTCCACCTCCGGAACATCCATTCAAAACGCAAAATCCCTTTTGCTCCAATAAAGCAATCCCTGAAATATCCCATCCATTCTAAATAAGCATAAAATCTACATTCTCACAAAATTTCAGGGAAATACAGTTGAACTAAAGCTTCCCGTATTAACTGATGCTGTTTGGAGGCCACCAGCCACTGTTTAAGCAGCTAGTTTCCCACATTCAAATGATATTAACCTCAGAAAATGATACCTGTAAAAACCGCACTTAGTTGACATGTGCATGTGTATATACATATATATACACATACATATGAGGTTTTGTGTGGATGTTGCTGAGTGGTATCTGAGCCTTAGTGAAGCAGAATAAGGTGAAGAAGCAGGAAAGAGCAGTACTGTACCTGACAGATTACCCTCATACTTCTAGTGGGCTTCAAGGAGAGAGAAGCAAAGAGTTTGAACAGGCAGAAGCAAGCAGAGTAACAGGCTAGAAACCACTTCAATGAGCAATTCTTAACCGCACAGGCACTCACAGTTAAAAGAAACTTTTTTTTTTATTAAACTCAGTCCAAACCAATGCACGCACACACACACAAACACACACACACACACACACGAACACTCTCTCTCTCTCTCTCTCTCTCTCTCTCTCGGTTGCACAGGTCTACAGAATATCAAGTCTAATTGGATGAGAATGGTCTCTTCCCCTCAGGTCAGAGGGGGCAGGAGGAAGCATAGACAGAGAGTCTAAAAAGCACTGCAGAGGGTCTAATAGTTATGCACTCCAACACAAGCCTATCTGTGGCTGTTTAGGGTTATAATCACTAATGTAAAAACACTAACAATCTCTCAATCTATGAGTGAAAAGACTGCAACTAATATCAGTATTACAAATGTCAACAACAACATGCATCATAAACAACAGCCAGATTAAAGCAAAATCCTGTAGGAACGTGTATGTGTGTGTGTGTGTGTGTGTGTGTGTGTATATATGTGTGTGTGTGTGTGTGTGTGTGTGTGTGTATGTGTGTGTATGTGTATGTGTGTGTGTGTGTGTGTGTGTGTTACCCACCAGGGACACAATGTCCAATAGGAAGTCCACTAGCTGACAGAACTCTAGCAGTGATAGCGCTGAGGCCTCTGCGTTCCCAGCATGCCCTGGGGCATGTGGGTGACTGTTCTGGGTGCGCCTGTGAGAGAAAAAAAAGACATCACTGATAACGTACGAAGCCCGACCCAGCCCTGACCGGACCACAAACATTATGCTTATCGTTAGCTTATCGACTCATAATCAAACGCCGACCTGCAGCACTCTTCAAACCATCTGGAAATGTAGTCCCACATGTAGTACGGCTCGAAGGAGTTAAAAAGGAGATTCGCTGTTTTGATGAGCTCGGCTGTTTTTTTGTTCTCTCGCAGTTTGCTGAAAGAAATTCACACAAAGACATTTGATTAAAATATTTCTCGTTCCGGAGCAGCCGACAGTCAGGCAGTCGACAGTCAGGCACAGTCGTACCAGCCGGATATGTGATCGCGAGACCGGTATACGGAGAGCGACGTGTTGCCTACCTGCTGAGTTGTGTATGGTCCTTACTAAACGGGTTCTGGTTCTGAAGGTCCAGTTCAGCTTTGCACTGAGTGTGTAGCGTACGGAACACCTCGATCAGAACATCCTCTAAAATGGCCGGGCCTAAAAAACACACACAGCATGTGATTGACAACCACAGTAACTGATTGAGTGAGATCTAAATAATAAATTAATAAATTGTGCAAAGCCTAAATAAGCTTTATATATATGTGTGTGTGTGTGTGTGTGTGTGTGTGTGTGTGTGTGTGTGTGTCCTGTAGAGGAGCTGTACCAAGTTCCGGTTTGTCCAACAGACTGATGAGGATGCGGAACGGTTTCAGGTCATGCATGAGAATGCTCTCTTCCTCTCCACCGCGCGCTTTCCCCTGCAGGATGCCAACCATAGCCTACAACACAGACACACACACACAAACACAAACACACTTTCTCACTCACAGACAACTCAATACCCCAACCCCAACCCACGCCACCCCAAACCTTCCCCTCATTGGGTCACACCAAACAATTTCACAACATCTTCAAACTGTCACACGGCCGGATAGTTATGTAGTTCAAATAGTCTCTGGTCTCAATAAACTCTGAGGAGGTCAAGAGGCGTGTGTGTGTGTGTGTGTGTGTGTGTGTGTGTCTGTCTATGTGTCGGCTCTGTGGAGATTTCATGCTTAGATTGTCACATTATCACTTGGGTACAGAAACAGACGGTCCCTGCACTAACCTACTTCCCTGATGCGGGAGAACCAACAAGTAGCGAACAGATGGCAAGAGAACAGAGGGGGGGGGGGGGGGGGAGAGAAAAGGAAAAAACAAAAAAACAAAAAACAAAACAACTCCTGTTTATGCCCTCGTCCCAACCCCTGGAGTACCAGGACATATCAAACAAAGGGCCCTGGATCGTGTTAGGCCAAAATCACCATGGGATCAGTAGCAAACTCAAGCTCAGCCATGCAAACAGATCCTGTGGATCAGTGGAGAATCAAAGTCTGGTCCGCTGGGGACGAAGGAAGTTTATGTTTGTGTGTGTATGTGTGTGTGTGTGTGTGTGTGTGTAACTGAGAGTTTGAAACATAACATATTTCAAAGAGCGAGGTAGCTGGTTGGAATCAGAACAAAGCATTGGCTCTTTTTTGACTTAAAAGTAACACTCCACTCCAGACTTACTGGCTCGGTAAAGTAAATCACTGAACCGTAAAATCATTTGTCTTCAAACTAAAATGAAAACTTTTAGGTGATTTCTTTGACTTAAAACAGCTTTCGCATTATGTCATCAGGAAGCTATCCTTCCCCTTTTTTTCCAGTGGGAGGAACTGATTCAGGATATTGCGAAATGGTTACAATTAAAAAACAGTCATAAAAAGGTCTTCAGATGTTCTTAAGAAGGGTAAGTCAAAACATGTATCAAGTAAGTAACACATGGTTTACTTCTACTGCGACCGCTAGAACATTCTGGAACGAAAAAAACATTTCCAAATGTTTCACGAATGACAGAATAACGACTAAATGAATTCAATGAAAAACACAATAAAACCATGTAGTGTCAGTGCAAAACTGTTAAATGTGTGTCTCTCATTGTGATATTTAGTATGTTTATATCCAACATGTTTCTTCTGTGTGTGTGTGTGTGTGTGAGGGAGGGTGTCTGTGTGTGTGTATTTACCTGGACCAGCATGTCCTTAGAGTAACTGTTAAAATAGTGAGTCGCATGCTCCTCAGGGTTGCTATGGCGAGTGCTGCGTGGTCCTACCACCGTGCCGTTGTTATCAAAACCTGAAAGGCCAAGTCACACGCAAACAACCATGAGTCTGATGCATTTTAAATATGTTCCTTATCTCAGTATTTTTTTCCGCATTTTCAGTACATTTCAAATAAGAGACACTAATACACCTCACAACAGACTCAACAGACTCTTAGTAGTAACCAATTTTTCAGCGACCAAAACATACACTTACCAGGTAGTTAATCCCCAGTGAGCAAGTCACAAACAAGAGACAGAACAGAATATTTACACGGAGCAACCGTGCTTCAACAACACACTTGGCAGATGTGAATAACATTCAGTTTGTACGTTGTCTAGTCCACTTACACTGATATTACTCCACTAGTATGGTTCTCTTGAGCAAGCCTATCATGACTTATGCTATTGGTTTACTATGTAATATTGCACCATTCATTAACACTGTTCATGAACTAAACGTTCAGTAAAAAAAGTGGTGAATTGTAAGGGATGTATTTGTATGTGTGGCAGCTGAGAAATGAAATGCCCCTCTACAGGTACAGAGATGACGTTTTTATGACAGTGAAAAGATGACAGCTCGAGAAACATGTCTTTGACTAAGATGACTGATGGTTTGCAGTATGTGTGTGTGTGAGAGTGGGCCTTACCCAGAAGCCAGGCGTATAGTCTTCGGTTCAGTGACATGTCTCGCCTCAGAACAACATGCAGCGCCGCCGATAAGATCCGAATCATGTCCGGACGGGTAGCCTGAGGTTAACAGGACATCAACGACACAAATAACAATCTTACTGATGGAAAACAGTCAAATGGAATTCTGATTCTAAAGGAGAACAAGTGCATAGCTGTAAAACACGGGAATTCTGGAACTCTTCTCAGAACTGTTACAGTTCTGAAACTGTGTGACTCAGAACTGAGTGTGACTCCGTCAATGGCTGTATTTACCTGACTCATGTGAAAAGGAAAGCAGAACAGGATCAGGTCCAGTGTGCTCCTCTGAACCAGAACGCTGGCATCCTGGACAGACACACTAACTGCCTCTACCTAGGGGAACAAAGCAATACAGGATTGTGTCACTAAAGCTTTTACCGTGAGCAATTCCCTACAGATAGTGACATGTTCAGTGATTGGTCAAAGCATACTGTGGGACAACTATGCAAATGACGTTAATAAATTTGGCTCCAAGTGGTGAAAAGGAATCACGCTAAGACTTTATTGACTTCTTTCCAGTGGCAGTCAATATGAAACTCTACTGGGTGCGCCAAAGACAATAAACAGAAACCAATTAGTCCCACACAACCCCTTAATTAGTTTCTTGTACACATATTTTTAGAATTCCAATGTGACATTCTTTCTCTGTCAATCTAGATGCCTAAGCTTTTTAGTTCGTTCAGTTAATTACTTTTTAGTTCGTTTAGCAGCGTTCCGACTGGGATCTTGTTATGTCGGAATGACGGGACAGTAAGCGATATTTGGGTCTGTTGTGAACGTGTCTATATATAGAAGTCCTCTCTGCACAGAGATGTTGCACTGGCTGCTAGTCTGTTCTCCATCAAAAGCTAAACTAATTTCAACGTCTTACATCCATGGCTCACTGTAATGCTCGGCACGCGATCTGCTTTTTTTTTTTTCCCCTGCAACACTTCTGTCGGTCTGAACGCAGCCGATCGATGAAAAGTCTGACTGATGTGAAGCAAAGTCATCAAGCGCTCAAAAACGACACGTACCATCAACTCAATATCGCTGCCCATGACGTAGAGCTGGTCCTCCATGGAGAGTTTGCGGTTGAGGTGCATTAGGACGAAGGTAACTCCAGGTAAACGCACGGCAGGGCTGGTCAAAATGCTGCCCCATAATGCACTGTAGAATGCCGGCTGCTCCACGGCCGCAGCCACTTTCTCCAGTAAGGTATTGGTCCTGTCCCGAAAAACAGAGACGGATCAGTTACGGTGATCCTGAACTTTAAGATTACCGCAGCTTCAAAACCAAAAGTTCAGTTTCATTACAGTTAAAAACAGCAAAAAAAACCCCAAAAACATATATTTATATATATATACACATACACACACACACATATATATACATATATATATAATTTACTCTCATGTATAAAATAATTTACTCTCTCGCTTTGCTCTTCTCACCTGTCATAATATTCAGAGCCCTCCTCCAGACCTGGAAGTACCCCGGTCAAAAGCCCTTGCAAACCTGGTTTGAGAGTTTTCCCTAAAGGCAAGTAGTAGGTCTCATACAGTCCCAAAAGTACTGGCTTCACTGACATAGCAGCATTTGACAGCAAAGGGAAGAGCCCGGAGCTAAAACAAACAAACAAACAAAAATGGTATTTCAGAAAAGAAGAACTGTAAAGACAGACATTGAGCAAAAGGGACAGACATTAATTAAGTTACTAAACAAAATACTATTATTATGAGCAGTGAGTTTGCATGATTTCAGTACACACATCGGAAACCCCTCCTGGCTTAGAGCGGTGACGTGACGTAACTCGAAATCTTAAGGTTCAATTTCGATTATGTGACATATGAACCATCCGTACCTGTATAGAAACAGGTCCTTGGCCAGCCGTTTGGGACCGATGATCTTGAAGATGATCTCATACGACTCCAAGGCTTTGCGGTGCACCCCACTGGGCAGAGCTGGGTGAAGGCATTGCGCCAGACGTTTGCCAATCGTCAGCTTCTTAGGCACAACCTGGTACTTGGCATTGTTTTGAAGTACCTGTTGAAGATCCCAACGCAAACGTTAAGAGTGAATGAAAGTAGCCTAAGATGGCAGCAGTCATAGATATTAACAGGAACATTCATTCAGACGGGTACAGTCTTACGGAAGACGGCCCGACCTTTTCTTTGTTTTGGCAACAAAAGAAAATTGATTGCGTGATTATCGAGGACCTCCTTTTCTCACCTTGTTGAGTTTGCCCAGCGCTGAGATAAGATCCGCCCATTCGCTAGAGTACTCAAAGTTCTTCAAGGCCTTGTCCACCGCTGCCACATAGTTCCTGTACTTGGAGTCACTGAGTAGCTCCACCTCCTCTGCATTCATCCTCCTACGACACTGTTGGCACTACAAGCCAAGTTCAAGTTCATGTATACATATCACACCTACGGGAGGAAGAAGACACCCACAGGAGACGCATACTTCAAATTACACTCCAACGAAAGAACAAAAGACTCACGTAATACACAGAAGGCCTGAGGCAGGATGTCACTGTCGTGTAGTCATAGATCTGGCCCACTCCCTAACAACACGTGACACGATATCTTGATTAGGCCTACCTTAGTTATTCATTGACCATCTTACTTATGAAGTGAGTCTTTTATGGATTAATAAAGCTGAACCGTTCACATACCCCCTAAGGTGAAATATCCAGCCGTAGGCAAAGCAGTAAAAAAAAAAAAAAAAAAAAGACAAGTAATCGAATGAGGAGAGAACTACACTGGCTTTCTTTCACGATCTCGAATTTCAACCTAAAACCGCACACTGTGTTATTCCGACTGATTGTAGTAACACAAGGCACACACACGCACACACAAAATCTGGAGAAAGGTTATGCTTACGAGTACCGTGAGAGATTGGAGGATTGGTAACGGTTAGTCATGAGGCATACATCTTAAGGAAAGGTTGGACTTGTTCGCTGACTTTCCGTTAAGTGAAACACCCTTTGTGAAAAGTGTCCGCATTAATGTGACAGAATATCAAAACTAGATCATTTTCGATTACTTTTTAACACATTTTCTTTTTAAATCAGAAGTCAAAATCTGTGCGCCAGAGCAATGACATCACCTCAGTGAGAGTATCAACAAAGCTGATGTAATTCGTACAAACGAAAAGCAGAGAAGTTATTAATGGCCGTCACAGATCTCTAAACTAGCTATATGGTTAACACCATAACATTACACACCACGAAATTAACTTATGTTATGCTTAGTCTTTCACGTTACATCAACGCTGGACCAGCGAACATTTAGCTGTTCTTTTCTGTCAATAACTTTGATGCTTCTAACGTTAATGACGTTAGTCCCAAGCCAACAATCGAGTTGTACAGAAATGGTGTGGTTGACCAACGTAAACAGGTTAATTAATTCAATTCTAATAAAAGCATAACTTTTACTGCTTATGATAAGCTTGCGTATTCAACATGTCAACATCAGCAAACGTCATCCTCCAAAATGACAGCTAGCTGGCGACAGCACTAGCCATAATAGCTAATAAGCTAGAATGCATTCAAAGACACGAGAGCCACATTGGTTGTCAGCTCACGTAGCTGATACAGCTAAATCGCTGAGTGTAACGTTTATCTTAACAAGGTGTCTTTACCTTCGCTATTATGTCAGAGTTCTTACCGTTTAGCGTCGGCACCAATTCCAGTGATTTTGCTTATTTGCTATCCCAGTAATGAAGGCTGTCTCTAATGTAGGAAAACGGTCTGTCCAGCTATCTCAGTTGAGGAGGTCAGAGAAGGAATTTTATTGGGCCCGGCGAAACTCTGTTCAGCTGTGACACTGGTTACGAAAAGGTGCAAAGCAGCCATAGGAGTACAATTACTGTGTGATTTCTACATAGCGCATTACAGGGTTGGTGTTGGTAGCAAAAAGCCAATATTGATGCTATTGCTATAGGACTGCGGTATTTCTGCAGTTGAAGTAATGAACACAGAGGGTCATAAGTAGCACTTCCGGATTAGTCAGTCTACAACAAAAAATCCCTTCAGAGTAAAAGTCATCAATGTGTCGCGCTATGGGGTGCTTAGCGTGAACTTGCATAAGAGTGAAATACTGTATTATCATGTAATTAAAAAAGGCGTCGAAGTTAAATGAATGACAAAGAAATTGAATATAGGATCTTCTAAAATTTTACTTTAAATGAGAATGCCCAGAATTTGGAAGCAGATTGACGGGGACGTTTGAGGAGGAAGAGAGGAAGTATTATTTAAAGAGGATGTGAAATTTGATCTAGAAGCACTTAAACTTTACAATTATGCGGACTGTAGTAACGGACACCTGATGTAATGAGTTATTCTAGATTGGAAACGGAATTTGAACATAATTCCATTATGCAATAGTACATACAAAGTAGTCATTTCTTGTTTGGACTATTTAAAAAACTGACGTTATTTTCTAAGAAACTCAGAAAGTATGTACAACCGAACTGAAAGAGGGACAATCCAAACCGAAAATATAAATTGCACGCAATCCCTGCTATAACAGCCGCAGTTTTAGTAGTCATATTATCGTAGATTCACCTATGACCAACCCATGGTCTTCTATCCTAGAAACTATTGTTTTGAAAATTGGACTCAAGGGTAGCCATTTAAGCAAAATTGTGTACTTCTACCTTGAACTGGCTGCTCCCGTTGTGTTAAAAGATTGATTGATAGACTGTTCATTCAGTATAATCTGTTACATCATTGTCTGTTCGTTATAAACTTAGACTTCAGTGATTGTTAACTAAATGAATCAAGTTTGAATAGAACCGCTAGTATTAACTAACCTAAGTGACGGGCATATCGACTGAATTGGTGAGTGTGAAAAAAGGATTCGATGTTTACTGCAGAAAAATTGTGGATTCCACTCGCCAAAGATTTTGACGTTGTTGTTGCTTCTTTTCATTTGTAAGACACGGGTTGAACTTCGGTGAAAATTAAATGTGACAAGCTGCCTTGTGGCTTACAATGAGCTGTTACTAAACTATCTGTTGGGGAAGATAAGTGTTAGCTGCACTAGCTCGGTATCTCCCGAAGGCTAAAATAGAAACTTCAGTCATTAGATCGTCACGAAACGACGGGTCAGGATTCAGTTTTAACCATGTAGACCATATCTTCTACATTACGTCACACGACCTCAGGTTTATTCATAAATAGTGTGGTCGTTTAGAAGCTCTGCTTTCTGAATGCTAAGCTAGCTGTTTTAGCGAAAGTCTATGGTCGATTGGTCAGCTAACCCCCAAGCTTTTTGGGAGCTCAGCTATAAATAGTCGTTAAGCTGACACGCATATGGTAAAATAGATGGTCCAAATATTATTGCACGTTTATGTCGTAGTACATGACTCGTTTACGTCAGTATGTGATCTTGCCAATTATTTGAAAAAGCTGTCTAAGAAGCATAGTTATGCTAGCAGTATTTCTGGTTAAAAACCGTATGCTTGCGAGTTTAGCTTTGCAGTCGGTTATCTCTTACGGAATGACGTTCCCTCTAGCACGATTTAATCTTTATTTCGCTCTGAGTGCCATTCGAGAAATGCGACTTTGGTGACAAATTAAAGGTATTAATCACAAATTTGCGTTGTGTATAGGTAAGACAGACTTGTTGATCAGTAGTCCATTTATTTATGAAAGATACTTACAAACATATACATATATTTTTAAGAATATAACCCTATGACCATAAAGCGTATCTCAGGCATTGAACCCTTGTGAAGAAGCAGTTGTTCGAATGGATGAATAATGGGAACGCGATCCATACTGACATATGTCGGAGTATTGTTTTATTAGGGTTAAAGATTACCTTTGTTAGTCTATGTGCTCTCAATTATTTATGTAAATAACATATTCCGATGTGTTTGTGGTAAACTTTGCATTTAGAAGCGTATTTTCACTCAAGAATCCTGGACGTTATCCTTTGAGTCATGGCAACATGTATTCCCAATTTCGTAGTTTATGTGGAAGGGCTAAAAATGTCATATCATGTCACAGTCTCTAGGAAAAGTAGTTTAATGGATACAGGAGTGTACTAATTTTCTTTTCTCTTTAGTCCGGCGTGAAGTTCAAGAAATAGCCCTGCCCCTGACGATACAGATGCGCTAGTGGAACTCCTGTAAGTAGATTATTTTTGTAAATGTCCTGATGACCCAGAATCATGCACTTGCCTACATGTTGTCATAGCTTTTCTCAAATTTCTTGTGTATGAGTGTCAGCAAAGATAAGTGAAGCAATACATGTTGTCCTTAATGTGTTTATGTTTTTGAAGGTCTGTTGTTATCAAGCCCGCCCCCCCCCCCCTCCCCCAAAGATAAGGGTGACACATTTGACTTTATTTTTTGGGGGGTGGGTTCTCACTGTGTCCTCAGGATGGCAAGCTGTGGTGAGGTTGACCACTCTGCTGGCTCGCTAGCACCCAGCAGGAAAGGGGCCGGCGAAACGTGCTCCGGATCGGGAGGGCTCTCGCCATCTCTGCCCGTTCCGGAATGTGCCATTTGCCTCCAGACGTGCGTCCACCCCGTGCGCCTCCCCTGCCGGCACATTTTCTGTTTCCTGTGCGTTAAAGGAGCGTCTTGGCAGAGCAAACGTTGCGCCCTCTGCAGACAGGAAGTTCCCGACGACTTTCTGGAACGACCCACCCTGTTGTCACCTGAGGAGCTGAAGGCTAGTGCAAGAGGACAAGGCACGGGCGAATACGCCTGGTACTACGAGGGCCGTAATGGTTGGTGGCAGTATGATGAGCGTACCAGTCGTGAGCTGGAAGACGCCTTCTCCAAGGGGAAGAAGACCACGGAAATGCTGATCGCCGGTTTTCTGTACGTGGCCGACCTGGAGAACATGGTGCAGTACAGGCGAAACGAACACGGCCGGCGTCGCAAGATGAAACGAGATGTCGTGGACATTCCCAAGAAGGGCGTGGCCGGATTACGGCTGGATGCGGACGCCGTCGCACAAGCCGCGGTACGGGAAAACTCTGCCGACGGGGCGGACGCTTCCGTGTCGCGCGGGGTGGGATCCGTTCAGGGCACTTCCTCTGGTAGACCCCCCGCCTCTCTCAGGGCTCCGCCCACAAGCACCACCAGCTCCTCCCCTGACCATAGCTCCTCCCTGGAGAGTGCCTTCGACCAGTTACAGATCAGTCCATCTGTTGCCCAGCAACGAGGGGTTATCGGAGAGGAGGAAGACAGAGACGAAAGCAGCTCTCCCAGAGAATCCTCTGACTTAAATACCTCAGTGGAGGAACTGGCGAGCAGCAGCGAGGAAGAGGAAGACGAGGAAGAGGAGGAGGGTGAAGCCGAAGGAGAAGAAACACAGGGCAGGCACAGACTGTATCAGCTGGGCTCAAACCCAGTTAACAGATCGCCTCCCGGTGGTCACTCCACCGCCGCTACCACCACTGGCGTGCGAGGGAGAAGGCCAGACGGCCAATGCACAGTGACTGAGGTGTGAACTTACTTATCACCTTACGCTGGAAATTACATTCAGTCGATATTGCACTCAGAAAAGAAAAAAAAAAAAAAAAAGGCAACTCCAACAGCAACTGAAGTCTTGTAGACTGTAGATTCATTAGGTCTCAAATGTAATATGGCTTGATCAACATCTGCCCACCTCCCCAACTAAAAAAGCTGTTCGAAATAGTCCTATTTTCATGGTCGATCTCTTACTTTTGGTTTGTGAAAACTTGTTTTGTTGAATGTGAATTTGTGGTTTCCTCTAAACTGTCATTGTTGAATGTGCTGCTGACATTTTATGTCACGCCTTTAATGTCGTATTCCCAAAACCATAAGCAAGAAATGTAGGTCTGTCTGACCAGTAACCCCTCTCGTCCAATCAAGTATTTTATTTTATTTGTTTTATTTTCAGCGGTTAGGAATTTGGTTGACGTTGAGAACTACAGTTTGTCACTCTCCAAATATCAGCTAACATCATGCTTTGGTTGTAATTTTCAAGTAGTGTTATTTTGTGTTCAGTAATGAAAGTGTGGTTTGGAGTTCTTAATTCATATTTCAGTGACTACATGCTCATCATTTTCATAACTTGTGCATGCATCATAAATAGGAAAGGGGGGTTATCATTACTGACAATGGTAATTATAGGGTTTATTTGGTATTTTATTTACATTCAGCCCTTGCTTTTAATGTTCTCTTGTGTGAAAACATATTAATGAAATTACACTGGTAATTTTCAGACTTTTTTTTTTTTTTTTTGTGAAGTCTTACAAATACTTATTTTTATGACTCAGCCACTCTGTTGTGACAAAGTCCCATTTTAAAGCGTATTCAGATTTTAAGAAAACTAAGAAGATACATGTGTTATTTTGTTACAAAACTGGTAATTTAATAATAAAGTGTGTGTGTGTGTGTGTGTGTGTGTATGTTTAACGACTTAAAATGTATGCAACATCTCTGGTCTTTTGAGACTCGAGGCTAGATCATGACTGTGAGTTCATGACTTGTCCTTTCCTTTTTTCTTTTTAACTAAATTAAAAACATGTTCTGTGTGACTGGTTTTTTTTTTTGCCCCCTCAAGCTGTTGCTCAAAGCAAGTTCACTGTCTACTGAATAATCAGCACTAACTTTGAAACTGCTCCGTTACAGAGACACACCGACTTCAATAGAGAGGGAAAACAAAATAATCATGTGATGGCAACATGCCTCTTCTGTTCATAACCCAACTTTGTTCAAAGAAATCGGGCCTTTTTATTTCAAAGGCTTTAATCCATTTTGTCAAAAGACATTCTCAAAAAAAACAAAAAACAAACAAACAGCACTGAATGGTAATCTTTCATCACTCAGGCATGCCACTCATTAGTAATGAATAAGATGTGATCACTGAAATTTGCAGTCTCTCTCTCTCTCTCTCTCTCTCTCTTTAGACCTCCTGCCCTGGACCTCTCTGGAAAAAAAAATTCTGCTGGATACTTTAAATAGCCTTTTCCCCCCTCTTGCCCAGTTTATTTGTCCCAAGTTAACTCGACTTGATCCAACTACCATAAAATCAAGGATGCAAAGTCAGCCAGCAGAAACTTGGCTCTTTAGTATCTATGTCCAATTTTTTTGTCCAGTAAGAGGTCCCTTTCCATTTACTTAGCTCATATCAGTCTGCTCATGTTAATGCCTTAATTGTCTAAGGTAAAAAGAGGGGATTTTAAATGTTGAATCGCCACTGGACTTAATACCACCGAGTTTGTTTGGTCCAAAAAGAGCAGACTAAATTCTAATAGTTCACAGCTCAGTAGTGCTCTGATAGTTTTTCAATAGTACTTTGTGAGACCAAACAAGCCAGTCTGAGGTCCACTGGCCTTACTGTGACCAGATAGGAAATACTCTGTCTTAAATAACCAGCGATGTTAAGCGTTGACCGTTTTTATTCTCACTTGTGTTTGGATTTGCGGGCTAGGGCCTCTAGGTTGGCAGGGCCTCCCCACACGGTCCCGAACACATCTCTCTCAGTTCTCAAAGCCTCCACTAGAGGGAGCTCTCTCCCAGACACCACCACTCTCTTCGCCGCTCTGATTACGGCAGCGGGGCCTTTGGTGAACTGATTTAGCCACTGCTCTGCCTCCTGTAGGGCAGTCCCTTCTCCCGCTAGAGGTCCCAGGACGTCGTCAACCAGCCCAATCTGTTTCCCAAAGTCTAGATCTACTTTCTTAGCACCGGCAAGCAACTTCAGGGCGTCCTGGCTGCCAACTATGCGGACCAGTCTCGCGGCACCACCCCACCCGGGCACCAAACCCATGTGTTTGTGGACAAACTGGATCACGCCACCAGCCGTCATCAACCTGGTATGAGAAACATTCAACATTACGTTAGAGAAAATACTCAATAATCACTATTTTTTTTTTTTGTATCATGGGTAAACATTTTACCTGAAGTCACAAGCTGTGGTGAGCTCGGCCCCGCCCCCCAAGGCCATGCCCTCGACGAGGGCCACAGAGATGAGTGGCAGCCTGCACTGAGAGAAGAAGGAGGTCAGCTCAAAGGATAAAGGGTACTAATACGTCACTACACATTAAATATTACTGAGAAATACACATAGGCTACCTGAGAAGCCTTGTCAAGGAATTTTGCATAAACAGACACATCTTCATTCCATCCTTGAACAGAAGAGAACAGGATTTTAGTATGATCAGAGTGATGAGGATAAGAATGCAAAAATATTGGGAATATATCCTAATTCCACAGATTGGTAAATGCTTCAGGTTATATTATACATTTTCTGTATATTATATTACAATATTTTTGTTACAGAGAATGCTAAATCAGGGTTTGGAAATATAACCAACATTAAGATATGAATAAATGGGGCAACTGAAAGAAGGGTAAGTGATAGCTGGCCATTAAAAGGTCGAGGATACGGACGGGGCGACACCTGAGGATTTGATATTGCTCTGACTGCATTCAAGTCTGACCCAGAGCAGAAAGTTCCGGCAGCTCCCTGTAGGATTAGACCTTTACCCTCTGACCACGCTTCCAGCTCGGTTATCCGCTCTTCGAGTTCCAGCATCATCCCGCCTGAAAAAATACGTATCACACTTGGCTTGCTTACATATCTGAATGGAGATACCCCGCAACATACAGGCGTTCAACAGATGTGTTAACATGCTCAGTTAGTGTGTTGTACCTGAGAACGCATTCATGCGAGCTGGATTATTGACGGTCAAAACAGCGATGCCAGACTCGCGTTTAACCAAGTCAATGGAACCACCAGGAAAAGCCCGGAGCTTCTCACGGAATTCCGATTCAGAGGATGGGCTGGTACTGCTGCAAGCTCCCCTCCCATGTCGCAAAAACTTGAAAACCGCATGGGAAGTTTTGTTCATTGTGTTTCGGCTCGCAGCAAACAGTGCCATGATGTTGCTACTGTCACCAATGAGAGAACCGAGGAACGATGCGCATCAGTAACCTGTCAACTCCTTGTGCTATGCCTTACACTTGTAGACACTATGACAGTCAGGTATAAAGGAAAATAAACATAAATTCATTATTCCCCTTACTTCAAACGCAAAGTCGAAATGGGTTGGTTGTATTTACCATTGCATGCAGTCTTTAAGGACTTGATAACGAATTAATTTAGACAAAAATACAGATCATCCTATATGAGTATTCATGCAAAACTTTGCCAATAAGTCTACAGATTGTCCTTTGCAAGTATGACGAGCGATGACGGAAAACGATTACATAAAATAAGTTAATACCGTATGAATTCAAAAATTCATTAGTCGTTTAACTTTCTTTTACAGCAGCACAACAAACCTGAAGGACTCCGGAGAGCGAGTCACTTTAAAAGCAGTCCCTGAGAAACATGCATACTGATAAATAAGATCCTAGACAATTTTCGAAACTATTCAATCGATTGCTAGTTTGTATAATTTATCACAGGTTTATAAGCATGAGTGCATAAGGTGAGATGGCGAATTTACTTAAAACAGACAATATAGCATAAAAAGCATACAGGATAAATGTAACGTATTCTCAGTTTGAAAAACTGAAAAAACTGTACTCAAAGTCACCACAAGGGGCAACTTGGACTGTTATTCGCCAAAGCTACCGTTTTAAATTCTCTGTGAACCTCACTGAATCTTAACAGGCTTACTTTCAGTTGGTAGGGTGTCATCAGGTGACTAATGTGAAATCTCAGATGTATTTTTAACACTATTTGTAATTCTCCTTGTCAGCAGTTAAACTGTTCTTGTGCTAAACGATTAATATGACAGATGCCTCTGATGAACGAGGGCAAGTCATAAACATTTGCAAATGGCCAGGTTATCTGTGTGGATGTCAGGACGTCAGAATGATTATCTAGCGGATCCTGCGTTTCCCGGAGATGAAATCCATAGAGTTGCGCAGTAATAGTTCAGTATCAGACGAAGATGATTTCAGAAGACTGGCAGAATATGACGCAATCACTTACTTAAACGGTGAATGGTGTTTCAACGCTTAAAATAATATACCCATAAACGCGGCCCTGCTCGTTTGTTCTTTATCATGACGCCAAGAACTTCTTCCTTGTAACTTTTAGTCTGTCTCTCAGTATAAGTAATTCACAGCTTCATTTACTCTTCATTTGCACAGCAAAGTGCCCAGTTTGCTGAAGCGCTGGAGTGCACTGAAACATTATTGTGCTCTACATCAAAAACAAAATGTGTTTTTATTTACTGTTAATAAATCCAAGGAAAATTCAATAATGTATGTCAGACCCGTAATATATTAACGCTGACACAATCTAAAGTAAGAAAGCAACTCTCTTTTTGAAGTTGGCAAGTTTAAGGTCTATTTTTATAATAAGGTCAAATGTCAGGTCCTTAGACACTTCCTGAGGCATTCCACACCTCAAACTCATCTTCCTTCAGCAGACTGTATTACAGTGAATGTTAAACAGTGATGAGCAGTAGACCAATAAACAATGGTAGGAATTGAGATTGTAGACAGTTAGATCCAGCAATGGGAGATCAATTTTACTGGCCTCTCTAATGGCTTTGTATGAGCTAATTAGTTTGCTATAACTATATTAAGAGATGATGGCTAGTCTACACAGATAAACATACTATATATATATATATATATATATATATATATATATATATATATATATATGTGTGTGTGTGTGTGTGTGTGTACATATATATATATATATATATATATATATATATATATATATATATATAATGTATGTATGTATGCATGTATGTATGTATATGTACATATTTGAGAAAAAACATACTGCACATATATATGATGAATTAATGATCATTACATCATTACATATCTGTTCAATAAGCTCTTAATAGTGTTGAGGTGTTCCCTGGGTTCCCATTTGGTAGACAGTCTGAAATTACAGTCCAGCCACTACCCTGCATTCCTGAGGAAGGGACTCTTAGAGACCTAATGTGATGCATCAGTGCAATCAATAGGCTGGAACACCACAGGAAGTCTGAGGATATGCTGTTGTCAGCAAACATCACCATCACTGATATGGGCCTGTAAACCCACTGGGTATGGGAGGGAATGAGAGAAAGAGAAAGACAGAGAAGAAGGGAAGAGAGACAGAGACTTCACGGTATGCATTCTCCCTGACACGATTTATGACGGCATAGTCAAGGCAAAAATAACTACTGCATTCACACTTTTCTGACACATCGCAACTGGAGTGCCAAATTCTCAATACTTAGCAACAGGAGCAAAACTGTTATTTTTTATGCAAGTTCATTAGTCGATATACAGAGATGACCAGTGTTTTCATTTTTTACGAGTAATATTCACTATTTCTGTCTGATATAGCCAGAAAGAAAAATCATCTGGTCATTTTCAGCTCTATAAGGCCTGACCTTCCAGTCTTGGACTTCTAGAGAATGTAGAGACTGCACACACACACACACACACACACAAACACACACACAGACTCACATGCACTTTTAGGTGGCAGTTAAATATCTATTTTCAGAGCAGGCTGAGGGGCAGCGTGCCGGATGCCAAAGCTTTCAGTGAAATCTCAGGCTTCCTTTCAGAGAAAGGGCTTAGGACGGCTGGGGCAAAAGGTTAAAAGGTCAGACCAGAGGATGACAGAGCTGGGGAAGCTCACACATATGGAAAGGACTTTTATTACAGATTGCCAGCTCGGGACGACTGACACGATGAAATGGACGCACAAAGACAACAGGATGTCACAGCTGTTCAGGGTTGTTTTTGCTACAGGATTCCAAACAGTCCTGCATGCTTTTCTTTCTTTTTTTTTTTTTTGTCTGTCAAAAGAGAGGGAGTGGTGATTAAAGCGCTAATTTATGTGGAAATGATCACTCTCCACAGTCTAAGTAAGAAAATAACCTACAACAATATGATGACTGACAGATAATACTATTGGGAGCAGTTTGGAGGTCTAGCATATTGTTTAATGATCTCTCTAAGCGGACAGACACATAGGACCTTTTCTACATGACATAAACACACGAATGCATTCTTATATGGCTAAAAGGAGATTGTGCTACGTTTTGAAAGTTTGATGCAGGTGGGAAACAGGGAGGTACATTTCATTAAAATGTATTTTTCTATCACTTTTCGTTTATTATGAAAGAGCATCTACACAAAGTCTCAAAGATTTTTTATTACTTTTTTTTTTTAATCTGCTCCGACTTTCTGAAGAACATTAAGAGAGGGAGGTTTGACAGCTGAGAAACCACATGCCCCCTGAATGATGTGTTTGCATGTTAGTGACTGTCCTAATTCATGCCAGATTCATTTGGCAGTTCCACTTGTGCTTTTTCTTCTGTTATGCGGCAGTATATGGGAGAGTTCCAGCAAAACTATTAGCGTGTCTTAGAGTTACTGTGGGGAGGAAATGATTCTGCATTAGGAATGTCAGGATAGGTCACGCTGGAATCTCTGGTACTTTATCAAAGATCAACTGTCTAACGGTTTGTGTTTAGAGCAGTTAGTTCATTGCGGAACAAAACAAATGTGTTAATACAGATTCTGCCCTTTTCACTAGCAGCACAGGCCTCCCTATAACTCTGATTCTACGTCAGTTTATCCATATATTGTTTCACAAGCTGAAGTTTTGCACTGGGCTTTTGTGGTTGTTTGCAAGACCTTTAAAGTGTGTTTTGATTTGTGCTCAAAGTGGCTCTTCCATCTCTTTCAGATGTACTTGTATCATCAAGAAAAGAACCCTATGCTTGTGTGTGTGTGTGTGTGTGTGTGTGTGTGTGTGTGTGTGTGTGTGTGTGTGGGCATCAGGAAAAGAGCATTGTATTTATATCATCATCCGGGTAAGATTTCTGGCACCAAAACATTGTCGCACCTGCTATTTCAGTCAGAAGGTGCCCCGTTACAGCTGGGGGTTAGGTGTCTCACTGTTTATGGCCAACAGAAACACATTGACTCCACATTAAAATATTGCAGGCTAGATGGCCATTCACGGGTCCATAGCAACATGTTGTAAACGAGTTGTTGACGTGCAAATCTCCATTACCAGACGCTCCGATGTTACAGCTTAATTTGTTGATTTATTGTCTGTTTGAAATACTATAATGCTACAGATAATATTCAAGTTTAGGGGATTGTGGTGGTATTAAACTATGAAAAATGAAATCTCAGCAAATGTCTTGTTAAATGTGTTTTTTTTACTCTAAGATGAATCATGTTACCTTGAATTATGCATGACTTCTGAGCCTGTTTCAAGGTTATTGGTCTTTAGTGATTACAGTCATTCTAAAGAATATAAAAGATATTCTAGGAAAACTTTGACATAAAAAATACTGTTATAACAGAAACGCTGTTGAATGTATGTTATGAAAATATATCAGAATAAATAAATATTTTGTTGCTTTTGGAGAATCGGACTTTTCTAGACTTTTCCCTGTTTTAAGAATTATGGGGTAATATTGCTTGATGTGTCCATTTTCAAATGACTCAATATTTTTACTTGTTTTTTCAGGTCTTCAAGCATTTGTTTCTTAAATATTATATTCTTTTAAAACCCCCAGGATGGTGTGCATTCAAAGTTGTGCCTACGTCTGCTGAAATGCAGAGTGGAAATATCGATCCATCTTTTTGCAATGTGAATTTCAGCTAAAACAAACAAGTATGAAAACTCTTATTTATACCCCCAAGGGTAAAGTAATGATACCTTAAATTTAGTAGACTGTCACACCGAATGACACAACGCTATCGCTAGCAAGGAAGAGCTCTTTCATTCATGATTTGAAATGACCAGACAAGCCAAATTGTATTTATAATGTTTATTACCAGAAAAACAAAGTTCCAAAGGCATCACCTCTGTGATTTATTTTCACACAGTTAAGCTTTTGGACTGCGTTCAAGATCATAAAATTCTTAATAACAGAAGAGATCTAATCACTTTGTTTAATCTGTACCAATGAAATGTAGGATTTCGGTAAGATGACCGGCAGTACATGTTTGAATTCAGATTTTCTTGAACACAGACACACATCTGCACATATAAGAGGCCACTTTTGGAGCACAAAGAGAAATGGGCTACAGCTTGTTGTTGAGTCGAAGAAAAAAAAAGAGAGTGGTCTCTTTAAATTTGTCCTTTGGTTTAAAAAAAAAGAGAAGAATATGAAAGAATACTTCCTTTACACGACTAACGAGGAAAACATACAAGGATCTGTTCCTAATACAAAAACAATAAAAATTCATGTCAAGCAATGGTTGAATTCAATGCAAAGGTACAGTCAGCTACGAAAACTCTTTCAACATTTAAAGGATGTCTTGAAATAACAGTCTTTGATGCTATTTACAAAAGCGTCCGGAGGAGAATAAAACGACACTGACGACAGGACTCCAAACGCATCTGGACTTGGCAAGTCTGCGTGTCGTCCATTACCTACTAGGTTCCTTTTTTTTTTTTTTAGAGGATGGCCGTCTCGGTGTGGAAGGCAGAGTAGGAGAATGTTTGTTTCTGGGTCGAGACGAGGGGGTGTGTTATTGGCGAGGACGAGGTGGACGAGGACGTGGACGAAGATGAGGGTGAGCGGCTTGCCCAGCGAGAGGGTAGGCGTCTCTTTGCAGGACAAGCGGGGCGAGAGAAAGTCTTCTTCACGGATACGGCGGATTCTTTTCTTTGCTGTAGAGACATTTAAACATTTAAAAAAAAAAAAAAAAAAGAAGCCAATTTGACTCGGCCGTGAATTATAAATTATGCATAATTTTGCCGATTTTCAAGTATCTCCAAGTCTTTCTGAATTTCTGATTGCCTTTCCGTCGTTAAAAGTATTAGCATAACTAGTCTGTCAAGCCTTGTTGTTTGCCTTGCATGTCCTCTCTTGTCATACCGACCCAAGAGAAAGAGATTGCATCACATAATGCTCTCTAAAGTCCTTCGGGTTGACCTGGCGTGTTTCCTACGATTTGGAAAGATTAGCAGAACACAGAGAGTAATCTGTGCAAACTGCTATTTTTCCTGGACTCAGCTGACAGTCCAGCTGCCTGCTTGTAGATATTTCTGTAATTACACCAAAGCTCAAGTTCTTTCAAAAGAGCAAAAAAAAAGAGAAAAAGTTTTAGAGCAGGGCCAAAGATCAAAGACTTGGATTAAAGAGTTGGCAAAGGAGCCATTTAA
Organism: Chanos chanos; assembly: GCF_902362185.1. Lineage (NCBI taxonomy): Eukaryota > Metazoa > Chordata > Actinopteri > Gonorynchiformes > Chanidae > Chanos > Chanos chanos. The sequence goes on from NC_044503.1 coordinate 26,316,382, forward strand.
ACTTTGTGCCACCAGTTTTTTTACATTCGCTGGTTTGAAACAAATGCCCCATTTTACAATAGGCAGATTCTGGCCCCTTTTTCAGCACATACCAGAAATACTTTCTTCTCCCTATAGCAGCGTCCTTGACTGAGGGCAGAGTGGGCTTATTTTCTGTTGAAGTTTGTGAGTCTGATTTCAGGAATCTGATTTGTGTTCATGTGAAGTTTTTTTTTTTTTTAATCAGGTATTTCCCCTGATAAATTCAAAATGCCTTAAAACTGACATTAAGCAGCTAATGTAATTGAATATATTTATTTATATTTTTTCATATTCTCAATAGTAAATGGCTATTGGTTATTGATATTTCAATCATTAGTGATATTTAAGGTGAAGAAAATAAAGGCATAGGACTACCACACAATTTGTTCGAACGGGTAACTGGTGTCTCTACACCTGTACCTCATAGACTTCCTTTGGTGACCCACTCGGTGCTTCGGTCTCTGCGTTTGTCTCAGTAAAGGATGTCGGCGTAAGTTTATAAAATTTTGGCAGCTCTAAGCATATTTGTCTGTGTTTCTGTGTGAAAGTTCTACTAACCTTCACTGTTACATGAGTCTCTTTGTGGGTTGCAGCTTGAGGGTGTTGAGTGTGTAAAGGTTTCTGATTAGACTTGGACTGTTGTTGGTTATCCAGCATATCCAAGAGTTCTTTGAGATCCTCCTCTGTGCCTTGACTGGGTTGCAACTGCTGGTGGGATCTGCTCGAATCCTCGTAACTCTTCAGAATTCTTTCTATGGCTCCGTAGTTTGACCTTGATTCCACAGGTCGAGGATAGGCAGCGAGGGTCAGTGGTTTCCATGGATTGTCCTCCAGTACTCGTGACTTGATGTTTGGTGTATCCTGCTTCGGGCGTCCGGGCTGTTTCGTTTTGGCTTCGGCAGGAGGTTGGTCTGACACAACAGCCTTTGCTTTGCCAATCTTCTCCACCTGGGGTCTGGCCCTCGTTGGACTTGTGCCATCTGTCTGACTTACACTCACACTCGGAGCAAGCTGGGATAAGGTAGACAGAATATGCTCAGTGGACGGAGGCTTTGTCTCTTGCTTTTGCACATGAATGGAGGGGTAGAAGGAGGTTGGCGTCTGAGAAGTAAATTCCTTAAGTCTATTCACAGGGTACTGCGTCGGAAGGTCCAAGGGAATTTCCCCTTCTTTGATGTCTTGACATAGCAATGGAAGTTCAAAGGAGGGTTCTTTTGGTTTGCTTTCTAACTGGGGTACAGTGTGAGAGCCTGTCGCCTTGGATTCACCTTCAGGACACTCTGCCATAAGGTCACATAGCGCATCTGCCATGTTGCGTTCAGGGTATTGCAAAACGAGGTCAGAATCTGTGTCGGTGGATTTGACCTCAAGGTAACGTGGAGCGCAGTCAAGTCCGTGGTTTGCAGATGTGTCTGTAGAGTTTAAACCGTCATCATGAATCCCTCGACCCATCTCAGCCTGAAAGAGTGTTCGGTTAAATTCAGCTGTTTTCTTCTCCAGCATCTCATTCCTGCGAGGTGTTATTGTGTTGGTGAAGGAAGCGAGGATGTTTGGAGATGAACTTGTTAACTCCACAGTCAGGGCTTTGCGTGGGAAGTCTGGGTCTATCTGCTGAGGCAGGCCCAGAAAACTTTTTTTGTTCTCTCCCTCTCTGTTGTCTGAACTGTTCTCAAGTCCTGTTGCCAGTATATTAACATCTGAAAGACATTTTTGAACAGGCACATATGTGGACGACTTGCTGCTGCCAAACCTGCTTCCATCACAGGACCAGCGGGTCTGGCAGCAGCTGATATTGCACTTGGAATCTGCAGGCACTGTGCAGGACACAATCCCAGAGTCTGTCAGTATTTTGCCTTCATTCTCCTGTAGCATTGCCTCAAATTTTCTCACAACAGAGGGACTGTTGCACTTTCTCTCCAAATGAATGCACGCACCATGACACCTCCTCTCTGCAAAAGATTCAAGGACATTGAGTTCTGACTCTGGAGGAGGGGGACTGCTCATGTACCAGGAGGTGCTGCGTGGTGGAACAGGCGGAGCTGGTCTTTTCTTCAGGGGGGCTTTGGCCTCATTCTCAAGTACATTTGGTTCCTTGCTTATTCCTTCCCAGGTGATCCAGCTCTGCTCGTCAAGGGCCTCAAGGTCCTTGCACCAGTCATTCAAGTTATAGCCCGTGTTGCCTGTGTCTGATTTGCTTTTCAGATTGTCCACCATCTCAACCCCTCCTGGAAAAAACAGCGACTCAGTGTGGCTTCTAAGATGGAAACCAAACAGAGAAAAAAAAACATTATTTTACCCAACAAAACAGCCATGGAACAGTTGTGATACATACGGGGCTCCTATATTGTGCTGTCTTTTCCCCCTAGTATGGACTTGTTCATGTTGCTAAGAGTTTACCTCTTAATTTCAGACTTCTTCCTGATCTCATCATGGTAGCTACACAGCTCTTCACTCACTCTGGCTATCTCTTGAAGAGCCTAAGACATTGAGTGAGGAAGTAATAGTAACACACAAAAACCACACAAAAAGAGAGAGAGAGGGGGGTACCTTGATTAAGGTGAAAGGACAGCATGAACACGTTTGAATGGTAGCAAAATGGTGAATGAATGAAGATCACCAGATTGGAGGAGGGTGAATGTGAACTGCTACAAATGGCACGTTAAGGGGAAAACTCACGGCATTGAGCGCAGTTGTGTTTTTCTTTTTATCACTTCCACATTTGATCTCCATGCTCTGGAACCCTCTGAAGGGGTCTAGAAGGTTCTCTTGCCCTATGGAAGGTCCAGCCCCTTGCTCACTGTCCAGCCTCTTTCCTAAACACTCAAACAGGATGTCCTCCAGTTCTCCTGTGTCAATAGCTTGTTGCTGAACAGGATCGCACTTCCCAGTGCTATGGTGGTCTGCTGGCTTGCTCTGGACACTACAGCATGGGTCATAGGGTTCATTACCGCTTCGACTGTGACGCCCTGGGGAATCTATGCTATCGTTACTGGGTTGGGTGAGAAGTTCGGAGTAGCTGCTACTTCGGGCCTCAGAGGGGTCAGTTAGTGCACTGGACACAGTGCTGGCAGAATGCAGACTGAGCCTCAGGGCACAGCCGCTTGTCTCGACATTCGCTCCGATGTCACCTCCCTCCCGACGAGCCCTCACTTCATGGCATAACTGAAACAGAAATACAACATGTATTTCGTGAAACTGTACCAACTGTTCCACACATGAAAATGTTACATTCCCCTAGTTAAATGTTTCTTACATATCCTGAAAGCATAATTTGGTCTCCAAGCCACAAAGATTTTCATTATTGTTCTCGTCCAAATTGCATGCAGTTATTCCATTGTTGGCTTTTTTTTACGACGTACTTGGAAAGCCAAAATGGAACTCACATGCTCTTTCTTAGTAGATTGTTATGCTGGATAAGTATTCAATCCAGTCCTTTTATGTTACCTCTTTCATTAGGAAGCTAATCTCCTTTCCAAAGAGTGTCGGATTTAAATCCTCTCTGCCAAATATTTCCCCGGGGGGGTTCTGTCATGCCCCCCCCCACCCCCCTCACCACCCACAGTTAATCAAAGTGATGGTTCCCATCTTTCTGCAGCTGTGCTGATCTGGGATCAGCAACAGCGAGGCTATTGTTTTGCACTGGGACGCAAGTGGGAAGGCAGGTCAATTGCTTGAAGGTTGTTCCCTTTTTTTTTTCTTTTAATGAGACTAGACGTTTCCTGAATACTGTCAGTACTGGATACCATCTGAATATATGTTGTGGCTGTATAGGATGCTATCTCAATAATAGAAGATAGCGCTGAATATGATCTCAATATCAGCGGAAGCTATAATAGCATGCTGTAATCTGATTATACAACTTCCATCTGTAGCCCATGGCACACTAAAGAGCTCTGACCGACCAGTTTGGTTACCTCCAAAAAAATACTCTCTGTTCAAGCAACGACGAGGCACTGACTGTATCAGTTGAGCACCCAGAAAATATCATTGCTACTAAGAGCAATAAGATGTTGTTTTATTTCAAAACCACGAATGCTCTCTTTAACACATCCATATGAGTTATAGTCACTGAATGTGAAATTATGAAACAGTCGAATTGACTTACTTCCTCAACCTTTTGTTGCATGTGCCTGAGCTGGTTCTCCCATGCCTTCCTCTCAGAGTCGAATCGTTCCAACAGCTCTGACTTCTCCCTCATCCAGTCCCTCTCGTTGCTCTCCAGTCGGCAGCGCAGGTCCATGGCTGCAGTGTGGGTGTCTGCCAACAGCCTCTTCTGTTCCTCCCTCTCCCTCCTCAGAGTATCCCCAGACTCCAGGCCCCTAACTGACTCCAAAACGGAGCTATGTCCTTTCGCCTCCAACTGAAGTGAGAGGGGAAACATTTAGAACTTTAAGCTCTGACAAATGAGGATGAGGAAACAGGACTGCATTTTAATTAAAAAAAAAAAAAAGAAGAAGAAGAAGGAAAGGGGAGGAACAGTACGGGTCGAGAGAAAGGAAATGAGAAAAAACAGGGAGAGACGGGACAATAATGCGAAACGAGCACGGTTTCAGGATGTTAGGGACTGTCTGTCCGAACAGATATCTCATTGAATGTCTGATAAAAGCCTCATCACACACATATGCGCTGGAATTAGGTGCTGAATGAGGCCGTTTGTGAAAGAAAGCTCACAAGGCACGCTAGCTCTCCATGGACGGTCCTGGATGGACCGTTGGCACAAAATGCACATTAGTTCGTTAGATTTTATAGACGGAATAAAAGACAAATGCAAGCTGTTTCCTACTGATTCTCCCTATTCCAGAAACGTAGTCTTCTTTTAGTGTACATCAACCTGTTTGTGTTTATTTGAAAAAAAAATAAATATATATATATATATATATTTTTTTTTTTTCTTTTTTTTTTTTATAAATAAGTGCCCAGCACTCCTTTTAGGAGGTAAAATTTCTACTACTACTACTACAGTAAATGGGAATCTGAAGTGAGGATATTTTGAGGAAATTTGTGTAGGATATTACTGAATACATGTTTAGATTTTGTTGCTGGGCTTAATATGCATAGGACTGACACTGATTGTAAATCTTTTTGCTGTTGCCGTGGCATCCCTGTGACAGATGCTTAAATTGTCACTGTCTCGAAAACGGTAAACATATCACTCCGTGTACTAAACCCGAAACTCAAAACCCTGCATACTTGCGAACAATCATGAGTGGCTTTTCCGCTTCTCTGAAACTATACCTCCTTCCAAAGTGACATGTTACACCTGGTATAGAAAAACTCTGACAGCTTCATAGATAGCCGAGCAGTCAACAAGCATATGCATTTGCTCTCACTTAATGGATGTTCAAGTTCAGGTTCAAGTTTTATTCGTCACATACACAATGTCAAGACAATGGCAGTAAAATGTTTTCCCACTGTGCTCCCCCCCATTTTGTGCAAGTATATACAATACATATATAATGTAATGTGCAATTTTCAGTACGGGTAAACTGACTGGGTTCAAGGGAACGTGGATGGTGGATGGCTGAAACTAGGGGAGTAAAATCTGGTTATGGTTTCCCTGCCATTGTGTTTGATCCAAATCACTTTGAGTTGTTCTGCTAAGTAGAAAATTAAGATTGTGGTAAAATATCTCGCCTGGATGACAGACAGTTCACAGTTATGGTCCTTTTTTTTTACCAGTGGACAGAGGTCATTAAATTATAGAGTCCTTACATAACTAGAGTGTTTGTCTTTTTTAAATCCTTTATATTTTTTCCCACAATTGCAGGGCATGGTCAGTTTGAGTGATTTAACATCTGCACCACAATACAAGCACAGACAGAAATAGCAGAATCTTATTTAGAAGTCCTCATGGCAACAAAACAGGCTGAACCATGGGCTCTGTGGAGACTGCACCACTATAGTCTATTCAAATTGATGTTAAGCACCTCTTACTAGAAACCCCTGCATTCTTCAGCGCGGGCTGGCAGAATGTGTTTACAAACCAAGAGCGGCCCAGTGAACATTGCTGTGTTTGTTTCATCGCATGTGACCGAACCACACAGAGAGAGAGAGAGAGAGAGAGAGAGAGAGAGAGAGAGAGAGAGACAGACAGACAGACAGACAGTGCTACTGCTTGCTTTTCCAGCTCGGTCTGCGCTCTCATCGTTACTGTCGCTGGGTGAATGTGGGAGCCTTTGACTCTGGGTAAGTATGTCACAGAGGAAAGGCTCTATAAATAGACACCAAGACCAATGCTTTAGCGTTTTACATTCCTAAGGGTGGGGCAGGAGTGTGTACAGAGCCTAACATTTCTGTTTTGAAAAAAAAAAACATCAAAAAAAGGCAAAAAAAAAATTATGCCAGAGAAATATGTCAGCAAATATCCTGTCACAAATGCCTAGTGGTAAACCCAGAAATCCCCTCGGGACAGAAGTATGATCTTCCAGTGGGATGTGGGTTGCAAAGAAAACAACAACACATACGGTTTAATTTGACCACTCCCAGAATTCTCCTCTTTGTGCCAACCAATATTGGAGTTCAGTCGTTCTAAACAAACACAAATAGATTTTTTTTTTTCTCTTCTGAAGAATTTTAGGGGGAAACAAGTGCACTCACAGTTCAGTAACCTGGCATCGCAAAGCAGGAAACAGAAACCGTGTCTGTACAAAACTTTTGAAACTACCTCTTTCATTCACTGAAGCGCATCGAGACGGATACACATTTCCAAAACGACGGTGACAAATCCGCACCGCTGTGGACGCAAAGGGCAGAGTGACTTCACTTAAATGTTATTTACTGGGTGATTTTCGATTGTATGCCCTACATTGAGTTTGACTGTCCTTTTCTAGACAGCTCTTTATCCAGTGTAACTGAATTTACCCTCCTCCTCTCCTTCCCTTAGTATACATACCACACTGCCACTTCCATTGCCCCTTTGCTGGAGTCTGGACTGCTCTATTAGGAGAGTCTAGCCACTCATGCTGCCTTGTAGTCTGAGGTGAATCACAGAAACATTAAAGTATAAACTACAGAAGAGGATTAAAACCGCTTTCAGCAGAGGGAGACAAATATTGTAAACTGTCTGGGCTGTGTCTTTATAAGGGTGTCATGGATGTGGTGAAAAGGACCTGGAAGCGTTACACGGACTCTTACCAGGTGGGAGTGGAAGACTTACAGAAACAGACACTCGTCTGAAATAGCCCAGTCCGATTTCTCTCTCCCAGTCTCTCTCTCTCTCTCTCTTTCTTTCTTTCTTTCTTTCTCTCTCTCTCTCTCTCTCTCTCCCTCCCTCTCTCTCTCAGCATTTGTGAAAACTAAATAAGGGAGGCTCTTTCAGAGTGATATCACAATGTCCCCTCTACTGTAAAGCCAGGTTGGATGGCCTTATTATAACTAATGCATGGGATGATGTTAACGTCTGCTTTGCATGCCATTGTGCACTGCAAAATGCAAACGTTAAAGCCATCCTCACATTGACTTCACCAGCTGCTCCAAAACTGTCACCTACAGTTTGAGCCGTTGACAAGCAAGATTACACTTGGCCGAATTTTATATACATACATATATATATATTTATATACGCAGACACGCGTAAGCATGTGCTGCCTTTGTGCAAAGCTTATCTCCAACATAGATTTGAGTGGATGCCAGGTGGTAATCCCCTACGTTTTGGAGATTTGTGCTTGCAGAGACCTGTTGTTAAGTTAATCTGATAATCAAAGTGCAAGCACTTCTTTAGCAAGTTACTCTGAATCAGGGCATCACCACGTTGGTAAATACTGAAACTAAACCACCTCAGACTAAACATAATACCGTTCATGCCAAAACAGCGGGTGTTATATTTGATTAAGGTAAAACACTCAACAATATGCCACCATTTAAAACAAACAGTTGTTCATGCAGCTCAGTAATATTCTCTAGGCAACTGTTGCACTTCATACCTGCGCAATACGGCATTTCAGTTCTGCTCTTTCCAGCTCCCAGGCGCAACGGTCTTTTGTGTATTGTAACTGCAGCTCGCCTCTTTTTGCCTCTTCCCTCTTTACTTCCAACTGAACCTCGTCTAAAACAGACTTAAGATCCAAAAGTATCCTTCTGTTTTCTCCACCCTATTGAAGTGAAACAGAGTGACATAAAAGCAATTGATACGATGCACAAATTAGCCTACATTCCATTCTTTGGTCAGCTTACTGTTTTGTTTGAATTTTTTTTTAATTACTGTTATTATTACTTGGATGTCAGCAACTTGTCTCAAAAGCAGTTCTTTCTCCCTCATCCATTCTTCTTTGTCCTGCTCATGGCGTTTTTTTAAGTCCTCAATTTTTTTTTTCAGGCGCGAGTGTTGACTTGATTGCTCGAGCCGGGGAACCTGTCCACGTGTTGCATCGGATGCCACCGCCGCTCCAACTCCAGGTAATGGTCGCTCGTAAAAATGCCCGAGGCTGACGGAGGCGGGCGACGACAGTGTCCTGTGTGGACTACGATTGTTGCCCCTGCCCCTCTCTCGCTCCAGTCTCGAGCATGGGATGAATTCCCAGCCCTGTGCTTTACTCACATACCCGCCAGCACCTCCGTGCAACCCTGACCCACTCCCAAACGCATTCCACATCTCTCAATCGGTTACAAGTTAGCACGAAATGATAACCTTGTTGCAGTCGGTATGTCGACACAACAATCCTCATTTGACACACTTATGTTATCCAAAGCCAGCCATTCCCCCCGACTCCCGCTCCCTCGCGGCAGCCACCACTGCATCGTTTGCGGCTGGAGCGTAGAATCTTTCCATGTCACCGCAGCACGCAAGGTCAAGACGTCATTTTAACGACACCTAAAAGTTTATATTGCTCAAATATACATCTTTGTAAATCTCATTATATATACAGGGTACCAATGCGGCATGAACTAGGTACCCTGTGCCTACATTTTCAGCTTCCAACGCGTTTCCCGATGTTTTTAAAGGGAGTAAGTGCCCCACTCTCCTAACGACAGAAAATGACACCGACAGACTCCGCTTCGAGTCAAGTGCCCAAAATACATTTAGCCTACTGATGTAAGCGCTGGCATTTATTTTTACCCCGTTGTAACTAGCCAATGCATCACACCTTCGCTACTAAGTTATTTAACACCGTAACAGGACCAGTAGTAAATTCATTCGGAGTGATCCGTATCATTAATTGCGACAGCCTGTTCACACTCCCAGATGTTCAGTCGCTGTTTAAAAGTTGTGGCTCTATGGTACTATAAGTCCGTCACGGCGATAAATCTAGTTAACGCGATTAGGCTGGTTAGTTAAGCAGCTGTTTCATTGCTCGCACCAGACAACTGCTACAGAAACACGTGCTGATCACATATGTCTCTCGAAACTTGACTGTTGCAGGTTATTTGGTCTGGTTTCCGTCCTTAGGGCGATATAACAGTGCTGTAGGTCTGCAGCAGGTTGAATATTTAGAAATGTGTCTTACCTGTTGGAATGCGAATGCTCTTTGTGGAGCCCACAAAGTGGACTACTACGATTGTCTGAGAATACACAACCACTGACCTCGATCACGAGATCTGTTAAGAAATTATGAATACCTCTTTCATGCTTTGCACCCCGAGCTGCAGTAGCGCGCGAGCCGTTGAGTCTCCCTGCATCTCCTCCACAGCTGGCCTTAATAACTTACACGGAGTGTAACTCCCAGAGGTAGGATCAGAGCGTACTCGTCCCGCCCCAGAATCTGGTGCTATTTAAGCTTAGACAAACAACCTTTCTTCCAGTACATTTTTAGGCAATATGATGAAGCAATGTATTTAAAAAGAATAGCATGACTATCTAAAAATAGGGTATTCTCTTCCTTAGGATATTCTGTTCTTTGCTTTGCTGGGTTTTGTTGTCTCCTAAAATGCTGTAAAAAACATTTATTGGTCCGCCATACTTGATAAGACATTGTCACATGAACATACATTCATCACAGGCGGATATTTTGTATCTTGAATCATCTCACAGCTGTAACCATACCCCAGTTTTAATGTTTTACCTGTGTGAATGTCTTCTTTTTGTGCCAAGCAAGAACTGAAAGCCTCAGTAAACTATTCCAAAATAAAAAAGAAAGAGAGAAAGAAAAACAAAAGCTAACAAATTAGTCTTTTATTAGAGCCTTCTAGAGTTTTTATTTGAAACTTTTATTTTTGATTTTATGGCAGACTTGTCTCCAAAGCTAGCCATCTGCCAAGGTGACGACCCCCCCCCCCCCCCCCAACGTCCTTTGATTACCATCTCGATACTGTACACCTGCCTGAGGTCACCTTTTGACGGTTGTTTTGTCCTCTGGCTGAACTGCGTCTCTGCTTTGACTTCGTTTTGAATTTTAAGCGACTAACACAAATCACAGATGACTGTGCACGACCATGACCGATGTCGTGAACTGGTCACATGTCTCCTCTACGATCCTTTCTGTTCTGACTGATTTCTTCAAACTAACCGATTAAATAAACCTTTCCTTCAAACTACCCAGTCAGAAGGGGATGTACTGCCTCTTCCTTAATCTCGGCTTCTCTCAACATTTATTTCAGTCTATAGCCTTAGGGTGTCTTCCCTTGGTGTTGACACCAGGTTTCAGAACTGCAGTACAATGAAAACTGAGGCCATATATTAGTGGAATACGTTGTTTGTGTGGATAAGAGATTGTTCCAGGTACTAAATCAGGATGCCCGCTTCACAAATTCTCCAACATTGAAGGGGGCAGGATGCAACTTATTGGACAATATACCAAATGAAATTAGGTTTAGGGCTGTCACCAGGATAGCAATGCATTTTTTAAGTGCAACTGTAGATTTTGGTCAGACATAAATTGTACAGCACAATACATTATGTATACAGACACTTTCTTTTTCCATGTGAAGCATGCACAACAGTCACACATCATTTTAAGACACCTGAACATTTGTTTTTTGGGTTTTTGCTTTTGTTTTTTTCAAAAAGCATATGATAGTATTTCAAACTATAGCTATACATAGTTTGAAATTCAAAACCTCATTCTGAAACCTTTATAATAATTGTTTTATGCTAAATAAAATCAGATTCCTTTAATACTGTATATGCTTACCTTGTAAGTTGACAGTTCCAGACGACTGACAGTCCTCAATGTAGGTTGAGAGCTTGTGTTTGGTTAAGTAGTTGTAGCTTGTGCCAGAAAAGTTCAAAGCTTCCTGTACCTTGCATAACCTTGATGACATGTTCAAAATAAAAAATGAAAATAAAAAATAAAAAAATGAACAAACTAAGGGTCTGTACAGGGGGAAAAGGGAGGGATGCAACTCACAGGACAAAGAAAAGAGTAAAAAGAAAGACCAATTTAAATATGGTGGCATAGGACAATGAGGAAAACAAGACAAGAATGAGGATAAGCAAAATGATTGGTTGAAACATCTGGGTGGGTCAAACCAAAGGAAGAAACAGTACAACAAAAAAAGTGAGAACATTGGAAAAGAGAATTGCAAAATGAGAGTCAGGGCAAACAAAAATACATGTTACACAATAGGATCTCATCATACAGATCAATACTGGAGATATCTGTAATTAAACCTGTACAAATCATAATTTTTATCTTAAAATGCTTACAATGTGGTTACTATAAACAGTTTCCCTTATGAAATGCATATCTTTGATTTGTCAAAATTTGATGAAAACGGTGTCTTGTATCTGTTTCATATTTAATTCTTGTCCACTTGAAAATGAGTGAGTGTATATGGTTTTAATAAGTGTGTCTGTGGTCATGTTTTACAGCATGATTTGATGCGTTTGCACGGAGACTTACAGACAGAGGTTCCTCGGTCTCTCTGTCTTCTGGTTTGGGAACTTCAAGTCGATCAATGAAGCTCTGAAGCTCCTTCCTGAAAGCTTTCATTTGAGCGTTGATGCGATACAGGAGTTCGTGTTCTCTTATGCGGCTGCTGTCGTCGTCCTCGTCCAATCTGCCAAAAAGTTCACCGTTTGTCACATAGACTCTTGCTTCAGCGATGATGGTGCTGGTATCGGCGATCAATCTATCGATGGTTCTGCTGAGTCGCTCAGCTTCCATCCGAATGTCAATCATCTGCTGGCGGTCTTTTAGACTTCGGGATAAAAAACGCCCATCGGGGGAGTAAAGGGTACGAGTTGGGGTGAGGCACCGTATGTTGCGGACTTCCTCGGAGTCGCTTTCGCCCCCAATCGGCCCCTCGCGTTTCCGATGCGGCGGGAGACGGCAGGAGTCGTCGTCGCTCTCTCGGCGGCCGCAGTCGCTCTCCGCGTCGCTGTCTCGAGGGCTTGCGCGAATGCCGAAGTGGGAGGCCAAGTCATAACGTTGCATGTTGGACAGCAGCACGCGGTTTTCGTACTGAAGTTGCATCACCTTCCCACTCAGCTCATTAATCTGCAACCTGGCCGCCTTCAGCTCCTCCTGCAGCGCCTCCGCTTTACCGCTGTCTATGACCCCACCTGTGTGCCTGGAGCTCTCGTGCGACCCTGCTTTGTACTTGAGTTTGTTCAGTTCGCCGGTGACCCTCTTGTTCTGCTCTTCGACGTCAGCCAGGTTTCGACGCAGCAGTTCGGCCTCATCCTCCACTAGCTGCAGCTGCTGTCGGAGTTCAGAGAGTGCCTCATTCTGCTCTCGGGTGGAGGGGTCTGCCAGACCTCCACCCAGCTCCTCCCCACGCAGGTCATCCAGCTCTGCCTTCAGCCCACGGTTCTCCACCTCCAGCTCCACGATCTTCCTTGCCAGGATGTTGGCCTCTTCTTCCACCAGACGCAGACGTAGCTTCAGCTCAGACTCACGTGTCGTGGGGGGGCCCCCTGCCTCGCCCTTGGGGAGGGGACTGTCCACGTCCCCATAAAAGGACCGGTACTTTTGAATCTCCTGTTCCAGGCGATCCTTCTCTTTGTCTATCTTGGCCATCTTCTTCCTCATGAGAACAGCCTCTTCCTTGATGAACGCTATCTGGCATTTCAGATCTTCATTTTCCTCCTGAGGAGAGAACAGTGCTCCTTGAGATCTTCAAAAATTGATATTTTCTGCTTCAAACAGTTTCCTTTTAATTCTGACTGAGTGAAACAAACTGTCAAAGTACTTGCCTCTGTTGGTGTTTGCGGTGTCTTCTTCTCCGATTTCTGCACATCTTTACCTCCTTTACGTTTAAGTGACAGCTGACAGAAAGCATTTACATTATTACACATGTATACTGATGTATAAACTTACTCAGCACAGGTACGTCTACGCTGAATCTCTCACACTATGCGGTCAGGATTTGCAATATTATTCCAATGTGTCATGCTGTGATTTGAGCAAAACAGAGCATTAATCTACCTCTTGACGTCATAACATTTTTAATCGAGCAGAGATCAGCACTCAGTAAAGCACCCTTTAAATGACACTCCAGATGAGAGTGAATGTGAATAACTAGGAAAATGAAGTCAAGATGCTGGTTCAGTGCCACAGTGCTATTATTACCTCCTTTGCTTTCTCCAGCTCGTTTTGCAGAGCCTGCTTAGTCACCTCCACCTCTATCAGTTGTTGCCTCAGTCTCTCGTTCTCCTCCTCGGTTTTTGTTCGTTTCTCCTCTACATTTTCGAGCTCGTTGTGCAATCTCACAGACACATCCTTTGCCACCTGAGATATCAGAGAGAATGTGTGTGTGTGTGTGTGTGTGTGTGTGTGTGTGTGAGAGAGAGAGAGAGAGAGAGAGAGAGAGAGCGAGCGAGCGAGAGAGAGAGAGAGTCAGTGGTATATTGTAATAACAAGCTACTCCCATGGGGGTTTTTTTCTGTGCAACCAAAAAGCCATGGATCCTTGATCTTTGTTTTGTGAGTCAGAGCACGGAATCGAGTAATCACAAACATCCACTCTACCTTTAAATCCTGCTCCACACTCCTACGCAGATCACCGTCTATTTCGCCACTTTCCGCATAACGCAAACGCTTCCGCTCTGCTTTTTTGAGGCGGTACTGCAGAATTCGACAGTTCTTATTGGCTCTCTCTAATTCCCGTCGCATGTCCTGTAACTGACAAGCGTCCTCCTCGTAGAACGTGTCTCGCATCTCATCCATTTCCGCTCGCATTTCTTCAATTTCATTCTGGAGAAGAGAACACAGACGTGTAGCTTCGCATAGAAAATGTAGCATAATAAGTGAATTGTTGAAATTAATTGTTGGAATAAATATACAGAAGGTGAGCTGTTGTCTAGATGCTAGGGATGCACCACAGTGCATATCGTGTAACTTTTTAAAGACCTCTTATGACGTATGTTGGCTAACATACCTTTAATTCCTTATTTTCATCCTCCAATCTCTCAATTTCTTCCTGTAAATCAAGCCCCTCCTGTGTGGTCGACTCTGTATTTGTTATCTCTGACGACAGCTCCAGTTCCGCGACTGGAGAACTTGATGTTTTTGTTTGCATTTTCCCCTCTTTCTTCAAACTCTTGTTCATGTGAAATTGTATCAATTCAGATTGCAGACATCCTTCCCTCCAAAAGCCTGGTCCGCATCCCACAGAATTTTTAGCGGTCTGTTTGTTGCTGCCTGTTGTCGGCTCTACTCTCTGATTCTTTCTCTTCCCCTGAGGAGATTTAGAGGAACACGGCTGATCAGACACTACTCGATTCGCATCACCCTTGAAGCCCGAAAGATCTGTGTCATGTGCGTCGTCTGAGGAATTGTTGCGCTCCACAATTTTCTTGCTCGTCTCCGCCCTTTTCAAAGTAGGACTTTCAGCACCACTCGCATGGACAGCTGCCGCACCTTTGGAAGACTGTCTCTCTTTGCCCGTGTTTGCCGTCACGGGCGAGTTACTGCGGCTGCTTTTTCCACTTGGCTTAGTCCCGGCTGATTTCGACGGCGTCGCGTTTTTTGAGGTTGATTTCGTTGCGCCGTCTCTAAACCGAGCTGGAGACGATGCTCGGTTCTGTTTCTTGTTGCTATTGTCTGCCTGTCGCGAGTCGGCAGCAGCGCCGCTTGCGGCGGGGTTCATGGTGTCATCTGCGAGCACTCACTTGTCGCCCATCATCCATTCCCCTCTGTTCCTCAGATAAAAGAAACCAGCTTTTCAAATCATTGGCAACTGAATACGAAGTCTTTATAGCTCCTGAAATGTTTTTCTCTGTGTTCGTTAGCTCGGAGTTAATGTGATCTGACCATTAAGGTGTCTATGTATAACTGCATTACTGTGGTAAGCTTATGTAAGATAGCTTTTTACTGGATCATGCTGGCAGGCAAACTATGTTATGGCCTTGGTTATAAATAATATTTAGTGCCAGCTGGCATGTTTACGTGTTTACTATTCTTGGATTTGGCATAACAAGCAATTTGGCTCCTTTCGCTTATTTTCAGCACAAAATGATTACGCTTTTTAAATGACCATACGAATCAATTTGTACCGCTCTCGTATTTGCATACTGTCTGCTCGGCCACAGTCGATGTAACTGTAAATCTTGTCCTTCAGTTACTCGGCGAGACACAGCTGACAATCAGTTTTACCAGAGACTGCATCACAACGATATCACAAATTCGTTTTGAAAAAATCTATGATGAGTGACTGACTCAAAAACACACTGGGACAGGTTTGCAATCCTTTGTCGGTCCTGAGCTCATTTCTAGTCACATCTCTCTCACTGCCGAAACGTCCGATGACTCATTACTCAAATGGACAGAAGGGGACCATAAAAAACGGAGCCAGAAGACGTATATTATAAACACATTTTCTCCGGTTCACATAAACAAATCATAGAGCTTAATCACATCAGAATTTATCAAGAAATAGCTTTATACTTATTTCAGTAGAGGAACTGTGAAACCAGTAAATCTGTTTCAATAACATAAAAATCCTGACTATATATGGTACAGTTTATCCTAAAACAGGAATTATTTCACGAATTTAAGAATTTATAAATGATCCCTGTTAGGAATAAGTGGTCAGTAACATTAATATTTGCGTTTTTATACTGGAGCACTTACATGTATATTAAATGAGAGAATAGCTTACCTATAACCTTCACATACAGAATGGCAGAGCAAATCACAGTATCAACTTTAAGATCTAACATTTCTTTGTCCTTCACACACGAAAAACTGTAATTGATAAACCAACGGAATAATGGTAAAAATAGCAAATGAAAAAAAAAACCCCAAATACATCTGAGGGATGCTAAAAGTAGTCCTTACCGTTAAAGAAACCAATCCCGTTTCCGGCTCTAATGGAGTCAACGAGGTATGCTTACAGTGGGTATCCGGCGCTGTGAAACCACCAATGAAAACCTTATCAATTGTCGAACAATTACGTCATCGCAGGGAGGGCTTTCAGGCTGAGTATAGGGTCCACATAAACTAAATGTTAACGATGAAGTGATGCCTTCCTGTTCGGCTGAATGACAAAGGGGAGGACTTTCCTCAGTCCGAATACTTTGTGTTAAATCTCGCGATACAAAATTTCGTCAAATAAATAAAGAAATTAAGAACTGCCTTGTTGGTTGGCGGATTGCAATAAATATCGATAACTGATGGATGTCTGTCGCAGCTTTATACACGCTGCCTATAAGGAGCGTGATCAAATGGAGTATGCATGAAGGAATGGTATAGTTCACTGTACCAAGAACTGACAGATGTCTGACTGGATCCACGTGCAGTAGTTAAAAATAGCTGTGCATTCTATATGCATCCATGAAAGAATACAATATAATCCAAGTTATGCACTGACTTGATAAAGGAAAGTGAACAGTGTTTATTGTTAATGTTAACAGAGTTCATCTGTAAAAACTGACCACATGAAAGAACATGATAATCGCAAAAAGCGCCTGCTGTCTTCCTCATACATGAATTATCATAAATCCATTACTCATGAGCCCCTTGAAAATTTTTCAGAACTGCACTGTGAATTTTTTTTCTTTTTTTTTTCTTGGTTATGTACAGAGCATAAAGTCAAATTGCTTTTCACGGGCTGTGAAACAGGGCGATACAAAAAAAAAAAAAAAAAACTGCTGACGGTCACTTTCCAAACCTGGCTTCTGTCGCTGAAAAGCATCTCCAGGCTCCAGGCTGAGCTGCAACAGTAACTTAGGTATAACAAATTGGAGCCATTTGAACACTGCTGGGCAGGAAAAAGAAGCACTGAAGAGAGACAGAGAGAGACAGAGAGAAACAGTAACATCTGGCTCTCCGCTGCCATTCCGTTCCTCACTCTGTGATTCGGCCTGAATCAAAAAACTGATTCAGTTACTGCTTCCACTTTCAATGTGTCAAATAATGCATTATTTAATTCCTGGGCTGCACACGAAAGCCCTCGAGATATTTTAAATTAACGGCAAATGGCACTACAAGAATTCCAAAATATAAGCAAAGACAGTCCAACGGTGTTGAGAAATTCTGTGGCCGACTTAAAAGAGAAATGACTCGGGGAGTTTTTATTCGCAGAGTTCGTTGAGGGACAACTTGAGAAGGACATCTGAGTTCTCTCCACTTTGCGCTGATCACTGATGACAGATGCCTGAAAACTCTGGGCTCCTGTCCTTATTTCTGGGGTCATCTCCTGATTTAAATCTGTGAGCATGAGTCAACCATTAAAACAGTCTCTTTTTATGTTTTAAGTGTTTTAGGACTGTACAAAATAACAAGTAATGGGCTTGAAGTGGACAATGTATTTTCTGTAGTGTGCACCTCTTAAATTTAGACAGGAACTAAGGTGTTTTTAATGTAAATTTAGCCGTTTTTTTAATGATCTTTTTAAGATTCTGATTAAGGGGGATCAGATTCTCATACTGATATGGTTTTATTATTGAGCATTTTTGCATTTCTTTTGTTTAGACTGTCAGTTCTTTGTGCTATACCAGCATCGCTTCAACTACATGTTTGGCATGAGGATGGTGGCCACTGCCTCTATTTTGTGGCATAAAGAGATGATCAATACCCTCCCCACCACCTCCCATGTCCTCTGTGACCCCACCCCAATGAAGCCACCAGTCAAATACCATCTGGCAAAACCATCACGTCCAGTATCGGCTGCAATTATACACCCACATGCCCCTTTGTCTCCTTTGTTTCTTGGCTCTGTATTGATGAATTCACTAATGTGTTCATTTGCTTACGAATTGAAAGTGTGATTAGCTGTCAGCACGCTGGCAGGAGTATCACAGAAATGTATTACAATTGTTTTAGCCTCAAACAATAAAACTGGCATTTTTTTTTACTGTAGTAAAATGCTTTGCATTTTTAAAACCAGACTTCTGTCTGGCTGTTGTGAAAGTGCTACCGGACGGTGCTTTGTTACGCCGGCTGGGGACATCCGAGATGGCTGCGTTGGGTTGTGGATAATGTCCAGCTGATTTGGATGTATGTTACGCAGCAGCTGGGAAATGAGAGATATCCTTCTTAATGACTCCCATTACAGCCCTGCCTGGGAGCTTATTCATTTTTCATATATATACATGACCAGTGGTATGGGGTTTTTAAGCCCGTATATTAAGGCTGGATAAACACGGGGTGAAAGACAACATGACAGGCTAGAGAAATTAATTTACCCAGAACACACACAGGGGTGCAATCAGTGCATAACAATGACCTATATACTAAGTTAGAACTAAAGCGTCGCTGTCTATGTTACAAACAAGTGGGTGAAGCATGTGGAGGTCAGCCGCACAGGCGCTCTCTCAAACTCAAACTCCAGACTCTCTTAAGAGTCTTCACGTTACACTAAAATGACTATTCTGATGCTTTTAGATTGTCAGGTATTTTAGTGAGTTGTTGCAAAAGGCCCAATGTGTCCCCATGCACATGTCTGATTAATGGCGTGCATAACATTCACACAGGACCCCTGTGATTTTAGCTGTGTGTTGCCTGACTCATTCTACAGTACAAGGCACATCCCAGAAGAAATACTTTCGCAACATAGTTCAGTCATGTGTAGTTCATTTATGAGTTAGATCCAGACGGCCCTCGTTCTGGGAATCAAAAGTGCATGCATGTCTATTTTTTTTAAAAATTTTTTTTTTTTGCGCCGACTCAAAATCCCGCGTGACAGATCCAGACCCTCAGATGCTCATCGGGGCCTTGATTTGTTAAAACAGGGCTTGTTTTGAACAAGCCGAATTCCCTGCATACGCCAAAGACCCTATCCAGGGTCATATCAGGATAGAGAATTTCTTAGTCTCTGTGATAGAAACAAGACTCTGTTGCGCTTTCATCCGCAGAGTTTTCCGGCCGACAGGAAGAGGATTACATTACCGTGGCATCCATGGAGAATCACAGACAAAGAGTTCTCTTCCTCTTAGCGGACTGCAGCGCGCTCTGGTCTTGTCCCCGGGAGAGCAGCTCCTCGGTATTGAAACACGCTCCTCATGCTACTCCTGACCCTTCGTAACAACACCACCCAAAAATAAAACTTTTGTCAAAAAAAAAGAAGAAGCAGTAAGTGAATTCATAGTGGATCTGAAAAGAACGAGTCTTGAAGGTAATTGCGTTGTAATTACTGTGATGGATTGCTTAGAGAATGGTTTGGAACACTTAGATTTGTTTCAGTGTGTTTCGAGTTTTAAAATTGTGTGCTTTGAACCAGCAAGGCAAAAAGAAACATAGGCTACTCCCAGTCAGTATCCGTTAGCAACCACCCACTCAGTCCCAGAAATGCTATAGCACACCAACCATGAAAGATTTTAATAACAGTAATTCATCAGGCCACACCACATTCCTTTCAGCTGGGTGGGGGTAAATTTATACATCCCTCCTGTAAAATATTTAACTGGATTAACCCCAAGAATCCTGACGGAGAGTCATTAAATATAATACTGTAATATACCATATACACAGTGCTATTGTATGGGCGAAAAGTATTGAATAGATCCCATTTCAACAGACAAGGGAGGGAGGGAGGGAGGGAGGGTGAGGCCCTGCTGCCTTTGGAACAGCTGTGTACAGTTGCCATGGAAACCTTTGTCTCTGCTACTACAGCTTTATAAGGACGAGCAGGAGGAGGAGGAGGTGAAGAGCCAGGGCTCTGATTGGTCCACAGAGGCAATCATCTTGAATGAATGAGGGAGAGGGGGTAAAAAAAGAAAAAAAAAGGAGTGGGCGGATCCCATGAAAGTAATACAGCTGGGCTGGGGGTGTGGGGTTATCTTTAGGCAATAAAGTAGGTGAGGGACAGAGCGAGAGCAGAACAGAAATACTGCCTCTGCAGTAGGGGAAAAACCAGTGGGTTTAACACATAAATCAGACATTTGGTAATGACATATCAGATGAATAAATAAGATATTTATAGCACGGGGGAGGTCACAGAGTACATATGATGTGATTAAAATTTGTCAGCATTAAACAAAATAGGGGATTCTGTTTCTAAGGAAGAGCCAGGTTTCTTTTTTTGTTGTTGTTGTCGAGATCATGAAGGAGGGTAGCTGTTTTCAAAGGATTTTTTGAATATCAAAATTTGCCTGGAGGGGAGACGGTTGTTCTTTCAACCCCATTTATTCAGAAATGTTTAAAAAGTACTGTTACTTCTGGCAGATGAGAGGATCACATTATAAATATCCAACACACACGTGGTCATACGTATCTCTATGCTTGTGTTGTAACAGTGATTTTTTTTTTGTTCGTCATCTGTCACGCCGGTTGAACCCTATTCACACAGTGATCGGTCTGCCCTCTTCTGGTTGGCACGGCAACGGAAGGTTTTTGACTAGGACTCATAAAGGTTTTTCACTAGGACTCGATCTGAACGTACACGTCTGTACGAGGTCAGAGGCATCTTCGATTGAAAACATCAAAGAGTCTTTGCCAAAAGCGTACGTTCAGATTCGCCGTCTTTGGATGATTTTTCAACCTTATGAACACTTCAGTGGTTTCACTCGTTCCTATGTATGTGTGCTGTTGTCTGGGTTATTCTAATGTCCTGCATGTGTAGGTATAACATACACTTACGACTCAAAGACACGGATACACCGGCATTCTGTTTATTTATGTTTACAGCAATGAGCTGTTTGGCTGTTATTAAAAAAAAGAAAAGAAAAGAAAAGAAAAGAAAAGAAAGAAAAAATGCCAGTTGCACTAGGCAGAGGCTTGATAACCTTGGTATATATTTTCTTTTTCCCAAAAAAGCACAACGTACAAAATTGCACAACATTTACAACATAAAAAAAGAAAAAGAAATAAAGAACACAAGAGCATTGCCTTATTCACAGTACTATAAAAAAAAATCAATCGAATTGGACACAGAGCTTGTAATGACTGTGAAATAGGGTACTGGAGATGAAAGCAGTACGTTTTTGCAACACACAAGACAGTTTGCGCACTCCTAAATTGGGTTAGGCAACCTCTGTTAACTGCTGCACTTGAATTCCCTCTAAATAATAATAATAATAATAATGATAATAATAATAATAACAATAATAATGCATGAGTTTAATGTAAAGCCCCGTGTATCATCATTTGAAGACATAACATTCCCTAATTACAAAATCATTTTCCCTTTACGGATGAATTTCAAAACCGTCTTTGAAAAGAATGCCCATGTTTCATGACGTTCGCTTTCACGTAGAACCTTTTGTAGTTTATTTCGTAACAGCATGCATGACTGCTACCAGGCCGAATAGGAATACGTGGACAAACAGTATACAAACACACAAAGGTCGAAATAAAAAACAACAACAACATAAATTAAGTTATAAATAAAAAATAAACCATGATATCATCAAATGCCTACAATGTCCTTATCAATCAAAAATGACTCCAGATGATGCTTTTTAACTATCTACTTAATGGAAAACGTGACTATGCAACTGTAAATCTGTCATTTTCTTACGCAAAAAAACACAATTTGCTATGTCCAAATCTGCAATGCATGTCATATAAAGCTATAATTTATAATATATCACAAAGATATTGGTTGATATTTTCAGTCTAGCATTTGTATGAAATTAATCAGTATCTTTAACAACCAGATAATAAGTAATCTTAAGCAGACAAACAAAACCACCCCACCCCCACCCCCCCTCCTGATAAACACACCATATTCTCCCCTTCTGTTAGGATTCTTGCTACACGAGTGCGCGTATTGAGTCATGTAAACAGAGGCTTCATGTCATTCTTTTTCTCTGACTCAAGACAGCTTTGACTCACAGGCTCAACCAATATAAAAAAAAAAAGAAGAAGACATAACCAAACTTATAAGACAAACATGAAACTGACATGAGTTTTAACAAAAAATATTGCATTTGAATACAGTCGTGCGCCGCATAACGTCCGTTCGGGTAACGTTCGACTGCATATACGTACGTGGTCACGTAGGGTTATAATAGAGTTCAGGAATCCCGATCGGAGAACAGGGACGTAGCAGTTACAAACGGACGTACCAAACGCAACAGCCTCCCGCACGCAAAACGTGTATCTCATGTCTCTTGTATTCAAAGCGACTGCGCTGTCAGGCGTATAATGGTACAGTACATATATAACCTGTAATACATATGTCTTGAGAGTCATAATAAATGCCCGTGTTACTGGCTTATGTATGTACTGTACTGTACTTTCTATTGTTACTTTCCCTATTTACAAATCAAAAATTTACCACACAGGTACACTACAGTATCCCATATAGCTTTGCTAAGTATATAATACGGTTTTTGCACACCGTCCAAATCACATAACATCCTATTTCACCGATTGTATCGCGGACGTTAAGCAATGCATGACTGTATTAGAAATTTGAATAAATAAACAAAAAGTATTCAACAACAAAAACAACAAAATCAACAACAAAAACGCTATAAAGGAAGGATTTTGATGTATCTTGCTGAGTTAGCCAGCAGAGCCCCTTTGATGAATGAGTAGATTTTGTGTAGAATGTTTCGGTCTCACAACAGCAGTGTTTAAAATTGTAACATCTGCAAAAAAAAAAATCACTGCTGGAGAGAGAGAGCGAGAGAGAGCGAGAGAGCGAGAGAGAATGGTGATCTTAAGACTGTAAAATAACATAATGCTTTTAAGGATACGTAATCAATCCATTAGATGTGACACCCCCCACCCCCACCCCCGCTACACTGCTAAAAGAAAGTGACAGTTGATTTGCAAAATGCTGCCTGGAAACACAGGTTTTGAAAACAAGTGTATAAGTATCTTCGCTCTGCAGAGTATTTTGACATTGTTTTCTCACAAGTGCCATTGTATATTCTAAAGCACACCATAACACGCTAAAAAATGTAATTTGAAAACTGTATTTTCACTCAGAAGTAGCAGTAATTTCTGTGACTCAGCTAACACCACTGTTAGGGCTTCTTAACACTTTCTTTTAACAGTGCATCCAGTCAACATGTCTTCCTAACAGCCTAGTTCCTATCACATTTATTCAAGACCTGCTCTGGTCTATAAACCGTGTCCCCTCAAACCCTAATACCTCTCAGTCCTCCAAATGATGTGTTCTTACTGGTTTTCAAAGGGAAGCCCGTCTGCTATGTCACCTCCCCCACCCCCCATCTCCTTTCTCCTCCCTAGTCACGTTTTGCCCTCCCCTTCCTCTTCCTCCTCCCATTCTCTGCCACCGCCGCTTTCTCCTCCGTCTTCCCAGTCACCACTCCATTACTGGTGGGAAGGGCTCCATTAGCGACCCCGTTCGAGACGGCTTTGCCTGACTTGGAGGACCCGTCGCGGCGTGGCTGACGGCGGTAGGTCTGGTAGTAGAAGTTTCCGAAGAGAATGATGAAGGTGATGGCGTAACCAATCAGAGCCCAGTGCATCCAGTGAGGGAAGGGGCAGTCGATGTAGAGAGAGAGGGCGGTGTGGCCGATGGTGACGTGGAACTGGATCTAACGAGAGAGAACAAAAGCTTTTCAGACTGAAAGGCTTGTTCCGGTAAAGATCACGCAGCGATATTTCTTCGATCTTTGCCGTTACCACGGCTCGCTCGAGGAATATCGGCTTTAATGGATCTTAACTAATACATGTTTTCCCTGATGTGATGCTTCATTGTGATCTTGAAACATGTGACTGCATTCAAAATACCTTGAGAATATATGTGTATATTTCAATACGTAAGAATGCAAATGCTTGAATACATCAATTTTACAATAAAAAAAAAAAATGGTTCGGAGCGCTAAGCAATCAGTTATCAGCATTTCAAGCATTGGGAACATCTTAACGGAGTACTTCTTACTGCAATATAGGTGCTAAATCTTAGAAATCATATAGGATTTATGCTAAAATTGTAAAAATTGTAATTATAAAATAGTAGCTGATGTGGAAACAGGGTTACTGATAATCACTGAAACACTTTTGTGGCGAGTGCGTTCACAGTAGATAGAGGTTTACCATTTGGATAATGGTCAGATACTTCTTCCACCAGAGATACTTCTGAATCTTTGGTCCACAGGCAGCAAGCCCGTAATAAAGATACATCAAGACATGGATGGCTGCGTTCATGTGTGCGCCAAAGAAAGCTGCAAAGAAAAGAAAAAAAAAGGAAAGAAAAAAAAATCACACAGAGCCGACAATGAAGGTTCCCACTGAGTGCTACATTTACTAGCTGTGAATATATATTTTTTTTTACAGATTCACGGGAAAGCTTGAGTTCTTTTATAAAAAATAAAAGAAAAAAGTCTTGAATTTCGGCTTGTTACTTGTTCGCTGGGTACAGCACTTACATTGTCCGCCTGCCACCCATTTGATGCCAATCCACCAGAGTGTGAACATGGTGCAGTGGTGGTAGACATGGAGGAAGCTGACCTGGTTAAACTTTTTACGCAGGATGAAAAACACGGTGTCCAGATACTCGATGCCCTTAGAGACAAAGTACCACCACAACGCGGCAGCTATCTGTTTATCCCCCAGGAGAGAGAAAAAGGCAACAGACAGAGAGAAATGTTACGCTTCGGCGACGACAAATCAAAAAAGAGAGATCTGAGTTTGATTTCACACAGTGCTACATTCTATTTGACACATTCTGTATGTGTCGCTATGTTTATGTTTCTTCTCCTTCATCTGTTACGGTATATTCTAGACCGCACCACAATACTGTAATTTCCAGAAGACTTTTTTTTTTTTGGAATACAGAATATTCTTTTGATAGCATATCGTCTACTTATATGTGTCGTGCCAATGGCATTTAACATATCCCAAGCGCCTGGAGTTGGCGACTCCAAAGAGCAAGCATTTTTCTCAAAACGTTTTGCAATTCTCCAACTTTGGACGCTGGACTTTTCCTTACCTCCTGAATCAGCTTTCCGACTGCGCGTGTGAGGGTATGACACACTTCTATGCTGTACCAGGTAAGTTTAGCATTGTACAATGTTAATGAAGAATTCATTTTGTTGATTATTGCTTCCTGCAGGTCTCTAGAGGAACTACTCATTTAGAGACTTCTCTTTTCCACAGACGAATCTAGTTACAGAAAAATCTGTCTTTCTGATCAACAGCACTAAAAAAAAAAAAAAAAACGTTTTCTATGCTTTTGCACAAAAAATACAGCTTGTTACATATTTATATACATTACCTTCTCGTATTTTTATTTCTCACATTTTTGAATCAAAAATGCTGTTTTTATGAAGCTCTTTCTAAGTCTATTAGGGAGTGCAGTCTTGATATTTGCTCTTAAACTAGTTCACCCAGACAGGAAACATCTCATCAAATGTCATCTTGACCCCTGACTTTTGGACAGTTCTTGGCATGGCTGTTTGTTGCGTCATGGAGAGGGGTAATTTAACTCTCCTCCGCGTCCCCACTGATTACACGGCTTCGCTTGACGACGGGTAGGTGAGATCATGTTTCTCAGCGTCTTACGGCGCGTGTCGGTTCGCCGTGGTCGTCCCAGAACCACGATAACGCTGCCATTTATCATACCAGACCTCCCTCCAGACACACACACCACACAAACACACACTTACCCTCACTTCGTTGGGATCATCGGAATAGTCGACAGGCTGGCAGAGGTAGCTGTAGTTCGCCGCCCGTGCTGCCAGAAAGAGCTAAAATAAAACAGGTTAAAATAGATCCATCATCCAAGTAGGGGGAATGTTCAAGGAAAGCCATTACATGACCTCAATGAAAAATATTGACTGTGTTACGAAGAAAAATCCAGGCCTGTTCCGTTTCTCAGATTGATAACGTCCGTTTTTAAGGTGGACCGATGCAATGATGGTATGTGTAAAGCTAGCATAGAAAAAGTGTTATTCTGAAACGACTCCTTTAAATCTATAAATAAATAAATAAATAAATAAGCAAATCTAAACCACTGAAGTGTTCACTATGAGAACCCACCTCTTTGCAGATAAAGAAGTTGAGGATGACCATACTGAAGTTGTAGACAATAAGAGTCTTCCTCAGTTGGAAGGGTTCTCTGTTCTTCATGTACTTTGGCCCCAGCCAGAGGAAGAGCAGGTAGGATGTGCTGATGGCCAGAGTGGGGAGAGGAGAGTCCATGAGCGGCCATTTCTCCACACGCTTGTCTAAAAAAAAAAAAGAATAAAGAAAAACATACACAAGATCTCAATGCCATTTCATCTAACAATCTGGCCCCAACCATGTTAAATCAGTGTAATGTTGTTTTGCATGTGTTCCTTTTCCATTTTTTTTGCCAATGTGTTGTGCAGCACTTTTCCTGACTGAGACTTTAAAATCAGGTGGCGTTGAAACAACTGAGTTTGTAGATGCTGTTTCTAATAGAATGGTCTTCTATGAAAGACTGTCTCTTAAAATAAAATGCAAATTTGCCATTACAGGAAATCTGATAACAGAGTTGGTTGTGCATTTGGCACTTAATTTAATCAGTGTTAGCTCACACTCAGCACTCTTTACTATACAGATGGTTCTTAATAAATAAATAAATGAACAACAACACCAACAATAATAATGATTATAATGATAATAATAGTAATAATAAATGAAATATTATAATTACCTGCAATGGTAAGGCTCCATTTGTAGAATTCAATGGTGTCATTGATCAAATGCGTTACAATCTCCATCTCTGTGAGTCAAGTAGCTGTTGTTCTGAAACGAGACATTAAATTGAATAAAGTCGCAGTGAAATACTATTAAACGCCACTTTATGCGGACATAATACATAAAACCCAATAATCTGGATATTCCTGTGGCCAAAGGACTACCCCGATGCTATAGCATGTAATGACAGCCCTCATGCACCGCACACCAGTGCGCATGAATCCTTTCAGTTTTAACAGCATGACCTGCCCACAACGAAGACGCAGCTTCTAAATACTCACGCCCTAATCCCGTTCCGTTGAAACATCTGACTCAAACATTTTAGTGGGGGCTGTTACCAAACACACAGATCCTGTCGTGAACCCGAGAGCAATTAACGGGAGCAAATCGGGCCTACAAAAAAAAGGGCTGTGGACAGCACAGGTGGCATGTGGTTGCAGGATTCCGGCCTTAGCGTACCGCATTGATGCTTTCATACCGGTGAAAATGTTTTAGGTTGCTCAGGGATTTAAACGTCGCATAAAGCTACGTGTCGGTTATCTTTTTAGGTTTTACATGTGTTATTTTACGATATTGGTACTTTGTTAAAGAACAACAATGGCGAAATTGCTAATCTCTGTGAGAGGTTAGAGTCCCGTCCTATAGCCCAAAGCAGGCAAAACCACAGTCACCCCCACAATAGCTCTGGGTGCGTTTGTAAAAATGCGCCAGTATTTCACTA
The DNA here is from genome assembly GCF_902362185.1 of Chanos chanos. Lineage (NCBI taxonomy): Eukaryota > Metazoa > Chordata > Actinopteri > Gonorynchiformes > Chanidae > Chanos > Chanos chanos. The sequence goes on from NC_044503.1 coordinate 26,344,026, forward strand.
CACATATAAATCACGGAATCACATTCTTTGCATCTGATCCTGATCTGACAAATTAAACAGTCCCGAGGCAAAAATGATGTACAACTAAGGCCAACAAATAAAAATCCGAAACGGCGTAAAATGTGCGTAGCATCCAATCCAATTTCATTAGCAGGAGTGGACACAACAAAAGCGTATTTCCATCGTGATGTTAATGATATCAATAAAAAGCGCAGAACAGCATGATAAATGAATACATCCACATCCAAATGATATCAGCATTTGTGATTTTCTGCAAATATTACAGTATTTTCTGTGACAGTATTCTTACCGTTTCGAGATTAAAATCCTTTTATATTGACATTCGTCCGGTACAAGGTCAATGCGATACAACACGTCCGCTTTAATAGAGGCCGTAGACTTTGCTGACGAAAGATATTACTATTGTTCATAAGAATAATTCGTTTAGACGACAGTATTTAACCATTTACATTGAGGGCATCCTAGACAGTTATCCCTTCCACTGCGCTCGTTGCGGCTCTCGTGTCTGTCGAGTCAAGACGAGAGCGCAGGATGACTGCGCATGCGGATACACTAAAGTATTTTCTGGAGATTCAAATAAGCAGAGTAAATGGTCTTTTGCCCTGGTAATTTTACGCTATTATGTCTGTTGCTCCACTTACAAGAAAATCTTGCTTTGTTTTCAGATTGAGGGACAATATACCCTCTTGTTTTCTCCTTGGTCGCGCTGTTGTCTCGAGCACTTAATGAAGCATGGCATTCTTTAAAGTCTGACTGAATACACTCTACAAAACGGTAGGGTTCAAGTCACAAAATTATATAACTACCCTATTACTTTAGGAGGTTGTGCTTTTTGATATATCCACTCGAATTCAGCAGTGGTTTAAGAAGAGGACCCGGTGCTGCTGAACAAATTTACAGGGTCTTATGTTTACTACAAACATTTTTGTCCCTCAAGCTTATCTGATGCTTTTACATGTCTTCTGTGTCAAAATGAAAAATGAATTGAAGATAACTCTTTGAGAGGTCTGGAGTTATGCACACCCCTTCTCCATGCAGGAGGTCAGAAGAAATGTTACAAAAGTGACACCAGTCACACCATAGTTTAACTTTTCTTTATTTTCTTAACTCCTGTAATAAGTGTGTTTCACTGGTTAAGCTATCAATATTGGATGAATAGAAAAATCCACTCCTGTTCATCTGAGTTGTCCAGTCGTTGAGTAACGTATTGCAGCAGTTATTAAATCAGTAATTACAAATGGTTTTACAGAACATAATACATCTCACTTAGACAGGCATGCCAAGAAAGGACTAACTACTCCTAGTACCGCCCCATCGCGGTACACGTAATATCAATAGAGTCAGCCTGGGTCACAGTCCCAGACACACACACATACACACGGTAATTGTTCTTCAGATTATTTGTAAACTGTTAGTAGGTAATAAATAAATAAATCGTACGTAATGAATGTGAGCAGAGTCCACAACGCAAACGAATATCAGCGCTTTTATTTTGATAGGGCGAAGACTAACGTGTGGCGCTTACATTGTATGACATTTCCGGTTTTTCATGCAACAAACAGACAAGATGGATGGAGTAAACCAGGTAGACAGTTTGGACGCTCGTCTTCAAGTCCTCGAACAGCGCGTTTATGGTGAAAAGGGGAACCGGAATAAATCGGCGAAGGTATTGTTAGTCAAGCTTTTCGGCAATTTTAGAAGCTGCAGAGTAGAATACTAATTTGACAGTTCGCATTGTGCTGTCTTCAAGGGTGGTTTTCCGCAAGCTAGCTACAACCGGCTAGTGGTTTAACAACAAAGAGGTCTTCGCTAGCTATTATCTGTCTGATTTATAAGTCACCATCTGTTTCACCTTCAGTTCTGTGGTTATTACTTCACTGCCCTGACGTTAAGTGAATATAACTGGCCAGTCTGTGCGCCTTAACGTCTACTCGAAATGAGATGACATAACGGGTGTGGCTTAGGGATGGTTATCACCATCGCTGTCAAATCAAATGTGTTGAGTTTTCTCATGCTTTGATAACAAAACGAAAATATAGATACGTCGTGCCCGAAATAATAGTTAGCATGACCATGACTAAAGTACTTCTTACTTCCTTTCTCTGTCAGTGTGCCGAAACGCTTGCGAAGATCAACGCGACGCTTGCAAATACGGCCAACAAGAGGGAACGTGTTAAGATTCTCCACAAGAAGAGTGAGAACAGCCACACGTTTATTGGCCTTCATGAATAAAAATAAAATAATATGAAATAAAATACAACAAAATAAAAACATCCGTAGATAGTGCTTCTTTGATAGTGCAAAAGCTATTTTGCATGTTCCTCATGGGTCTGTCTGTTGTTTTTTCATTTTAGTTGAAGATTTGTTGAGGTACTTGGATCCTCAGTTCACTGATTACATCGCTGTTCCTGATGCTATGAAACTGGAACTCGTATTAGCAGGTTCTTTCCCCATCCTTTATATGAATACTACTGCCTATCTATGATTTAGTAAATTGTACATTTCTAATTAATCCGTTGATAGGGCCTAGTACACGTTATGCTTACTCAGTTTCTTAATGCCTACAGAGGAGGAATTCCTGCGTTCTCAGGCCGGATTACTCGAGCAGGTGCATAACCTGCAGCCTCTCCTAGATAGCAACCACATCAAAGGTAAGATCAGTTAGATGAAACAAAGTCACAAATTTGTTTTTAGCATATCCAAGGTTACATCGATTCATTGGTTTCTAAGGATGCCTTAAGTCTGTGTTGCTCCCACTTCAGTCTTATCACTGTATGTCCTACTTGTTTCAATGCCGTCTCCACTATACAGCTGTTCCAGAACTTGCTACCAAACTCCAGCGTTTGTCACAAATTCACATAAACCAAGAGGTAAGACACAACTGTTTTTTTCCCCCCACTTTAGTACAGTTTTATTTGATAACTGAAACTCAAGACACATAATGAATGGACTGACACTTAAAGAGTTAGACTTTGACAAACTTTATTTTCACTGTAAATAAACATTAATATCCTCTGTGTTGTGCATTTGAGTAATAGGTGACAATGATTTCTGTCCAGTAGTATGAGTTGGTCATGGAAAAGTTTAATTTTGCCCTTCTGACATTCCATTGGATGTCTGTAAGAGCAAGTGCATGTTTAACGCAGTCCTGATGTGATATAAACAGGAGCACCGGTTTCCTTAGAGCACAGGTTTCCTTAGAGGCAGAGCCGCAGCTACGGAGTCTGGCCTGCTGCCGTAATGCCTATGATCGTTAGGCCGGGTACACGACAGCGTTTCTCCATATAAGCAACTGTAACAGCTCTGTTTACATTCCACAGGACCAAAATGAAGAGCTGTCTGCCGAGGTCAGGAAGCTCTTTGAGGAATACAACAAGTTGGTATCCTTTTTTGTGGCACAGGACAAACTCTCGTCTGTTTAACCTTAAAGAGTTAGTGCTACTAAGTCAAATTACACTTAATCAGTCCCCTGTATGGAAGTTCTTCTCTGTATTTAACCCATTTAATTCTAACTGCTCGGGAGTGGCGGGCCGTGACTGTACAGCGCCCGGGGAGGAGGACTCTGAGGATTCATGATGAGAAAAGAGATTTTATATTCATATTCAGTGGTTTTGTCATGTGGTGCTCATGAGATCCATTTCAACCATAACTCTTCCTCAGCAAATGTAACTCGTCTAATGTTGAAAGAGATCACGATTCCTTGACCCCCGTTCCAGATGTTCCTTTTGTCTAAACAGTTCGCCCAGTGGGACGAGACCATCCGGAGATTGGAAGGACCAAAACAAGAACAGAAAGCAGAGTAGTGATTTAATTCCAGGAATCTGCTTAATGTCCCTCATGCGTGTCTCTTTTTTTCACGTATTGTTTTTCCTTGGCTGAAGCAACTAAAATGAATAAACACTACCAAAATAAGTATTCCTGATGAAAATTGCAAATCCATTTATCCAAAAAAAAAAAAAAAAAACGCATTCTTTTTTTCCTGCAGTGTACTGTTTATTTAAAACGATTAATTGATTCCTCGGGTTATATGAGATACATAGGAAATGTGTGTAGTGCATGCTTTGCAATAGGTATCTTCTTTTTTTTAAACATCTTAGTAATATTTAAAATACAAATGTTAACAGTTGTTGACAAACAGTGAAAATAGTATGTAACTCATAAATAAATCTGAAAAACAAAAACAAAAAAAAATGTTTGTTGAGTTTTGTATGTAGTGTGTGCATATGCCGTTCTTGTATGATAATTATATACTCTGATATGTGAGCATTGACACATCACTAAACAACAATTTTTAAGTCATTAAATGAGCTGGCATTAAGAAGTGGACCTTCTGAGGTAGTCAGACACTGAATGATTACTGTGTGAGAAGAAAACATATGTCCATGAGTGTAAATGTTGTACTAATTGCATATAACTGTAGTTGTTTTTGTTTTCTTTTTTTCCTTTCTACATACATTTTAAAAGAGTAGACTGAGATTTGACCAACTATTACCTGATATCAGTTTAGCCTACGGTGTCATTGCAGCGAAGGACTGCGGGTGCAACTTTCAGCTCCTTTCAAACAGTTTATCTCAGCTTATTAAAGGGGAAAAACCGAAAAACTGTTGATTGTTAGGAAATGAGCTATGTGCACAGCTTGGGCAAAGAATCACTAATGATCTACATGATGTTCCACTTTACTAATTGAAGCCAGACTGACCGTTGGCGAGAACTTCAAACCCATATGTGCCACGAATTAAACCCCGCGACTCTGCCTACAACCGATGTGAAGGTTAATTTGACAGACTTTTCAGCTGTGGTTGCGCATTTTCAGTTAACCTAGACGAGAATGCCGCCACTGGTTACATTTCGCCCGATACAAAAACTGCTAAATATAATAACAAGAATGTCACTGTCTTACATCGGCAGCAGCAGAGCTCAGAGACTGTGATGACTATTATTTTCAAGGAGTAACGTGGGTGGTGCCTGTGGGGTCCTATGACCTGCCCCTGCTGTTGCTCTGGGCTGCGTTCCTGAAAGGTCATGTGATTTGGGGCGGAGCTCGCGAGCAAGAACTGGCCAATGACATTGGGAATTCACAGGAAGTGGCAAATTTGAAACTTTTTTTGGAATAAACAGATTGTTGGGGATTTTTCCGGTTTACAGTCCTAACTCAACATTTTATCCTTTCTGTAGCTAAAACATTGGAATAACCTCTATCCATCGGTAAGGTTTTTTTTCTCTCGATCTTAACAGCTCTAACTTTGTGTATCTGTTTTGATCGAATTGTTTTTAGATGCGACTCAAGCTGTTGAGCTAATGCAGCGATTTCACGGCACAATAGCCATCTTTTGCTAGTGTTAGCTGTCCATTTTTCTGCCATTTGATTTGTAAAAGATCTTAACACATACCTTCAGACACAGTCAATCCAAAAGTCATCCAGAAAGCGCCACGAACCAGTCAGGTTTGCAAATCTAATGTTAACGTCTCAGTGGTGTCAGCAGAATTTTATATATTTTGTTACCGACAAAATATCAGCTATTTTGAATGCATGTTATGTTACTACTGTCTTTAGTTACATACTACAAGGTCTTTGGGGCACAATCGTCTGGTGTAGTCGTCATAAATCGTTCAGAGTGTCGGCGACGTTCATGAAGTGTTAAATCAACTGATATCCTTGTTACGATGTAATATTATGTGCTACGGTATTGCCTATTATTGAAGTCCATTGAATAATGTTTATGATATCGGTGTAGAAGAGTGTTCTGACGTGGGTCTTGTTACAGAGATGGAGGAGGACGAGCAGCACACGCAGAGACAGTTGCAGATGGCAATGCTGTGTCAAAAACTGGAGAAGATCAAAAAATACTACAATGACGGTGATTACTTTGCTCCTTACGCGATTAAAAGCAATTGTAAAATGACAGCAGAGAGAAACGATGAAAATGCGTGCCAATGTGGCCTAACTCGTTTCTCTGTTCTCATTCAGATGACACAGACAACATCAATCAGATCATCAGTCAGAATTCCCCTGACACATGCCTGACGTATTTGACCAACCTAGAGAAGAAGGGCAATCCTCAAACAGACGTCAGCCTCCTCACTAAACTGATTGACTGCTACACACGGATTTTTTCCAACATGCCACTGGGGAAATACTGTCAAAATGTGAGCTATGCAAGGATGCTGGTCAGATTCGCCGAACTTAAAGCGTGAGTGAATAATTGCGTTTTGAAAGTATGTCATGGTGGTTACCTGATAACAAATGAAAGAATAATTCTCTGTAGCTTAATCTTGTTTGGAACTTTTAAAAAATGCAGAAAAAGCAAATGTTTATGTGAACCTGTTCTTTATTTCCACAGTATCCAAGATGTCAATGAAGCACAGGACGGTTTTAACGTAGCGAGATCTCACTGTAAAGATTTTGCCTTTGTCCACATTGCTCATGCTCAGTTTGAGCTTTTACAAGGTTAGTATCTCAAAATGTTCTTTTTCATAATTACATTGTATGGCTGTACCACTATATAATACCATATGATGTTTCTGTCTGTGATTGCACTGCAAAGGTGTCACTTGTTTTTATTTTTAATTGTCTGTCTTTCTGTAACGTTCCATCATCAGGAAATGTGAAGAAAAGCACTTGGATTCTTCAGAAAGCTTTCGAGTTGGATGCTAAACCCACAGAGGATCTCGAGACAGCTGTGCAGAATTTAAAAATGGGAAGATCACAACTCCTCTCCCATGAAGATAAAGAGAACATGGCAGGTTAGTTTGCAATCAGATTTGGGAGCGCAGATGTCCTCATTTGTTGATTTTTCTCACCTTTGTAACTTTTGAAACGTTTGTTTCAGTACCCGAGTGTCCTGAGAATGCCCAGGAGTCTGTGAAAAGTGGTTTAGAGTTTAAAAAAGTCTCCAGGGTGTCGGATGGAACAGAGGATTTGCAGCTTGGCAGTGTGTTTGGCTCATGGTAAGTAAGAAGATTGGGCTTCATACTGCATGATTACCTTAGCATGACAAATAGTATGGATCAGTACGGATTTTTTTTCCCCTAAATACACAATGGTCAAGTCATTCCTGGCTGTTTGCTGAAGTCACATATTCTGAGGGGTGTTGTTCAGCTACTTGTTTCTGTTTTCTTTAACCTCAGCATGGAGACGAGACGCAGTTCCCTTGACGACCATGTGCCAAATTGGAGGACTGGGTCGCAAGTCAAAAGAACTGTTGCCATGGTAATTCGACAGTCTTTCCAATTACACCAACCGAGCAAAACAAAGCCTGTTACAACTTTTGGCTCTCCATTATGAAATTTTGCAGCACTTTTGCAAATAGACCAGAATAGTGGCCGTGTTTTGTGACTGATCATACAGAGCATGTGCAGTTGTGTCTTGTGCACACTGCTGTGTACAGACAGCTCCCAGTGTTTGTTGCACTGTACAAATAAACAGCTGTTACTTTTAATTGTTCTATTGTTACCATGGTATTATAGCATCGGTAAACCTATAGCTAGATATTAGTATTTTCTATCACTTTGTTTGACTACTCTGACACCCCCCCTACCCGGCTCTCGCTCTGAAGCCAGGAAGAGTCCCCATGGTGCCCCTCTTCATCCCTGAAAATGAGAATTGCGACATGGGCCCGGTCCAGAAGCAAGACGCTGCCAACCCTGTTGGCTCTCTGTCAAGGTGAACACAAGTCAAATTCATAAATACTTAATTAAAAAATGACATACGAGTTATTTTTGTTTTCTATTCTTTTTTTTTTAAATTTGGCCAAGTCTAAACGGCGTTTTACTTTTCAGGCAAACGTCTGGATCCAGTGTTGGTACCATGTTTCCACTGTCCTCAGCAAAGAAAGGCAACGGGGATGGAGACTCCTACAACCTGTTAAATCTAAAGGTACAGTTATGAAATCTGTATTTCTGGTCAGAAGAATAAAAGGTATTAACGAAACAGGGAAATGAGGTGAATCTCCATTCATTAGTCTGTTCCCATCTTTCTCAACTTTTTTTTTTTTCATTTTACATCATTCCTTTCATTATATTGTTTTAAAACAATCATTATTTGATGAGGATCATTCTTTTTCATTATGGTATGTTTGCCTAGCCTCCTACTGTCAGCCCAGAGCCGCGCCCATGGGAAGACATTGGAACAGTGGACTCCACCACCACTCTCCTGCACAGACCAGACAAGAGAGAAACCACTAGGATGGAAGGTACTGCGTCTCTAACTAATCGCTCTTCTAAACGTTTTACTCTAAACGTTTAAACATATTTCCAAATTTCAACAACAACAGCATGGCATAAAGGTCAGATCCATAAATCTCAGTGACAGTTCTGAATCAATAAACTTCGCAGACAATTTTCTCTGAAGGACTAGTCTCGCTCGGCTCTGCGGGTGCTCTCTATGGACCGTACTTTTTTTTTTTTTTTTTTAAATAATTTTTTCTCGGCTGCGTGTCCTAGATACCACCGACAGTATCAAACAGATTGTTGGTTTAACCTCACCGGAGTCCTGCCTCGCGTATCTGAGGAGCCTGGAGAGGAGCGGAGACCCTCGCTCCGACAGGGCCTTACTCTCCAAACTGCTAGACTGTTACTCCAGAGTCTTCACCAAACTTCCTCTTGGAAAGCACAGCAAGAATGAGAGCTACGCCAGAATGCTGGTCAGATACGCTGAGCTGAAAGGGTGAGTGAGTTAAGAGTTTATCTGGCAGTTTTGAGACTTTGTTGATTTTTTTTTAACCTTTCAGCATAGTAAGGTTTTTCCATTCCTTTATTCGGATAAATTGCTCAACTGTCATACCTAAACTTAAAAAAAAAATTTGTTGAAGGTTTTTTTTGGTTTTCTTTTTGTTTTGTTTTTGCGGCTGAAGACCGGGTTTCAGTGTCAAAACCAGTCCATGTGGAACAAATGTTCTCTTGCCTCTGCTGCTTTCTCTAGCCGATCTGATCTTTCTCTGCCAAGAAACCGTCAGCGACGGTGAATTGTTTTTTTTGTTTTTTGTTCTTTTCCCGCAGCATTGAAGATCCGGACGACGCTCAAGATAACTTCATCATCGCCAGGTCCAACAGCAAGGCCTTCGCCTTCGTCCATGTCGCACATGCTCAGTTTGAGCTTTCTCAGGGTAACATTCTGCATTTTTTTTTTTCTTTTCTTTTCTTTCTTTTTTTTTTTTAGCAATTTGTATAAAGCAACACAAGATTTAATTGTAAGTGAAGTAGTTAAATTGAGTCCTCGTCTCTGAAGTTACGTTTTTTTTTTTTATTCGCATTTGAATAATGTTAGCTTTTGCACTTACGGAAAATGATTAAAGCTTGTCAGTGCGCGTTAAATCTTGTCGTTGTTCTTTATGATGCAAATGATCTATACTAACATTAGACAGTTCATTTGAATTGTTTAAAATTTTTATTATATTCTAACAGGCAATGTTAAGAAAAGTGCGTTGATACTCCAGAAGGCCCTAGGATCAAATGCCAGACCCACTGAAATGCTCCAAACAGCAATGAAGAACTTGAAAGCTGGAAAATCTCAGCTGCTCCCCCCAGAGGATAAAGAAAACACTGCAGGTCAGTCTCTTTCCCTAAATAGTGTTAACATGTCTCTCCCTTCAGTTTTAAAATGATCAAACAACATGAAATGTTAAGTTCTAAAGGATGTTTCCTTTACAGACACAATAATTTCTGATTATGAGGGAAAGAAGCAGGAAGAAGAGAATGCTCTGAGGGTTTCGACCAATCAGAGCCAGCAGAAATCTGCCTCTAAGGAGCCTTCATCTGATTGGAAGATTCCTGCACTCATCAACAGATTTGTGTCTCCAGAGGTCTGGGCACATTATTATCTCTTAATTACTTTTCTGGGGTTTTTTTTGTTTTTTTTTTTAGCACAAATAAGACAAACGTAGTCCTGAAAATTAGTATAAGACTCACGTGTATTCTACTGCTTACAGTCAGTGTGTGTTTTCAGAATTCATTATACAAATGCTGTTCATGTCTTTTGATCTATTCTCAGTAGTTGTGTCTGACTTGTGTTTTTTTTTCTTCTAGACTAGACTCTTTCTATTTTTTCTTTTTCTTTTTTTTTTTTTTTTTCATTGGAAGATTAAATTTTAACTCAGACAGAAGGTGTGTTCATGTGTGTTTGGATTGTCCTTAATCATATTTTGGGGCTCTCCCTACAGGAGAAAAGACCTCCTCCAGAACCCATGCCCACTCCAAGGTTTCTGGATTCACTTCCCACGCCGTCTGCCGCGTTACCGTCCCGGGTCCATCCCACAGTGTCCTGTGAGACCCCCAAGTACAAAGAGCCCTTCAGCAGCAACAGGTGAGTTTCAGTCGATCCTTCTCTTTATTTTCCCGTCTTCTCTAAACCTGTTTTCGTTCGTAACTCTGTCCCTGTCTCTTCCTCATCGCGCAGCTACGCTACTCCCGTGGTGAGGCAGAAACCTGCGTCTGTGGCTGCTCCAACCACAGCCCAGAGAATCAGTCAGGCTCCACTGCCATGTACCCCTCAGAACCAAGTCTCCTTCATCCACCAGACTCCTCAGGTGAAAAAAAAAACATCATCCTTATCAGTTCAATGACACAAAACTTTAATCATTTATTTACTTATTTATTTAAATTCAAAATCAGTGTATGAAACTGAAGTAGACTGACTGTGATAATAACGATTATGGGTTTTTGTTTTTGTTTTTTTTCATTCAGGAATCTGTCACTGCCCTCTCCAACGAATCCATCACTATAAAGGGCAAACAGTTCTTCATCTTGAAGATGATTGGCAGAGGTGGCTCCAGCAAAGTAAGACGGGGCTAAAAGCTAGAACAACTCGGTTCTTCTTTCATCCTGTTCATGAAACTTGCAGATAAAGTGCAGTTATAGTACCACTGTATCGTTAGATGCCGCTCTGCACTAGCGCAAACGCGTTTCTGACGATGGACGTTGATGCAATTGCAGGTCTATCAGGTGTTGGACCATAAGAAACAGCTGTACGCTGTGAAGTACGTGAACTTGGAGGAGGCAGATGCTCAGACGGTTGAGAGCTACAAGAACGAGATAGAACATCTCAATCACCTGCAGCAGTACAGCGACCAAATCATCAAACTCTACGACTAGTGAGTGTGTCCTTTCGTTTACTCCCCAACGTACTCACTATATACGATTAAATCAAGGCGAACCCAAGCCGAACATGACTCCGAGGGAGAGCAAATGGAGCAAGAACTACTGTAAAATTGTGTCTTTTTCATTAGACTTTGCTGATATTACCAGTATGTCGTTTTTTTTTTCTTTCTTGGTCACGTATGAGGTTTAACATGGTTCTGTGTTGCATGTGTGTGGTGATTGCAGCGAGATTACAAACACCTACATTTACATGTTGATGGAGTGTGGTAACCTGGACCTCAATACCTGGCTACGCAAACGGAGGGCGGTCAACCCCCTGGAGAGGAAATTTTACTGGCGGAACATGCTGGAGGCTGTCCAGACCATTCACAAACATGGTATTTTTATTTTTCTAGCATCACGTTCACTAAATTCTTTCTAGAGAAAAAAAAAAAAAAAACACTACAGAAGAACTACAGAGAAACTTTTTTTGTGTCGCTGTTTTCTAATCGTGTTGTTTTGTCTGGTCTTTTTAAAGGAATTGTCCACAGTGACTTGAAGCCAGCTAATTTTGTGATAGTGAACGCTTCACTGAAACTAATTGACTTTGGCATTGCCAACCGTATTCAGCCAGACATGACAAGCATTATGAAAGATTCCCAGGTAAAAACGTGATTCTTATTTTTATAAAATGGAGCTCTTACATGTTGGAAGTTGTCATATGTGGATTACTAACCCGAAATTTCACCGTCTCAGGTTGGAACACTAAACTACATGCCACCAGAAGCCATTAAAGACACATCCTCTAAGGCGGGAAACCCTAGGTCAAAGGTGAGATGAGTTCGAAATACCATTGTGTCACACCGTGTGTGATTTTAAGATTAACCAAAGCAAATTCTGCCTGGTACGCTGCACACACAATTGAGCCATCTCATAATCTCATAATCCTACAGCACAGTTTGTTTTTACAACTGTTGTTGCTATTTATGTCACATATTGTCATTTTGTGTAGAACCTAATGATACTTACATGTACAGTGATATGCTTACACTGTCTGTGGACAATTGATTGGCTATGATAATAGCTGAGCTTATTTTATGTTGGTTGAGTAGTGGAGAAGAGGTGTCAAAGGTAAAGGGGTTGCTTCTAAAACAGAGAATTAGGTTCCACTGCAATCCAGAACACAATACAATGTAGTTCCCAATATCAAGGCGTATTTTTCTTTTCTAATACTAACATATCAAACAAAAGTCAATTCTCAAAATAGAAAGAGTGCAGAACTGTAGTCTAAACTATGAAATTTTTGCGTTTTTGTCTTTAGTTGTAGCTTCCCCTGCGCAATAGTGAATGGTGATAACGGAGTAGACCCATAAAACTTTTTCCACTTCAAAGAGATTTACATCCGCATCTACATGTCTTGTCTCCACACAGATCAGTCCTAAAGGTGATGTCTGGTCCCTCGGGTGTATCCTGTACTGCATGACATACGGGAAAACCCCGTTCCAGAACATCACCAACCAGATCACGAAGCTTCACGCAATCATTGATCCCTCCCACGAAATCGAATTTCCCGACATCATGGAGAAAGACCTGCTGGATGTGCTGAAGGTGGGTTACGTAGCTCATTTGTGTTAAGCTGCGTTTAAGTAACGTCACTGCAGCTGCATTTACATTCTTTTTTTTTCCTTCAATCTCCATTCTTTTTGCTTTAATCACGCAGAGGTGTTTGGTTCGGAATCCAAAGGAGCGAATTTCCATCGCAGAACTACTGGAGCATCCGTATCTCCAGCTGCAGCCTCAGCCTCCTCCTGAACCAGGTACACACACACACACACACACACACTCTCACACACACACACACACACACACTCGACGGCATATCACACACTCCCTCACACGCACGCAACGACATGTCACACACACCTCCACACACACACAACGACATGTCACACACTCCCACAGACACACGACAACATATCACACACTCTCACACACACACTCGACGGCATATCACACACTCCCACACACACTCAATGACATGTTAGAGCTTTTCAGTGACAGAGGTTTACACATAGCAAAGGAGCACATTTGTTACACTAATGGTGCCAAATATGTAGGGTGAAGTCACAATGATTTACAGTCATCCTTTCATTTGAATTCACCAACAAGGACTTCACACACACACAGACACACACACACAAAAACAAATTTAAATGCCAAGAGAACCTTAGGTGGAGTTTTGCCTCATCCTTTTCTCCTTTTTTAGTGGTGACATCCAACAATAATGACCTAAAGAGGATCCTCAATGAGCTCGCTGCTCTACAGTCTCCAAACAGCATCGCAAGAGCTGCAAGTGTGAGTCTCTTTCCTGTCCTCTGAGAGTCAACAAAAAAATACAATATAAAGTAGATGCTGAATCATGAATCGACAATATAACATTTTTAGATTTGGCAAACACCTCCATTCAAAGCTGACTGACAGGGATATGTCATCTTTGAACTGGACATGTGATAAACCGGCAAACTCTTAGCAAAACCGTTTTGATTTAACTTTTAGTATTCTTAATTTATCTTCTCCTTTTCAGAACCTGGCAAAAATGTGTAACAGTGGGAGGAAACTGGACGTCTCTGAGTGTGTGAAGACACCTAGCCAGCCTTCCTAAAACTTTGTGTATATTACTTTGAGATTAGTTTATGTTAAGGCACTTGAGGAACCGATGGCCTGTTTATGGCATGGATTTCTTAGGGGGACTGCAGATGCTGTGATGCTCTCCTCACTCCTCCTCCTCCTCCTCGCATTGAACATAGCAGCTTCCAGACCATGTCTGTCTCTGAGCCCCGGAGTAACGTGGCTTCTCAAACATTTCCAACACTTTGTTCTTCTTAGAGAGAGAGAACTACAAACCTGTGTATTAGTCACTTGGACTCCCTTAGTGTCTCAAGAACTGTTGGAGATTCGTTTATTTTCAGGATTTTTTCTTTTTCTTTTTTTTTTATTGTATGTCGACTTTTGATGTTGTATGTTTCGATTTCGTGCTGTTTCACAACAAAGCGTAAAATGAAAGTTCGAATAAACTTACCTGTGAAGGTAACAGAGATTTCTCATGTCCTTATTCATTTATTTATTTATTTATTGGTTGTTTTGGTGTGTGATGAAAAATGGGAATCGCGTCTCCTACACTTCAAAGTAAAATTCAAACGTTCAAATTACTCTGCCCTATCCACAACAATAAATTTCGTTTAGAGATACATACACGTATTTGGGAAAGACCTAGATAGAGACGGTTTATCGAAAGCCGCCCACCTTTACGACCAATCAGATCAGTATCCATTGATGTTTTGATGACGTAGGTTTCCTCTTCCTGGTTAGTCACATCAGCAATGGCGGCGGCTGCAAGACTCCTGCTAAAGAGTGTTAGCTCAAAGGCTACCCTCACCGGTGTGAATGGTAGCGTGCACAATAGTTTTGGGATAGCGCTTCTTAAATTATCCCCGAACTGCACCGTCACGCCGAAAACACAAAAAAGACATGCAGCGCATTTCACCTATCAGCCTGACCCCGTACCAACTAACTATGGTAAACGTCCTTGTTTCACACTTCGCAGCCACTCTCACCTTATCTGCAAAACGTTAACTTTGATTGCTCCTCGAGGGGTTTAACAACGTTGTCTGATTCTCTGAGTTTGCCGGCTGCAACGCTTCTCTTGCTGCTTTGAAAGCCATTGTTTTGATTCTCTATTTTGTACTTCATTGTAACTAGTCAACAAGTTCACCGATAGCGAATGAGCTGTGTTTCAGGTGAGCGACAGTTCACCGCTAAGGTTGCTTACTTGCAGCTGCGCGAGTCCATGTTGTGCACCGGGCAGATTTGTAAATTTATGACCGCCTTCTGTTTCAGATTAATCGGTTTCTTTCTCACACCATCACTTAAAGGATAACATGTGGTCCCCATTGTGCATGTTCCCGATAGGGGGTGCGTGCCTAAAAAAAACATTACAAATTGATTTCGTGTTATCTCGGTATCATTCATTTCGTGAAAATAGCCTGTACTACTGTAAAACAGCGTGTCTGGGCAGAAGGATCTGGAAGACTCCAGAAACGAGCATCTCTAAAACCGAATCACTGCTGTTTACCCCCCTGGTTTCTTTTATTTCATATCAACATGCTTAACCCCTGCAGGTCCTACTCAGAAGATGAACTTATTCCAATCAGTTACAAGTGCCTTGGACAACACCCTTGCCAGTGACCCCACTGCAGGTATTTCCAGATTATTCTGTGTAATTCATTGTCTCAGTGTGTTTTCTTTCATCTTTTCTTTCAACCTGTCACCATGCACATTACAAACTCTGTCATTAATCACTGGGGAAAGACAATGAAAGTTAGTTTAAAAGACCAAACCTGCTCACAAATGCCCCCCCCCCCCCCCCCCCCCCCCCCCCAGTGTATAGAGTCAGCTGGAGTAACTTTCTTAAGGTGTCCACTTGCTTTACCTATCTGTGCGAGGGTAGATGTCGTAGTGGGATGAGTGGCGATCAAAATGTAAAATATTTGTAGGATTACAAAGAAAAAAAAAGAATTTGCTAGGTAATTAACGCTAGATTTCTGTCAGTATGATTGGACATATAGGCTATTTTTTGTTTTTTTTAATGGACAGTGTTGTTGTTAGTAGCAGTTAGAGTCAGTCACATTGCTTCATCTACATTCACCTCTCCGTCATGTGGTAAATCAGATTTGACTGTAGTGGTACATTCTGCATGTGGGTCATTTGGTATTGTCAGGACTGAGAGTGTAATGCTCTAAACAACTAATGAAAATACTTATTACGTACCTTGGCATATTAAATTGGTGCGGCTGGGAGAAAGATGTGCCTTAGCTTGTGACAGTGCACATTAGCTACATAGACAGGTAAGCTCCATATTGATGTATTGTTGTACAAACAGTACTGGAAGAAGTGATGATTGGCATGGCTGCATCCGGGTTACACCTAATGACTGGAGCAAGAGATTACGAGGCATACAGCTGTGGATTTGACTAAATCAAGCACATTTTGCAGCTGTCTCAACTGAAGCAGTCTGATATTTTTCAGAGGGGAAAGAAACACACCCTGTCATTTTTCTGAGACAGGTGTCATTTGGTGTTTAGCCTTTTGCAGCACCCTGAGGGATGTCCTTGAAAGCGTGCGCCCAGATACATACATGTGTGAATTACTGAAGACACTTTCAGTTCTGCACAGACACAGAACGCAAAGAATAGAATTATGTCACAATAATAATTTTTTTTCTTGTTTGTCCTTCAGTCATTTTTGGGGAAGACGTTGCCTTTGGTGGAGTATTCCGATGCACAGTTGGTCTCAGAGACAAATATGGTAAGTTTTTTTTTTTTGGTCATTGTTGTTATTTTTTTAATGTGATTATGAAGTAACTTGGAAATGCAGTTCTTGATAAGACACTGAAAGCAATATTGTTTCAGTCGTAGATTTACCCTGATCAAACACCAGGTGGCAGTATACTTACATTTGTAAGCAATATGTACCTGGCTTCCATGGCCATGGAACAGTTGATTTCATTTGATTAGTACGTTTCTATTTTAATAACCGCAGACTGATGAAGTATCCTCAGGAGCTGCCAGACCATGGCCCTAGTGTAACTAGTGATTCTTTGAATTATAAAGTTTCCCTTTGTATGTCATACTCCTCCTGAGAAGATGAAATAAAGCATATCACAAGTTGAAGTGAGAAATTTGTCCCTGTGGATGTCAGAGGTTTCGTGTTATTTCTGGAGCCCAATTAGACAGCGTTGCTTCTGGTGAACATCCTTGTAACACTCATTAAACTAAAAGTTCTCGCCACTTTCTAATTTCATGTTTGTTATGTAATAATTTTCTGTTAAGAGAAAGGGCACACATTTGAATCTTATTTTGTTTGAAGTCTCCTGAGGTCCGAGGTTGGTGGGTTGGTTTGTTTGTTGGTTATTACTTTGTGTTTTTCCACAGTTGGACCACCAAAAATTTTATCATCACCGTAGTGAGAGAAGCCAAATCTGTCTCTTAAATTTAGCCTTGCACTTTTCAGTACTTTTGGTGTTTAAATTTGGTGGCTATATTTGGTTCATCTAATGACCATTTCTTTTATAAAATCTTGCACCACATCCACTACTGAATATCATCTGCAATAACTCCAATGTGTGAATTCTGAAAAACTGTAATGACAACCATGAAAAAATATATTATGTTTTATGAAACGTACTAAATTTAAGTTTCAGTGACCTTGATAATTCAGAGTTCTGCCTTTTGAAAAAAGTATTTCTTCTATAAGTCCTTCCTCAAAACAAAGTTTTGGATTGAAGTTCACAGTATGTGGGTGTTTTTTTCTTTGTTCTCTCTCTCTCTTTGTGTTTGCCATCGCAGTTTTGTAATAATTTGCATGTGCAAGAATGAACTCTGCATTGCAATTCATGATCGCTCTATTCAAACAGAGCTTGTTTTCAGTCTTGTGGTTTGATAAAACCAAAAGTGGAAAATAAGCATTTCCAGAGATGAAAGCCCTGTTCCACTGAATTCAGTCAGTAATAAATGAATCGAGTTCATATTTAATCTGTTAGATATATTTTCTCTGTCAATTACCAGCTTCTCTGTAGACTCTTTAGATGGGCCTTGTGTTGAACCAGTCAGTCATTCTCCTCTCAACTTTGTGTCGTAGTTCGGTTCTATTACTGAGCACCTGGTTGGGTTAAATAGGGAGATTAAACAGGAGGGTATTTCTAGTGTATATTTGTGAGTCTAAATGGCCAAATGCAGTCAGTGGGTTTGTAATCCGCGTGAACTGACAGCAGCTCCGTGCTCCGTGACAGTTGCACCACTGACAGCGCGAGACTGCTCATTTGGTCTGTTAAATGGATAGCTTAGCAACGCTTGCGGTGTGGCTGACAAAAACACCAGATTCCAGGCAACCTCAACCCCCCCCCCTTTTTTTTTTTTCATTTGTTTGTTTAAATGGCTTTTGTTTTCGCTGACGTCAGAGGTGTTGACCTTTGCGAAAGATCATTATTTTCCGTGTCATCTCGTTCGGCGGGGCAGAATTTTTTTCCGGCTCTGATCCTAACTGAAAAGGCCGGTAACCCTTGTCCGCCAAGTCATATTAAACTGCATATAGGTTAATGCGCATAGACTAGACATGAATGACTATCCGCGTGGGTGACGCAAGCGCCCTGCTGGCTTGCTGAACTCAGTGCCACGGCGCGTCCACCTGAATCTCGCATTCGGAGCTTCACGGCTTCCTCTTTCCAATTGACTTTAAATTGGTCTCTGTGAAATGGATTGCAGAGAGAGGTCATCTTGGAAATATCTCAGTGTTATTGCTAAGATGAATGGGAAGTGTCTTCACAAATGGAAGAGACTCTTTAGTCGCATATCTAACATCTGTTTTTGTAGTGAGCTTGACGCTTAGACTGTGATTCTGTGTTAATACCATGGGTTTTTATTTTTTTAAGAGTAAAAAAGAACATTCCAGAACCTCCGAATAAAATTGAATCCATTTTCTTTCCATTTTCACAATAACGAGTGACTTGTGATGAAATGAAAATTTAAATCTATATGTAATATTTATCCACAACTTGAATTTGGTTCCATTTATGTTATTATGTTTTCAAATAACGATTGGGCATTGTCAGTTCTGATAAAAGCCAGTAAGTTCTGCACAGAATGTTATAATCAGGACAATGAAGTGCTCCGCTTGGCATGAGGAGAAATTACAGGCTACACCATAATGAGAGCCTTATTCTTGTGGTTGTATGAATTGTGTGGTAGAGACATATAATATAATCACTATTTTGTTGTTGTTATTATTGAAAACAGTTATATGCATCATGTAGTCACTTGCTCTGTGCAAATGTGTATGTTGAGCTGAACCTCGTATGTATGATGAGAAACAGGAGTAGGAAAAAAAATTGAATTTTGCTAATGGTGTCAAGGTATCATGTGTTTTTACTAATGTCTTAACACTGAGATACATGATTTTTATTTTAACGATGTGGTTTATTTTTGTTTCTAACCTACTCATTTCGTGTTGGTTTTAGGCCAGAAATATGTCCTTTTTTTGTCAGCTAAAATGGTGTTTTTAAGTACAAACTGTTGTTTGGTCATCATCATCTTTGTTTTGCTCAAAGATTTACATTTTGACAAAATGATTTTCAGTCTCTGCACATGAAGAAAAGACACTTGAAGAACTCACGACCTTTAAGTCTTTTTAAAAAATGACATAACGAGCCACTGTTTGTTTTGCTCTTTTCCCCAGGGAAAGATCGCGTGTTTAACACTCCCTTGTGTGAGCAGGGCATTGTGGGCTTTGGGATCGGTGTCGCCGTCGCTGGAGCGACAGCCATCGCCGAGATCCAGTTCGCCGACTACATCTTCCCGGCGTTCGATCAGGTAGGCTGCTTCGTCTCAGCCTTCGCATTCGGTCGAAAAGACACGATTTGGAGAAGAAAAAGAAGAAATCTCTTATTTTGCGGCGGAGTGCACAAGTGCTCCCTAACCAGCCTAACTCGTCTTGAGTGAACAGTTTGTCATTAGCAGAAATATGATAAGCTTCCTGTTCACATACCACATTTTATAGCTCTTGTATTTGGTAAAAAAAAAAAAAGTGTCTTGAACGTTGAAGCAGATATTAAAGATGTCTACTGACTCTCTTTTCCATTGCTATTGTCATGTGGGAGGAATCAGTAGACTTCCCCATCAAGAGATTTCACATATGTAAATCAAGTCTTGGAAATAACTGGAACGGACCAAACAGTTGGAAGTACCAAAAGCCAGCATATTTCCCCAAAAAACCTCTGCATTGTAGATTTCCTATTCAGATTTTCTACCTGAAGAAGATTAACGGGACTTTAACAGACCAATTTGAAGAGATAGAATAGCATTTTTTTTTTTCTTCTCCCTTTTCTTTTTTTTTTTCTTCTTTCTCTGACCGAGCTTACGCAAAGCTCCCGCGTCCTTGTCGAATCAGGAGGATTAGTTGCTATCTTTTGTCCAGGCGACAGAAAACACTGAATAAGATAATGTCTTGGAACACAGTAGAGCCAGTGATGAAGTCAGTGTCCTCTACTCTTAAATCTCTCATTTCGTTTCCACAATAACACTCCAGTGGACTTATACCTGTGGGATGTCTTTAAGACAGACACAGCTTATTCCTGGTTAAGACAGACCTTACTTAAAAAGTGCTCAAAATCTTATCCCCGACAAAGTCTTTAATTTTAGTCTTGTTTTTTTTTTTTTTCTTTTGATTTCCTTGCAATTTCCCCCCCAATAGGCACCAGGGCTCATAGTCATTAGCCTTTCACCCACTGATGGGTTTGACCATTTCACATTTTCTCTTAAACACAGTGTCATTGTGTCCCTTGTCTCAGTGATATGTGTTATTTACTTGCTTGCTTGGGGCTTTGTTTTCAGATTGTAAACGAGGCAGCCAAATACAGGTACCGCTCGGGCAACCTGTTCGACTGCGGGAACCTTACGATCAGAGCACCGTGGGGTTGCGTTGGACACGGCTCCCTCTACCATTCCCAGAGTCCAGAGGCCTTTTTTGCCCACTGTCCAGGGATTAAGGTAACCCTCCCCAAATTCCGTCTGCTGTTTCTCGGCATTAGAGATTTCTCTTACTCTGCCTCTGGGATGTTAAGCATAACAAAACCCAAATGTGTGAAACAGCTAGTCTTCAACATGGATCAGGGATTTAGATTCTTTTGGAGGAGAGAAATGTTACGGCCGTGTGATGGATAAATATGTAACTGTAACTTCAGTAGGAAACCGTTTGTAGGTTTTCTCCCTCAATGCGTAATGATATCAGGAGATACTCGTGATATTAACGTATCAGAATTAGTTTTTTCGCTTTGTTATTTGTCGATGCTGGCGTCATTTAGGAGCATTTAGAGCCGATCGGGGACAAATAAAAAAACAAATAAATGCAGTGGCGTGTGTTGTGGGGATGGGGACGTACAGCCAACACAAACACAGACAAAGAGCCTGTGATGGGGAGGGAGTGAAACACATAAAGATCAATATCTGACTCACTAGACAGTAACCCCGCAGTAACGGCACTTCTCCTCGCATTTGGAGTGGATCTATCAACCCGGGGTGATTACCGACGTGGCATTTAACGAACACGCGGTAAGAAGATGCCGTGTGACAAATGTCAAAGCGCCCCCCCCCCCCCCCCCCCTCGCGTTTTAGAATAGGATAAGACATGACTGTTGTTCACTGTCGTCTGGAACAAAACGATGGTTCATCCATCCCCACAGTCAATAAGATTAAACTTCCTCTATTGTGCCGTAGTTTCGAAAAGGTCACGCTTGTTGGTGTTGTGCGAAGTGACGGATCAGTAAAAAACAAAAAAGCGCACATTGACGAGGTTCCACAGCACGGTTCTGTATGTTTTGTTGTCAGGTGTGATGCGGTTCCCACATTTGATCAACTTATTCACCCTTCCCACTCTGGTCGTCTTCCTTTTTAAGGTTAAATGAATTAGATTGCGTAGACCGAATCCAGTTCATATCATCGTAGGTGGTATTGATCAAAGCTGAAAAAGAACTGGAAATTCCTGCAGCCGAGCACAAAGACAGATCATGCAATGTTTATTCAGAGGATAAATTAACAAAGTGATTCATTATTTACTGAAAGAAACATTCCAGTGAAAGAAAAATAGGAGCTTTTATGACACAATATACTGCAGTGTTGCAAACCACACTTATCGGGTGTTTTGAATGATTCCAGAACATTCTAGAACTTCCGTTAGGTTCTACCCAATAAAATATCAGTCACGGTAAAAAACAGACTACAGTAATCAAATATGTTCAGGTAGTTGCAGCAAAAATGAGTTGGGGGGAAAAAAGTTGATAACATTCTGGGGGGGTTTTTTTCACTTAAAACAATGAGCTGGATTATTTGTGATTTGTTACCATAGTTCTGAGTTGTAGATGTGGTGTTTTTGTTTGTTTTGTCAGATTGTAGTACCCAGAGGACCAGTTCAGGCCAAAGGATTGCTTCTCTCCTGCATCGCTGACAAGAATCCCTGCATATTCTTTGAGCCTAAAATCCTGTACAGGGCTGCAGGTTAGTGATACTGAAATGCTATTTGTGAAAAGTGTCATATTTTACCTCTCCCTGAAATGTTTATGATCTTACATAACTCAGAGAGGTTTTTCGGTTCACAGTATAAACTTACATTCCTGCCAATAGTCCCTTTGGCCAAAGAAATTCTTGCTTTTCGCTTGGCAGAAGTTTTTTTATTTTTGGGTGTTTTTTAAATTGTTTCTAAGTAGAGAAATCAAATCGCCAAATTGTCACATTCTCAAGTTGCGTTGAGATGGTTTTCACATGAAGCGTTATATATTTGTGACTTGAGGGTTTTTTATATAAGTTCTTTTGTTTTTTGTTTTTTGGAGGGGTGGAGGGGGCAAAGAAGTCTCAAATGCCCTTCGCTTTCAACTGCTGATTTAAAATCAGTCTGTGTGTGTGTGTGTGTGTGTGTGTGTGCACGAGTGTATCTCTATCCTTTCTCTCCTTTCCCTCGCACTCAGCGTTTCGCCACTTGGATGATGGCGTTCAGGATAATGTAATAAGGTTGTTATTTGTTTATTTCGTTCACGTGGTTATTTGACAGAACAGATAAATGAAGCAGACAGTTTTAGAGCGAATGAAATTGTCAGATGAAATCGAATGATAACAAACTTGCAATGAGATCACATTTCACTTTTAATGCCCCGCCGCCTCGTGGTACCACTGAGCGGCAGTACTCCATTGATTTGTTAAATAACTTTTTTTTTTAGCTAGAGACTACCAGCTGGAAACATCCGGAAAAGAATGTTTTGATGTAGTGTGTAAGAAAGAACAGAAAGAAGAAACAGACCAGCTTTAAGTAGTAAACGCTTAATGTGGTTTTCCACTGTTATTAATGGATATTTCTGGCTTTGATGACTTTTTTTTTTCCCCTTCTTCTTAGTGCCCCCCCTCCCATCTTTGTCTTCTCTTTGTTTTGTTCAGTCAAAACATGTTGTTGTTTTCCCATAAATATATAGAATTGGTAACATTGAAAACATTGGTAACTCTGTGTGTTGCCTCGTGAGAGCTTCTCAGTCGGTTGAATAGAGAGCTTATGTTCTTTGTTTGTGTCACGAGCAAATGGGAAGAGAATTGAAATAATAAAAAAGAAAAAGGTGGAAGAGACTCTTACTAATTTCCCATAACCATAACTCTTGGTTAAGCCAACATTTTTTTTTTTGAGGTCTAAAATATTCACTTATTACCTAAAATTACGTTAAGTAGAAGTAGGTAAAGACGATTTTCTTTGTTTTTGGAATGATCAGTGTGGGTGATTGTAAGGTTTTCTGGATTTCACAGATATATTTGTGCGTGATTGTGTAAAACATATTTAGTTGCCAAAAGGACAGCTAATGTTTGAAGAAAAGCTTCTTTGTTTGTGTCTTGTTTAAAATAGAGGTGGGTAGAGCTTTTGTTAAGAGCTAAAATATAAAACTCTGTGACTCCTTCATGTGATTGGATCATCATAACAAAACACAGTGATCATGTCACCTTTTCTCAGCGAAAACTGAGCCAACCCCATTGGAAGGTCCAGACATAAATTTTCATAATCACAGCTGTTCACGTTTTATTTTATATATTTATTTTTTTTTATACGCCGCTCCAGGCGCTATATTGTCTTTCTGGTTAAATGTGTAATTACAATTTCAGTCCTTTTGTTGACATTTTGTCCTACCTGACTCGAACCTTTGGATCCTCTGGCTTTTTTTCATGGCCGGAGTGAGTTATATGTTTCTGACAGAAGTCGTTTGCTTGCGGATGAAATTGAACGGAGATCACTGCTGCAATTTGGAAAAAAAAAAAAAAAAGTCGCCGAGGTCTCAAAAATGAACTAGAAGTATGAGGCTAATTAAACATTTGGAAAAGAATGACTTTCTTTTTTTTTTTTTTTTTATTTTGTTACTCTTACTTTGATGGCTTATTAATCAATGTTCATATTTGATCGGAACGTGTTTACGACGGCTTAAACGCCGTCCAAGTTCAAGTTTAGAGGGGATTTCTGTTGATTTATGATTCTGTCTCTGAATGTGATGGAAATATTTATGGAAAAAAACCCATGTGACGAATCACATGGACTCAATGTAACCTTGGAGGAGTCATGTTGTGTCGTTTATAAAGACTCATAAAGCGATGTTGGTGTCTCACTATCCTTTGCATGCAGTGAAAATGGTAGCATTCACAGAATATTGAATATACAGAGACTGTAATTATTTTCTGTTGCAGCGTGTGTTTTAATAGGGCCGAGGAATTCAAGTGTACGAAGAAAAGCTTTACACAGCTGCTCATTATTAAACTGAAATGGACTGTGTCAAATGCACAAACATCAGGCTTCAATCAATCGACCAATCAGCAGACAGCTTTTATCTGATCTCAAAAAAGACCTCTTGTTCCTGGCATCATATTTTTAATATTCAGTGTGTCTTAGTAGACATGGTGAACTTTTAGAGTTTTTAAAAAGTCTTCGGTTTCTCTTCATTTTAGCCTTTTGCTGAGGCTTTTTTTTGTTTTTTTAAAGATGATTGTATTGTGATTCAGGAGTGTAAATGAAAATTCAAGCCTCTGGCGAAACACAATGATTATGGGTAAACCGTCCAGATCTAAATCGCATCCTTTTGAATAGGCTACAGTCTGGCCTCCTGATTCAGGTCGGGAACTACTAAAAATGTCTTTTTTTGTGTGTGTGCTATTTTTCTGAGCCCCCACCACCACCACCACTCAGAGTCAAAACAGAGGAGATGGAAATCAGGTGAAAAGTGCCTGGGAGTGAACGCAAAGGTCATAGGTGAAAAGACTCCCTTGTGTGTTACTACAGTGGCCAATTACTTCTCTTGCCCGTGCGTAACCATGTGACCGTGGGGAAGGATTACAGAAAGAGGAAATCCCCTCCACTTGCCTATGGTTTCCCGGTTCAGGTCGGGTAGCACTTTACGCACACACTAAAGACCAAGCAAGCTCACATACATCAACAGCAAGTGAAGTTTCAAACCACACAATGTGCATTTACACTTACATATTAATGTAGGGTAAGTGAAACCAGCGTTGGGAAGGGTCGTAGCTATCCAGTTGGTGGAATTTTAACAGACTGAGCAAGTTCGAACCAATGTTTTTGTAAGACTAATAATTACTGCCTTATTTCACCAATAAAACGCTCTTACCTCTAACCAGGGGATTTTAAAACAAAACCAAACAAAAAAAAGTAATCAAATGTTTTGTTTACTGTTATATTAGAACGTGTTCTTTCCCTCGATATGCATTTTCAGCGCATGCTGATTATAGCGAGTTTGTTTTCTGGAGCGACGAGTTGGCACCGAGAAATGTCCAAGTTATATGTGTGTCAAGGCTCTTCCAATGATTGATGAGGTCTGGTCAAAATCTGCATCTCTGATGTTCCAGTCACTTTTTGGAGTGGTATTGCTTTGGTCTCATGATCGAGAGTTTCCAGTTGTTATGTGCACCAGCACTTAAAGATATTGGCCACTTGAGATTTTTTTTATTCTGACCAGAAAATCCCTTTTGTTTTTAATGAGGTTTATTAGGCCATGTTTTTTGGATTGGTTTCGGAGAGTGGTGGTTGTGTTGGCGGGGGGAAGGGCGGGGGACGGGGTTGTTTTTTAGACGGATGGGTTTTCTCCAAGTTTGTCAGCTGACATCAACGTTGTTTTCTCTCTTTCACAGTGGAACAAGTCCCCACGGAGCCGTACAGTATCCCACTCTCGCAGGCCGAGGTCTTGGAGGAAGGCAGTGATGTCACGATGGTTGCCTGGGGAACCCAGGTAGGCGCACGTGGAAACGGGGGGGGGGGGGGAGGGGTTCACGCCGTGTCACAAACGCAGGCGCGGATTCGGGTAACCTCGACGTCGGCTGAATGGACGCTTCCGAGGCCCATGACATTTAAGCCTGGAAGCAGGATGGAGGATTAACGCTGCCTCTATCAAAAGTCTAGGGCTTTTCGGGCAGGGGGTCTCAACTTGGCACAAAGCTTACCCCCCCCCACCCCACCCCACCCCCCCCCCCGATCCTACCTCCCCAACCCTCCTGTCCAGGGTGCATTCCTATCCACTCTATAAACAGAACACATCTTTCTATGGGGGGTTTTTTTGTTCTTTTTTTTTTTTCTTGTGTGTGTGTTCTCTTGGCCTCTCATCTCCTCTCTCACTAAAATGGGATTACAATTTCAATGGCTCTCCGGGTGTCTGCTTTAAGAAAGACACAGCTCAACCACTCCACAGATTTATCCCACCCAAAGAGAACTCACAGTACATTGGCGTAGAATAGGATGAGGAGAACTGAGAGAGAGAGGGAGAGCGAGAAAGCAAGAACACCTTCTCCCTGTAAAAGAATTAGGTTCTTTTTTCTCTCTCTCTCTCTCTCTCTCTCTGTCTCTCTCTTTTGAAATCTCTCTTTATATGAGTGGAAATCGGGACTCGTTTCAAAAAACGACATTCTTCGTTTTCCCAATCCATTATTACCTCCATCCGTCAATGTTTCACGGATGAGTGAAATGAAAACAGCTTCCCAACACCGAAGAGTGACAGGATTTACGCTTGAAGTGTGCGGCCCAGAGCCCGCTGATGGCGGGGGCGGGTGCCGGGGGGGGCGAGGAGTTTTTGGGTTTGTTTTCTTAAGTTTTAGCACTTAATCCACTCTTTATTGAATGAACAGCAGGAGGGTGATGTGCTGACGGGTTTCAGACACGTTCTCTCAAACTCTCGAACTTGTAAGTCAAGTCAGCGCCCAGGTTCAACTCGGATGCTAAACGCGCCCAGTTCCGATCCGTTAAAAAGTCGCATCTTTTTTTAAAAATCCTTGCGTTTTGGGTCATATCAGGAAAAACCTCCGTCTAAACCGCCAATGTAACGCGAGACTCTCTCAGAAGCAACTCAGACAGAAACAAGAGCCAGATATATCCCTTCCATCAAAAACACGCAGACGCAAACATGAAAAGAAGTGATAAATGCCATTTTTGGCTGTCTGCACTTTAGGCTGCGGCACCAGGAGTTCGTCCTCGCTCAAATATAGAAGCAATTTTGGCCAGAGCCTCTGGAACATGCTAACGGTTGCTTTCGCCGAAGTCTGGCTTGATTGTCGATGATTCACGGCTCTCGTTTTTCTCGCTAAAGCCTAATGTTATTTGTCAAGTAAACATCCGGCAACGCCGTGCAACTCCCCCCCCCCCCCCCCCCCCATTAGTCTAAAATGCGTCGAAGCCGGTGGGGGAGCAAATTGGGGTCTCGTATGTTCTGTGTTTTGGGAGGGTTGAGGAGGGGAGGAACTTGGATTGTGGTTACAGTATTAATCATCCACCTCCGGGCTTGGGCTTATTTGTCTGGAAAGAGTTGACCTCTGACCCCTTTTTCTCCCACAGGTTCACGTTTTGAGGGAAGTTGCTGCGATGGCGCGTGAGAAACTCGGCGTGTCCTGCGAGCTAATTGACCTGCAAACAATTTTACCCTGGGACACAGAGACTGTTTGTAAGGTGAGGCAAAAACCAAACACCTTAACACACAACCGGTTTCTCTTTAGTTAGTTCGGTTACCTACACGAAGCTTCAGACTTGCGTGTCTTTGTTTACTAGGTCAGAAAATGTGACAGCTATGTTTTGAATAAATGTGGCACCCTTGGTATCACCTGAGGTGAAAAATAACTTAAACGATTCCCAGAGTATCTCTTTTTCATGTTTCCCTTCGCCGACAATTTTGTGTGTGTGTGTGGTTTTTTTTTTTTTCCCCCTGTCTGTGTGTAATCCTTGGTTTGGTGTATAAAATAAGCTCACAGTATTTTGCGAATGCTCGAATGTTCTGTTCCAATCCACGCTGTGAATGGTCCGATGGACACGGGTTCCCGTCAGGCGTTCCAGCGCGCACTGTTTTGTTTTCAAAACCGAGCTGTAGGGAAACTGTCTGGCCGAAATGCAGTATGAATTTTTTTTTATATTGCCGTTTTATCATGTAATTTTAAAGTCCTTTTGGGATAGCGCGTAACAAAGTTGGTAAGCGCTGCGGGACTCCCTGTTGCCAAGTAGACCTTCTAACCGACATTTAAGGCGAAACGCAGTCGCTGTGGCAGGGTAGCAATTCAATAGCATGCCCAATTGGAATCTGTCGCGTACTACTTTTTTTTTTGTTGTTGTTGTTGTTGTTTTGGAAGCGGTGATCAGGAAGAAAGCTAGCCCTGTCCATGTTTGTTTGTTTGTTTGTTTCTTTTCTTTTCTTTTCTTTTCTTTTCTTTTCTTTTCTTTGTTTTTGTTCAGAGACACGCCGTAAAGTTCCGTCACGTTTGACTTAACTACGATTGATATGTTCAAGGCAAATTTGAGTCATTTGTTTGTTTAACACGCTACTCAGCACCTTTTAGAATATTGGCAGGCACAAAAATGACTGGCAAACTTTGTTCCGTATTTGACCCCAAACCCTCCCCAACCCCAGCCCACCACAGCCCTGCCCCCCCCCCTCCATTTCTTTCCTCATATTCATTCTGTCTCACTGCGCCAGCGACTCCACGTCTGTGGAGAACCCAAGATCAGGCCGCATGCACCATTACAGTGGAACCTTTAATCAGGTCTTTTGCTGTCCAGGGGAACAATTAATCAAAGCACAAATTTTTTTTTTATTTGTTTGGTTGTCTTTTTTTTTTTTTTTTGTACATTCATTAGGCTGTATTTTATTAATACCATATCAAATTTATATGGAAAACTCAAAACAGCAAACATTTTGTATCCAGATGTGCATTTGGGGTCACAGAGATGGGGGGGAAAACAAATGGGGACATCTGCTGAAAACTTATGTAACCTGCCGGAGTCATTGGATACGGGGCGTCTGTTTTAACATGGCCTGTTATGGGTTTTTCTGCGATCCGAGGATGAAAACAACCATTCAGACGAACGTCGACTAATTTGAACCGAATGCAGATCCGTTTCCCGTGACATCACAAATTCAGTCCGTGTAGCGCCGTCACGGTCAAATAGGTGGTCCGGATAGTGACATCAAAGGCTTTCGTTCTCATTCCGTCTTGAAACGAATCCAGGTTTGTTCTCGCGCCTCGTGAACGCACGGTGTCCCTCGTCTCTGCGGCTACTGGGACAAAATGATTGTTTCATATGTCACTGCGAGTCCATATGCTTTTACTATTGCTCAGGCTGTTTACTGGACCCAAATGCCATGTTGGGGTTTTTTTCCTCTGAGACTTGCTTCCAGAACTGTGGTCTGCTTCTCATATGTCTTAATAGTGGCGAGATTCATCACGGAGAAAATGTTGTTTGTTTAATATGCGCATATTTGAGGAAGACCAGCTTCCTCAATATTCATCCTAGTTTAGGATTTGCATATGAGATTGCTGCTTCCAAAACCGCAGGTACACATCCCTACCACTAGAGGTCCTTATTCGAGTTAAAGTTTCTGGCTTGAGCCGATATGCTGTGAATTATTTGTACAGTTAGTGGCTGTCTCCTGGTTGTTAAGTTTGATCAGCCCCTGATTTGAATTTCTTTTTAACTTGGTTAAAACTGTAGAAAGACACTATTACCTTTTTTGGTATTTTATGATGAAGGATGACCTGTCATTGGTCGAATAATATCCAATCAAAAGGCACTTCAGCAGTCATCCAGATTGGAGTTGATGGAGTTGATTGAAGTGTTTTTGTCTGTCTTTTGTGGTTTTAACACAGGTCTGTTCATCCAAATACCTTGTTTACAGCAGAGAATGGAAAGCCAACTAAAATCAAATTTAAATTTATGCTGTTCTCCTAAAGCTGTCTTAAGGTTTTTTCCGCATTTTGAGACAAAATTCCGAGGTATCAGAGGAAGCAAAGAAGTCACTGTGGAGTTGTCATGAGAATTGGGAATGGTATCCTGGTGTCTGGTCTAGACATTCAGTACCTTTCTGACCCGTATGCTGTCCGTGTTCGTTGATAGAGTTTTTTTGGGAATCTGGGAATACGAAGAGGGCCCTGCGATGGTTTTCAGGCATGAACTCATCCATGCGGAAAAGCTATGTCAAGAATGCCCGCAATGGCTGGCCTGTGCTGTTCTGTGTTTTATAAGGAGCAGGACTCGAATATGGTATCACAAAAAAAAAAGAAAGAAAAAAGAAAGAAAGAAAAGACACAAGTTAGGCCTATTGGTAACAGACTGGGTTATAGACACCTTTCTCTCAAACTGTTCTCAGACCCCTCTGAAGGCAGATACTGCTATCTGTACTGTTTTTGGAGAAAAAAAAGAGACTGTTACTCACTCACTCACTCACTCACAAACACACACACACACACACACGCATACACATACACATACACACACACACACACACGTGAGTAACACTCATCTTTCTGTCGTATCAACTGAAAGCTTTTGAGTTGGTGGTAGACAACGTCAGTATGTTCCCATTAGCTGTGTGTTCTTATGACAACCTCTGGATGGTTATTAATCATGGATGGTGGTTTAGACTGAGGCCTAATGGTTGCGAGACCTCTTGGACATCCTGCAGTAACCTGCTACGATGAGTCAGTGTTTGCTCAGACCTTTCCACACTGTGTTTGGAAACATAGACCATATGTGGACCAGCAATGCTGCTCATTAACACAGAACTCTACCAGAACATATTTTTCTTTCTTTCTTTCTTTCTTTCTTTTTTTTTTCTTTTTTCGTTTTTTTTAGTTTGCATTGCACTGGGGCACCAATTAACGATCCAAAGATCCCCTAACTTCTCTCTCTCTCTCTCTCTCTCTCTCTCCCTCTCTCTGTCTCTCTCTCTCTCTCTCTCTCTCTCTCTCTCTCTCTCTCTCTCTCCCTCTCTCTCTCTGTCTGTCTCTCTCTCTCTCTGTCTCTCTCTCTCTCTCACTCTCTCTCTCTCTGTCTCTGTCTCTCTCTCTCTCTCTCTCTCTCTCTCTCTCTATATATATATATATATATACATATATATATATATATGTATGTATGTGTGTGTGTGTGTGTGTATGTAGGCAGACACACATGTATACATACACACTCACTGCTTGTTGACACAGAGAATCAAATCAGGCAGAATAGCAGTAAAACAGGGCAAAGCTCTCTGTGTTTTTGTGTGAAAATGTTTTCTTTTTTTCTTCCCGGCTGTCTGGAACTGTTTGGTAAATGTAATAAACGTTCATTTTGGGTATAAACTAAATGGCCAGTTTGCCCTTGCCAGACCAGCAGCTCATATGATATAATGCGGAAAGTTTTTTTTTTTTTTTTTTCCTTTCTGCTTCTTCCGTGGGGTCAAAATCATGTTTTGGGGGGATGGGGTGCGGGGTGGGGGGTGGGGGGTTGTATAGTAACATCCGTTTTGTCAGGAACACAGCGAAACACACGGGCACTTTGCTGTGTGTGAAGAAAAGTGTTGACACTTGAATTAACTAAACAAAAAAGTGTCCCAGCATGTTCTCTCCCTCGACTCCACACAAACACACACACACTCTCTCTCTCTCTCTCTCTCTCTCTCTCTCTCTCTCAAAACAGTAAAAACCTGTCACCAGCAAGGAGTTTTACAGTCTGCGCTGTGTTGACATGTTTTTGAAATGGTGTTATTTGCACAGTGTCTGTGTATAATATGGAAAAAAAAAAAAAAACTCAACAAGTTCCACATTGTTCCATTTGGAATGACCTTGTAAATCTGAATTACTCTCAAACCGAAACAACTGTAGGATTTTCTTTTTTTTTCTTTTCTTTTTTTTTTTTTTTTTAATTTTTAAAAATTTCTCCCCAGTTTTAAGTGTGCGGTAATTCGTGGTATCTTACAAACGTTCCCCTCCCACATCAGCCACCTGGGCGAAGGCAGGAAAGTTCACTCCATACTTCCTCTACCGTGCGTGAGGTCGTTCCTTTATGTCTTTTAACACTACTAGTTACACACCAGTGCCGCATGCTTGCAGGGCCGTATTGTCTGGAGAGCCGTTACTACGGTTACGTAGTCGCCTCATCTGCATCGAGCGTAAGCAGTGAGATAAGAAGCTACCGGGGCCCAGAACACCTGGACAAAGGTCCGCTGCAGGTAGAATTCCCAGGCCACAGTCTACAAGCGTCTCCCGATCCAGGGTTCGGACGGCGAACGCTGTACGCGGAGCACTTGTCTGTTCTGTGAGAGAGCGCTGCAACTGAAGAGAGCCTCGGTCTACGGCTCTTTAATGGGAGAGCCGCTCCCAGTCTGCCTTGATTAACGACTGGCCGCGTAACCTATCCCGAACTCTTTAGGAAGAGTCAGAGCTGAGGAGTGTGGGAACTGGAGTCTTGACAAAATAAAGCACACCCCCCCCCCCCAAACCCTCGGACAGTCTATTCATTAATCACAGCGTCATAGTCATATTGATGTACAGTGACAATTCCTGACTTTTGCAAAGGACTTTAAAAAAAGTATTTAAAATGACCTTAAATACTAATAGATTTGATGAAGTCTAGGTGAGGTCTGATATTGAGCTCTGTATCTGAGTATTAGTTGTTGAAGGGTTAAATAAGCAATTTTTTTAATCCACTTTGGGATCTTTATTTGTGTAGAAGGTAAGTGAGTTATTCACCCTTGTTCCCAAAGTTGATTTCAGTGGAAGATTTGACCAGTCTTGATTACTGAGACACAATTTTAGAGCCGTCTCTCCACCGGCCGCGATTGGAGATGACGCTTCCCGTCCTACAGAGCGGACCAGCGGTCAGCAAGACCTGGAACGGCTTAGCTCTGGACGCGGTGCCAACCTGGTTTCCATCCTAGTTTGCTCTCCGAGTAAGATTTAAAGACTGTTTCGACCGAGCCGTTCTCTCTCTACCCCGCCGCGGCCCGAGCGGTCCCTCCAAAGCAAACGCTCTGGCTTCGACGAGTTAACGTGATCAAGATGTGTCTTTGGACCTCACGGTTCGCTGCTCTTGTGTTTCTCCCCTTGTCAAACGCATGTTGAAATGGTGCAGTCAGTCACATGTGTTCAGTTTTCACTCCATTGTGTGTAGAAGTGTTTTTGTTTTTTTTTTTCCCTTCTTTACTACGGTGTCGGGTGGTGTAGACCTAATGAAGTTCAAGTTTCTGTTCTTGGCTTTTTTCTCCCCTCATTGGTGGTCCTAAAACAAAAAAAAAAAAAATCATTGTTCTCTGGTTTCTCCTCTGAAGGGTGTACTAAAACACTTCAACTTTATAGTACAACAGTTCAGATTTGAGTTCAAGTACAGATATTGCCATGAGAAGGATTAGAGTGCCAATTTTCGGAGGCTAGAGGTATTGGCTCAGGAGTGGACGCGAACTGGCTGAATGGAGTGGAATTCCATTACCGTGAGTCAACTCTGATTGTGAGCAGAGATCATCCACTTGCAAACATGTTGTCTGTCTTTGCGGTTGAGTTGAAGCTTGGGAGTTTGTTTCTCCTTCTCTCTTTCTCTCTCTCTCTCTCTCTCTCTCTCTCTCTCTGTCTATCTCTGTGAATGGAGTTTTTTCTTGTGCAAAAGAAAGTGGTTAATGATTCTCTTTCCTTGCAAGCCTGAGCTGGTTTTAGAATCTGCAAGTCCTGTCTGCTCCTACAAAAAAACCCCTAGCAACATCACCCCTGTCTTCAGGTTTTTACAGATTTCACTCATAGTATGTTGTCCCCATTAGACACGTGTGTGTGTGTGTGTGTGTGTGTGTGTGTGTGTGTGCGTGCGTGCGTGTGTGTGTGTGTGTGTGTGTGTGTGTGTGCGTGCGTGCGTGTGTGCGTGTGTGCATGCGTGCGTGTGTGTGTGTGCATGTGTGCCCATTACCTAAGTAAGATAAATCATCTAGAATGAAGAGCAAAACAGAAAGCGGAGAGGAGCACAAAACAGAAAGCAGAGAGGAGCACAAAAAACAAATAAAGTTAACAAACAAAAAAGAAGAAAAAAAAGAAGGAGAAGAAGAGAGAGAGAGAGAGAGAGAGAGAGAGGGGAAAAAAAAGCTACGGCCTCTTTAATATGAAACACAGTCGGGTGAAACCAGTTGCATGACCGCGTTGCTTTCTACAAACGTTTAACACGCTATAACTGTCAGTCACTCGACGTCGTCAGGTCCGTATGGCGCGGGGCAAAGCGTGGCCAGAGAGTAGCCAGTTCATTCATCTTCCGCTCCCGGCGTAAAACCCGTTCCACTCTCAGCCAGGTGACAGGCACCGCTAATGGTGTTTTTGAGTGAACGGCGGCTGAGAGGACCGTGGTGATATGACTCTTTTTTTCTTTTTTTTTTCCCCCCTTGTGTTTGAAGAGCATGGACCTTTTTAAACAGCACCTGATTAGCTCTGCTTTCTCTCTCTCCCCCCCCCCCACCCCCCGGGGACAGAACGAGACTGCTCTTTGTTTCTATGGTTTTTTTCACCGACAACACGCTTGGTTGCGCCTTTGGCTTAAAGAGGGCCACTGTTTCCTAAGAACGGGCTCTTGAGAAGAGAACAGCAAGCAACAACAACGAGGAACCAAAAAAAAAAAAGAAAAAAAAGAAAAAGATCTTCTGGACTCTTTTATTGTCATATTGCTGTTGTACTGGTATCGTAATCAGAGCATACAAAGTTTCTTTTGATATTTTTTAGAAATGAACACACAAAAATGAAAAAGGATTTACACGCGGTTTGAATGCGGCCTGTGGAAGCAAAGGGCTTTTTGGATGTTGTGGTGACTGACACCTGTAGCGCGGAGGAGGCTAATAAGCAGAGAAACGGATCTCGTCCAATCCGTCCACTGTTCCAGGGATTTATGAAACGTGTTAGCTTCCTGGATGCTCTTTAACGAGATTGTCATCTCTTGGACCGCTTTCCTCCCCCGAAGGCAGAGGCAGAGGGATGTGTGTTTTGGAGTCCTGGGCCTGTCTCCTCGCTGTGATGCAACACTTTTGGCCAACTCCTGTTAACCCCATAATCTAAACACGCCTTATTTAATTACCCAATTCATAAGCTAATGTGTGTGTGTGTGTGTGTGTGTGTGTGTGAGAGTGTGTGTGTGAGTGAATGCATGTATGTGCACAGGTGAGCGCATTTGTGCAAGTGTGTGTGTGTGTGTGGGCGCGCTCTCATGTGTTGTATAATTCTTTTCTTTACAGTAAAGCTCACAGACTGATTGAACTGTAATTAAAGAGGAAAATGTACTGACAGATGCCCTGTTGCATATGTGTGTATACATGCTTGTGTGCGTATGCGTCTGTGTGTTTCCTCCGGGGGGGGAGAAAAGGTTTCCAGGAACACAGGAGGTTCATAGTGTACAACTGCCTGTATCCCAAAGCTGCCTCTCTATCTCTGTCTGAGGTAAAAGACACCTTATCAACCTGTCTGCCTCATTTGCTAAGTGCAGCTCTTTCATAATGAACATCGTACTCTAAAAAGCCAGGCTTCGGGCATGTTTATTTGTTATGAATTGGAATGGAAGTAATTTGAAACCTTTTCTTGGGTTATGTTTTAACGTGATGACGGATGGAGTTGGGGGTGGGAGGGGGAGCACCTCATGCGAAAATGAAAATTCGCCGTTTTAAAAAAAGAACTGTCGACGACCGTCGAGTAATATTAAATGAAAATGAATTTCTCTTTTGAAAATAGTGGCAGAAGAAAAAAAAAAAAAGCTTGTTAATAAAAAAGAAGTCAAACAGAAATCATATCACTATTTGCTCTTTTATATAATCTCTCTTTTGGCGCGTTCGAATGGAAATTTCATGCGTTGCTTGCCAAGCTTCCATATTAATTCATCTGACTGTTACCGTGCCGCGTTTTACCGTCCTGCTGCGTAATTGATTTGAATCACTGAAGGCACATGAAAATGAATACGTTTAGTAGAGAATATCAAA
The DNA here is from genome assembly GCF_902362185.1 of Chanos chanos. Taxonomy (NCBI): domain Eukaryota; kingdom Metazoa; phylum Chordata; class Actinopteri; order Gonorynchiformes; family Chanidae; genus Chanos; species Chanos chanos. Next base: position 26,379,970 of record NC_044503.1, read on the forward strand.
TATTATTCCAGTGGAAAAAATAAACTGAGAACCACAGGCCTCTGAATGTTTTTAACCTGCCAATTTTTATTTGTTTTGTTTTCATGTAAGATATGTTATGGTGCTATAAAACGACTCTGTGAGCGATGGGAGATGTGTTTATATTATATATTACACTGTATGCTGGCAACAGTGTTTTCTTTAACTGAATCAGTGCAATGTCAGTTGAACTAATTCGAAAATTTATGTTTTAGTATATCAATATGGGGAATGTTTTTTTTTTTTGTTTTTTGTTTTTTTTTTTAATGGGGAAAGTAGGCCTCAATGTGGGCTTCACGTTCCTAATTTTTTCTTTTGTTTTTTACTCACATTTTTTTTTCTTTTAATTTTGAAACTCATCCACTTTGTTGCATTCCAGTCTGTTTTGGGTTTTTTTTACTGGAAGGGAAGTGGTATCATTAGAAGGTATGGTGATATATGGTTTCAACTGGGAAAAAAAAATTTCTATTTGCTTGAAAAAAGAAGAAGAAGAATTAGTAATCTTGTCAGGATTGGTAAATAGCAGAAGAATTAGTAATCCTGTCAGGACCAGTAAATAGCAGAGGAATTAGTAATCCTGTCAGGATTGGTACATGGCATATAAATCATATCACACGTATTAAGTATGAGAGTTTTAGCGCTCGCTAAATCTGCAGGGTCGCTGAGTACAGCTCATCTGAAAACACAAAGGCAAAGACTCTGCCCACTCACATACGGAGGTTCAGGCATTAAACGCGATCTGCTCTAAATTACTTCGACCGCTTTTAACGTCGGTTTCTCCAGATTTGAGAGAGACTCCGCATTTGCTCTGACTAGAGCCCTCAGATGTTACAGGAGATAAGCGTCAGTCTGGACTGTATGCTCTAATCTAATTGGCTGGCGCTGGTAGCGACTGGGCCCGTTGTGAGCTCGGTGACTCACCCTTGAGAAAACAGAGCATGTTTTGCAGTGATCTGTATTGTGTTAAACACTTAATGTGGAGAGGCTTTCGACGCCAGGTCTTTGGACGGCCACGTGGAACCGTGCAGCGCCGAGCCAAGCGTTAGCGCACAAACGCCATCGAACACATTTAATCATTTAATCTATTAGGCAGTTTTAAAGCGTCGGTTTGGCAAACGCTTGAACGTTGTTGGTGTTCGTATGTGTGCATCTGTGTCTATGAATGTATGTGCGAAATAGGGAGAGACAGAGAGAGAGAGAGAGACAGAGCGTGACTTTGTTGACTGATTGTGTCCTAATGCGGGTTGAATAAGTCAAACCCCGGCGGCTGCTGCATTTAAACATCCATTAAAAACAGAACCCCCACCTCTCCATTAATTTAGCAATCAGTTCAGCGCCTCTAACAAAAGCAAACAAACACGTAAAAACTGGCTCCAAATTGAGATTGTGTCACAGATTTCCTTAATTGCCGTAATTTACGCTAAGATCGCGCCGATCAATCTCCTCTTGTCTGCCGTTAAATTTGTCGGCATAATGAAACGTTTAAGAAACGTTTAAGTGGCAGTTCGGCAATAGAAACGGCTGCGATAATTTCCTCTCTGAAGATGTCTGAAGATGAAAATATGGTGAATTTACATTGCTTGGAGTGGTGATAGACGACAGTTAATGCTTCTTCCTTAGCCGCTGGCGTTGAATGCAGCCTCACAGTTGCTTTTAATGATTCCCATATGATCCTGCGGGACCGAAGGCAGTGGCGTTTCGCTTAACCAGTACCTGGCCGATTGCGGCCTTTGCGTCGGCCTCTGTGGTGCCCTAATTGCACCGAAGCACCGGCCTGGTAATGATTAACCATAAGAAAACAGCAAAGGGAAAACCATAAGAAACCTTCAAAGAGAAAACAGCAAAGAGTTAAAAGAAAAGAAAAAAACCCATGAAACATATAAAGCCTTACACTGCGAGTCACAAGATTAGAGTTGTGACTGAAAAGAGATGCAGCTCTTTAATATCTTGAGCCCAGAGAACTGTTGGAGTCGAAACGGAGTATATGGCGAGGGGGGAAAAAAAAGGCCAGTGGCCTGGATTCTCTCTCTTTGCTTATGTATTATTGGAAGTTTTGCATATGATTACATTATTAACACAGATCGCTTTGGTTTGGCTGAGCTCAGGGATTTTCTAAAAGCAGGCAGTGGGTGGAAAAGGTGGTGGTGCGGGGGGGGGGGGGGGGGGGTCCGCTCGCGTCTGTCGGTCAGAGTGTCAGGACTGTATCGAACTGTATCGTGGCATTGTTGTTTTGCGGCTATATCAGCGGAAAATTACTGATGGTTATGGTTTTTTTTTTTTTTTTTTTTTGGTGGCAGATCCGGGGTTTTCGCCGCTGTAGCTTCCAGTCGGGCCGACAGCGTAACCTGACACCGGTCAGGCCGCGGGCCCGTCTCTGCTGCTGAGCTTTTCCAAGTGTATCTCCATGTGGGACACAGACACATCTCCGTATGTCTGCGAGAAGGGAAAAAGGAAAACCCTCTTAATGGCTGTTAGGAGTTGCATGCCTTCTCAAAAAATATTTTTCTTTTTTTTTTTTTTTTTTAATGAGTCTCTTAGGGCATCTAAGAGCAAATCGAGTGAAACTCTGCAGGACACTGACAAGTCTCAAGTCAGTCAGTGGCACACGTTGCAGGACACTGACTGACCCCAAATCAATTAGAGCCAAACACTGCAGGACTCTGACTGACCCCAGATCTGTTGTGTGGTCCAAACAGGCTACATCCGTTTGAGTAGTTGTGATGGCACTCAATGTCATTTCATTACAATTTTGTCTGATTGACACAGCCACGAGGTTACTGGCAGAATGTGTGTTGTTATGTCTGCCACTTTTAAGATTTGGAGAATTCCTCCCTTGCGTCAGTGGTTGGAGGGACTCAGGCTTGTGTTGCTAAATCCACACAGATTTCTGAAAACAAAAGGGCTAAAAAAAAGAAAGTACACAGAAAAGAGGCTACTCGTTCTGCATTAGAGTCGTTAGGATTTACTACGGGGCCGAACAAACACACTTGCGCAAGAATGCTCGTAATATCGCAAAGGGACGTCCTCTTGCTCGTTTCCCAGAACACCCCGTGTCGGTGTCGTGAGTGGCTACTGCTGCAGCTAACCACAGCAAGAGAGAATAAATCAGAGTCCTTGTGTGAGTGTTTTAGTGTGTGTATGTGTGTAATTGTGTCCTTTCACTCTTTCCTCCACTGCGGTCGGTTACACACTGTACTGTTCAAAAAGGGTCTGTTGTCCTCGCAGGGGAAAAAAGAAAAAAAAGTCGACTCCGATTTGTGTGGTCGGCGAGAGAAATAGATGCTTGTTAGGACTCTTCTCCTCTCGCGGTGGTTGTTTTTTTGGACGGGGCTTAGGACAGACTGAGCTCATCGAGGTCACCGTTGAGGCAGATAGCCGGGCCTAACTGCTTAGTTCTTTATTTTTTCGTCAGCGTCGTCGAGATCCAGGAGGGCTTTAGCGTTCCTGCAAGGCCAGGCAGAGGTTTTTTTTTTTGTTTTGTTTTGTTTTTTTTTTGGGACGAAGGGGGAGGAGGGAGGTGGTACTTTTTCCCGTGGGAGGCGCAAGAGAGGCGGACTGCCACGGAAGAGCATCTCCACTCTTAGCCGTGGTGAATGGAGGAAAGCCCGCGCCGGCCGCGTACCGCGTGGTTAGACTGTACTGCTGTAATCATGGGCTAACTGAGTTCCAGGTCATGCATTAGAACCCACAGCTAAATGTGTCCCCTTAAGCTGAGGGGAGACCATCCAGAATGTTCTGGAGGTAGCGTTTGTGGTCGTCAACAGAGTTAAAGCAGGAAGTTTTAACCTTCAGAGAGAGAGAAAGAGAGAGAGAGAGAGAGAGACAGAGAGAGAGAGAGAGAGAGAGAAGAAAAAAGGAACAGATAAGATGCTGTATACAGGCACCCCCCCCACACACACACACACACTCATGCACACTCACACACACACACACACACACACACACACACACACACACACCAGAAATGTGAAGACATAAACCAAATCCGTTCCTCTTCTGATACTACACAGGAACCATGTAAACCACTTTAACCAAACATTTGGGATTAAATTCACTAACCTAAAATGTAAATGACTTCTCATTCTCATTACCGCCCTTGGAAACGGATCGCTTCTCTCATTTCACATGTGCTCCGTGTCGAATTTTACGGTCACGTCGACCGTTTTTGGTCAGGTACATATCAAAGCTGTGGTGGACTTATCTCTTTTTTTTTTTTCCAAGAGGTTGGAGCTGTTGGATCTTTCCCAAGTTCATTTACCACTCTCTCAAATCACTCTTTTGACGTCCCAAACTGAATCAATGCACTGAATCAATTACCAAAGGTCTTTAAGAGTACATACCAAACAGTCAACTATCCTGGTGGCCGCCATTACATAGGATGGCCCGTCCAAAGGAAACTGTGATTTTTATGGGCCTTCTCAGAGAGAAGTTCAGTTTTGAATGGCTTCTGTGTCATTCTGGGCTACACTCTGTCAGTACTGCGGTTTGTTCTCATTAATGCCTTTGGTGGGGCAAGGTAGACCCTGTTAGCATTTAATTAGTATGAATTGACTTTAATGGGAGTTTATGGGTTATTTGGAGCTATTTCTGTCTGAGGTCTCCTTTGGCGTCTTTGCTCTTTAGCAGACTGGTCTCACTCTGCGCCCAGTGTTCAGTGTGTGTGTGTCTGTGTGTGTGTTGAATTCTGATTTATCTAACCTTCTGTTTGGCGTGGACCATAAACCAAGCTTCCTAATGGTATGCTACCACTTTAAAGCCTTGAGTAAGAAGTCAAACTGTGCAAGGACTTCATTTGTCACAGTAGATCACATGGTGCAGTGGTGTGAGTTATAACCCTTGTGGCGGCTTCCGCGATTAGAGGCTCGCGCGCTGCTCAAAGACAACGTTCTGCGGCGAGGCCCGACTCCGCGCTGTCGGCAGGAGTTTAAATTTTCACTTCCTGTCCCGTTTTGATGGACTGCGTTCTGGGAATGTGGCCCAACACCGTCGAGCCTGTTTCCAGATCAAAGCTATGCGTGCTCTGTTTGCGCTCTCTCGTCGGGTCGTTTCGCCACTGTAGCTTTGGTTTGTTTGTTTTGTTTGTTTTGTTTTGTTTGTTTTGTTTGTTTGTTTCTGCTACTGTCTCATCATGAGCAAACGCTAGCAAATTAGCGAGCGACGTCTCTGCATCTGTAAGAAGCAAAGACCACGTGACCTTGGTGCGAGGCTATTTGTCACCCCGAAGATTGACTTGAACCAAATTCGGGTCAAATTTTTTTCAGAGGACGTCACTGTCTTTGACCCACATGACCCCCTGACCCCTCCCTCCCCCCGCAGCGACGTCCCGTTTGCGTGCCTGACCATGCGTGCGTGCACGCATTGACCCCGGAGAAGGGAGTGTGTGAGAGAGCGGAAGGCTGGGCCGTAGGTCGGGTCGCTGGCCGGGGTCCAGGCCCGGGCGGTGAGCGTGGGCCCTCAGTGCGATCGGGCCTCATTACGCTGGGTGTGTATGGGAATGGCAGCAGACATGGCATCCTGCTCCAGCAGCGGCCCTGCTTAATGACAGCCCTACAGCACAATGAGCAATAAAGTCAAGCCACCAACGTCCCCGCAGCGAGGGGACACTCTCTCTCTCCTTCTGTTTCTCTCTCTCGCTCTCGCTCTCTCTCTCTCTCGCTCTCTCTCTTTCCCTGGCTTTGCTCTGAGAGCCTCAGGGCATAGAGGACATTAACCCTCTCTAACCCAAATCCAGCCCTCAAAGCCAAAGCCGCTCTCTCCCTGTTCCTTTCTGTCAAGCCTGCATTTACATAACATTCGCTCGCTTTTTCACCGCTGCTCCTCCAATAACGTTCGCGGCCGTCGCTTTGTGTGTTACGATCGCCGCACTGGCCGCTTTCATCAATCTCGTCTTCGTTTCAAGTGTCGGCTCTCTCAGGAGGGGACACACTGTTATTTCACATCTTTCAGAACGTAGGCTGTCTTTCTTCCCCTCGTTCCTAATCTTTTCGTCTCGTTTCGCCATCCCTCTTTTCTCTAACCGCCCTCTCAACATCTTTTTTTATTTATTTATTTATTTTTTTTGTTCGCTGCACATCACTGATCTTCCTCCCCTGCCTTGCACTCTCATATTCTTTTACTTTGTCTCTCCTCTTATTTTCTAAATCACTTTCTCTCTCTCTCTGTCTCTCTCTCTGTCTCTCTCGTCACTTATTGCTGGGAGGTAATGTTCTCGCCTCTTCCCATCTCTCTTGTTGTTGAAATGCGGCTGTCAGAAATGTGATGAGAAGTCTGTGTTGTTTTGGGCCTTCTCTATCCACAAATACATTCATTAGCCCACAGCCAGAATAACATATTAAAACCCCATAATGAAGAGGGATTTTTCAAACCATCGAGTCTTTGTTTTCGCCGTGAAAGGAGTAAATCCTTGCTTTTGTTACTGGCTTGTTGTGTTGGCTCAGTGAGAAACATCTCGTTGTTTTGCGAACAGCGACAGCGCAGACCTGTGCGGTCAGTATTTGTTCCCGTGTCGCCGTTTCCATGGCAAATTTGACGATTCAGACTTTTTTTTTTTTTTTTTTGGGGTCCACGTCTACATCGTTTTCAAAAGGCAGCCCTCTTAGAAGAGACTAAAAAGCAAACTTGCATATGGACGTTAGAGACCTGTTGAGTCACATCAGTGATGTGAACCACCCCCACCACACACACACACACACACACACACACACACACACACACACACAGTTAGCATGCATGAGCTTATTATTCTGAGTTTTAGACAAAAAAGACAGAAGGGCGAGGGGATCTGTCATACAGGGTTTTGTGCATATTCTCAGTGTTGATCATGCACCGTCCGTGGGGTCAGTGAGTCATCCGAAAAGAGTGAGTCGGTGAGTGAGGTCCACAGGCTCACAGTAAATAAGCCGTCGGCTGACAGCAGCAGTCAGCGGCTCTGCCCTTTTTATAAGCACTCTGTTCTTTAAATGACAGACGGAACGAGAGAGAGAGAGAGGGTGCGGGATGTGTGGAGCGAGGGAAACGTGCTGTGGAAGAGAGCACAGAAGGAGAGGGAGAGAGAGAGAGAGAGAGAGGGATGGAAATGCTGGGGAGAAAAAAAGCCTCTTACCCTGAAGCAACGGTGCATTTTTTGCAATAAAATCATCATCCAGCGCAAAGGCAATAGTTAGTGTCAACACATTAGCTCACAATAAAATGTCATTTCAGCCATAAAGGCCAGGGCATGTTTGGAGGATAGCATTTGAATCGCAGCAACATGTTATGAAAAGCCACTGTAAAAAAAAAAAAAAAAAAAAAACACCGCAGGCTTCATTTTTCAGAGAGCGAACGGATAAATCTGTCCATGTCACCAATCCCTACTGGACCAGTAAACGTAGTCTGTTTCTGATGGACATAAATTTAGGGGGGAAAAAGAGGAGGGGGAGTGGTTTTATATACTACATATTAACGCTGTTAGAACTAGGGCTGGGTGATATAGCTGAAAAATGTATCACAATAATATGTTTCATTTCGGTCAATATCAATAATTATTTATCATCTTAAATCATTTTTATGATTATCAGGAGGAAAAAAAGGTTGAATTTAACCACTTTATTTTGTATGATGGAGTATTAGGGCCACATTGAGGGGGGGAAAAAATTGTGAGATTTCGAGAATGAGATTGTAATAGTACCAGAATAAAGTCGTAATTGAGACAAAAAGTCATAATATTACGAGAGTAACGTCGTAATTTAATGAGAAAAAAATCTTTATATTACGAGAGTAGCTAAAATCGTAATAAAAGAGGCAGTTTCCTCCAAGTCCATGTGGTTCTTTCTTCAGAATGGGCACAGTTTTTTGCACAATCTTCTCAAAGTCCTGATACTTATGATGATGTGGTGCTGATGTGCCCAATGATGAAGCATTTTGTTCAGCTATTTGTGAAACCTGTACTAAAGTATAACTTCACAAGATGCTTCACGTTCCTCATTTTAACACAGGTGGCAGGCTGCTCTTCTGATATTTCCCCTCTAAAATAATATGTAGCCTAAAATTACGAGTTTATTCTCGTAATGCTGTCTTTTTCCTCATAAAGTATGACTTTATTCTCGTAATATTATGACTTTTTCTTGTAAATTACGACTTTTTATTCTCGTAATATCTTATTCTGGAAATCTCAAAAAAAAAAATTCCCCTCCATGTGGCCCTAATACTCCATCGTAATTTTGACTTTAACCACCTTACCTTTATCAATAATTTCCTCACCATCTTCACCCATTTTCTCACTCCACGCTGTTTCTATTGTTGTCACAACCGAATGCTACTCCTGTGAAATGATTGGCTGTTTGTGTGTCACTCATAGCACGCTCCATTATCAAGGGAGATGATAGGCTCTGACAACCATTCACACCTGGCCACATATGACTCCAACGACACTTAACGACTGTTGTTGAAGGAGAACTAACTACCAAGTCACGTGATGACCTTGACAACGACCCCACAGAGGTTAAATACCTGGGACTCCCCACCAGTCAGTCAGAACTGAGGAAGCCTCTTGGATGAGAGGTGAAACGTCTTCAAGAATCTACAACCAAGTCCAGTTGCCCTTGACTTAACCTTTCTTGGATAACCGGGACCTGGATGACTGAGAATCTTCACGGATGATATGACAGGCAGTTTATGAGCCAGGGAGGGAGGACGCTTGGGGTTTGTTCATGCAACCGAACTTTGTATATTCGTTACGTGCTTTCTTGGTGGTTTGCATTCAATGCATTTAAGTGAAAACATCAAACGTTCTGTCGAACAGATTTCTTATTGCTATCGATGAAGTGTCTATCGCGGTACATAGCGCATTCGTTTTATCGGCAAGGCCTGGTCGGAAGTCAGTCGCACCAGGGCGCCTAAATATTTTTTCACATTCGCACACCAACATTTTTACTCGCACACGTGAGTGAAATGGTTGCGCTGTGGAACCCTGTGGGGAGGAGAGGATCGTTTTTCGTCTGCAGTCCCAACAAGTGATTAACTTCTGTGAATCACCCACACCCACGCACACAATTGAGTCATAGATGTACCAGACCAACAACGTGGGAAAAATTCCACGAACAATTCGTAGTTTCCTATCAACTGTGGTATTTACTGTTTTTCCATGTCTTATTGGAAAGCTATTAATTATGCAGATGTGTTTTTTTTTTCCATCTGAGTCAACGCTCGACAGCTTTTGATTAAGTCGGCATCTGTTAGCAGACACGTTAAATAAACACTTTAACAGGATGCTGTGGCGTTATCAATGAGCGGTAATGGTCAAAGAGTTAGTTTTACCAAAGTCTGTACAAGCATACACAAGAGTTTGCTAGCAAAAAAACAACTGCAAGAGTGTGCATTTTCGCTACTTCACAGTAGCAGAAAAAAGAAAAGACAAAAAATGTGTCTTTTCACTCTCGATTTGTTCTTGCCCCTCGAGTTGCTGGAAAATTCAGGATTTTTTTTTGTTTTTTTTTGTGAAGCGGCCACTCTTAACTGGGTCGTTGGCTCTTTTTTTGCCCGGACGGTTTGAAATTCTATCCCATGATATTGTAATAACAGCGCAGGCTTCTTTGTGTTCGAGGCATTTGAGGAATGCGCTTGTGATGCTTTGGGGACGAGAAACTCTTCAGACCCACACAAAAGCCACTAACGCCCGTTAGCCATCAGAGTGAATATGAACGGCTTATGTGTCCGCGCTCTGTGAGCCTGTGTGTGTCGCTCATGGGAAGCAGGTCAGATTTAGGGTGGAGAAGTGATTTTTAAAGGTGTCAATTCATTTAAATTCTTTTTTTTTTTTTTTTTTTAATTTTTCTGACTCACTCAACTCATTATTTGACCCTGTAGTAATAAAATCATCCATCAGGATCATTACTTCCGTCATTGTGCATTCTGAACCAAAAATGTGATTTGTTCACGTCCAGAAAAGTAGCTGGAGCGGTTTTTATTGCAGTTCTGTCAATGCTGTCGTCAGTCCGTCACACACACACACACACACACACATGCACACATACACACACTCACCTGCGCACTGGACGTTGACAGGTCTTAGACACTCCCTGCCTCCTCGTGACCCAAAGCTGTCTAAATATTTGTCTGTTTGGGATTGGGGTTATCCCCATGACAAGAATGAAATACCTCAGTGCTGGTGTCTCTGGTTTTTGCCCTTGGCTCTGTGACTGGAGGATGCATTCCCAGTGCTTTGGACTCTGGAGTGAACAGCGCTCCCTCTCCCCTAGCCACGGTCGAAAACGTTATCGGGTTGCAGCGGGCGTCCGTCGGCCCGTGACCATCGCGTGCCTGCGACTTTTTTGGCAGGGTCTCTGCGCAGGTGAGGAGGGGGACCATCCCATTAATTCCAGTTCCTGCCGCCATCTGGATGGACCATTACCTGACTGGAAACCGTAGATGCTTTCCAGAGACGGACGGAGAGAGAGAGAGAGAGAGAGAGAGAGAGAGAGAGAGCAGGTTTCGTTTTCCCTCCGGCGCTTCCGTCCCTCCGCCTCGGAATGTCGACCCCGTCCACATTTTCGGTTCTTCTGCTGCGAGGAAGGCCTTTATATGATCGAGCGGAGATGGAGAATAAAGACTAGCGATAAGCTACACAAGCTCCAACGCATGGAGCAGCTGCGTACAGCTGGCCGTAGCTTAAGCTATGTCATCCCGTTGCAGCTGTGTGGTCAGATGTGCTCCGTCAGCAGGAGTTCTAATGAAGACAGATGTCAGATCTCCACTTAATTTTTTTTTTTTTTTTTTTAACACACATTTAATTACTACTCCCCTAACAGTCCCTCAGAGCTACCCACGCAAATAAAATTATTACCGCTTTTAAAGTTTAGTCTTTACTGATTTGTGTTCTGTTTGACACTCAGGAGAAACAAACTATAAATGACATTCCTAGTGCGATGGCTTCATAAATTTAGTCTCTGCTGTTAAGATTTCATTTTAAAACATCTAAACAGTCATCAGTAAACAGGACAGTAGTCAATAAGACAGTAGTCAATAAGACAGTAGTCAATAAGACAGTAGTCAATAAGACAGTAGTCAATAAGACAGTAGTCAATAAGACAGTAGTAAACAGGACAGTAGTCAATAAGACAGTAGTCAATAAGACAGTAGTCAATAAGACAGTAGTCAATAAGACAGTAGTAAACAGGACAGTAGTCAATAAGACAGTAGTCAATAAGACAGTAGTCAATAAGACAGTAGTCAATAAGACAGTAGTCAATAAGACAGTAGCCCTAGTTTTACAACACAGTAGTGCAATGCTGAGAGTTGAGAGTAATACAAACACGTAGTGCCTAAACCATTGAGAAGGATTGTGTGTGTGTTTGTTTTTTTTTTTCCCTTTGTATCACGGTTGTAACCGAGGAGAAGGAGGAGAACAGGAAGCGTGAGGCAGGAGAGCGGAGACGAAGCGAGTGTGTAGTTTAAGGAGAAGGAGAGAGTCACTCCGGTGGCTGTGTGCTGCGGTTTGTTGTGGGCAGAACCTCCTCCGCATCCTGTAATGTGGGGTTCTAGTAAAGCCAGAGGAGACGCCTGGGCTCGCCGATCACCCTGCTCCTCTGGCTGTGTCAGCACAGAGAACTCTCAGCTTTAATCAGCCGATTACGCCCTCTCACACCTCCTCAGCTGCACCAGCACACACACACACATGCATATACAAACACATACACACACACACGCACTCACTCACACACACACACACACATACATATACAAACACATACACACACACACACACACACACACACACGTACGAGGTAGCAATATGCTTCACATGAGGTGAACTTACACTTAAAAATGATGACCTAGTGCTGTTTTTACCCCCTCCTGTGCATCCGTGCGTGCATATGTGTATTGGTGGCAGTGTGTTTACTGTTGTCAAAGTGATTTGGCTGGACAGAGACATGACTCACACACAGGGTGCTGATGAGATGAGAAGGTTCTGAATTTGATTACCCAGATTTCATACTCTCAAATTAAAACCCCCCTCTGTGTGTGTGTGTGTGTGTGTGTGCGTGTGCGTGTGCGTGTGCGTGTGTGTGCGTGCGCACACGTCGCTGCCAGATCTGCTGCCGTGTGATTTTGGCCTTTCAGTGTGTGTGTTTTATGTAAAGTGATACCGGGTAAGCTAAATGTTGCCTGGTCTGTTACCCTGGCAGTAGATTAACTCATTTATACATGACAGAGCACAGCTAATCCTACAAACTCTTTTTTTCTCTTCCAAGGCAAACACACAGATGTGGCTGCCGGTTTATTTTCGAAGCAGCTGGTGGAGAAACATCACGTGTTTACGTTTTGGCATGTATTTAAACATTTAAGGCATATGGCCAGTATAAAACATTACAGCGACAGACATGGTCCTAACCAAACAAGTTATAGCTTCATCTCAGATGTACTTCAGATAGCCACATCTGTCCCTCTCATTTATTGATACCAGTTGGATTCGATGCTCGGCTGTTCGAAATGGAGTCGACGGAGTAAATGAAGACGCTGTTTTGTCACAGAGAGAAAGGGCCCCTTTGTCTTTCTTTATCTTTTTCTTTTTCTTTTCCTTTTACACAGCTAGGTGATGTAAAATAAGGTTGGCGAACTCTTATGTCGTAGACTGTCCACTGCTGAAAGCATTGACAGTTAGGATTTTTGAAAGGAGCGTGTTTATTGTTTAACCTATTCATACAAGTTGTGAGTGAATGCAGTACTAAAACCTGGGTAGAGGGAGTTGTTGAAAATAATTGTGCCTTCATGGTCATTTTGTTTTTACGTTTGTGTGTGTTTTTTGAATTTGAATTTGGTTGGTTTTGTGTGATGTTTTAGAGTGACCTCGTGCTGTCCTCGCTGGGTTTGGTTTGAATATGTTTTTGGATGTCGAACACATACCTCTTCCCTCTGGAGCGCTCCTTAATATTTTCCATTTAAAACTCAATTTGTTTCTCTCAGTATAAAACACAGTCAATTCAAAAGTCAGTCCCAGCTAGAGTTCTGGGTTTTTGTTTGTTTTTGGGGTTTTTTTTCCTTTTTGGATTGTATTTTGGTACTGTTGACTGATTGGTTCTCTTCCCTGTTTGTGTGTGTGTGTGTGTGTGTGTGTGTGTGTGTGTGTTTTACTCTGTGTATCCAGTCTGTGGTGAAGACAGGCCGTCTGCTGATCAGCCATGAGGCTCCGGTAACAGGAGGTTTTGCTGCAGAGATCAGCGCCACGGTGCAGGTGAGTCTCTCTCTCTCTCTCTCTCTCTCTCTCACAGTCTCTCACACGCACACACACACACACACACACACACTCAGTCTCTCTCCCTCTAAGTAGTCCTCTGTGACAGTTTTAATGGCCTATGAATCATTTCAGTCTCTTCAAATGTATTTTTAACCTGTTTACTCAAACCTCATAAATGTGACATTCAAAGGGCTCACCATGTTTGGACACAACAAATGAACTGCAATATTAATACCCCAAAACCAAAATACTTTGAAATTATTGTTCATTTCTAGAGGATTAATAACACGTTGAAAGGTTTGTGAATGAAAGCGGCTGTAAAATAATCACAGCTTTGCCTTGATGTTGTTTCGGGGTGAGGTTTACGAGTAAAACCTTTGACTGCAGATTTAATAAATGCAAAAACAGACCAAAAAAAAAAAAAACACTGGCTCGAGATGCTAAGTGCAGAGATTTTGATCAAGCTTCTGTAATCGACTGTCAGAGCTGATTGAACTTGCTGTCCAAAAAAAAAAGCCACATTTCATTAGCCACTCAAAACGAGTCGAGAGTCTTGTTTACCCTCGTTGTCACGTCACGTCCCGTCATGCCTCGCAGGCGTCCGCACAGTGAGGGTGTGTTTTGGTTGCCGATTTTTTTCTGTGCCGGGCAGCTATGAGTCACCCAGGAACAAGCGTCTTTTTTTTTGGCGTGGCTAGTGTGGTGGTGATAGTGTGACAGGGCGGAAAAAGGCACCAAAAATAAAGCTTTTAACAGGAAGGTGTTGAGTGAGTATTCGAGGGACAAACTACTTATAACCGTGGTAATTCTCACTAATCATTACACCAATCTGCAAAAAAAACAACAGCATCTAAGTACAACAAGAGAAGCCGTGTCGCTCTGGTCCTTTACGCGCACAAACAGTGAACGACGCAGAGCCCCTGCGCAGCTTTTAATGACCCGCTTTAAGGACACCGCATTAAAGGAAACCTTGGGAGTCGTGTTTTTTGGGGGGAAAATTAGAAACTGGTGTTTTTAGTTTCTTTTTTTTTTGGGGGGGGGGGGGACGAACATTCCCCCTCGAAAGAAACTCTCTTTGTCCTAGCGTCTAAGTCTTACAGCGACTTCGCCGAGTCTGGGAAGGAAGAAGAGGGGTCGTGTTGTTTCTGGAACCGGACGGCTGGAACGCGGTGGGCTTTCAGGTCGGTCTAGTCGTTCCTGGACACCTCAGTGGAAGAATGGGATGGTTCTCTGTCAGCTGGAATGGGAAGAGGGATGAAAGCTGACTTGCTACGCCTAACCTTGGCTATTCTGATTCTGCGTGCTCTGTGCCATTCATTGGCCTTAGCCATACGCCACGAGGCGCTGAGTGTGTGTTCCTCTCTCTGGCCTGCGTGTCTATGAACTTCGAAACCCAGAACATCTTGCCACATATCGTGGAGCAGATCCCCCTGTGTATTGGTTCTCACCGATTGGCTTTTTTTTTTTTTTTTAGTTTATCTCACACACACACACACACACACACACACACACAGAGCAGCTGTGATAAAACATATAATCATACCTTTTTTTTTTTTTTTAAACCTTTTTTTTCTTTTAAACTAAATGACCTGGATAATGCATTATATTAAACCACATACAGCAACACTTGCTCACTGCCCCCCCTTCCCCACACACACACACACACACACATACATACACACGCACTTGTACGTATTTATTATCCTGAGAAGTTCTGTGGAATCTTCCTCTGTGTGCTCTCTGAGTCCGTCGTGAACAGATGAATCTCGGGCGTGCGTCACACGCTAACAGACAAACTGCGGAGAGCAGACCCACCCCGGCTTTTACGGGCACCGAAATGCCTCATTCCGTCCTGTCCTCCTTGGTATTTCCAGGGCTATAGGCTTGTAATCTGAATGAGTTTGGAATGTAGCATTAAACTACAGGAGAACTCCGTCACGCCAAGCTGCGGCGGACAGCGTAGCATCAAAGTTTCTCAGCTCTGCCCCAGCTACAGTCGGGCCAGTTGAGGATAAAGGGCTTTAGACCGTAAATGCCTGTAGAATCAGAACCAGAGTGTATATGTGTGTGTGTTTGTGTGTGTGTGTGTGTGTGTGTGTTTACGTGGAAGGAATACGGGTTGAGCGCTGTTTCGGACCTTGTACCTTTTTTTTTTTTTTTTACTGTAAACCTTTTCATCCCCCCCCCCATCCTCCCATCCCTCATCCCTTTTTTGCATTCCATTTGAGAGACACACAAATCTTCCCTTCAAAGGGATTGGTTTAATGGAAGAAGCCTGTTGTGCATTTTGAGGAAGCCATTAAAATTAGGTTTGGGCATTGGTACAGTGAAACTGGTGGACTTATCCCAGCATCTGTAACATGACAAACCGCCATCCCCTGCACAGACAGCTGGGAAATCAGAAGTTAGTTTAGTTTGAGCTCAAAAAAAAGGAAAAGGAAAAAAAAAACCAGTCATGCCCATCTCATATTTCTTTTTTTCTGAATCATTTGTGATACAGAGGTAGTTCCTACTACGAGCTGGTACCTGTTTTAACCTGTCCTTTTCGCTTGACCTGTGACCTATTCCGTTTTTGAGAAGTTCACCATTTGTGGGGTAAAAGTGCATACAATCAAAAGTTCAAGTACTGTACTCTCTGTGTGTGTGTGTGTGTGTGTGTGGGTGTGGGTGTGTGTGTGTGTGTGTTTTTGTTTTTAAGAAGTAATGACTCCTCTGTGCGCTTTTGATTCGTGACATTCTCGACAAACTGAAAGGCTACGCTACCACGAACATTTTTCAGCAACTTGAGCATTGAATCCAATCACCCGCACACATCACCAAAACATCGTAATTGTTTCCTGAAATGTGTGTCATCAAACTGGACTTTGAAAGCTTGTTTATGAGTCATAGGAATGGGAGTTGGGATACTGTTATGCCTTTCCCAAATCCAGACACTCTCCTTCATTGACATAATAACTTTTTAGAGCTGGTAAATCAGTGGTTAGTCCTAGAAAACTACCAATACATGTCACCAAGAACTCACACCCCGCTGGTTGAAACCGAAGCTGACTTTGTCATCTTACGGTCGCTAACGTAGCAACGAGTCCTGGCTAAAACAAAATTCCTTTTACCATTTGAAGTAACGTTTTCATTCAGTGCCCTTCAGAAAGACTCTGAAACGTTTGATGTCATCAAGGGTTACGTGTCGGTCGGAAGGTTCCAGAAAGTGGCTAGCTTTGTCCGAAGCGGTCCTCTCTGCCTATGAGGGAGGCAGCCCTCGTATTGTCTTTCTTGGCTCTTGTGACCGGTGATGTTTGCCATTTCCCTGTCACTGTACTCTCCAATCTGTGGGTGTCACTGAAGGAAATGTATTTCTTTCTGACAGTAGAGCAGTTGAAAATATGTACAGAGCAGCAGATTGAAGCTTTCAAACGATATTTTTAAATTACGCCTGGACGCTAGGCCCTGCCATGTTGTCATATTTTTTTTTATGCTGACATTAAAGTATATTGAATATAATGATGCGCTTCACATAGACAAACACTGATTTGAGTGAAACTCGAGTTGTGTTGGAAGCGTTGTCTGCCGGCAGTGGGTGTCTCAATACCACACTGTACTTGTCTTTTGCCAGTAAATCTTCCAGTAACTGTATGTTGAAATGTGCTTCTTTTTTTTTTTAAATTTATTTATGTGTTTATTTATTTATGTTTTTTAATCACTGCAAATGACTCACGAGAGCTCTTCCATTAAAGACTACACACACACACACACACACACACACACACACACACAAAAAAAGCCGTAATTGACACAAAAAAAAAGACCACAAAGAGGCGAGAGGTAGCCTTTGTCCAGACGCCACGCTGTACCAGTGCAGGCTCAGAGACAACGTCTCTATCTCATATCAGTACATAAAAAACGATATTATGTTTTCATAATCTACAAAGCATACATGTGTTACGCTTTACCTCTGAGTCCTGGAATTCAGATCCCTTTACGTCTCCATCCAAGCTGGAATACCAGCGTGAGACTTATGATTCATGTCTCAGCGCTGGGTCGGAGTCAGCGGACGTTCTGTATCCATAAAAAGCAACATGCAAAAAAAAAAAGAAAAGAAAAATGTAAAAAAAAAAAAAAAGTGATGTATAGGCCATCGGAGATCACAGAAATTGCATTTTTCATCTTGGAAATAGTTGTCAGTTAGAAATTGGAATGAATTTTTTTTTTTTCCAGACAATGTAAATGAGCTGGTGCGTAGGGAAAACGGTGAGACATAAACCAGAGGTTTTTATCGATAGCCTGTGTAACTTCTCATTAATGCCTTGATTGCTCCTGCCTGTAAAGTAAACACATGTTCTCAGAGACCTTTATAGCTAATCTTGACCAATCCTGTGTTTAGATTTCCGGTGCCCAAAACCTTCAGGTTGTAAATATGCTAACTTTTCAGCAATTTTGCAGAGAAACAAAATAAAAATCATATAAAACACTGTCGCTTTGATGCTGTTGTAAGCTTTTCGTTGGACAGGGACACAAGACAGATTTCTACATGGTTTTCCATGCAGCTCTGTTTTCACAGCATCCTGTATGACCTGAGGGAGCTGCTTAGATGCTTAGATAAGATGTTGAATTGTGTACGTCTTGTGTGTGTGTGGGTGTGTGTGTGTGTTAGGGTTAGGGTTAGGGTTAGGGTTAGGGTCATCCTGTATGACCTGAGGGAGCTGCTTAGATGCTTAGATAAGATGTCGAATTGTGTACGTCTTGTGTGGGGGGGTGTGTGTGTGTGTATATGTGTGTATGTGTGTGTATGTGTGTGTGTGTTAGGGTTAGGGTTAGGGTCATCCTGTATGACCTGAGGGAGCTGCTTAGATGCTTAGATAAGATGTTGAATTGTGTACGTCTTGTATGTGTGAGTGGGTGTGCGTGTGCGTAAGCGTGGGGGGGGGGGCTGCATTAAAACGCACTCACCTCCTAGGCTTGATCACGACTAATTACCGAGGCCATGGGACTTGACTCAAAGGTGTGATACAGCACAAAGAGCAAGGTTTACAAAGGGGAGGAGGGGTCGGGGGGGGGGGCTTCCCGCACAATGATTGGCCGTGTCCATGCACTGTGCGAGAGAAGAGCACAGGCAAAACACATTCCAGACATCCATCCCAATCCTCCACAAACCCATAAAAAAAAAAAAAAGAAAAGAAAAAAACCCCAAAATCAATTTCTCCCCAGACCTGCTTTGGCAGAGGAAAAAGACTTGACTGTATTAGTCAGTCCAATATGATTTTCTGTAGTCTTAGGCGTCCTGGCTCAGCAATGCTAACAAGCATCCAACTTGCATCTTCTGGACTTTTTGTGTTTTGTTTTTACAGGCCATGAAACGAGGCGACGCACAAAAGGCTCACTCATGGAGCCCGGAGTTCTTTTCGCCTCAGCCAGAAACAGGAGAATGTAGCCATGTTATGCAGGAACTGGACCAAAAACAGGCTTATGTTTATGTGCCGTTCTCTTGCTTCGTTTTCGATTGTTCGACCGTCGGGGGTTTCTGGTAAACGAAAGAAACAGTTCCTGGACAAAGAAATGATGGATCTACTGACATGCGTATTTATTTAGATTTCATTTGGAACGGTGGCTAGGGTCTTGTGTTACTTTGGCTTTGGGAAGACCATTTTATGGTTAATTAAAAAAAAAAGAAGAAGAAGAAGAAGAAATCAGACTTGGAAATACCTATTCTGCCTGGGTAGTCTGAGCATGATTGAGTCTGACAAAAGTCGTACCGAAGTCTTGTCTCAATCTGGTGTTTTGTGAAGATCTCCCGGGGTGCTTGTTGTCTGAGCGTCTCCTGTAGCACGGCTGCTACGTAGGATAAAAAAATCGTACCGTGACATGACTGACTGTTCTTTGCGCCCCTGCCAAAGCTTTGGAAACAGAAGAAAAAGGACACGTCACTCTTTCTCAATCTCCAGCCTCTTTAGAAACCCATTCTTGGTTGGTTTCAAATCTATCTGTCATTCTCTGACTATTATTGCCATGTGTGTGGGGTGTTTTTTTTTTTTTTGGTTTTTTTTTGAGGAAAAATAATTTCTGTACACTAGTAGTGACACTTCAGTGATTGTTGCTTCGGCTGCTTTGACTCTGCATGAACATTGAGGTATCACTCTTAAGACTGACTGAAACTGGCCTTTTCTTTTCTTTTTTTTTTATTTTCCACAGGAGGAGTGCTTCCTCAATCTTGAGGCTCCAATCACAAGAATTTGCGGTTATGACACACCCTTTCCTCACATCTACGAACCTTTCTACATCCCCGACAAGTGGAAGTGCTTTGACGCCGTCAAAAGGATGATCAACTACTGATTCTCAGGTAAGAACGAACAGTGATAACCTGACGAAATCCGCCCGTGAGGTTTTTTTTTGTTTTTTTTTTGTCCACTCACCTGAACGTCACTTCTCCAATTGACGCAAAACTTGGACGACTGATGTTTCTCTGCTTCAAATGAAGTTTTCCAACCCAAAGTTGCCAATCTGTTCATATCTTAATGAAGTCAGCCTGGCTTGAATACATTTTTTTTTTTTTTTTGTATGCGTGTGTGTGTCTGTGTGTCACACTGACATTTTGGTTGTTTCCCATAACAACCCATTGCATTCTTTTTACAGCCTTGGCTGGATTCCCTGAGAAACTGATGAGTAATGTGAGCTCACTAAGCTGTCTCGCTGCTCTCTCCTGGTCTGGAGATTTTAATCCCTGTTTAATTGTGTATGTTATATTGAGCGCAAGTCATAAAAAAAAAAAAAAAAAAAATGGAAAGATGGAGAGCACAGAAGGAAGGAGTTACTAAGTCCTTCAGTTTTGAAGAAGTTAATTGAAGTTTCTGTGAAGTTATTGCAGCCTGTTTTTTTTTTTTTTACTGTGTCAACTGATACGTGAACAAAGTGGCATCAAACTTTTATTTTTTCGCAGATTCAGTTTACCGTTATATATCAAGTTTTATAAGTCTATCAGCAGCTAGACTTGATTCAAGGTTTATTTTAATTCAAAGCATTTTTCTTGATTCCCCCAACCCCCCCCCCCCCCTCACCCCGCTGATTTTGCTGATATTTTATTGTGTTCCATGATAAACCGTTACTTTACCATTAACAAGTTTGGATCCATCCCTTGAGAGACTGATGAATAATATTCACTGAACGTTTTTTTTTTTTTTTTTTTTGGGCTGCTTTCTCTCATCCTGAAGATTTAAATCTCTGCTTAATTGGGTGTCATTTTAGAGCACCACTCGTTAAAAAAAAAAAACGACAGGGAGAGAAAAAGTGCGTCGAAGGAAGGGAGGGAGTGAATCTATAAATCTCTCGAGTCTTGTGAGAGTCAGTTAAGATGAACTGTGAGTGGGAGTCACTTCTTTCTCTCTGACTCCTCTCTCTGTTCTCACTCCCTTGACGTCTCTTCATGTTTTTTTTTTTCCACTTTGTAACGGTTTACATCTTTTGTGCAAGACAACTTTACTGTTTGTTCTGAAAAGATTCAGGGCTAATATTCAGTACGTACCCTCCTTTTCCTTTACAGGACATGAGGACCTTGAACCAGTCCTGTCAGAGATCTCTTCATCATCCAACCAATCAGGTTGCTGCCTCTAGAAAGGACCTTGCATAAACAGACTGTTACCTCTCACAGACATGGACGATAACCACAGACAACATCAGCCATCAGCTGAGCTGAATTCAGTTCTCGAAACACTAACGTATATCTTTGATGGATGCTCTGCCGTTATAGCTATTAGCAGATTTTGTCTCTCTCTCTTCCAGATAACTGTGTCAACACATTTGTGGGGGGGGTTTTTTCCCTTTGTTTGCTGTCTTTATTCTCCTTAGCTGAGGTATGTGTGGTTTGTAAGTAAATTAAACTGATTGGCTTTGCTGTGAAACATTGACTTTGATGGTTCTGCTGTTACTTGGAGACCAAGACCTTCACACTCTCTCTCTCTCTCTCTCTCTCTCTCACACACACACTCACACACACACACACATGGTTTTCCATGGACAGTGTTAATCGTTTGAACAATATTCTAACTTATAGCTCTGTTGTGAAATTAGTCACAGGTTATAGGATTTTCCTACACGTCTTTTTCTCGCTGGTTCTCAAACCGATTGATTGACTCAACCTTCTTTCGACTTTTAAGTATTTTCAAACCACGCAGAGCTACCACGTGGATAAACTTGTCGAAGGTTACTGGAAACAGAATTATTTCACCACACTGAACTTCCAACCTAATGAGTAATTGTAACTAATTGATAAGTTTAGATGATCTTTTGGGCTTTTGCAACGTGGCCGTTAGGGTTCGGTTATTAGGATTTATTATCAACATTTGAAGCAATGGAAACAGACACTGCCACGTCCAACCTCACTTCCATTCAGTCCTGACTCATTAGTGAAAAACCTGTGTGTAATTACCGGGGGAGGGGGGGGGGGGGTCATGCTTTGTTGAATGTGTTTGTAAACCTTAAAGCGAAAAAGCGGTATATTTCCTGTTAATCCACTTCAAGGTACAGAATCCTCTCTTTAAAAACCGGTGTTAAATAAAATTTTGGAAAAATAGCAGTTTGTTTTCATCTAAATGTTTGTGGGGGTTTTTTTTTTTGGTTGTTTTTTTTAGTAAAACACTTTACTAAATGTTCCCGTAAAGTTATTACTGAAGTTGTTTATTTCATAGCTCTTAACTGATTAAAGCAAAGCAGTTTACTTTTGTTTGCACACTGAAATGAGATCAGACATCAGGCGTTGCAGTTTTATCAAAACCGTGATTACATCAGGGGTTTTTTTAATGCCGAATTTGTTTTTGTTTTGTTTTTGTTTTTTTTGTATGCCATGACATGTGTGTTGTGTTCTTGCACACGTGGAACATCTCACAGATCGGGCTGACCTTGCAGTTTCTCACACTGACCACACACAGAGACTGACTTGTGTTTGAACATTCACACTGGCCTTGTCTTCCGCTGAAGCGGATCCTGACGTTTGCTGGCGCGGACTGACCATGCACACCTCCTGCTTAGCCCTCAGTCTGACCAGATCAGGGAGGACAGTTGCGTTTCGAAATAAGTCCACGCATGTGTGTATGTGTGTAACTTTTCCACAAGTATGACTTGCCCTAGTACCTTGGAATAGTCGTACATTGGATGAAAATTCCCTGGCTTGTCTGAGATGCGGTAACGTATCTTATGGATAAGCAGAACACTGTGGGTTTGTTAAACCTGCGTTTTCTCCACCAGTGACGTGACAGACTTGGCTTATGCTGTCTTTTTTTTTTTTTTTGGCCTTTGCTTCACGAGACCGCAGGTACAGATTCGGGACCTGCGCTGTGAAAGAAGCAGAGCTGACAATGCTTTGGGTAGAGCCAATGAACTGACAGCTGACACTGTTTGGTTTCATGGACACGTTTTAGCTGAAACGTTACATTTGAAATTTTGAGTTTGGACATATGTGCACGTGAGTAAGGACTCAAATTAGTCATCTTCCAAAGAGATCTCATCCATTCGTCCATCCATCTTAGATTCAAAACCACAAATAGCATCTGCGTAGTTTATTTTAGATGTATTTGTACTTTACTCTTCTTCCTTTGACTTCCGTCTGCTCTCTGAAGTATAAAAAAGCCTTTGTTTTAGTTGTTGACCAAGAACCTATACTCAAGTCAAATGCAGACATTTTAGCAAGCATTTTAACGTACATTCTGAGAAAACGGAGCCTTAGGTTTGTGATGGTTTATGGCAGTGGGAGAAGAAGTCATTCTGCATCAAACATTACCAGCAAACAAACAGACAGTATTTTATCACCCTCCTCACCTCAAAAAAAAAAGGCAAACCTTTATCACATCACATCCCTGATAATCACCAAATATTCACTAACCTCATGTAAACTTTTGGAGATGGTTCTCGGCGCTTTAAGGTTTCCACAACCACCACCACGACGCCGGGGATGAAATATACAGATAAAATAGTATCTGTCATTTTGGTTTAGAGAGAAAACAGGGGCTCTGACCGCTGTGGTGAGACCGTCCCTCCCTTTGGGCGTGGCAACAGAGATGACCTCTGGCTTACAGGGTGATATAGCATCCTGTGTCATTTAGGCACTATATATACATCGAAATGAAAGCAAGCGCAAAAAGATTCGCTCTGGGAGGCCTTCAGAACTCTTCCCAAACCTCTTCTACCGAAGGGGGGGGGGGGATGGTTCATCCTGTGGTTCCTCTGCCATTAATTTTATCTGTTTTTTCTCTCTTTTTTTTTCTATCCTGTCTAGTTGGTAGCCTTTTTTTTTTTTTTTTTCCAAAAAAACACTTTTTTTAAAAATTGATTTCAGCCTCATGGTTCACCCCACGGTCACACAGATTTATCCAACAGTCAGGAACTGTTACATTTTAGAGGAGAGAAAATTGCTAAATGTGTCTACTTTTTAATCAGAAGACAAACCAACTATTTTATAAAATATGTACCACTGGAACTGTGTGGGGGGGGGGGGGCGTTCAGTAGGGGATAAGGCAGGGAAACATCCTGGACAGGCTGTCAGTCCATCGCAGACTTTGCATAATCCAACTGTCCTAAATCATCTCCACACAGATCAATGAAGATTTTTTTGTTGGATGAATGTGTGTAATTGTCTCATAACTTAAACACTTTTAAATGATGGTTTTAGATTTGCAAACGTAAAGTTATACATTTGAGAATGCTGTGTGCGTCTATGCGTGGAATGCTCGTAGACACAGCTGCACACACGTTTTGTGTAGGGAACACGTGTGAGGCTCTTTTGGCCTGAGGCCCAAGTTGTGAAACGAGGATTTCCAAGGTGGTTCTGCCATGGAATGCTCACACCTCCTTTTTGGGCCTTCTGCAGATCGATGAAAAGCATCCAAAACCTCACTCCTTCCAGGTCCACCACCTCAGACACGCACACCCATGTATGTTCTCTGTCCCTTGTACAAGTCTAAGTTTAGGGTCCTGTTTAAAAATCAGGACAAGCTTGTGTCCATACAGAAGCCTCTTTGGACTGAACAAGTTTGGAAAGCTCTTGTCATCAAGGATTCTTCCGTAGTATGTAAGTCCTGCCATAGTAGTATCGTGTCCTTGAACGACCTTTTGGGGAAACAAGGTCAGAAACGAGTCGATGAAGCAACTCATCCTGAGCATCATCTTGTGTTCTGTCAATAGCACCTGTATTAATGTAACCAACTAAAAAAGACATTAAAATCAAAGGCGTTGAAGGGTTTTGGAACACCAGGCATAAGATGAGTTTGCAGGAGCAGCTGTGCCTTCTGGCAAAGAAAATGGATGCTCTCAGATCCCAGTCCAACCCAGGCCACAGACGTTTACACTTCACTCTTCCCCAAGAGAGGTTTTTTTTTTTTTGTGACTTTCCTGCTCTCCCTTTATTCCATGGCTCCTCCAACCTCCACATGGGGCTTCTGGAAGCTTCCAGCTCTGTGGTAGAAAGCAGCGTAGAGACAGTAACAATGGAAAATTGGTCAAATCTCTTTTTTTTTAATAATCATTTCCTTGAAATAGATGAGTGTGGTGTAGAAGTGTGGAGAAATGCAGAGGAAACTTTGTGTTCATTGAGCCGTCTATTTTATAAAGTAATACCAGCTCTAGTTGTTAGGAAAGAGGCTTCCAAGACCTTTCGGCGGGAATCTACATTCAAACGGACCACCAACAAACATTCAAAGGCAATGTTATATCAAGTATTTAAAGGAAATAAACAAAATAGACATTTCTCAGAATTGTTCCCAGTTTCTCCTTGCTTGTTTTCTTGGTAAACTGTTTTGTCATACATTGATTCAACATTAGATGTGCTTAAGAAGGTTGTGTAAGCATTTTTGTCTATCTCTCTGTTCAGTATCCAAAGACACTTTGGAACGCGTCAGTCCACTGAAGGGTCATAAGAAGATACCGTAGCACCTGCGAGTGGGAGAGTAGGTTCTACGGCTACACTTATTTGAGTTTGAGACACGCTTATCCCCGTTTTTAGACAGCTATTCCGCTCCCATGCATCACATCTGTTTGCGTGAGGCAGTTGCTGATGCTAACAAACGGTTGCTAAGGAGAGACCGAAAAACACTGGTCAGAGGGTAATTTAGCCGACAGCTGGACAGAACAATTGTTTATGTTCGAATGTCATCCTGTTAGAGACAGAGGGCAGCTCTGTCTAATGTGACGTAAGTGGCACTAATTGCATGTGGCAACGAAATCATTTCCAGCGCTAATTTAGGGATCCTTTCATGTAATGCACCAGCGCTCGAGCCTTTGCTAACAAGGTATGTAAGGTTTCCTGTCGCTATGAGGTGGCTGGGAGCAGGGCCGGCGTGCATGACGCCTGGGCCTGGGACAAAATTATTTCAGCGGGGCCTCCACCCGCACCCCCACCCCCACCCCCACCCCAATGAGCGAGGATCACTCTCTTTCTCTCCGGGACAACTTCCCCCGGTTGTCCCCCTGCCCCAGAGGCCGGGCCTGGCTGGGAGTCATGGATCAGGGAATGGTTCGTTCCTGACAAGAACTGCACGTGCATTGTATAGGCATAGAACAATATGCGTGACATCTGTATGTAAGAGTCAGGGAGGAGGTGGGGAAAAAAAAAGACAGGCAGGAAATCACAGGATTAAAAAGTGTCTGCAGATCTGAGCTTTAATGAGATTTGAGGAAACTGAGATGACCTCATCGTATGGGCTAATATGATGCAATAAGTCTAAGCTGAGAACGCTTTTTGCCTACAAACCTTTGCAGGGTCTGAAATGTCATTAGACAGACTTGAAAATAAAAAGCAAGTATGACTGCCTTGAAATGCTCTTGAACTCTTTCATTTCTAAATGATATGTTGGCTCTGCACCTCGGTGGAGCAGTGAATTTTATTGTTTCTGCCTTTTGATATTTGGTGTTAATGCCAGTTCCTCATGTCATGCTTCACAAACTGCAGAAATATTTATGCAGATTGGGAATCAGACACGTTAAAACAATAGAGCGTTTGCAGGTGTGGATGTGTTGGTCTGAGTTTTAAAGGGGAAGAAATTGTCTGCCTCATTTGCATTGGGGTTACCAACCTCGTACATTTATGGACAGTCTGTAAAAACTTATCTTAATTTCATCTAGGTGATAAATCCTGTAAAAATGCACTGTTACTACTGCTTCTGCCTTCACTAAATTTCTGACTGCTGTCAAACTTTCCTCATAGTTTGAGTTTCTATCACAGTTTTGAACATTTTTCTACTGAAGCTGTATGAAGAATGTAGATAGGTCAGTGTGCCTGACAGTCAAAAGTGTTAACCAATCAAAAACAACACGGCTAGTATCAGCCAAGATGCCGCTATTGATCAGTGCGTGGACTTGGATTCCCCTGTCCCCTTATTTTGTGGAGAGACACTATTTCCCACTCTTTCAAGGGTCTCTATGAGCCAGTCTGCTTTACCTCGTAGCACAGAGAAGGTAGAATGTATGTTCTCTCAGACGAACCTGATAAAAACTGACATGAGAGATCTGCTATCAACAGAAATCCTGAATGGGATATTGTCTGTGAAAACAAGGGTGAAAGACAGCCAAAGATTCCAACCCACCGAACCGATGATAAATATGGAAATGTTAACGTGTATGACCATATAAGCCCGCAGAGAAGCTCTGTGCCATGGAGTGAGTGTTTATTCTATTTTATTTTATTGTACTTTCACACTTTTAAGACCAAAATAGAGCTGTCAGTAAAAAATACAGCATGTCCATAAAAAATAATCCCAGTTTAGGCAGTCATGTCAGTACAACAACAAATTTATGGTTGGCAGCCCTGGTTTGCGCGTCCTGTTCTGACTTCTGTTAAAATGCCGCTGTAGTTTAAGACTTGACTATATAAAATTCTCTCCTGAATGCATATTTTCTTTGAAATTAAATTTGTCTGGGCCTGTGTCAAAGCTTTTTTTTTTTTCCCCCATTTGAGTTTCTATCACTCTCCATCACCATTTAAATGCTAACAAGACCGCATCCAGAATCGAACAACAAATCTATCATTGGGCGCCAGAGGTAGTTTGGAAGGGTTGAACGGACTGGAATTTGAGTGAGGAGTGGCGGTGCGTCATTTCAGGTCAATTGAGGGAAAAAGTCTACGAAAGAAAAGGATTCTCTTCTTTTTTTCTTTTTTTTTTTTCTGGTACTAAGTCAAACAAGCGATCATATCAGGCCTGGACGTAAGACAAGTTCTTGCAACGTCTCACAATTCCTGTGCTTTCATTCCTGACAAGATTTCAGGGTACTTTTGATGAAGTATGGAAATAAGGGGTAATATGTTTAAAAAGAGAGAGACAGAGAGAGAGAGAGAGAGAGAGAGTGAGTGAGTGAGTGAGTGAGAGAGTGAAAAAGATAAAATGGGAGAGAGGAAAAACGGAGAGAATCGGATGTCACTTGAAGTTATTAATACATGTGGAAATCATTTTTAGGCAATATATTCTCATGCATTTCAAAACCAAGAGATGAGACTGCTTGTAGAATCTTATTTGATGGTATGGGTTTTTTTTTTCTTTGTGGATGCTTGAGACTTGAATTCATCATCTTTTAAATTAAATTGCACTTGTACATTCAATAGACTAGACACGTTTATTAGGCCAGCATGTTAAGACAGACCCTTCTCTGTGGCTGATTTTTTGGTGCAGTTGGACAGCTGGTTCTAGACACTGTGACTCTTATGAGGGCTGTCTCTGTCATGTTTTCATTTATCTATAAAGCAACAACACAGTTCTGCTCTCTCTTTTTTTTTTTTTTTTGTCGGGGTTATCGTTTTAAATCAAACAAACTAAAATGTCTTTTGTGGTCATTATAACAGAAATGGACTTACTAAACTTGTTTATTGGTTTCCCTATACAGAATATTGCACGCTTTTAAAGATCAGAGCAGAAACAATCTAAATGAAAGAAAACAACTGTCAAATACATTAATGAAGTGTGGATATTACAACAACTAACTGTAATATTCTTTGTTTTTGATATAATCTATGCAAATTTCTCCAGCCCGCTCGAAACATTACGAGAACCACAGAATTTCCGTCATATGAAAATTATCGGTGAACTGAAGATAAACTAGAGCCAAGGATTAGTTTAGGCCTGAATTTGAAAATTGACTGGCATTTACTCTGAGAGAAGTCTACAGGAACAAAGTGAAGATAAACGTCCGTCGAGCCACAAAGGAGTAGCAACACCCATTTAGGATGGTGGTTAGAACAGAGATTTTCCTTTTTTTTTTTTTTTTTTTTTTTTTTGCTGCAAAAGCAAAGCTTCAGTAATCTAATCTATTACTAGTTCTCTGTGGTCAAAAGACTGTTGTATGAGAACACTCACTCTCTGCTTCTGAGATCTGCCACAAATAAAGGCATCCGCTTTGTTCCTGCTTTAGAAACAGAAGAGGGAGGCATTTAGCACTGATGACTAAACTTTTAAAAGCATGTTTCTCTTTTTTTAAGGGGTTATTTATGGAGTCTCTGGTGTGTTGAGAAAGTGGAAAAAAAGACTGATCTGGTCTCTCTTAGAACCATCCTACACCAAGACAGATGTAGTTAAAATTCTCCTGGCCTTTCCCTGTCCCCCCCCCCATTCCCTCCAATTCTCTCCCCACTGTGTAATAGAGACACCTGTAATTCAATGAGTGTTTCCAGTCAAAACACTTACATAAACAGAGTTTAAAGAGTATAGACTCAAATAATCCATTACAGGACTTAAAATTTTATTTATACGCACACACACACACACACACTCACACAGATGATGATGTACGTCTGTTTTTACGTGACCCTGTTCCATCTTTCACATGATTTTTTTTTTTTTTTCATTTTCATTTGTTTTGTTTTCATATATTTAGCTTTTCTTGATGCTAAACGCTATGCCCAGCTGGGAAAGGCAGTCTCTAATTAGAACAGTAAGAAATACATATTTAGAGCTCTGTGTGGCTTTTGAGAAACTATAGTTAAGGGCTGAGAGAGGGACAATGAAGGGAAACAATGGCTGCAAGAGAAGACTGTTATATTTACACAGGAAAATGAACTCTTGTCAGTCAATCAATGGGAAAGAGGATTCATCCGTCTGGGCTGCTCCAGTCTCGCATCGTGTAAGGGCCGCAGCCGGCCAGAGGAAATGCAGCGTATTACGATTCAGGGTCTAGATCGTCGTCCCGGGTTCAAAATAGCGTTTCTTTCTTTTCTTCGTTTTGAAACGACGCTTTTTGTTTGGCACTAACTAGGTAGCTACAAACACACACACAGCCATCCCTGTACAGCACAATCACCCGCGGCTGAACAATGAGGTGAATATAAGAATATAATATTTCTTCCAAAGTGTTGAGGCGTGTTTCATCAAGCAATATCTTGACATTCCTCTGGGTGATGATTTGTTTATTTGTCTGGCGTAAACTCGGATCTCGGTTCTTGATATGTCCTGTGACAGCTTTGTTCTTTTGTATCTTTCTGACTTCAGTCCTCTACCATCACAATCCTGTCTTCATATCACCAGTGAAGACGCTCTCAAATAATATCATTATATTGTCAACGCCAACGTGGCTTCATGCCGACACCTTCAAACAAATGATCACAATGTCTCTGTCGTTGATGTGTGGAGAGGTTGTATCTTAATTCTTTTACCTCTTTTGGGGGTTTGTGTTTTCTGTCATGACAAGCTCAAGCAGGAAGTGTTGGTGAATTCAAGAGTCATTTACTTTGGCCAAAAGACAGACACTTTTTAAAAGCTTAAACGCCATCGTGATAGATGACTCTGCATGTAGTCTGCGGTTACATATCTAAATTAGAAAGTGGGGAATTTTCTTTTGCCCTGTAATTTGAGGGGATGAATTACTTGTTTTAATATGCATCATTTTAATTTCTCACTGCCTTTAAAGCCATAGAGGAAGTAACTTGGTTCAGACATGACTTGGTATATTTCACTTTTAAAACCCTAGAAAGCTTACAATTAAGCAGCTGTTGATAAATCACATTGACACAAGAGTTTATTTAAATGCTAATGTCTGGTAGGGTTGTAGGCCTATCTTTTTTTTTTTTCTTTTTTTTTTTTCCTGAGGTCGCACATAATATTTAACTCATGTTCCCACCATAAACATGCCATGTGAGACATCACTCAGCGTATAACTAGGCAACCCAGATGCTTGGGCATAAACAGGAGAGTAATTAAGGTCCCGATGTCCTCTGATCTTGTACTAGTATTTACACAGGGGAATGGCATTGGCCAGTATCTCCTCCTTGTGCACAACGCCAGCATCCTTCATCAAGGATCCACGCCCAGTCCAGACCCGCTGTGTGCGGGTAAATATTTAGGGGGATGGGAATGAGTTGTGTCCCCTCTCTGGTGCCGAGTTATTCAAAGAATGCCACGCTCCCAAAGCTCTAGGACTGGAGCATTACAGCTGTGAGCTTAACCAGTCACTGATTTGCTAACGTGCTATTAGCACTTCTCCATGTTCTCTTGCTTTCCAGAGCTCCCGACGAGACAGGATTAAACATGTCAGTTTGCTCTCGGGGGTCAGAGGTTGTTGTGGAGTTTGAGAAGTAGGAGGAAGAGAGATTGCTATGATGCAAGTGAAGGAAGCAGATGTTGCTCTGTCCCTAGGTGGTCTGCTTTTCAAGATTTATTTAAGGGGAGTATAAAACTGAGGGTCAAAAGTTTAATCTCTTATTTTTTTTTTCTACTAAGTTATTGTTTGTCTCCGAGGCTTCTCTCTAACACTCTCTCTCTCTCTCTCTCTCTCTCTCTCCCTCTCCCTCTCCCTCTCCCTCTCTCCCTCTCTCTCTCTCCTTCTCTCCCTCTCTTTCCCTCCCTCTTTCCCTCTCTCTCTCCTTCTTTCCCTCTCTCTCTCTTTCTCTCTCTCTGTCTCTCTATCTCATTTGTCCTGTTTTACCATTAGTTGCCCCTGGGTCATGCCTCCCCTTCTCTATATGTGTGTCTTTCTATCACTGTTATTGCTGTCTGTTTACTCACCCATACCGCTGAGTTTCCAGCTAGCAGAGCTCCATATCGTCTCAACAAACCTTGTTTGACGCTATCACTAAATACAGCTGCTCTTCTTTTCCCTTTGTTTACAATTCACTTTTAATTTTTCTTGCTCCAGAACTCTGTCTCCCTCTGTCCCCTTTGTTACTGCTTTTTTTCTCTGAGCCATGAATTATGTCTGTTGCTTATGTTGGTGTGATATTAGATTAAGTCCCACGAACCCTGGGATGAAGAAGCTGGTCCGTCTAGTTCCGTGAAAGAACTTTCCATCCAACCTCGTTCAGTGAGTCAGTATCACTGATTAGACAGTAATGAAGACACGAGTTCATTGTGCCTCATCAAAGTAGTCTAGTATCAACATCTGAGTCAGAGCACACGCTTCCACTTCTTCCATTCTTACTCCATGCTGCGTACTCCTTAACGGTTGCCTTTATGGGCTGAATGTGTGTTTTTACACATCACACATATTTTCAATGGTCCTTGTATAAATGTAGTAGCAGTGGCTTACTGGGAAGCTGAGGGTTGCTGGTTTGAATCCCAGGTGTAGCACAGGGAAGATTAACATAGCATAAGGTTGCAGGTTCTAATGCATTTTCTGCTGCTTTTGTTCCCTTTGGTAAGGCACTTAAAATAAATAGGAATTACAGGTTAACAGAGGTCCTTAAGAAGTCAGTTGTGAAAACAGGCAACCCTGCAGAGGTGCTTTACCTCCAATTTTTTGGACTGTTTGGAATCTGGCCATAGACAGACAGATGGTGGTCTTTCTTCCGTGAGATTAGTATTGCATTGTTCAGCCTTGTTCTCAAACCTGTCCTATTTTAAATTATTCACAGTTTCTCAAATGGGGATTTGCTGGTTTCTGTGCTTTCTGTAATGAACAAGGCTTTTAATCGAACTTGATGTTCCAGAACTTTCAGCCCTGCCGAGAGAAATGAAACCCTTGCGTGCAAGACCGTATATCCGGGCCATCACCCAAAACCGTGTTCAGAACTGAAACCCATAATTTACCCCTTTTGATTTATTTCATTGCGTTTCTCCTGGATGGAGGTATTCCTGTTGGTCTGCTCCATGTCATCGATTTTGGCAGAAACATACCCACCCGCTGTTCTGCAAGTATTTTAAGAAGGAAATGGATAGGATGATCTTTGGAAAACTCCTTCAGACCAGCCATCTTCTAGATGCTGTTGGAGAGTGACACCAGTTGAAGATGAGACCAAAGACTTAAACACATTCAGTATATCCAGCATTGGGGATTTATGCCTAAGTTTGGATAGCTGGCAAGTTTTATGTGTCCAAATGAAGGGTCTGGAACACATATGCACTGCGTTTGCAAAGAACATGTAAGGCTGCTCCACACGCAGGAAGCTCAGAGACATTGAGAAATGAATAAAAGAGAACAACGGATCTGTCTGCTGGCGAAGGGTATTGTCCAACATCATCCCATTTATTACTGGTTATAAATGTCACACCTGCCTACCCTTGGGTTGTTACAGACATGTTGGACCAAGTGTCTGACCTCCTGTCACATCGGAGAAAAACTGCCAGTTGAGTGTTGTTTGGAGGAGAGAGCGCTGTGCGTGGATTGGGGAGTAATGTGTTGTTGCTGGAATATCCCGACTGAATTGTCAACTTGAGGATTTATGGGAAGGATATGGGTGGAGATTAGGAGGAAACAGAGGAGCTGGCCAATGGACAGCTGTGGGACTCTGCTGTCAAACTGCTGATGTTCTCGCAGAGTCGGATGCCAGAGAATATACGTGCAACCAAAACAAACGCCAGTCTCTTGTAACGTTGTTGGATTGGGCTAATTACAAAATACCTCTATTATGAATTTGTTTGTAGACTGGGCAAGACTTATTTTTAAGATTGTGATCACAAAGGTGATAATTTGAGAGATGCTGGATGAATGTCCCAAGGTGGTGTCAAATAGCAGCTCACCATTCAAGCGAAAGTGATTTTTTTTGGCAAACGACAATAACAGCTGACATTAATGAATTATGTTCGCATTCTGTCAGCTCTGCGACATCTCTGCAAGACATGGACCTCTCAGAGAGATGATAAAGACACATGAGTCATACACATATTTCCTGTGGTTTGTTGAATGGTTATGGATGTAGCTTTGCATGCTGGGAGCATCGTTTGGGCCCAGACCACCCTGTTTGAACCCTCTGGGCACCTAAATAAGACCCCATCAAAACTCACATCCTATGTCCCCCCTATAGGAACCAAAAGTCTCGAAATCATGTGCTGTAGTAATATTACTGAGAATCAGCATTCATTTTATCGAAAGCCTTAAGAAGCTTTTTTTTTTTTCCCCACACCCCCCCCCCCCCCCCCCCCGCCCACCCCCCCACCCCACCCGGAATTTGGTCTCCACCAGCAAAAAATGTTGTACATAAATCTGTCTCTTGTCCTTGGATGGGAAGCCACTAATGATCTTTGGGATGAGTCATGTGCTTCAGACTGTCATGTAATGAGGAGTGTTTACTAATCTCCTGATCCCACAAAAACTTTACCACCAAGCCCCCTCCCCCCCTTCCTTTGCCCCTTTTACCCTACCAACTGACAACCCCTCCATACCCTACCATCACTCCTTGTGCCACTTTTTCAATTCAAACGACATTGTCAGTGTCCTGGTCCTAATATTATTTTTGTTATTCAAACAATGTAAGTCTATGTCTTTTCTTTCTTTTTCTCTTTTTTTTTCCTTAGAATGAGTGGGATTCAGTTACAGTGATGCACAAGGGTATTTTAACCACACCATATTGAACTGTCTCCTCCTTTTTACTCCATGCTGTTTGAATTAGCTTGATCATTGTTCTTTACTTGGAGAGGCAAGCTGACATTAAAAAAAAAAAAAAAAAACGAAAAACAAAATAACAAAGTACGTTTGTCCATTTGAATGTCAGCAAACAAGAGCATTTCTGACGTGAACAGATGATCCAGCTCAACCTTGCACTTCAGCATGAGATGCAAAAGCAAAATAAACCACGAAGACTTAGACGCAGTGCAAACACAAACCTTGCCTTGGTGTGGGGATTGGGATGGAAGAGGGAGGGGGGGGGGGCACATGCCGTCTCACCGAACAGGACATTGAACTTCAGGCCAATGTTTATTTCTGGCAAAATCACAAGATGTCAGAACATACCTTACTCATGAGCCGTCTCTTAGCGAGAGCGTAATAGAAGGAAACGGGGTTGCAAACTTTGCATGCATGAGCAGCAGCCGGGTGTCCCTGTACTCCAGTCCTCTGCAATCACATGTCACATGTAATCCAACATACAATAAAACAGATATTTCACCACAAGGGCAATTCCAGGCAATGATGTGATTGTTGGCCAAATCATTTCATAACACCATGGGGTCTTGGGTGCATTGTCATTATCCAGTGCAGTTCTCTAAGGATCAGTATTTTTTGTATATAAACATGTCATCTGGAGATGTTTGTTGACTCACTTTGCTGTGTTTGGAAGTCATACAGGGGGAAAAATCTGGTTCGGGTACTGTACCGTGCTCTGGATGACCAGTGTTTCTTCGCGTCATCCTCCAGTACCACCTCCTCTGCCCTCCTCATTTACCTCCACCCTGCACACTTACCACCTCCTCTGCCCTCCTCATTTACCTCTAACCTGCACACTTACCACCTCCTCTGCCCTCCACATTTACCTCTACCCTGCACACTTACCACCTCCTCTGCCCTCCACATTTACCTCTACCCTGCACACTTACCACCTCCTCTGCCCTCCACATTTACCTCTACCCTGCACACTTACCACCTCATCTGCCCTCCACATTTACCTCCGCCCTGCACTCTTACCACCTCCTCTGTCCTGCACAAGAACACGTGATTCGGCCAGTCAGCTTATTATTGAGTGACGGACCGTCAGGACAAGTCAGTACAGGACTGAACCCAAAAATGTGCAGAGAAGGGGTTGGTTGGGGAGTGGGTTGAGAAACATGGGAGTAATAATTTAAGTCACTGTCTGGGTTTTAGTGTTCATTTCTTCTTCCTCAAACTTTGTTACGCAAGGAGTTAAGAAGATTCTAGTGAAGCTTCAAAGACCGCCAAGTTGGAAGAAAACAGCACATCGCACAGCAACTCATCACAGCACAAGACAAGCGACAAAGCAAATTAATCCATAAATAAAATAAAATAAAATAACTGAAAGATTGATGATGACAGGTAGTTTGGAAGAAGACAAACAGATTCTATGTGAAGTGGGCACCAGACAAATTGAAAAGTCTTGGAAAGAAAGAAATAGATTCTGTGTAAAGTGGGCACCAGACCAATTGAACAGTCTTTACCAGTTTGCTGTAAATTTATGTGTTATTGTTTCTAACTGCATCAATATGCAAAGAAAAACAGACTCGGAAACACCTGCAATGTTGTTAACAAAACCCTCTTAGTATGTATTTATGAGTTACTTGGGAAAAGAATGTTTAAATCTGGGAATTAAATGACACTAGCTGGATTTTTCTGCCATAACAGCTTAATCCAAATAGTTTTTCCGACCACCTGTCCTTTAACAATAACTTTTTTTAATCAGTCCTTAGCATATTTGACTCTGAAAAAAAAACCCTCTTTCCAGTTGTGTCATTTTTGGGGGATTTAAATTTCCGTCATAGGATTGCTTGGGCCATAATGCGTAATTAACCATATATGGTTAATCAAAGGGGGGGGGGTGCTGAATGCAAATTTATGCAAATGAACTCTAGTGTAAGCCTAATGAAGAGTTTTCATGCAACAGTGTGCACTTGTTGCAGTCTTACAGGCAAGTTATTTGGAACCGATTTCTCATAGCTTTGTTTATTAAAACTTTTTTTTTTTAAATAAATCAGATGTTTTGGTTACACAAATGTCCTATGGCTTATCTGTGGTCACAAAATCAGAGAGAAAGACAAGATTTTAATGAGTTGCTGAATTCAGTATGGCTCTTACTTTCCAGTGAGATGAAATTCCTCTTTGTAACTGGAAAAAACTTACTGTTGATACCAGTGCCCTGTTTGGCTTGACCTCCCTCTGTGGCAAAAAAAAAAGGGGAGAAAAAAAGAAAAAAACACACACACACTCACACATTTAGTCAAAGGGAGGTTTGGTTTGATGAATTGATGGAGGTATCAGACTACAAAGAGTTGCTTTAGATGGAGAATGTACAGAACAATGATATAAAAACAACAAAGGTGAGGGCGGGTGGGGGTTGTTGGGGGGTGTGGAGGGTGGGGGGAGCACAGCTTGGCTTATTGAAGACAGAACACTCACTGCCCACAGCTGATATCAAAGTCATTAGGCTCCGCGAGGAGCTGTTGCCAAGCATAGCATAGCGATGGCAGGAAAGAGCCCTGTCAGCCTCACAGAGGCTCAGCTCTGATCTATTAGTTGATAATCAGTCTCAGAGGAGACCCTTGCATAACAGCTTTTGGGTCAAAGATGTGTCAGCAAAAAAAAAAAAAAAAAAAGAAAGAAAGAGAAAAAAAAATGAGGACACGGGGCTCTTTTTGAACACGTTAAAATTCAAAGAAGACAGTAGACTAAGAGTTACACTGTCCTACTGAGACAGAGGGGTAGGTGACCAAAGGAAGGCTGTTTGAATGGATCTCTGTAAAACTGTTCCAGCTCAACAACCTTTGCAGGTTATATTATAAATGATACATAAAAGTATTTTAAGTTTGAGTACATGTAAACGATTTTCGTAAACTCCCCCAAATAAAACACGCGCTCAGAAAAAGTAAGAACGAATCAGAAAAAAAAAACCCCAGAGAGTGCATGACATAAATTATATCATTAACCGTTACTAAAGATTAAAAAAATAATAATGATAAATCATTGTTTGTTGAGCAAACCGTCACTGGAAAACTGACTCATTTTGAAAGTAGTCTGTCAAATGTCAAAAGTTATTGCTTTGTTTTCCTCTGAGTTTGTTTTTATTTTCATCAGTTTTATTTTTAATATTTACACAATGATTCAGCTATTAAAATCAATCCCCAAACAAACACAGTAGGTGTAGGTCTGTGGATTCCAAGAATGGAACAATTACTATTAATTTTCTTGCATGTGGGTTGTCCAGAGCTGCATTAATGTGTTGTTGCAAATTATGTCTAATGTCATGCTACAGTATCAGTAATAGGGTTTTTTTTTGTTTGTTTTTTTAAAGGCTTGTAGGATGGAGATTACAGGTGGAATATCTCATCTGGTTTACGGTCTTTCAAAAATGATGCAATGTTTACTCATGTTCCTTTCTTTTATCGTTTTGTTTTGTCTCTTCTCTATCTGTTAGCTGCAAATGTAGTGTACGCCGCCTCAAAGGATTAAATCAAAAGAATACATAGTGTTTGTTAATTGCAATGAAAAGAAACATATACTGACATAAAAAGATATAGAAATAATGTGTTATTGTAAGTGCCTCTGGACTCTTAAAAGAGTATTTCATCCAGTGATTCATGACTTGGTTATTTATGTCATCCTCACAGATGCCAACAAAGGAGTGTGTTTCCTATCCAGGGAAAACTGAAGTTGAACTGTGAATGGATTCTTCTTCTTCTTCTTCTTCTTCTTCTTCTTTTCCACACTGGGAAGCACTCAAAGACAGTAGGACAGCAAATTTTGGAAATGAATTTTAGAGCTGGTTCATGTGAGGATAGAATAGTGTGACTGTGGTAGACTACCCTAATGTGAGATGCAGGTGCTAACGGTTCTTTTGAGACAATTACTGGTTTCAAAGTCGTTCTGAGAAATTTCACGTTTTGGATGAACTACAATGGTTTCGGCATTTGAGCGTGATTTTGAACAGATCGGCAATCAAAAAGGCACATATTTCATTCTCTCAGGTTGAGAAAATAAGAAATTGTGCCATTATGGTCTTGGCTTTATCGTGGCGTTAACTTTGTTGGCTCTTTGGAGCTTGTAAATCGTAGCTTTTGTTGTGGGGAATGTCCTGGGAATCCTGTAAAGCATATGGCTGTGCAGAAGTTTCAGCAACCTGATGTGGATAATTACAATC
The DNA here is from genome assembly GCF_902362185.1 of Chanos chanos. Classification (NCBI taxonomy): domain Eukaryota; kingdom Metazoa; phylum Chordata; class Actinopteri; order Gonorynchiformes; family Chanidae; genus Chanos; species Chanos chanos. The sequence goes on from NC_044503.1 coordinate 26,418,165, forward strand.
TTCCACTGTTGGTGTTTCCAAACGCTCCTGGATGGCTGTTTTGACCATCTGCCTAATGAAAAAGCATTGGCCTGTGGTCAATCTCTTCACTTCTCACCTCCTCCTCCTCCTCCTCCTCCTTCTCCTCCTTCGCCTCCTCCTTCTCCGTCTCCTCCTGTGGCTACCTGTTCTGGGTTTCACAGCCCTAGATAAAGAAGAAACACAGCCAGAGGACTGTTCTTATATATATATATTTTTTCCATTTATTGCATTTTCTTTGTCAAATTCTCTCAAACCCTGAGACGGACGGAAACCTCAGAACCCTGAGCCTCCTTAAACCGTTCGGTGCATGTGTGTGTGTGTGTGTGTGTGTGTGTGTGTTATTTTAGACACTCAACTACTGTTTATTAAGAATTCTCGCCGCTTATTGAAAACATATTTTCCTCATATTAAAAAGGTCCCTGCTGTGCACATAGAGTATTGTGTTCCTTTCTCAATAACCACAGTGGGCAACGTCATGATTATTCTGGTAAGCCAGCTTTTTGTGCCTTTATGTACTGTACAGCAGCCATTCAATTATTCAAACATAATGATGAACAATGCAACTTGTCCTATTTAATTACAAAATCACATCGAGCAAAAATGGATATAAAATCCGCTTAGACGTAAAGCATTTTGGCAGACGACCCAAACTAAAGGGTTGCGGTACTGTAAGGGTTGTGATATTAATACAAGCAATACTAGAGTTTATCATAATAATAATACCCACATAATAAAAGCCTCAAACATGCTTACCACAGACGGGATTAAAAGAAAAGACCAAATGTTGGTCAGACAGACAGCTTTCATCGCGCGTTTGATTAATGAGGCTGTAGAAGGGTATCGTATGCATCAAGTTTTGTAGCTGACACAAGCCAAGGTTATCTGCCAAAACACTTCTGTTATCCAAACAGTACAGCAATACGGTCTCTCGAAAAAGTCTTATTCTGAGTGCAGTCCACTCAGAGGAACATCAGCTGAGACATTTTTGCGCATCTCATACGGTGTAACTTCATTTAAGAGCAGATCTGATTTGACGTTGTTTAAAAATTAAAATTATTTAAATTGTGCTTTTCTTTTGCCGAGAAGTCAGAAATCTTCCCTGCCTCTTGCCTTTCTCTCATACCTGGACCAATTTTAAAGCTGTAAGTAGCATGGCTGGGTCAGCAGCAGGCCATTCAACGGGGCACTGGGGAATCATGCACCAGCTGTGATTACAAACTCAGTCGTTGCAGAATCGGACATGCCAGATGTAATTTCATACACAAAAGAATTTACAAGAGATTTGAAATCTTAGAGGTACTTTGGAAAAGTAATGCTACTTTACACACTTACATATCTACATATTTTGGGGGGAAAATGGATAGTAATTAATCAAATAATTAAAATAAGTACTGTTTTGTTCTAATATGAATCCCAGGAACTGTGCAGTATGGCCAGAATTGATCACCTCCCAACAAAAATATGGGTAATCTAAAGCATATTTCCTATGTGTTTTTATCGTATAAAAATATGCTTTGGATTACCCTCAGGAAGAGTGTATGAGCCATACAAATGAAAAAGACCGATGTCCATTGACATGCTGAGCAGCTGCAAGAAATTAGTTAGCTCATTATTTTTCAAAGGACATAAATGGGCTTAATTAAATGGCCTTAATTCAGTTTTTATCTCCAGCAAATCTTCATCTTCAAAATGAAAAAAAAAAAAAATAAATATGAGATCTTGTTTGTCATGTCTCAATGTAAGCATGCTGATGTAGGATCATTTTTTTTTTTGTCGTTGTTTTTTTTTTTTTTTTTTTGCCTCTCGTTTTCCTAACAAATGCAATAACATGGAAAGAGGTCTGCTGATCCAAAGTCAGCGCTTAAAATTGTAAGACAACTGATACACGTGGATCCTGGTCCTCCTCATGTACTTACTGTGCCAACATACTCAGCATCATGGAAGCACAGAAGATCTCCAGAGAGTGAAGTACTGAGACGTTTAAGCAGTTGATTTACACTCAGTAACCCCAGGGGTGAGGAATGCATTACACATATCTCAGTCTATGTTTTTCATTATCTTAAGATCTATAAATCACTGCTTGACAAAAAAAAAAAAAAACGTTTCGAAAAAACTTACAGAAAAATCTTCTCCTGTCTTGTCTCCTTTACCTTATACGTCTCTTATGGTGGGGTGCCTTCTCTCTTCATGTTTCGCATGCTGTCTCATTATTTTAATGGCTCTCAACAAGCTTCCGAAAGCAACCATAAAACAGTTACTGCCATTGCAGGCGCAAATTAGCCTTCTGTACCATATGCTTTCTTGAAAGCCCTTGGTTATGCTGACACCAGTGGTTCCCCTTCTCCTCTGAACTATGCGATCCCAACCGTAGGGTGCAGAAAGGATGTTCCCGCTGGAGAGTGGAAAAGCAGTACATTCTCCCGGATGCGCGCTTTACGAAGCTTTTTGATCTCAGTATCCATGTGGAATCCAGCACAGATGGGGACCCACCAACAGAGTTCTTGGAGTTTTTTTTTTTTTTTCTCCCCTCCCCCATGTGGAAGCCTTTTTAAGCATACCAGTCATGTTTTCAGGTGTACTGAAAAGCAAGCAAAACAACTTGAAATGACATTATTTCAGATATATTCCAGATTACTGAATTATGTACAGCATTTGAACGATACAGTAGCGCCTCAAAAATGCAATTACGGATAGCTGTACAAAGAGTTGCACATTGGTAGAGCAGTTTTTAGGAAAAAAAAAACAACAAACGAACAAACAACAACAACAACAAAAACCAAATGTGAGAGACAAACAAATATTTCAACATGACGGGATGTTCTTTTAAGTTCATCAACAGTGGAGTGTTCCAACTGAGAGCAGAGGATTAGCAAATTGACGTATTGATGAATCGGCTGTCGTACCCTTGTGACGCACTATGTGTGAACCAGAGCGGAAGCCTGCTCCTGCTGTTTAAATACCTACCATGTTCTTCCTCATACAAGGAACGGAGCATCTTCCTCCACAGTCTCAGATGCAAGAGGCAGTTGAGGGGGGTGGGGGAGGGGGGAGTTGGTGAAAGACTAAGGTAATGAAGTGATTGTCAACTCCACTAATGGTCACATGATGATAATTCATCTCTTTGTGCTTTGCAGTGAGTGATGCTTACATTATATTTCATCAGCTCACAGGCTGTTTTACCAAGGCCACATTTTGGAAAGTGAATGCTTAGGCAATGGTTATGTAATACATTTAGAGAAGCCTTTATGTAAGGATCTTCCTCCTCTCTACAATAATCTCCAAGTAGATAAATAAAGATTTAGATCAGAATTAGATTTAGATTAATATAGGTTTAGATTAATGTAGATCAGATGGACTGATCTGGTGCTCCTCGTGTCTTAAAAGTACATTTGACCTCTCTGGATAGTATAATCTTGTCAACCTCACTGAGCAAAACAAAGCATTATTCCTTTGCCACTCTTTTAAGGTAAGCAGATGGACCATCAGTGTGATTATGTGGTTCCATATTTGTCATGTCATCCTGTATTGGACTTCACGTTAGCTTGCCAGGGCCTGGTCCGCAGCTGTACTTCAAAAAAAGAGCATAACCTGTTTTATGTACTCTGAGCTGAGTAGCAATGTGCTTTTGCTTAGAGTTGTTTTTCAGTTAGACGTCTGGCAGCAGGAAACCATAGGAGCATACGTGGCAGACAGCAGCAACAGCCCCCCTCTTTGTCGTCTTGACACAGCCGTCAGACCACAATGCCAACCTTGGTCGTTCAGTGAATCCAGTCGACACTCTTCAGCACCCTGGACAGTGCAGTGCTGTCATAACAATGCCACCGTAATGTTGTTTTGGACCAGTGGATGAGATCAGCAAGGAATCAAGGCACATCTGCCCTCCGTTAATCCGACGACCAGTAGTTGGTACCAATCGCTGTGAGAGAGAGAGAGAGAGAGTCTCGGGAAAGCAGTTTGTCCAGTCTCAGGTGGGCATGTCTCTTTGGAGGAGCGGCGCGTGTAAGTCTCCGTGGGTTCCACGTCGCCGTTATTCAAGACTCCCTTGAGAAGACATCGGGGTCGTCACTCTTTTTCATGACATGACCACCAGACTGAGCTCCTCAAACCTTAGCTTAAGCTTCTTCTTCACAAAGTCCTTCTTTCCCAGCTGTGGCACGGCTGCCTACCTTGACTCACCCCAGTAGGGCCCCGTTACTGTTCACGTTCTATTCTGTTGTTTTGGTTTTGTTTTGTTTTTTTTTTTTGTTTCTTTCTTTCTTTTTTATGTTGTTGTTTTTTGGTGTTACTAAATACCCGAAACAGCTGAAACTTATCCTCTTACCGCTGAGTTGTATCCGTGTGATTTGGTCTGAAGTTCAATGGACAAAGTTGGCACACAGGTAGGAGAAATGGAAGTTGCCAGATAAATGAAAGATGACAGTCACCAGAGATAACGGGGATCTGGTAAAGTCATCTGGTGAACACATCTGGAGTCAAGTGTCACCTGGCGCCAGCTCAAAAGGAAGCAGGGGCACCACAACCCAGTTTCTCACCAGGCTGTCTGACGAGGATGTGGACCCATACCTGCATGAGTCTGGTAGATGTCCTCGGAGTCTGACTACATTGTGTCCCTCCTTGCAGTGAATACGCAACTACCACAACCTAAACAATCACAATGTCTTATGTGGCCCTTTGCTGTGTTTGAAATGGCACTCTACTAAGAGTTTCGAGCACTATGTAGCATGCTAACATAGGGAACAGAAATCATGATTCAGGTAAACAGTTTCATACACTATATAGTTTCATGACAGTCACTTTCTGTCACAAGTGCAATATTGCAAACATCTTGCCATTAGTCCACTGTGACTTTAACAAACTATATGACTGCTCACAACTTAAAGAAGAAAATTACTGGTTCACCTAACCAGTAGTGCAACGTCAACAAGCTTGTCCCCATCCTGTCTGTTTACTCTGATGGAATGAGAGACATCACAATTGTGAGCTACTGTTTCCTATATAGTTCCTATATATGTGGTTTCTGACACAGCTCTTGTTTTGAAGAGGGACACCCTCCACTGTGAGAGCCTCTATCCATTTGCAATGCCCCTTAAATCTGTGGGAGTTGCAGTCAAAATGCAGGAAACACAGCTGGACCAACGTAATTCTCTGGATTCTTTGCCAGTGAGCACCTGCAGGACCAAAACCTGAGAGACTGCCTGAGACAAGATGGAGGAAAACTAATGGGTTGAACATCAGTGCTACTGACAATGTCAGGACTGTCTATGGAAAACTGGAAGCTGAGGCCCTAGTGGTACTTTGCGCTAAGAATGAAATCGTCTTCAAAAGCCCAAATGCACTTCCTTATGGAGCACAAACGAAAACAAGAGACTCATACATCTGGGGATCACCATCCATATCTGGAAGTTCTTGTGCTGCAAGTGTCAGTTGATGTTTCATAACCAAGTCCAGCACCTCTCGTTCCTGAGCTTTGGAGCTGCCAGAAAAATCATCCCTGTCCAAACAATCTTTTTTTATCAACTAGGTCCCCAGTTTGTCCCCACAGGTCCCAACAGATAATGTCGTCCACAGCCTTGGACTTCAACTGTAACTTTACACGTCTGGCCAGTGTAAAAGTGTGAGCAAAATAAAAGCCAATAAAACCAGCTCAAACCAGTCTGTAAACAGCTCCTGGTAAGCATGGAATGATTAAGCCTCTGTGTGTTTCTCACTGCATTCATGTAAGAATTCGCGAGAGGAAATATTGGCTGTACTCAGTTTGCCACTAGCAGATGTACTTCAATCCCGGGTGATGCTCCAACTCCACCAAGTCCAAGCAATCTCCACTCAAGCAGTCAAGCAATACTACCACTTAACTTAACATGCCCTGGCACCCCATTCTTTGGTTAAATAAATAGTTAAATCTTACTCCCTTGCCTCTGTATGCTCTCTTCTGTTCCTTTCATGCGGCTCATATATTACATTCTCTTCTGCCAATGATCAAAGGAGTGTCAGATCATGCTGAGTAATGATGTATGATTACTCTTTTGGGAGTAATAATAAAAAGCATATTCTTTGTTATTTGTGAAATCCTTTTTTTTTTTTTTCCATCTGCAGGCAAGTCGTCTGTGATGTCTTACAAAAACTGCATTGCACGCCTTGTGAATTACATTACAGTATTTACTGCAACCGATCTCCCAAAAGATACTTACGGATATTCTGCTTCAGGTGGCAAACCTTGGTCATAGCGTATGATGTGAATTGTGGTTCTGCATGTCCCTGTTTGCTCTTTTATAAGAGGCGTCTTATTTATCAAACTGTGTCTGCTTTGTCCAAACTGTCTCAACATTGTTGGAAAGAAAAAAAAAGAAAGGGTATGCTCGGTCATTTGTGAGAAGAAGGGAAAAAAAGTGGTGAAACTGAGTACGTCGTAGACAGCATTCTTTTCAGGTATGTTTCTCTCTTTGTGCTTACTGACAATAAAGCTGTGCTGTACCGTATATGGGTCATGATGCAACACAATATCAAAACCTTCTTCCACAGGTTCCATAATTTTGTATCAGAACACGGTCAAATCCTGGGCCGAGCATTACTGTTTATCTGCCACATGATAGACAGATTCCTTATTGTCCTTTTTCAAGGAAGTATGTATGAGAGCTGCCAAGCTTCAGTCTTCTACACATCTCGACCAGACAGAACAAAGTGGAAGCAATAAAAAATGCCATTTTTAAGAACTTGTTTAAAAAGCACAGAAAACCTTGACTGAGTGTTCTTTGAGCGCTAGATCTGAAAAGAAAATGCAAAGAAGTTTTTCTTTTTTTCATTCTTGAGTTCTTTTTTTTTTTTTTTTTTTTTTGTCATGTTCAGCCCAGACCAGATGAAACTCATTGTAGCTTCTCTTACATACTGCATGTAAAATGAGAAGGTGGCCTTGGATCAATGCAGCTTGGGGAAATGTAGCCAAGGCTTTTGGGATTTGTTAACCCTGAACATTCAAAAGTGGGCTCTACGCCTCACAGTGACCGTGAACATGTGACAGCCCTCATGTATCCTTCCTCCCTTGTTTTGTCCCCACTCCTCTTTTTCTCCTACCATTTTTTTTCTTTTTAAATGGCGTTGTTGGGGTATGTTCAAGGATGGGACAAGGTGACATGGTGTAAGGTACATCCAGTAATTTTAGAAAGCTACAGGAATTGCCAGCTAATGCGGGGTTTGAGACAGAACACAGCGTGACAGTCACTCAGGCTACTTGCTCTGTGATGCCACATGGCATCTTGGAAGCTGGAGGCTGTCTATCATTGGGAATCGGGGGGGGGGGGAAAGTGACTAAATTTAATAGCCATTCAGGTTCAACCTGGATATTAACTTACCTTTTTTTATCAAAACCCATTTCGTAGATGCAAACTAAATGCCAAAACTGAACACCAAACTCTAATTTCATTTACACGTGTTTGGTGTTGGCTGAAAACATAGGATTCGCTCGGTGAAAAACATACAGAAACACAATATTCTGTATTTTCTCTGATGTTCATCCACAAAACAAATTCCACCATTCAATTATGGCCGCTTTGTTGAGATACTTGGAACAAATGTTGGACTATGGCTTAAAATTATGTGGGATGCTACCCATGATTGGGTCATTGAAATGACTCCACTTCCTCTTTACGTCTGAAGAGAAATAAGCTGAGAGAGAGAGAGAGAGAGAGAGAGAAGACCTGACCATCTCCATCTGTGCTCAATTTATATCCAATGTCTAGAAGACAACTGCTTTTTTAAATGGTCTTTAACTGGTGCCCAATCTCCTGGACCACATCACTGCTACACTCTTAGTTGTGTGTCGGGGTGAAATATATCATGGCCTTACCATTAAAGAGGTTAGAGATGGCAACATAGTGCTCTGAGACACGATGACTCTCTCATGTCAACCATCTGGAAACAATTCTGATTTTAATAGATATCCCAGGAGGGCCCAGTGACTGTCTTATTTGTGTTTGCTGGGACCACTTTTTTTTCTCCTTTTTTTTCTGTTGGTTGCAGGGAAGAGAAGAGTTGTTTACATTTTTGTTTATGCACTTAATAAAAAGGGAAAAAAAAGAAGAACATTTGTACCTTGTTAGTGGGTGAGGTGGCAGCTCAGCTTTGCAAGGACATTCACGGTGCTCTTGTGTACAGTAACAGATAGGCCTCCCGGCACAAGGTGTCAATAGCGTCATGGGATCCCTGAATGATGTTTCCCCTTAGCTCTAGGTTTACACAACCTTTATGTCAAATGACCTATGTTTATTTTTTTCATTTTTTTTAATTTGTTCTATTGTCACATTCTGGCAACACAGAGGATCAACCACAGTAAAACCATCAGTGTTGATTCAGTCACGGATTGTGAGTGTTGAGATTAAGGAGTCAGATGACGACATGAAAGCATATTCAGTCTTAAATTTACTGCGCCTCTTTCCAACTCCGGGCCCAAAGACCCACAGGATTTGAAATTCTTAACATCTGACACACGTGATTCAACCAGTTGAGTTATGATTAACAGTAAGTTATGATTAATCAAGTTTGTGTGTCTCTCTGTGTGTACTATAAAAAAAAAAAACCTCTTTCTGGGGCAGCCCTTTTTACTTTTACATTTGCATTCGTTCTGCAGATGCTTTTATCCAAACCAAACTTCCAAATCCTTGCGGTTGTTCATCTTGAAAATGTTCTGAAGACAATAAATGGTCTGTTCAGTGTGTTAAAACCTGTATCCTCTGTGGTTTAGAGACAAGATACACACTTGCAAACCTAGGGGTTTTTGGCTAAAGCGTGGCGTCAACCAAGGGACGGCATTGTGGGTTCTCAGCTTAGAGTGAGAGTTTCACTCACCATGTACCTCTTTCCCTGTACACTTTGTATTGTGCCTGAAGCCATAATCTGCTCTGTGTAATGGGCACTTATGCCATACACATGCTGTGCTGGCCGGCCGAGAAGGCCATCATCTGGTTCTGATGTTCCAAATAGTGTCGTTGTCGACGTGGGTCGAGGAGATGTTTTGGCAGATAATGCTGGACTTTCAACTGTCTCGATCAATTGCACTTTTATAGCAAGACTTGGATTGGTTTTGCCTTCTACCAAAGTGAAACAAACCTCTAAGCTCTAAGACAAGTGGGCTGCCTGATATGAAGCAAAACCGCGGATGCAGACGACAAGCTAACGTTGTGAGAAACGTGTCCCTTGGCTAGCATTGGCGCTGACAAACAAAACAGCTTGAGATGGACCTTTTTGAGTTGGTGACTTTTGTTTTGGGGTTTTTTTTTCCCATTTGCACTCGGCAGTGGGGCGTCGCCGGCTCAGAAATCTCAATCATTGTGCTTAATCCCCAATTTGGTACTTTTGTCTTTGATTGTCAGCTGCTGTTAAATCTAAGCAGTCACAAATTAGCTTGTCACTCTGGGGGCTTTTTTTTGTGAGGAAACCAATTTGCATGAGGGAAACCACTTCATAATGCAAAATATAAAACACATGCAAAGGAATCGGGGTGGCAGGGTGGGGGTGAGCACTAGGAGGTAGTTTGATTTTGACTTATTGTCATATTTATGTGCCCATTTTACTTACCAGTTAAGCTTTTTCAGTCATGCTATGTTCCGAGGGCAATTTTTCTCTCATTCAGCTCCTGTGGGGACCAGTGCCCTGAATGTTTTTCATTTCATTTTAACCCGGTGTCGGGACTCCTCAGTTTAATCATCCAGCTTATCGTCACGGTCTTGATTAAATGATTTGGATGGCTCAGTGGTTTTTAGAACAGACTGGGAGAGATACAGCCCCTAGTCTTTGACTCAGATTTGACAGAGTGACAGATTTGTATGAAGGACTACAGATTAGAGGCTCCACTTAAACACTCTCATGATTTAATATGGCAAATTCAGACCTGTCCTCTGCCTCTGGTCTGCTCACAATTATCTCACTGTTCTACTTGGCTGCCTTATAAACCTGTCAACCTCCGGATGCTGCAAGGACTCAACCAGAGAACACATATGTATTTGAATGAGAGGCTCTGTCAGAGAAGGACCGGTATATTGTGTAGCAGCAGGGGTTGAAAAAGTAAACACACACCCTTCAGGTTTGTTGTTACCTCTACATAGTAACAGTTACCAAGGCTGTGGAGGTCTTGTCAACTGAAAAGAGTCTATGATGATCAAATGCTCAAAATAAGGCTTTATTGCTCCTCTTCGTGGTTCGCAATCAGCTCCTCTCCCTCCCACCCTCCTGTCCTCCCTGAGGCACACACGCACACACACACACAGAAAAGACATGCAATCTATTAATCTCTATGGTAACAGCCATCAACCTTCAAAAGATAAGAACTCCCCCCACCCAGCACCGATGTTTCTCATGAAACGGCCACGTGCGTTACTTAGCAGCGGAAGGCTTTAACACAATGGTTGACGTCAAAGCATTGACTTGCAGAGAGAGATTTGTTTACGACCGTGTCAGAGCGGGCTCGAAAGGCCTCCACAACGGGTGACACAACCCAGCGCTGACGGACGCGGGGGGAATGTTAGAGCGCGTATGTAAAAATCGTTGAGAGATGGCGAAGACGAGACGAGCGACGCGTGTAGCTCCGCATTTAGAAACGCTCATAAATGTTGTCTGGTGATGGGAGAAGGAGCACAGAGGCAATGTGAAAGACCGGTTCGACGCACCTGACCCCTCCCTCTCAAGGCGTTCTTCAAGGCTTTTGCCTACCATCTGCTTTTAGAAGTGACACTCAGAAATTCCACACATACGTCACATCGCTCATCCACATCACACCGAGAGTAATCTATCTCCTCTCTATAGGAACGCTCAGATCCAATAAAGAGGGAGAAGAAAGGAGGAAAGAAAAAAAAAACATTGAGTGCTAGTATGCATTATTGGATATGAAGAAAGCTCAAATCCTTATGATGTCCTCAAAGGTCAAATGTCTTCCTCATGGAAGCTAAAATAATTTATCCAGTTTGAAACGCAGACAGAATAAAATATTGGAGTTAACAGGTAATGGCTGATGAGTCACCAATCACTTTTTCCTCGCTAAAAGCAAAATTTTGCTTTATCTGTAGCCTCGCACACACAAAAACATGTACGAGCAGACACACACACACACACACACTCACTCACTCACTCTCATAAACTCTCTCTCTCTCTCTCTCTCTCTCTCTCTCACACACACACTCACTGCTCTGTCCCCAAATTTATTTAACGAGTACAGCAAAAGATCCAGCATCCACATTTTTCTCAAAGACATAAATCCTTATATGGTTACTGTAAAACCCCTTTCATTTGACCAAAAACTACTATGGCAAACCATAACCTCTTTTTAAAGGGACCAGTCAGTCAGCAATAGAATATGGGAAAACTTTTCCCCCCCTAACTGATATTTATTTTTCTAGATCAGAATTTCCATGATTTAAAAAGTACAAAAAAGAAAGAAAGAAAGAAAGTAAGGAAGAAAGAAAGAAAGAAAGAAAGGATACATTGCTGTTGAATAAGACAAAACATTCTTAAATAAAGGATATGATGCCATTGTGTTGGTAACTCCGTGAATATTTATTACATAGGTGAAAGAGAAAAACAGCTATGTGTGATCTCTGTGAAACATCATTACAGTTACGGTTGATTCTCCTTTGGACAGAGAGAGCAAGAAAGAACTGCACAGATAGATAGATAGATAGATAGATAGATAGATAGATAGATAGATAGATAGATAGATAGAGAGACAGAGAGACAGAGAGAGAGACAGAGAGAGAGAGACAGAGAGAGAAAGAGAGAGAGAGACAGAGAGAGAGAGACAGAGAGAGAAAGAGAGAGAGAGACAGAGAGAGAGAGAGAGAGACAGAGAGAGACAGAGAGAGAGACAGAGACAGAAAGAGAGAGAGACAGAGAGAGAGACAGAGAGAGAGACAGAGAGAGAGAGACAGAGAGAGAGAGAGAGAGAGAGAGAGACAGAGAGAGAGAGAGAGACAGAGAGAGAGAGACAGAGAGACAGAGGGAGAGAGACAGAGAGACAGAGAGAGAGAAAGAGAGACAGAGAGAGAGAGAGACAGAGAGAGAGAGAGAGACAGAGAGAGAGAGACAGAGAGAGAGAGAGAGAGAGAGAGAGAGGGCGTGGAGGACGACACCGTCCAGATCGTTTTCGTAAACATCGTTTTGCGCTGATGAACAGCTCACACTTCAGTATGGAATGGGACAACGGGCAGGTTTCTCTGAGCTTTATTAATTAGCCGCAGCAAGAGCGGACTTTTAATAACCCCTCGACAGGGCCTCCGCTATCTCTCCCGCCGAACAACGCATTTCACACGCCGAGCTCAGATCTCAGAACCTTGACTTCCGAGGGTGGGTCTGTGTGTCCGGTAGACTCCAGAAGGCTGATCAAGATTGCCTTATGTATTCTGAGCCCCAAAAAAAAAAAAAGAAAAGAAAAGAAAAAAAAAAGGGAAGTGGAAGGGAGTGGTGGCTCTTTCTCTCTCTCTTCTTTCATTCACATGACACTGTGTTCTCAAAGGCTCTCAGTGCTGTGGATCAGTGATTATCCACCTGCCTGGAAAACTACGCAGCCAGACATTTGTCCCAGTACCTTATTTACTGTGATAGATGATTGGACAATTCACTTTTCCAAATGTTCATTCTTTGAGCTCTGAATTTCCCCTCTGGCTTATATACGAGCTAACGCCCTCTCCTAAACTGAGAGAAGTCGGTGGAAAAGTAGCAATGCAATGACGTGTTCAGACAAGAGCTCTCAATAATTGGAATATGTATGACATTGAAAATGAGAGGAAATTAGCTGAAAGGGAAAAGCTAGGTGTGTATGGTGAGTCTTTTTATATGTCATGGATAGTTGATATGCCTTTGAAAAATATGGCCGTGTAACTCGCCGTCCCATGCGATGGTCTTTCTTCCTCCTCCTCCTCCTCCTCCTCTTCCTCCCTTCTAGATCATTCTCTCATCTCAAATTTTCTTCTTCAAACTCCTATCTTCCAGTTGTCTTTCATTTTGCATTAGATGTGTAGAGGGGGGGGGGGATGTCAAGCACAAAACCTATAGCCTTTGGCAAAAACCAATTAAACAAGCCCATGTGTTTTAGTAATAAATGGTTAAAAGAGGCACCCATAAATGAGGGTTTTCGCCTGTTGATCAAAGAAACAGGTTTAAGTTGGAGAAGCTGCTTTCCTGTAGGACAGGTGTTTAGCATTTAAACCTGGTATGGTGCTAGTATACCAGAGTCCAGTGGAGGATTTTGTAAGTTTAGCTTGCATACTTTTTCTTTAGACTTCTCTTTCCCAATGCTGTTCCCAACAGACGCCCCCCCCCACCCCCCACCCCCCCCCGCCACACACACACACCCACACACCCACACCCACCCAGCCTTACATTTAGCCTTGTCACTTTAGCGCGAGGCTAATTAAAGTTGGACTTTGAATCAGGTGTGGATTCGTATTATACCAAACCTGAGGTTGTGTTGTTTGGATAGGAAGCTTAATGGGGACGGGCTGAGTAACACTGCTCCTGAGGACAAGTTCTGAGAGCACATACAATAACAGACATGTGGGATCGGTCAGACAGTGGAGGAGAGAGCAGCACCTCATAATTCATATCACTGAAAGCTCTGAATGCTTGCCACTCTCTTCTGCATACCATATTTTGATGGCTTTTTTTATTTTTTCTGAGCATTAATAATGTTCTGTTACAGGCAAGTCTATATGGCCTGCTGTGTTGAAAGCAGCTAGTGAGTGCAACTTTGTTGTTTGCCCGTGTTAACTATATTCATGTGACTGGAAGTTTACACACTAAACAATAAAGCAAAAGAAAAAGAGAAAGAGGGAGAGGGAGAGAGAGAGAGAGAGAGAGAGAGAGACACAGTATGTTGGCATATCAACTATTGGATACGATTACAAGTATGAAAGATTTACCACACTTCGGTTTTATTTGCATAGCGTTTTTACTGTCACTGGCACAAACTGATTCCTGAGATCGTTTTTGGCCTCGCTGGCTGAGGGTAATCTTGAGCTGTGGTGAAATTTTAGAAACCGTGATTGGATGACTCTGGATAGACAGTGATGTTCATGAGGTCCCCCCCCCCCCCCCCCCCCGCCCCCCCACCGCCTCCCAATCATGATAAACGTTAAAAACTGTCACGTATTTTGAAACCTATCAGTACCAACACTATTAGGGGTAATGGATGTTTTTAAAAGACTGTTTCGGTCAACTGGGTGAACTGCAAATGAAGTTCACAAAAGGGTGAAAAGAGAAGGGGGGGGGGGGGTAATACTGGAGATTCAACAGACAAGATAGCTTAAGTTCAATTTTTACAGCGTGAAAGAAGCCAGGGTTAAAGGGTTCACATATTTCACTAATTCACATCTACTCAGTATTACCCTTCAAAATAAGGTCAAAGCAGAAGCTTTAATTCAAACAATGTCCTTTTCGTAAGATTCCTTTGGAGTTATTTGCCACTGGGGTTGGATAACGTGAGTTTCAGTTATGAACGTGAGCACAGGGCAGGCATCTGGTTAGCTCTAGGTGTCGTCTGACATTTGTGACTGAGGAAACCTACTGGATACTGAGAAATTCAAGAAAGTCTAATAGTTACATCACAAAAAGATTAAGCGTTCTCATAAATTCCACGTCTCTGCCAATTCAGCCCAGAAGTCCACTGAAAGTCCAACTGGGCTGCTGAACAGGAAGGAATGGTTTGAGAAAAAGGGGAAAATTAGTCTGAAGACAATTTCCAGATCAATGTGGAATTTGAGATCGACATGACAAAAATGATAACTGATTGCACGGCATTTCTTGTAACTGTTGATTGTAGTTAGGCCCACTGAACTACAAACAGACTGAGAGTATATGCACAGAGTCAAGCAGACTAAAGTCTCTTCGATTTTGGAAAAAAAAAAACAAACAAAAAAAAAACCCTCCTCACTGTGGATCCTGCTGTTCCACTTGTAAATGTGTTGACTCCTTCCCATGTCTCTACACGCCACATAGCTTAGTTCATTTACTGTCCTATGGAAAAAAAAGCATATTTTTTCATCATGTGTTCCTTCTTTTAAACAGAGAAACCAGCTGGGCTGTAACACCCGGGGCTTTAAGCTGGAGTGAGTAAGTGTTGGCTCGTAACCCCTGAACGCGCCCTTCCTAAAGCGATTGACATTAAGATCCATAAGTGAGTCTTGTAGCAACCAGACCCACTCTGTAATTCTCAGGGTTAAGTAACAGTGATCTAACTGCTGGGGCTATGTATTTGCAAGTTTCCAGGACAGGCTGTTGCATGAATACGGACGGCCTACACACACACACACACACACACACACACACACACACACACACACACGCACGCACACACACACACACATACTGAAGCCAAATGCAAGCAAACAGACATGTTAATTGTTTGCGTCAGGAGAAGAGAGGTACCACGACAGCTGCTCTGTGATTCAGTGATCTGGTACAGCGCTGATAGCTTTGTTCTAAGAGCAGGGATTTTTTTTTTTTTTAATTTTTCTCTCTGTGACACTTTATGTCCATTTTTTATCCTGACATTTTGATAATGCGGTGAAGTGATATGTCACAAAACTCCACGGCAACAAAAGTAATATTATCAGGATCCGGTGCTTATATGAAGTCTTTAATGAAAGTGAATTTCAATCAATTTTTAACCCTCAAACTGACAAGGCTCATTTTCATGGTGTCACAGCCCACCCTTTAAAGATACGAAACATTTGTTTGCTTCTCTGAGCTTCTGATACGTTAGACACTCCTATTAACTTTCTTATTCAGTTTGATTCAGCGTGGATACCACTGGCTCGGAGGCGTCGCGGTGGCTCAGTGGTTAGCACTGTTGCCTCAGAGCAAGAAGGCCCTGGGTTCGAGTCCCGGCCATCCTGGGTCCTTTCTGTGTCCTTTCGGAGTTTGCGTGTTCTCCCCATGTTTGTGTGGAGCTGCAAAGACATGCAAACTTGGATTAGCACCAAGGCACTGGCAAAAAAACCTGGAATTGGTCCCTGGGCGCTGCCCCTAGGTCATATAGTGTGTGTGCTCACTGGTGTTAGGATGGGTTAAACACAGAGGCTACATTTCACTGCTCAGTGTGTGTGTGTATGTGACATATAAAGTGCTACTTTTGATTTTGGTCTGTTTGAATTCACTGATTAAATCTGGGTTCAAAATGAAAATGCATGCCGTAGTGTGTAAATGAAACTTTATAAGATGTTAATCGAAAACTTTATAAGATCTTAATTGAAAAAAAAAATCTGTTATTGACAATAATGCAATTGCAAGAACAAAATAACATTATTTTTTATGTGCTTTAATGATTGTAACCAATAACTATTGATAACAAAGATCCCACCCCCTCCCAAACAGAGCATCTGTTTTTTTCTGCCATCAGAACATCATTATAGAGCATATCTTGTTGGTCTCTCCTATAATCAATCGATGTAATCAACGTAACATCTTTTAAAGGAGGCACTCCAACTGTAAGTTTGTAATTTTGCCTTTTCCTGCCAATAAACACATCTTAGAATCATATGCATGTCACACAGACTCTCCGCCAATCACTTCGTCATGGCTCTGCAATTCGTGTTTGTTTGTTGCCAGTTGCTACAATGATTGTTGCTCTCGCAACAGGTTTTGAACGAATCTTGGCCCCCCCCCCCAGTGAATAAATCTGGGTTTTAATAAAGTGTAGGTTCACCTCATGGCAAAAAAAACCAAAAACAAAAACAAAACAAAACAAAAAAAAACATGTCAGATGGATTGTTTGGCTTGTCATATTCATTAATGCTTCCATGTATGAGGTAATTTGAGGTCTTTTATTTTGTAAATAAGCTGCTAATCCATGCACTCAAGTTGGAATTTTCAGTGTGCTCAGCACAATTGCAGAGCTCAAAGATTTTTGTTTTAGCCAATTTGACTCCTTGATTCTTTGATTGGCCGCAATTCATAATTGCTCTTGGAAAACACTGTTACTGTGAGTTCAACAATCCTACGGTCATATCTGTACTTAATTTACTTGTCATATCTGCTTTTAATTTTGTCTTTAATTTTTTTTGTGTGTGTGTCAGAATGTGGGTTTTCACAGAAAGCCTCCCTCTTGTTCATTTCTCTAGTCTTATGGAGACTCAGGTTAAATGGCACACACACACATTCATGCATACAAGGAGACAGAGAGAAAGAGAGAGAGAGGGAGAGAAAGAGAGAGAGAGTGTGTGTGTGTGCGTGCGCATGTGAGATAAAGAGACAGAGACAGAGAGAGAGAAGGAGGAAATAGCTAAAGTAGTATGTTTCCAAGTTTGCAAATGACAAGGTTTTAAATCAAATTTATACATTTGGTATAGCTGTGGACATACGTGACAAATTGACTTTCAGCTGGTTTTGAATGAAAATGTAAAGAACGCACCTGATCTTCAAGTTACTTCAAGTGGGTCTTAGACACTGTGTTGATGTGCCAAGTTGAATTTAACTGCCAACTATAGGTTTTCACTTAATCATTTCCACACGTTGTAATTTGGTTTTTATGGGAATCTTTAATGATACAAAGGGGATGAGCTTTCACAAGATATCATAAATGAAGATGTAGTCTTTCATGACAGCAGAGGAAGCAGCATTCAGTGTTTATCATAAATCATTCCTGGTTACATAGTCTACCTTTATGAGACTACTATTTAAACGATTGTTATGAGTCATTCTTCGAGAAACTTTATGAGACCGCTGTTAAAATGATTTTTTTTTGGCCCATTCCGAGAGAAACTTCCTCCTCCAACACTCAGCGCCAACACTCAGCATCATTTTACCAGTTTACTTAATATTTGATATCATCTGGTAACTAACTGAGCGTCAAATGAGCGCACAAACTGGATTCAGCTTATGTGTGGGTAATCTGTATACAAAATATTCGCTTTGTGTTTTCACAATGGCTCGCTTTTGCGCTCTTGTGTAATTATGTCTTTGTTTATATAAATATTTCAGTCTGCATATTCCGTGACTGATGCCTAGGGTGTGTTCTACTATGTGCTTATTTTGACAGTTTCTGGATTCTGAAGTAAATCTACTCCCTCTTTCACCTTGTAAGACCTTTTTGGTCAATGAAGATATTCAGTTCCAGTTACTCCAGATACTCATTTCATGTGCTTTTTTTTATTATTATTTTTTTTTTACCCCTTGCTCTTACAGTAACACGTCCTGGTATCATCTGGAAGACCGTCAGACAGAAATCTCAGGGTCTGTGGAAAAAGAAAAAAAAGAAGAAGAAGAAGAAGAAGAAAACGTTGTACTTCTTTCCCCATCTGATCTGATCAACAAAGGCATTGTCTTCCAGTTTAATGAGGTGTGTTGTCTTACATCTGGTTCGCCTAGCGGTTCTTGCCAGCTCTGGCCAGGACTCCTAACAGGGGGCGGGCGCGACTGGTCTTTTCCCCTCGGTAGTCCTGTCAGCTAGATTTACTCGTCCTTTTACCACCGGGCAGCTGTCGCTGTTCGAGCCACTTCTGCACGTGCTGGATGAGGTGGGGGGTGGGGGGGGGGATACCTCATGAGGGATACCTCATGAGTGACATAATTCATAATTGTATCAAAAAGAGGAAAAAACAAGCCTCAAGGGTCATGTTTTTTGACGCGGCGTCACGTTGCGTGGCTAAATGGACCACAATAGCCACTAATTTTTCCAATTGCGGTAAAAAAAAAAAAAAAGAAAGGAAAAAGAAACTGGGTTTTTCTCAGAGAAAAAAAAAACTCCAAACAGACATGTTTAGTTAAATACGATGCTGTGCTTTGGAAAAGTTCACGGTCTCACTGACTTGCTGTTGGAGAAAGATGACCATATCTTGGCTGGACCCCTCTGACTTGGCTGACGCCCGCTCCGGGTCACCCTGGCCATGTCTAATGAGAAACAGAATTAATTTCCTCACTTGTATCAAGCCCAAGCATATGGAAAGTCAGAAAAAAAGGGATTAAAAAAAATAATACAGCCCACAGAGACGCCAAGCTCGGAATATCAGCACGGACTCTCGGAGCTTCAACTTCCTTGTTGTTTCAGCTGTGAAATCGCGGCATTCAACGAGGCATCTGTCACAACATTAAAACAAAGTTACAAGCAACTGAAACAAGCGACGACCTGCAGTAAAATGAACGAGTAGAGGTATAAACCAATGGGTTTCCAAGACACAAGAGCATCTGCAGACCCACCGTTTGCTAAAGAGGGCTTCACTATTACTCGGTTTGGGTAACACAAGGTCGCTTGGAGCTGTTCTTCTCATGATGGATGATGTGCTGGGTGAAGAGTTATCTCCTTCCTGCATGCTGTTGATATCTGATGGCGTCTCTTGGCCAGAGCTTAGCCCCGATGCCTGCTCCTCGACCCTCTCCCTGGCTCTGCTAACTGAAGAGAGATTTATGTGCCTCAAACTCAAAGGGCCATAAAAGACGATAAAATGGTTGTTTAGCTCTTGGCGCCTCAAACGGGCTCTGTTGGAACGCATTATGGCTGCTCCAAATCTCTCCCTTTCTTTTTCTCTTTACATTTGCATGCACGTACGCATGTACGTTGTAGGTGGATACGATCGAATGTTTTTCAACGCCTCGTTGAGTATATGACACAAAGTCAATTTTGTGAGGCAGTCAAACAAATTCTGACAGAAAACAAAAATGAGAAAGAGTCAGAAGAGTCCTCCTTGACTATGGATAGAGTTAACGGAAAAACGGGAAAAAAAGATTAAAGATTCGTTTCAGAAATGGAGTTCCACAATCTTACGAAGCTTAGTCTTTTTAGCTGAACAATACAGACATTGATTAAACAGGGTGTGTTGAGAGATTGAGATGCAGTCACAGGGTAACTTTCATCAAGTTGGCCAAGTTGACAAATTAGGTAGGATATGCGCCACAATGGAATGTCAAACTGACTTGCGATATGCAGACAACAGTCTAAATGAAACAAGCAGGACTGGTTCTGAGCCATAGTTATTCTGTGAGATCACCCCTAAACAAGAAGGGTTATTTTCTGCAGCCTTGTGTTTCTACCCTGCTTCATATTTATTGGTATGGATGGGGCACTCACTCAGAAAGTATAAGGTAATCCTACTTTAATGTCAGACCTGAGGTATGAAACATTAAGTGTCAGCCTGCAACATCTCTGCGCTGATTTTACGGACAGATTTATCGCTAACATTAGCAGCCTCACCTTACCCAAGGTTACAATAATACTTTCTCTCTTAGTATTCTGAATCTGGCTTAGACGTTTCAACAGCTGTTTTCAACAGTCAGACAGAGAGAATTTAACCCTCCTGTTTATTTGAAATGATTGCATTACAGCACTATTCTGTCATTGAAACTTACAAACTGGAAGACAGAGGGAACACTTGTAAGCTTCTAACTTACCTCTATCAATTTGTTGTATAAAACATTAGGTAGAAACCAGGCATGAGAATAGGCTACCCAAAATATGGCAAGTTGACTCAAATAAAATAATACAACTGAATGTGCCAATAATAAGAGTGAATTTATGATGATAAGTATCACTTACTTTAGAAACGAACAAAAAAAAAGAAAGAAAAAATACCACATCTACCAAGTGCTGGCTGAATTAGACCAAGGCTTTTCAACTGGGGGGTTCACAAACCACTAAGGGATTGCAATGCTGCAGGGTTAAACCTCAATTGGTCACTAGAGGAAAATAATTTGGGGTTGAAGGGGTTCAGCTGACAAAAAAGGTTGAAAACCCCTGAATTACACCAGCAGAAGCTACACAAGATAGCTGTATGTTACCTCTTCAAGTTAGTCAATTAATCCTGAGGCAGCAACAGAGTCCAATAAGCCAACTAGTTCACGAAATATGGTGACAGTTTGCAAATGTCAACCAATCAGACCACAGGATTTCAACTTTGACTTTCCACAACTATTTGTGACTCTGTTCATATGTCCTGGAGTTCGTACATTTCATGGGTTTATGCATTTGTTTATAAAGAGCCAAATGACAGCTGTTGGTTTGCTTGGTTGAAATGTTTTAGTTCAACACAGATGGGGGTGACCATGCAGTGTAGCTTATGCCTATGTCACTTAAAGCAGTCGTTTATTTCATGTTTTTTTGTTTTGTTTTTGTTTTTGTTGTTTTGTTTTTTTCCTCAGGCATCTCGCCACCAGTAACCTTTGTTTTTGCTTTGTTATTAGTTGGCTTCTAACATAGTGGAATTTGGAAAATCAACAACAAAAGCTGTCCAACTTGTTTTGTGTGACAGATTTGCACAATTTTTTGGTCGTTCCACATGTGTTTAACTCTGCTTTGAATTTTACATTTTTACAAAACATCAACATCATAATGTCATATTATATATATCGGTGTGTTTGTTTCAGAAAACTTGAGGGAAATCTTTCTTGACATTTTTAATGGAAAATATGTTTGGCAGCAGTTCCAGCACTGTGTCTGTTCTGGTCAGGTCTCTGCCAGCTTTCCACACCTGGTTTTGTCAATAGTTGACTATTCTTCTTTATAATCCATTTAAGCACTGAGACATTCTCTGGAGAATTAATATCAGTCCCTAAGTCAGATCATCAAACCATTGGACAACAGTCTCCAAGTCACACTGAAACCTTTTCAGTGGAAACATCCTAGCTGTGTCATTCAAGGACATTTCGTTTCGTTTTTTTGTTCTCTGGTTAGCGCGGTGTAGCTTTGGCCATGTTTTTTAAACCATTCTCGATCTGGATACGCAATTTCTTCCTCAGTTTCAGTTTTCTTGCAAATGTCAGACTGATTTCAGGACCTTTCCTGTTCTTTGGTAACTTTGGTTCCCTTCTGTCCTGACTCGACAAAGTCCATTGACTTTGTAGCAGTAAAAAAAAAAAAAAAAATGTGTGTGCACGCACATATAAAAAAAAACTCGTGTCTTTAACCGTAGGAATGGTATTCTTTCAGTAATGCATCATGGTTTTGTTTCTTTTTTTTAATCAGACTGACAAACACCATATATTGCAAAGACACAGAATTTTCGTTAGGCTTCAAACAGAAACTCATTACGCACTCTTGAAAAGTGTCTTCTGTCTTGTCACCATAGACACAAGACACATTCCAAAGCTATGGAGTATTTGGGACATTGTCATTTAGCCATAGAGAATAAACCTCAAAAGATTGTTGCTTTTTCAAAGTTTCCTTTGGTCAACGTTTCTGGCAGTTGCTTTCATCAGTTTCTTTATTCTGTTGTTCCATTTTGGAGGGGACAGCGTGACCCTGGTCAGGGTCTGGAGGACACGATACGCTTTCCACTTTTTAAACAATCATCTTGACGAAACTATAAAGGACATTTAAGACTGTTCAGTCCATTTTATGCACATTCCCTGCTTCGAAAGACCTGCAGAACATTGTGTTTTCCGCCCATCTTACCAAAGAGAAGACAATTGTGAGCGCAAAACAGAATAATGATGATCGATCGGGATTAGGAAACGTATGAGGCAATGTGCTGTCGCTTGCGTTCAGTGTCTGGTCGTTTTTTATGGGGATCATGGGGACACTTTTGATGTTTTCTTGGAATTCTGTGCTGCGCATGGAAGGGTGGATGTCATGGAGAAGAATAAAGTCACAGGAATGTCTTTCTTTTCCTTTTAACTGGTAGTCATCTCAAACAACTAGTTATTAATTTGGAGGCGTCTGTCATCCCTGGAGTAATGCTTACCTGTGCACAGGTGTGCATCCCCCGATGGAGATTCCATCTGCGAGGTTATGATGGTGATGAGGTGATAATTACTGTCATCGCGGTTAAGGTTAAGTATAGCTGTGTGTTTTTGCGGTTATGGTTCTGGTCCAGAAAGGCAGTAGCTCCAGCTGAAGGAAACAGTGGTTATAATACATGTGGTTTCGTAATGCTTTCACCATTTTGTCCAGAACAGAACCTTTATTAGCCCTGTGAACAACCTGGTGGTAACCTAAGCAGGCAACCAAGAGACATATGTCAAATACTGGCTGTCTCTGCCAATTTTTTTTTTCAAACCAACTTCTTTCAAGTCAAATTGCTTGGAGTGTTTTCTTTATTCATTTTTTTTTTTTTGTTCTGATTTTATGAGTGGTTTTCACAGCTGATCTGGTATCTTCTTTCTTGGCACAAAACCATTTTAGGTTTTCCCTTGAATAATTTAAGAAAACTGCATATACATTTAAAAGTGTATAATATATGAGTGACTAGAACCCATGCACACACACACACACACACACACACTCATATATATATATATATATGAGTCAGTCTGGTTATTACTGTATTGGACAGTTTGGTACAACAACAAATTACAACGACCGGATGAACAGTACCTCATGTTTTAAAATTATGTCTTGGTTATATATTGACTCATAACTTCTGTTAGTCATTGCTCTGAGAGCTCTGTTGTAATGAAACCACCATTGAAGTATGGCTCACTTGCTCTTCCTTTATTAGGAGAAATAGTGGCGACAATGAGATCACATAGAGATGACATTCCAGAACTTTCTGTTCGGCTTTTATTTGAGCATCTGGGTAAAATCTCCAATAGGTATTTGGTGACTTCACTAGGGAACCCTTAAGAAAGGCCCACAACCCAGGTCAAACATATTGTCATCTCGCTATCTTGGCAAACAAGTGAAACCATCTACGGTCAGCTGGTTTTGGGTCGTCCGCCGCCGGAAATTAAAAGAAAGTCATGAAATACGTTGTCATCATAACATTGAGTCAGACTTCAGGTTACCACACTGCAGTACATTCAATGTATATGTGCGTGCACACACAAGCGTGTGTATTTGTGTGTTGGTTTAGCATCCATGGTCTTTGTCCCATCTAAGGTCTGTTATATTTGGACTGACAGTATTAAATATTTGGAAACACTAAAACGATTTCAATGACGTAATGTATGTGTAATGTGTGTGTAATGTGTGTGTAATGTGCGTCTGTGTGTGTGTCTGCATGTGTGTGCGTGTTTCTTTGACCTTGTTGTATTATTGTGAGTTAGTGTGTTAGTCTCTTGAAACAATACGCAGGATCATGTACCTTTTATTGCTTTAGTATGGGGCAGATCTATAAGCCTCTCATAAGACCGGGTCTCTGTTTGGATTTCCTGAGGCTGGATGTAGCAACATTCGAAGACTCCTGTACACTAGGGGTTTGGGCTTTTTTTATTTGTAAACTGCTCCGTCTGTTCCTGTGTGAGAAATTACACCCCTGCCTTTCTCTGAAAGCGGGTGAGGGAAAAAAAAAAAAAAAACAGCCGTCAAACAATGAAATACTTTACCACGGCCAGACACAGCACAACTGTGAACAGCGCACATAAAGTTAAGTGCCAGAATCAAGGTAACACCAACGTAAAGTGTCTTAAAAAAAAAAGGGCTTTGTGCCAAAATAAGATCCCCGAAACAGTTGCGGTACATCTCTGCCATGTGTTTAAAAGTGATCTGATATTCTGTTAGAGGGATTGTTACACCCTGTTTCCCCCCTTTTTTTTTTGCCTTGTTCAAAACAGGGTTAAGAGCTCTGTTCATGAAACTTTAGATTTAATAATCCTAAGATTTCATTTTAGATTTAATACCCTCCGACTCGAGCGCGATTGGATTGCTCTTGATGAAAGTGCCTACATAAACCCCGGGCTGATTCAGAGTCGTTGGCCTGTTTTTGCCGTGGATCTCGAAGCGCCGTATGGAAATCACCGTCTCTCAGTGAACACTTTCCACCACAGTTTACCATCAGATATGTGTATTTCCCTTACACGTTCATGCCAGCGTTACTTAAGATATTAATTTCTGTTCCTTTCCTGTCTTTTCCTTTCTTTTCCTTGTTTTTCTTAATGAAACGCAATTGACTGCTCTCCATCATTGAAGTTCCTGCCAAGTGTGTCTCAGCAAAAGGCTCCTGTTTCCAAGTCACTGAGTTCTCCTTCTCTAGCACTGACAGCCAAAATAATACGCTATGATGGAATGGTCGGATGTTAATAGTTGCTCAATTAACTCATTGTTAACATCTGCTTTCATGATGTTTTGGTACCCTCGTTCCCTCTGTTGTTTACTTCATTTTTAATGGTTGCCTGTCAGACATAGACATATTCAGACAGAAATGGAACCTCATTGTGCACACACAGACACACAGACACAGATACAGACACACATGCGCACGCACGCACACACACACACACACACACACACACACACACACACACACACACACATGCATGCAAACACACACACACACACACACACATGCACACACACACACACATGCACGCAAACACACACACACACACACACACACACACACATGCATGCACACACACACCCACACACACATGCATGTATAAAACACTAAAAGTATAATATATATGTATGCTTGTAAAAGTTGTGAAGGTGTTGCTGACCGTCCTTGCATTAGACTGAACACTACGCTCCACTGAAAGTTCCTTGCAAGCTTATTCTGGCTGCAGGAAGCATTTTTTCCCCCCAGTGCAAACACAGAACATCCGCAGGCTGACCCCGGCGGCACTGGCCCTACAGTGGGCCACAGTGTCTGTGAACTCAGCCAGGCCCTGCCCAGGGTTGTCTCACAGCTCTCTGTTACCCACTGCTCCCAGACCTTACAGCCTTAAATCACACACTCAGAGACAGAGGGAGCACCCAGAGTGCAGCCTGGTCCCACACAAAGGAGGAGGGAGGGAGGGAGGGAGGGATAGATAGATAGATAGATAGATAGATAGATAGATAGATAGATAGATAGATAGATAGATAGATAGATAGATAGATAGATAGATAGATAGATAGATTAGCCTACATTACCTCTGGCAGTGTAGTTACTCGCTGGTTCATCCCGCCTGTTGAGCTCACTGCTCAGTCAGCCTGTGTATCACACCCTTGCAGATATCACACTGCAGAAACAGAGCACTATTTATAGCTGTTTCATTACCGCGGAGCGGAAGAATAAAGTGTTTTGATCCAAAACCTGACACATGGCTACTGACATGAATGATAATATGTATTTCCATGCTGTTAAATAGGTTTCATTAAGACCCGATTAAGGACACAGAAACATGTGTCATCCTCACTCCCACTGTTTGTCTGTAGGCTACTGAAGTGTTAACTTCTGGTGAAACACCAAGCTGACACATTTACTGTTCATAAAACCACATTTCCAGTCAAACATATACATTTCCAAGTACATAAACCTCTTGACATAGTTTCTGTGTGTATCAGTAATGTACCTAATCATTTTTTTGTGGAGTATCACTGCTCCAAATGTTTAACATTGATCAGAGATGTTTGGAACTGTTTTGACGTCTCGAATCATTCCGGGACCTTAGTCTACTTGTGGGATCTTGTGGTATTTCACATTCCTTTGAGAGTAAATGTTCATAATTATTATAATAGTTTGTTGAAGAACACTTATATTAACACTTCACTCACTCACTCATTTTCAAAGCGCCTTACCCTAATTAGGGTTGCAGGGGGAGCTGGAGCCTATCCCAGCGTTCATTGGGCAAGAGGTGGGGAAACACCCTGAACAGGTTGCCAGTCCACTCACTCACACAAGAGGGGCAATTCAGTGTCTCCACTTCACCTAACCTGCATGTCTTTGGACTGTGGGAGGAAACCGGAGCTCCAAGAGGAAACCCACGCAGACCCGGGGAGAACATGCAAACTCCCCACAGAAAGGACCCTGGCTGCCTGGCCGGGTTATCGAACCGAAGTCCCCCTCGTTTTGAGGCAACAGCACTACCCACTGCGCCACCCCTATTAACACTATGATATCATAAAATTAGAAGTGTAATGAAAACAAAAACAATAACAGAGTCTTTTTCCACTTTTATTCGAATACAAATACAAATACAAATACAAATAAATGTGCTGCATCAACAAATACAGATACAAATACAAATACCGGGCTCTCTGCACATCCCTAATAGATAGATAGAAGAAGGGAGCTGGACTAGCTTTACAGATGGGTAGAGCAGGAGAGATAATTACTACAGAGAGAAGTACGATGACTGTTTTTTTGGTTCTTCATAGAGGGTATACAGAACCTGTATCAGCCATGAGAATATATATTTAGTTTCGTCTTGCACTTTTGCACTCAGTTGGAAACAGTTGGATATGACCTTGTGTACTGGTATAAAGCAAATTTTTAATTTTATCTTATTTTATTTATTAATTTTGTTCATTTTTGAGGAAGGAGACACTGCTCGTGCTGAAGTTGATTCATTTATTTCTGGATGTGGCCTCAGCTGCAGCAGATGAAGAGCCTGTCATCATGTTTTATGGTATTGCCTGACCTTACCTGTAGTTTTATGGTATTGCCTGACCTTACCTGTAGTTTTATGAGCTCTTGCATCTCAGATCAGTTAGCTCTGTTCTCCCTTGTTTCCATCAAGTCGCTTCACTGGCTAGTCCAATATGTTTTCATTAAACTAGAGAGAGAAAAAATATTGTGGTTTATCCAGAAAGGTTATGTTTGTTTATGAGGAGACCATGTTTTTTTTTGTTTTTTTTTTCAGACTTGTATTTTTTGGATTCTATTCAGAGCTGTTAAACTGTTTACCCCCGCAATGAAAGTGGAGCTATTTTTGAGGACGGTTAATAAGAACATTTTTTAAAAAAAAAAACAACAAGTCCTTGTAACAAAGCAGCGGGAGCTTGGAAAATTATTATATTATCATCATTAAAATAGACCTCAACTATCAATTTTAGAATGCTGAGTCACCGGTCCTTAATGCAGAAAAACAAATAATCTTTCCACACAGCAGAGATATATATCTCTTTTTACATGGAAAATTCATCAGTGTTAAATCAACACTGAGAGTGTTAAATTAACACTGGGAGTGTGTGTATGGTTTCACATGGAGTTTGGTTCAGTGTTGATGCGAAGAAAAATGACTTCACAAGGCCCATGGCTGCATTACCAAATCCCCAAGAAACACAATTAAGTCAAACACAGGATATCAAAGAATACATCGGGTCAGGAAGTAAGGTCCTCCAAAGCCCTTTACTATGAGTCATTGTGTTTCCAAAGTCCACACACAAACACACGTACATTTTAGGTCTGTAAACACATTTGTCTGTTGATGAAAAGACTGTGAGTTCTGTAATCAAGATATCTGGCTGTTGTTGTCAGATTTCTCTCTCTCTCTCTCTCTCTCTCTCTCTGTGTGTGTGTGAGGTGAGGGAGTGTTTTAATCAAATTGTTTTAGAAGGGAAAAAGGTCCTCCAGTACCACTATCACACCAGAACACACACTGTTGGTATTTCCGTCTGGTTCAGTCTGCCAGAACAGTCTAGAGAGAAGCTACTACTTCAGTCACTTCAGAGATCTACAGAAACGTGGGTCAGCCCATGGAGGCCTCTTTACTTTCTGTCATCAGAAGTATTCTACTGGCTCAGAGGAGTGGTGTGACCCTTTGTAATCTGCCTTTTTTTCACCAAATCTCTGATGACACTGTGCAACTGCAAAAAATACATCAAAGGATACAGCGCGTGGAGATAAAATCTGGAACTTTACAATCTGGAAGTGAACATCAATTGAAATGACTAATGATTCATGATGAAGTTTTTCCTTAATCAAACAAACAAAATAAAAACAATGGGTGGTTCATCTTGGATAAATATTGACCTTTGCGTTCAGAGAGAAGGGGCGTGTCTCTCTCTTCCTCTCTCTCTCTCTCTCTCGCTCTCTCTCTCTCTCTCGCTCTCTCTCGCAGTCCTTTTACCTGAGGATGGCGCTCCAGGCGCTGGTGGGTCTTTATCGGTAAAGGTTTGACTCACTGTCCCTGGCTGGACTAATCCGAATTAGTCTGCTTGCCCATTCTACACCTGAGCCAATTATCATACAAGCGGCATTAATAAAAGCAACGACGTGTTTGGCCCTCGCTGCTCAGGCTGGACAGCATTTCTCACAACACAACACAGGGCCTGCTACGACCAAAGGGACAGTCATTAATAATTTCAACCTTTTTATGTCCCCCTCTGAGTCCACAAGGCACAACAAAACTCTCTCTCTCTCTCTCTCTCTCTCTCTCTATCTATCTATCTATCTAGCTAGCTAGCTAGCTAGCTAGATAGCTAGATATGCATTAAATGCATACAAGATTAGATAGATAGATAGATAGATAGATAGATAGATAGATAGATAGGTAGACAGACAGACAGTTGAAGTGTGTCATCATTCTCAGTCTCTTTCACTTGGTCTTTTTCTCTCTTTCTCTCCTTCTTTCTCTCCCGCGTTCTTCTCTGTCTACCTCTCTGTGTGTCTAACTCTCCGATTCCACGTCCTCCTTCTCTTCTGCTCAGACACGAGAAGAGATGACAGCGTTCCCGCTGTGTTTTCATTCCATTACTTTTTATTAAGGCTGTCAGTCATCCCTCACTGCCTTTATAGTCCTTTCTTTTTTGCCATTACATGCGAAGGAGATTTAACCTACAGCAGATCTGTCGCTGCGTGCGAATGCATCGACTTATTTTACAGCTCTGAGGGCTTTTTTTTTTTTTTTTTTTTCGTAATGTACAGCGTCATCGTGTTACCTTGGCAGCCTGAGGTACATAAGTGAAGATAATATTTAAATGCCTTTGTGGGGTTTTTTTTCTTTTTTTTTTTCAAGGGCGTTTGTTAATTATGTGACCATAGTTATAGATTGCCTGCTGCAACACACACCTACGGTAAACAGAGTGAAATACTATGGTACGCCCTTTAATACACTCCAGCTGCCTGCCACTCTCAAATGGACTGTTTGTGTACTAATGTGTTTACACAATGCAAAAACAGACTTACATATACGCGCATTCGCACAGTCACACATACACGCACGCAAGTACACATACATAAACACATATACAATTATAAACACAGACACAGATACATATACACACACAAAATTATAAACACAGACATACACGCACACACACAGACACACATGCATGCGCGCAGACGCACATTCTACGTCTGTCAGCGTCAATGTCTCCGTGTGTGTGTGTGTGTGTGTGTGTGTGTGTGTTTGGATGGCTGCTGTGTTTCTATTGTAAGCCCTTGCTCGTTACAGAACGGGGAATGGAAGTGCTCTCTAGCAAAATGACCTTATTAAAACAATTGCTCGTGGCTTAACTGTGGAACTCCCTGCCTACTCCCTGCCTCTTCATTAAAACCAAAAGAAGAAGAAGAAGAAGAAGAAGAAGAGAAGGCATTTGAATTACAACACCCTTTTCTCTTTCCACATCCCTCCTTTCATCTCACTCTCTCCTCCTGCCCATTCCTCCAGCTCAGTCATGAAAGTCTCGCTGCAACTGTCTTTCCACCTCTGTCGTTAAGCGTTATTCCCGGGAAAGATCTTCTCAAACAACTTATAAAAGTTGTAATATGCATCTACATTTCCGCACGCGTCTGGACTTATGTGTCAACAACGACACTATTTAATTTACTGACTCACTCGCATTGGTCCAGGTGTGGTTCCAGTGTTCAGATCTTACCTTATCTGGCGAGAAGAGATTGCTGAAGATGTCTTTTTGTTTCATTTGCAGTTTCCCTGCGAACTGCAACTTAAAACTGACAAACCTCATGCAAGTTCACCACAGGCAAGCCGACGGATATGAAGGCCATCGACATGATAGAATAAAAATAGTTGCATGTCAGTTGATCGTGTGGGATGAGGATGACGTATCTAAGGTGTGAAGGTTAGGGGTTCAAATCCCACATTTGGATGTTGATTTAGTTCCAGATGGTTATAGGTTGTAATATCCCTGATTTTACTCTGGCCAGTGTATTTTGTGCTTGAGCAAAGCACATCGTCAGTGTTTCCCGTGGTCCACACCCCAGCCTGTTAACTCTGGGCATATGAATACGTTTGCACCGGTGATTCTACCACTCTTAATTAAAGACTTAAAAAGTTGCTGGTTTCAAACTGAATTGTTTGTGTTGGTGTCTGTACTGGTCCTATTATCTGGTAAAAAAGTAAAATAAAAAAACACTCTGGGTTTTTTTTTTAGTTGCCAGAACTCTAAGCCTACTAAACACCTGATACTTCAAGCACGCGTAAATGTTGGCGTTGCTTGTGTAAACATAGTTCATTCACTTTAAAGGTTAAGATGGGGGCACCTCTAAACAAAACTGGTGACTTCCTATACACTGTTCCACTCCACTCTTCAGCATCTCCTCAGCTTGGTTCATAAATTCGTCTGTCTGGCACAGGCTGTCATGCCCCCCCTGTGAAACACTGTATGCTGTCTAGTGATGAGTTTGTGTGTGTCTGCTTTGCCTCTCTCTCTCTCTCTCTCTCTCTCTCTCTCTCTCATACAGATTTCTCCTTGTAAGTGATTTTCTCTGTTGCAGGCCGTGACACCAGAGAAACCTGCTAATCCCAAGGAGACTAATCCTTCAGACAAGAGGATCAATCCCCCCCCCACCACCACACAAACAGACACACACACACAAACCATCACCATCTCTCTCTCTCTCCCTCTCTCTCTCTTTCTCTCTCTCTCTCTCTCTCTCTCTCTCTCTTTCTCTCTCTTTCTCCATCCCTCTTGTGCTCTCTCTGTCTCTCTTTATGCGTTACCACTAACACACGTCAACACGGCACCCTCTTTCACCTCACGCTGTCTCTTCTTTTTTTCCCCCTGGCTAACCTCACCTTTTCCACTCATCTGTGAAAGCACGAAAAAAAAACAACGCTCTTATACACTCTTTGCTACGATGTTTTACTTCGCCTCGCTAAATACCTGTGAGAAACGAGATACGAACTGAGAAACATGGAAAGCACACTGTGACACAATTACAGCTACGCCGTCTCACGTAACACCCTTTTGTCATCTCTCATCGCCACGCCTTCACCGACAACAAAAGATCCATTCTGCTTATCTCCGCCGCTCTCGTTGTCCTGGGACTTGTGTTCCAGGAGGGGAATCCAACTAAATCACATCTTTTATTTTTCTTTTCGAAACCATGTGATTTCTCAGTTTCAGGGGGAAAAAAAAAAAAAAAACGAAGGCCCACACACATTGCGTGTGTTTCCTTTGGGTAGACAGACGCGAATTGCTCTGGT
The DNA here is from genome assembly GCF_902362185.1 of Chanos chanos. Taxonomy (NCBI): domain Eukaryota; kingdom Metazoa; phylum Chordata; class Actinopteri; order Gonorynchiformes; family Chanidae; genus Chanos; species Chanos chanos. The sequence goes on from NC_044503.1 coordinate 26,450,184, forward strand.
TTTTTAAAACCATATGATGATGATGCAGGAAAGAAATGACTAAGACACCACTGAAAAGACTCTTAGTTATATGAGAGTTTATATTAGTTATATAGCAATAGCTGTGGTACGCTAAACGTTGTGTGCCGTCTGGTGAATAATATGTTCTTTGACTGCATTACTGTGTGTTTACACTAAGCTGAGGGAGATCTTTGTGTCGGTGAACTGTCTCAGTTCAGTTTGTTGGGAGTACTTTGATTGTGTGTGGGTTTGATTGCTTTTGTTTTGTTTTTGGTTTGTTTTTATTTGTTATTTTGTTTTGCCTCTCAGTTTACTGAGCATTTTATTTTTTTACTTACCATACCATTATCCCTGTTTTATGGGTAAGGACTTCGCTCTAATGCTTAGGCAAAGAAGTCTGCAAACATCCATGACGGAAGATAAAATAGGAGGAATTCACACAAAATGCATAAACCTTGAGACGCTTGCGGGGGGAGGGGGGGGGGGGTATTTCACTAAAATGAGAAAAGAAAGTAAGTGTTCCATAAAGAAAAGAAGAAAACAAAAAAATTTTAAAAAAATGTAAAAAACCCAAAACCTCAGTGCTCTAGCTTTACATTACCCTCTAACACATATTCCCTCAGCTCACATAAGAGATTTGAAGCTAATTCTGTCGGCCTGCCTAATAGTTAGACTCTGAGCGGACCTTGTCGGTGGATTATGGTTACTGGTTTATATATTTCCAGTTGTGTAAAGGCAAATGTGACAGAGCCTCAGTTTCGTCCTCTTGAGGAGGAAAATATTCTGATGGTTTTTGCAAGAGATGGAATAGTGCTGATGTTTCTATGTCCTCACTGAATGTTCTCATTATCAATCAGTGGTCAGTTTGTGTTTTATACTGATCCTTTCAGAATAGGGTAATAGGCATCTCTTGACTTCTCTCAGTCAGGGGGCGCCTTCCGAAACTCGACCGCAACGGTAAATCTCGCCGGCAACTTCCAGCCCAACCGACCGTAGAGGGTGAGTTTTGGAGGAAGTCCCTGTTCCACACCACCGAAAGGCCCGTGAGTTCCTCCAGGCGGTCCTCCTTCCTTCTTCCCGATTCCATGAAAGTCTTCATCTGGAAAAAATGCTTCACGTTAAAGGGAGGAAAAGAGAGAAATCCCATGAAGTGGCCGGCGAGCTGAGCAGTTCACGGCTGGAAAACGCATTAAAAGGGATGAGGGAAACGAATGCTGTCGAACGCTCTGAGGTATTAACAGCACACTTCGCCAGTTCACCAATTAACTGAAAAAAAAAAAAAACAACAGCAAAAAAAAAGAGTAGCGCGCTCCAGCTAAAGTGCCTGCCAGTGTTTGCTCAGTGGTTTGACTTTGAAAATAAACTGAGTGACAGGCCCAGGAACTAACTTGTGTCTCATTCTCGTCGACTTCGTGTCATTTCGGTGGAGGTCTCTCAAGCCTCTGTCAGTTAGATGAGATACCTGCATTTAGTTGGGCCCGTGGGAATTTCATGGGATGTGGCTGGCCTCTGTTTCCTAAGAGACAGCAGGAGACACTGTGTTACCACCGATGTGCGTGTCATACGACTCTCGTCCAGGTCGGCTCCTTTTACCTCGAGTGGTCCTTACACTCATATATTTTGTAATCCGATGAAGGTTAACTGAAAAAGAAAAAAAAAAAAAAAAAGCTCATCTTTTGTCAAACTAATTATATTTTGGAGTCTGTCTTATCTAACACTTGTTGACTGCTGGCATCAAGGCACAAACTGATGCAGAGTTGAACTTAAACAGAAATGTCATTTTGTTGTAGTGCGCCTTGTGAGTTGTCTGGTTGACCTACCCGGGAAGAAACGCAAGCCACATTGTTCTCTCTGTTAATGTTGTTGTTGTTGTTGTTGTTGTTGTTGTTGTTGATGATAGCGATGGCCGTTGTGTTGATTTTTCCTGTTTGTATGTGATTTTGTATTTGTCGTTGTCTTGCTGAAAAGCCAAAGTGGGAACTTGGCCTGTATCCTGTTTGTTACTCAACACTCAGCGTTCAGGACAGTCTGACCTCTCTGACTAACACTTTTTGGAGGAGCCAGTTCACTTACAGGGTCAACATTGTATAGAAGTCTGTATACCAATATACATTGTAGTTACATAATAAAATGTAGTTATTACATATCCATATAATAATATTACATAATAAAATATATAATATGTTTTAGTTTGTCAATGATTTAATGGACTGAACCAAAAATGACACATGTCTTATGGGTATAACTGCTGACTCTTCTGTTTCACCGCATTTTGCTCTCTTCCCTTGCAGGCGTGTTGACACTGGACCTTTTTACAATGTCCTCCCAGTTACACCATAACCCATTCTTCCATACAGAATCTGTGATATCTTTCTGCCTGTACTTATGGCCTGCTTTCTTTGATTCATATCATCTGCTATTCATGGGATACCACAAACCAAAAAGGCAAGTATTAGGAGTTGATTTGTGGACAATTACTAACTCCATTGTGGGTTTTGCAGATGCGTGCTGGCAATAAAGGATATGGCTAAAATGCCCTAGTATTCAGAGAGGTTTATGTTGAGTTCAAGATCTTGGGGGCTAATGGAAGTAAAAGATGTTTGTCTTCTCTGCATGTGCATCCTCCTTCTGAAACCAAATCTACCACTGACTGGTATTTGCGACCAAAAAACACTCTGATTTAGGCATTTCTGACCAAAGCATCAGCTTCCAATCCAACTGCAAATGTTACTTAGCAAAACTCCATGTAGATGTGCACATTGATTGCTCTCAGTAAAGTATTCTTTGTTGTTCTGGTTCGTCCACATAGCCTCTTGGCACGGAGATGAGAACTAACTGTAGACTTGGTGATTTGGTAGCCTCAGGACCCTGTGATTCTCCAACTGCGCTTGTAGAAAACAGACGCTGCAGAAAGGCCGTAATGCAGTTCCTTAAGAACAAGGTCAACACAGAACTTGTATACTTAATTTTGATGTTATTGAGAAGGATGATGGTAATCATTTTGACACAGTTAAAAAAAAAAACAAAAAAAACAGACACACACACAAAAAACAAACAAGCAAAACAATATCGCTTGACTGATGTTTAAGTAATGTTCAAATGGAGCAGATAATGTGGCTTGCGATTAATGTTCTTTATGTTACAGGCTGTCCTTTTTTTTAAAAAAAAAAATATTTATCAAAGGTGACGGTAATTTTCAAAGAACCATATCTCACTAAGGGGAATTTTATCTTTCATCAGTGTGTGTGTGTGTGTGTGTGTGTGTGTGTGTGTGTGTATGTATGTGTGTGTGTGAGAGAGAGAGTTGGGTTTAAACTAGACTGTCAGATACCACCTCGTTACTGGGCTCGCAAGCTGTGAGTATAGCTTGAGTCACAGAGATAATATCCTTATCAGTCAGTCTATATATAGAACAACTTTCTTAGCGCACTCCGTATTGCTTCTCTGTTCTTTCTTAATTTTGAATCAAACTGCTCCGTTTTTGCTGTTATCCATTTTTGTAACTTTGAAAGATTTAAATTCATTCACAAACCGAATTAAGGATCAGATTCATTCTGAACTTACACTGAAACAAAAAAACGATCTCCACTCCAAAACGGTGGATTAGTCACTGATAAAAGACGCTAACGTGCACGCAGCCGAACAGAAACTAGGACACCGAATCACTGGTGACCCAGACTGCTGCGCTTATGACGGACTCCCCCGTCTTAGTCAAATCTACCTTAGTTTACCAATGTCCGTCCTCACAACCGCACGGTAAAAATAACCCAGAAACTGTCGTAAACGGTAACAATTTCGAGCAAATGCCAATTTGGTATGTTTATAAAACCGTGTCAGTTCGAGCTTTTCAAACGCCATTACCACTGTGCTCGCTGTTTTTCTCCCCTATATGTAATTACCTTATTTCCTTTTGGTGGCAGTGATGTCACAAACTGTGCCAGTGGCTCTGGTCATCCGCTGTTTTCTATTCAGCTTTAGTCTGTCTATCAAAAGTTGTACTTTTTAGTGTCGTGTGCTTGGAGAGAGAATTTGATGAGCAGGCAAAGATATTCACAGCTGAAAGGCTCTTTTTTAATGGAGGCAAATCCCTCACATTCAGCCAACAGCTATTTCTGGCAGCAATAGCGGCAGCGGCAGCAGGACGACTCCCTGTGCATTCTGGCTGGACCGGGCGGCTCTTACGGGACCCAGCCAGGACTTTTCCTATGTGTGGAACTGGAAACTCATCTGAAAGCCGCTAAAATGTCTAGCCACTATGACAACGTCCAGATCGAACGAAAAAAAAAAAAAGAAGTCCAAAAGAGACTCAGTCTCGACTAGTCAGATCCTTGACAACGAAAGAAAACCCACACTGAACTGATTAAATAACTACTGAAAAGAACGACATTGGTTAGTGTAACCGTTACACATTTTCTCTGAGTTTTTAATCACAATGTGTTACATTATGTGTATTTTGAGTGGATTTTCTTTTTTCTTCCATCAGTTTTGACTTTTTATAAGAAAAGAGACTGACATTAAAAGTGAGGTTTTTCAGAATTTAATGAAAACAACAACCTTTAATCTTCGACCCACTGGACACATTTTTTTTAACAACATCTGTAAATAAACTGATCAGCAAAAAACAATCTTTAGCAACCTGACCACAGACTTCAAAAAGCAGTGTGACATTTGGAGCATCTAGTACATTTATTAAAAGAGAGAGTGAGAGAGAGAGAGAGCGAGAGTGAGAGAGAGAGAGAGAGAGAGAGAGAGAGAGAGAGAGAGAGAGAGAGAAACAAAAAAAGCTATCACTCTCTCCATTATTAGAAGTTGATATATAAATGGCGGTTCAGGTGTGCATGCAATACCACTGATTCATCAATCATCTGCTAGGAAACACTTGCTAGGCAACACTGCCAGGCAACAGCGCACTAGCTCATATGACTTCACCAGAGTGAGTGGATAAAACCAGGATCCACAGGATATTTTCAATCTGTACAATGAAAACAGAGCTAGAAACTGAAAACAATTGTAGGATATCAGATAATATCTTTGAAATATCTGCTTGGAAAGAAAAAAATGAGGAAGAGAGAGAGAGAGAGAGAGAGAGAGAGATAGAAAGCTTTGCTAGCAGTGGAACACTGAAGCTTCAGTTTACATCAGACACACACTTCATAGCCTGTGAACAGGTAAGTCCCCTTCCACCCTCTGACCCCAAAAGCACCTCTCTCTCTCTGTTTCTTTTTCCTTCCCTTCTTACTTACTCATCTGTCTGCTTCAGATGGGCCACGTGTAGGAGAGGTGCCAGTAGCCCTGAATGCTGTCCTGGCAAAACGACCCTGGTCAATCAGAAAAGGTGGGAGGGAAGAAAAAAAATCTGCTTCAAACGCAAACCTGACAAACCGAGGAGAGTCCCTGTACACCCCCCCCCCCCCTGACAGGACCAGTTCACATGACTGCCAATCTATCAAAAAAAACAAAACAAATCCAAACCTGCCTGTCTGTGACATCTTACTCCTCATGCTGATGAGAGACTATTCCTGTATTTTGTACTTTTGTTTTCAATTAGCAAACATTTTTTCTTTTGGGGGGGGGGGGGGGGGGGTTAACAAGATGTTGTTTTTAAGCCATTCACATATCTAACAGTGACAACTATGCAGTTCCACCACAGTTTAATAATGACTTAGTTAACGGGTCAATTAAGTAAACAACAGTAACAATACACAGTGATTTAGCAATGCACTGAAGAACCCCCCCCCCCCCCCCCCCCCCATGAAAAGATTAGTCATTTTTTTTGCATTGTGTTCTCGCCATAAGATTTGGGATTTCCCACGGATTTTGTCTCTCCTTCCCTCTCTCACCATCTTGCTCTCGATCTTCTCCTTTTAATATCTATTTCTCTAACTAGGTCATTTACAACAATGACAGAGGCGAGTTTCATCAAAAAATATTTTTGGTAGAAGATAAACCACTTCACCAGCTGCACCCATTTCCCCAGCCCTCCCTTTCCATTTGCCTCTTCGGCCCCTGTCTAGCTCTCTTTCACACGTTTTCTTCCTCCGCCCCTCCCCTCTTTCTTTTAGCTATCTCTCCCTCAAGCATGAATATCTGTGTGCCACGGTCAAACTCAGCTTCCCCTATTCCCTATTAATCACTGCTCAGGCTGACACCCTGTAAACGTTTATCTAACGTTAGGGTAACGTTAGGTTGACACTGGGTCAATGTTCAATACATAGTATGTAGTATGGTTGCACCTTAAGAAAGGGCAAGCAGGAACACCGGGGGGGGGGGGGGGGTTCTGCTTCAGCGGTAGCTGAGGAATTCCCAGCTAGGGTGTTACTGCAAATAGTGTCTCACCATCAGAGGTATCTCAGCAAATACGGTCTATCAGAGCTGCAGAGGAACACACACATTCTCTCACACACACACACACACACACACACACACCCTCCCCTCTCTCTCTCCCTGTTAAATAAGATGGCTCTTTGTCTAAAGCTCAGACTATCTTTCATAAACCTCCCCTCTCACCTGCCACAGGCTTTAAGTCCATTTGCTTTCTATATGAGGCCAGCGCAGCAGTTAACAAAATGAAAATCGCAACCCATAATGAGCTCATTCAAACTTAAAGAAAAACAAACAAACAAACAAACAAAAAAACATGCCTTGCTCTTCAGTGAGTAGTACATATCTGCAGCATTTGCCCTCCAAATATAACATAAAAAAAGCAATCAACAAACCATCTTGCTTAATTTTCATACTTGTATACAGTAAGACTTTTCAGTCAGCAGAGTCAATCTGACAAGAACTCTTGGACACTGTGTGACAATAAATTAAGAGACAGGTTATGTGGCTTATGCATTTTTTGACTATTTGTTTCTACTGTAATATTCAAAGTATCTATATGAAAGCACCACAAGATCTTGAGACAATCAGTTACATTAACTCTTCACTCTACTGAGTAATTCAGTTAACCTTATCTATAATAAGGGCTGAACTCCTTCTATCAAAATGACATTGCAACTGATTGTTAAAATCAAGATTTAGCACATACATTCAGAAGATTTTTTTTTTTAGTCCTGTTGTCATTTCCCATGATTATGAACAAATTAGATCTATTTCACAAAACAAACAAACAAACAAAGCGTTCCCTTCCAACCATGATTTGGCATTAGGCACTTAGAATGCATCTTCACATATACAAATATTGACAGCATTACCAGTTTGTTTTTAATTCCACATTTGGGTATTTTTTTCTCTCTTTAAAAAAAAAAAAATTTTTTCAAAATCTTTGGTTTTGTAAACACATATTATGGTAAATATCATCCCTTCTCTGGCAGAGATGTGTTTTTTCTTTTTTTATCTCTCTCTCACCAGCACATGTGACAAAAACCTCAACACTCACTCGTACCGACAACAAAGTGAAAACACGAGTTGAGTTAATGACCTTAATCTGTCATTCTGTCATTGCCCTGTGCACATCTAAATGCTAACCGTACACCTGCAAGAAGCAAAACAAAAGTGTCTCGACACAGACAGCCAAAGATGGGAGTCCCCCCCTTAGCACAGCACTTACAAAGCCATCCATTTGGTCCTTCTAACTGTTTAAAGTCTGGTCTCTTCTGTTTGTGAAAGCATCACGCCGTCAAAGTCAGTTTCTGTTGCAGGAGTTTAACTACTTGCATTGTTGAGAACTTCTCTAAGCTCCTCCTCAAAGCTGGGCATTGTAAGGGTGAACCCCCCTCCCCATAAAAAAAACAAAAAAAACAAAAAAAAAAAACAAAGAAGTTGCATTGGCAAGGCTGTGATTGGAACCATCTCATGATAGAGAAGAACCACTTGTGAAGCATTTAAGACAGACTTCACAGAATATGAAAACCAACTGCCTTAATTTTTTTTTTTTTAGAATGCTTTGATGCAAAGTGCATGGGGCTCTCTCAATTCAGAAGGAGACAGGAGACCATAGTTTTCTGTCTCATGTGAATAAAACCACAGGGCTTACTTTAAAAAAAAATGATTCAGCTCCTGCAGAGAAAAGGATCTCATTCTGTTTCAACCTTTTTTTTTGGTCATGTGTTCAGTTGCAAGGGAGCCAGGTGGAGTACGCATGTTGCTGGCAAGCAAACACTGGTTGCACCTGGGCAATGTAATAGTTACTGAAGTTGCCGTCTGCTACGTATGGGGCAGGCTGGTAGTAGCAGGTGACGTTAGCAACGTTCGGAATGACATTCTGTTCTGCCAGCACGCGCACTGCGAGCATAGCGATGAGACCTAACGTCTGCCGCCTCTCGTGTCCCATTAGGCAAACCGTGCTCTCATTGACTACCCTGTGTAGTGTCATCAGGTAGTCATATTTACGGTCCTCCAGACCCACAAAATGGTTCTGGAGGTATGACTCCAATTTGCGCTGCTGTTCGTTAATATCTGAAAAGTCGATGAAGAAGCGCGAGCACATGTAGCGCTGAAGCGATTTCATATCTGTCTCGGAAGCGGCCCTAAAGCCCCGCACAAGCAGGTGACAGTACTTGAGCAGACCACCACCTCGGATTTCTTCGGGGTTACGTGTGCAGATGACTTTGTTACGCAAGTGGTCCAAAGCAGCGCCAAAGTCCCCATACACGCTCTCGCCAATTATGGTCGGGTGAAAGGTTTGTGCCATGGGATTTTCAGAGCACTCATAGAAGAGAAGCAGTGAGTCGAGTTTGATCTGGAAAGAGTCAACGCTGAACTCGAACTGCCGCCGCAGGGAGTCCACAAACTTGAGCTCCACGTTTTTGCCTCTGTTATTGGACAGGGAGATGAGACTCCAGCGGTCTGAGTCATTGCACACTTTAACCATCTTCTGCACATAAGCTTCCTGAGTGGTAAAGAAAACACAAGAGAATGACATATAGTGCAACCAGAGTATATGATTGAGGATAAAAGTGTTCGCCTTTGCACTTTTCATCATTTCTACTGTATTTAACGAGTTATGTGGACCAAGTTCCTGTTCTAATGTCTTCTCTCTTTGCGAGATCTAAAGCCTAGGGAAATGCAGGATCGGTTTTAAATTGGTTTAGCGCAATCCTCTTACTTATAGAAAACCAACATTTTACTATCAGTAAACTTGTCTAATTACATTTTGAAACCGTCTCGTGAGCAACGCCCCGTTAGACTGTAGGGAATTATTTGCAGTGACTGAGTAGACATTGTTATTGATAAAACAGTGTAAACAATATGAACCTTTGAAGATAAAACAAATAAAGAATAAATATCTATGTATATTTTAACGGGCCAAACCTACCTTTAAGGTTAAGGGTGTGATTTTTTCCTTGTTTACTCCCTCGGGTAAAAAATCTAAGAGACAATCTAGAACTATATCCTTGACTATCTGAAATTCCATCTCGCCTTTCAGATCAGCACAAAATATGAGGTCAAGGTCCTTGTACCCCAATCCACTGTCTTCATGAAGAACATGGCTTGCAGCAGAACCGTTGAGACGTACATCTCTCACGTTGATCTGTTTCTCTTCCATGCGAGTTCGCACTACTTTGACTATTTGTCGGGGTTTCATCTCCAAAGTAGGGAAATTGCCCCGTCCGTGAATCGGTATAGTCTCGGTCATAATGCTGTCCAGACGCTGTACTTGCTCCCAGCTAAGAACACTGAAACTGCATCTTTCGGTACAACTACCCTGCATATTAGGAACAACACAATCGTCCTCGGCCATAGTTAGGAGTAAATGCGAAAAAACCGTAAACTTAAGAGTTTGATCTTGACAAATGCCTATGTTAAGTGCTGTAAAGCAATGGCAGGACTGTCGCTTAAAAATATAACTTCAACCGCATCAGTAATAACCAACGTGCAACTTCATGGTGTCGCAGTTTTAAAAAGAAAAAGTCAGTTAGGTGAACGAAAATTCGAAAAGTTGCATTTGTAAACTGTGTCAGCAAATCCAGTAGACTTCAACGCGGGAGGTGTAAGAGAAAGAAAACTGTGTAGAGACACTCCACAGCTCGCCGTTTATTTCTGTGTCTCTGTTTGTCGTTTTAAGAGCGTCACATATTCCTCCTGCAGTTTCTACAATGTAAGTGTAATTCTGCTGATCGTAGTATCGTATTGGTTTGTGTACTAGGGGTTTCTCTGAAGTTCCGCCTGTGACTCCATCGCCCGAGGGCACGCCTATCAATTTGCATGAATATTCCACTTGCGCTTGGCACGTTCCGCAGAGAGCCTCTTTACTGTCCAGAGAATTTCATGCTAAATATTGTCAAATATTCTTTGCTCACTTTAGTAGCGAAGAAATCACGTGTGCTGAAACAGACGTTGCACGTCAGCATACTAGAAGACTAACACAACTGCCTAAAGTCGCTCTTCAAAACGTGCTTTAGAATATACCCCGACATTTCGTATCCTACAGACCAATAAAATATCGCTGAAAGTCTGTGGTTTCTCTTAACGACACCCTGCGTCAGCTTGGCTCACTGTCAGGTAGGCAATGCCAAATGAGTTCTGTCTAGCCCCTTACCCACTGAGTACTGGACAGCTTGAGTGACAACTGCCTTTACCAATGGTAATTAGATTGTAAGTAGAAAAAAACAATGCCCCCCCCCCCCTACTGAATACCTTTTTGTTTGAGCGTTTCTAGGAAGAACTGGGACTGAGAAAAATACAACGTATCGTTGCATTATTTTACATGTTCGATACTGCGAAAAATTTGTGAATATTAAAGTGTTAGCAGAATTACATTTAACCCGAAGTAGGGATGATAACGTAGCATTCAAAAATACAGATAAAATGACATGACAACAGTCATGTCGCTAGTATTACTACAACTATAATGACAGTTATGATTAGGCTCAACCAACTAAGCTTGCCTCAAGCATCCTCTTAGGCAAACTATCCAAAACTGATAGAGAAGCAGTTCTATGTGACACGTTTTGACGTTTTTATGTTGCCCTCTAGAGGCGTACCCTACTAAAAAGTGTTTTCATTATTGCTGCAGCAGGGTATACGGTACCTATCATGTCCTCTAAAAACCAGTTTGGTTTAGGCTGCAGCCTACTTGACATACCCCTCAGCGTACTTCGGTTGTGAAATTAAGTCAAATTATTGCCATTATTTACTTTGATATTTGAGTCACTTGTGACTGGGAAGCACATTAACTTCATGTACATACGAATTCTTCATCCATTCTAAATGGCCTCTAAATAACACTGCACCAAAGTACCGCCGTGAACTAAGCCAGGAAACACTATCATCACTTTTAACCCTGAAAAATTTACAATGGAGTTGTTTGTTTAATTGGCTGTTGCGAGGTATGTATAGGATAGATGTAATGGGAAGGAAAAAACGAGATCTGTTGCAAATGAATAAGAACAGGAGTCTGCATATGATGGTGCGATGAATTTTTTTTTCTTTTTGCCCACACACACACAAAAAAACAGCAGAAGTGCAAGTCTCTTGTTGAAACAGGCCTGTCTCTCGTGTCTCGTCCAGCCTAGGGTTGTAAACACTATGTGAGAGGGGTGTTACGGAACTGAGCCAGCAACAGCAGTGGCAACAGCAACAGAAGCAGTAGAATGTCACTGTTGAAGACTGTAACTACACTCAGTTAGGAGGGAAAGAGACGTCACCACGGTATTTTGGCAACGGCAAAAAGACGTTTTTGTTTCACTTCGTATGTGAGGACACCCCCCGCCCCCCCCCCCCCCCCCACCCACCCATCCCTTCCCAGTATTCATCACGTGGCCAGTTTTATTTGTTCCAGAGAGACCGAATCAAAGGGGTTGATTGTAAGCAGTGCATGCTGGGTGTGGGGATGGGGCATTGGGGGGGGGGGGGGGGGGGGGTCAAGCATGCAGACCTGGTAGCAATGTCAGGGTGGGGCAGCTGTCACTCAAGATCTATCATTGAGCACAAAGCCCTGCGTCACTGCAGCCGCCTATTCCTTCAAATCCAGCTTATCCAATTTACCCTAACACAGCCTTAGCAACAGATAGGAGAGAACCAGCACGTCCACAATTACTACTGGAAGAAATTCACAGAACTTATTTCTGTCCAAGGGTTCTAATGCTGACCATCGAACATGGCTTAAATGACCTGCGCATCCGACCGTAGTCAAAAACAAATCCCCTGGAACCAGACGTCTTCTCAATCAGAAGTGAGTGTTTTGGTGAGCACAACTTAACTTTTGTCATAATCCTTTTAATCTCATTCAGTCAGAAAACACATAGCATACTAATTCCAAGATAAAAAATCATGCGTGATCTCAAACTCACAGTCTGCAGGAACATCACGAATTATACTCTGTCTAGAGACAAGGCCTCTGAACCTCCTGTAATAAAAATCTGTTTTATAGTCACAAAGAGATCATTTCTGAGGAACTCCACAGAAGGCAACCTGGAAACTTAAGGATGATAAACCAAGACAAGTCCAAGGGTCCCCCCCAGCCAGGAGGCTAACGGGACTGGTCAATTTTGGAGCACAAAAATTCTGCATCGCCACGCCATCAACTAAGACTTATTAAAACTTTTTACTCTCTCTCTCTCCCTCTCTACAATTCACAACCTTTACTTAAACAGAAGCTGAAACTACTATTTTAGCAATAAACAACAGCGTACGTTTTCTGGACTCATATCTTAACTTGAAATGTTCATATGTAATAGACTGTTTGCATTGTATGACTTAGGTCGATATCCAGCCATTTGTCATTTTTATGAAGAGAAAAAAAGAAAGAAGTGGAAGGAGAAATTGCACACTAAAAGTGGTATTAATTTAAAGAGACTTTCCCTCCTCACATTTCTGCCTCCAGGAACTACAGTTCCTTTCACTGGCCTATCACCAATATTCCATCCAGATTTCTCTGAATCTGTTGGTGCATTTTAATCGTAAATAATTTGACTAAATCTCTGTTGGATTGGATGTCAGTCTTTCAAATTTTCCTCTAGTGCTGTAGTTCTATATTTTGTTCACAGATGTCTGGTATTGCAAACATTTTTCTGATATCTGGTCTTTACTGATGGGGAAATAACGGACAAAACCACTTGGCCAATAGATTTCCTGTTATGGAGCATTGTAAGAGAAATAGCAAGAGCATCTCAAGTGCTCTAAGAGAACAACAAAAATGATTAAGTATTTTAAAGTGGTCCGGTCAATAGGATTATATTAAATAAGATTAAACAGGATTACAAAACTTGCCTTTTCTGTTTAAGTGCATTCCAGTCCCTGTGATGTGCAAAGAGAATTACAAACATACATCAAAATTTGTTTGAGAGAAATAAAAAAAAAAAAAAGATGTGCCATTGCGGGACAGGCTGCAAAAACAACCCATGACTTTTCTCTTTCACGGGGTCCTCTCAAACTCAAAACCCCCATCTTTTCTGCTCTCCTCTTTCGGCCCTGACTGGAATTCCAGGTGTGGTACATTAGTTTTGTCCTGTTGGACTGACGGATCATGCTGTGAAGTCACAGTTAGTTTTGGGACAGGGATAGCTTGGGCAATTAGCCAGAATGAGATTTCCAGCGCTGTGGGTCATTTATTTTGACCCCTGTGATAAAACCACTGCAGAATCGATCAAGGTAAGAAAGGGTTATACAGGGTCACCAAAGACATGGAGAAAAATAATGTAACTATTATACTCGCAACTCAATAAATTAGCAAGGTCTTTTTTTTTTTTCTTTTTTTTTTTTAAACATAACGGCGGCTGTACGATGCTATGTCTTAGCAGGCCAAAGCTACCAGAGCTCTGTCACTGAGACAGATAGAGGAACACATCTGGATCCTTTGGGAAGCTCTCAATCTGTTTGGTTATGGGGTGTTTGCAATAGATCTGACAGATGCAGCTTCAGGAACTTTTAGAGAAGAACAGCACTGTTGCTTATGTGTTTGAGGTAAGTGATTGGTGTAGCAGATATTCTCTTAGCTGTGAATTCACTCTCTGCTCTGACTATCGTGCCAGTTCTGAACTAAAATCAAGAATCTCGATTCTCTTACTCAGATTATGGGTTACGCTCTTCCAAGTGTGTCCGTTCAAGAGATCGGCTATCTCAATCAACCACTTCCACCAATTCTCTCACTTTGTGTGTTATGGCCTAAATGGACTGCGGAATTAATATACCTTGAAATCACTGCTAATGAAGTTTAATGAGATGATTTTGAATCAAAGGTCCTCCACTCTTTTTTATTAGCTCGCTGTTCCTCATGTTGCAGAGGAGAAGAAACAGATTTAAAGACTGAAAAAGAGAGTCGGAGGAACCCCCGGTAAGGTTCGAAGAACTGAATTCTCATGACTTCGTTTGTGACAGTCGCAGCCCAGCCACGCATCAGTACTCACACTTCAACTGTGCAAACCATGCGTTCTGCACGTTGAACCTTCGAACCAAATGGTCACTTGGCTACTTGACAGAGCGTGCAGCCCAGCACGTGGTCAAAGAGATCACTACCGCGAAAGGTGTGCTGGATCAGTGACGTAAGTAAGTCACGTTACGGGCACGCTTATTACTAAAAGCAGCGCGTAAACGAGGAAAGAGCACCGGTGTAATCCACGCTAACTGGCTTCAGGACCTGCTAAATGAGATCATGACTGGCCTTGGCTTCCTGTTTGCTATACAGAGACGGGCTAAGAACTTAGAGAGGTCTTATACCACCGGGTTTTTCAGGACCACTGAGTTGAAGTTACTTATCAAAGAGTTAAGACATATTGACTCTCTGCTCCTGGAAAAGGTGAAAGTTACAGATTCATTACCATTCTTGTAATCTCTGACAAAGTCAGTTAGCTTTGCTCATGTTAGAGTACTGGTACAGTGAAAGATAAGCTTAATTTATGCAAGAGCTTTGACGTGGGTTTTATTTGTGTGGGAAGGGAAAGGAAGCCTGTAACAGTCTGGTTTTGCAGCGTTTATAATCAACTTATGATGCTATGGAAAGTACAGTGCCCAAGAGACTACCACAAATCTTTGCTGAACATTGTGAGAATTCACCCTCCCCATCACAAAATAAAGAAAAGATTTATCGATGAAGCACAGTACTGATTTCTGCAAGCTAACCAGTAAAAGGTAAAAGTCAGAACACACACATCACACATCATCTCAACTGGCATAAGCTGTGTAAACCGGGACGGGACCCACATACAGGTAAATACCAAAATACAGGAATTACCAACATACAGTCTTGAAATGAAGTCCCAAGAACAGACTTGGTGTGCCTTAATGTTGATTCTGTGAGAGTCTACAGCTATGTTTGATAAGTGCAGCACTATTATTGTTCTTTTGTTCTTTGAAAAGACATCATAGCATTTGATGTTTTGTTAACGGTGGTGAATAGCACTATTTAGAATCTCTCATAGATGTTCAGCGAAGTTGGGACAAGGAGACTTGTTAATAACGTTTTCAACGTCTCAAATCATTCAATGAGCACTTGGGCCCTGTGGGTGGCATTATCATACCAAAAGAGACCACCCTTGAATGGGGAAAACATTTTATTACTCTTCTGCTTCTTTTACTTAAGGTTGGAGACAAACACTTATACTCAGGATGGCTAATTTGGAGTGAACTGATTCTTAGGTGCTTGTCTGTTTGTCGCACCTTAGGCAATACAGGAGAAAGGCACGAGTCAGCGAGTATGGACTTTCAACCACAGCTGTCCCTAGTTGATTTTTCTTTCTTTCTTTCTTTCTTACACTCCCGTGCCACTACTATCCTAACCATTATTCTTTGTGAAACATCGGCAAAGTGAATAGTCTTCCTCACTGAAGCTTCTGTCAGATGCATTTGAGTAATCATCTTCTCTGTCAAATTACCTGACATTTCTATCTCAAACCATAGTCTTGAAAAAGGTTATGTCTGCCCAACATTTCCATACATGACCCTAGGCACTACGTTGCATACGCACGAAGTGTTCGGCACAAGCCATTTACAATGTCATGTGTGTACCATATAACATTGTTTTGTTTTGATTAAAACACAACTTATTGTTATTGCTTTCTGTGAGCACTTATAGATGTCAGGAGTAGTGGTGATTTCTACTGGTTGGCTGTATTTCCTTTCAAATGACTGTCATCTTTGTTGTTTTTAGTATGACTTCCTTTTGTTTCTAGAAGAACAGATTTTTTTCTTGTTGTCGTTGCTGTTGTTTTTACA
Organism: Chanos chanos; assembly: GCF_902362185.1. Classification (NCBI taxonomy): domain Eukaryota; kingdom Metazoa; phylum Chordata; class Actinopteri; order Gonorynchiformes; family Chanidae; genus Chanos; species Chanos chanos. The sequence goes on from NC_044503.1 coordinate 26,466,279, forward strand.
TTTGTAATATACCACCCGCGTCCTTTTTTTTAGTCCGACACAACTATCCTCTCCTGTCTTCCCTAATCTGTCTTTCTGTCTTCCTGGCAGTGTTGAATGCAACGGGTAAAAAGCTGTTGGGAAGGACTGGTGGCAAAATGATCAGGATATAGAATCGCAGAAATTCTCCTATTATTATTTTCCCTTTTCTTTCTTTCCCTCTTTTCTTCTTTTGCCCTCACATATCTGAGAATGCTTGTCTTGGAGCATTTCTTCTCAAAAATCTGTACTGTTGTACTCATACGTTTGTATTAGGAGTTTTCTTAAACAGTCATACATCTTCCACAGTCACAATGACGAAAGAGCCTCATATCTGTGAGCTGCAGTGTCATCCCTCTGTCTTTACAGTAAAATGAATATTCTCCATGTGATATATGATATATATATATATATATATATATATATATATATATACACACACATATAGTGTGTGTGTGTGTGTGTGTGTGTGTGTCTCTGTGTGGTGACTGGGATGGAGGAGTTGTTGTACTCTTATCTTCCTTTCCTCACAAACGTGACAGACTCCCGTGGTATTTTGATCTTTCTCGAGGGCAGTGACCACCTCTCTAAAAAGGTGTGAATGCTGACGGATACATTCCGACTCTGAGGAGTGGGTACAAGTTCCTGCAGCTCTCCGTCTTCTTTTATAAGTTGAACAACGTTAAATCATCTAATTATCTATTACATGCAATGACGGTAATCATGGAATCAAGGAATGATTAGCGCTTGCACATTTTCGTATGTGGAAAACACATTAATTTCACATACTTTACTTACTGCAAGCTTCCATTTAAATCGTGTAAACTGAGTATGGAGGAACTACGCACAATGTGTCCTGGTTCCCGATTTTTAAACCACGCATAAAAAGTCGGTATTTATAGGCTCTAAATTTGGTATGAAATTGTGCATATCAAGTCCATGCAAAGCCTTTGCACCTTTTAGAGGCAATGCGCCATTATCTCGAGAGCCTTTACTTTTCTTTTCCACACGAACAACAGCCTTTAAACGTGTATATCAAGGTTTAATCATGTAAACCTAATATAAAGCTCTTGACTTGGACTAGAACAGAGGAACACGTCTAGAAAAGACGTGCTAGACAGGCCACTAGCTTACTCCATCAACACCAATTTGATGCTTAAGCAATTTCGTATGTTGTCTTACCGGAACTTTTCTTTGATAAGCGTTTCTAAATTTTTCTAACGTTTCATTGTGGTAACGACAGCATTACACAGCGCTGTCTGGCTCAGGACTACGCAAAAGTTTTAATAGACAAAGGTTAACAGTGAGACTATTTGAAGAGTTCTTCCTCCATTAATATCTTTCATAATTAAAGGGGCGCATTCTCCTATACGCGACTGTCATAGACATCTAAGTGACCTAACTCACCTCGTTTCAACCCTGCGGGACGATTTTTCCTCTCACTAATAGAGAAAACTAAGTAATTTTCATTCTCTGCAACGGTTTAACATCAGAATCCCGAAACGGCAACGCTTCCGTAATTAAATCCGGTTAAGGCGCTTCATCAAGACGCACTTTTTATGGAAGGGGTGGGTCATGTCGTTCGCTCTCGCCGATGCAGAGTTTTAATTACTTAATGATGCTCTTTTCATGCAAAAGAAAGGATCCATTAGAGAGGAGAGGTGCTAACTTCAACGATAGAGGTCCCATTTATTAACACGAGATGAGCTAAATAAATGTAAAAACAGACAACGCTTTCCCCTAACGACTCGGGAAGACAGGTTTGTGCGTTATTGGCGTGCAAGCACCGAGGACTGTTCTGAGTTCATTTTCATGTCTCCTGAAGATAAACGTGAGCAAACTTTCTATGTTCGTACTGAAGCACATAATGTAAGATGTAAACCAGCATTCCTTTAATTACATTTCTGGCCCTTGATATAAACAAAAAAAAGGGGAGAGAGAGGGAGAGAAAGCGAGAAGGACACCAACATTATTCCACACAAGTTCTTTAATGCATGCCGCAGAGATCATCCCCCAACACCCAAACCACAAAAAAAGAAAAGAAAAAAGAAAAGAAAAGAAAAGAAAAGAAAAAGAAGCTATAAGAAGCCAGGGGTTTTGTGTTGTTTAGCTGTCATACCAAGTACATATTTCAATTCCAGTGAAGAAAGGGAAAAACAAAACAGCTAATGGAGCCAGTCCAGTGGGAAGCCAGAAGGTGTGTGTGTGTGCTTCTGTGTGTGTCCGTGTGTGTCTGAGTGTGTGTGTATGCCTCTGTGTGTGTGTGTGTGTGTGTGTGTGTGTCTGAGTGTTTGACAGTTGTGTTGGTTAGTTTTACCCATGTTTTGATACCACATAATGGATTGGTCACTGAGGAAAACAAGGCACATTCTTACTCTGAGGTTTACACATCTTGGCTCCTCTATTGTGCATTTTCAAAAAGAAAACAGGAAGAAAAAAAAAACAAAAAAAACAAGTTAATGGATTTCTCTTGCATCAAACCCCCCTGCATGGACACAAACCAGAACGAGCAACGGAGATCTTCCACTGACGTTTTGAACCAGCAACCTTATAATCAACTAAAATCAATGTGGTCACAAAACAAAAAAACCCCAAAAAATGTTTGCTAATATTTTTATAGTATATAGACTGTATGATCTTTCATTCTTTGGCCTTCCTGGTCTTTTCTTTTTCGCGTTAGACCAGTGAGGCTGTTTTTGTTTGGCAACCTGCTCTCTCTCCCATTGCTAACGCTGGAACTTTTCTCCGTATCTTAGGCTTCACTCCCGTGAACCAGAACTGTCTCTTCATCACAATGAGTATTCTGCTTAATGTAGTTCCACATTTTTTTTTTTCATCTTAAAATATTCTTTTTTTCTTCTTCTTCTTCTCTGGGACTACATTTTCTTTGGCAACTACACCGACTTGCACATGTGGCAGTTCCTTTCTCTCTCTCTCTCTCTCTCTCGCTCCCTCTCTAATTTTTTTTTTTTTTCTCTGGTGGCTACATCCCAAATGTTTGCCTGTGACTAGAGCCGTTATGACTTCCAGTCTTTCCCCAGTGTTGGCGATTTCCTTCTTAAGGGACATATTTTAAGGTTAATACAGGAAACGAGAGAATAAGAAGCGGCGAGAAAAAAAACAAAAAAAAAAAACGACGTCGCGCGCAAGAATGCCCGAGTTGCGTAGAGGAGCCGCATCGGATCCAAACCACAGCCTGTGGAGGGAAGGGGGTGGGGTGACGGGGAGGAGGGGGGGGGGGGGTAAAACCCACTTTAATACTGAGTTCCACACAGAAGAACACGGGTGATAACATTCTTTCGGAGTTGTGCGATATGGTGCAGGGAAGCCGTCCTCAGTGTTTGTTCCAGGTCGGGGTGGCGATAGGACCCTGGGAAGTCCTCTCTATCACTATCATCTCGTCGGGGTTGTTCAAAGCTCTGTAGTGAAGCAACAGGTCCTGAATTGCTCGTTCCTCAATCTGCGGTCGCGGTCGTTTTGAGGAAGAGCGTAGAGCGAGAGAGAAGGGCATGAGAAAAAAAAAAAAAAAAGACAGAATTTTTTTTTAATCACAAAAAAAACACATGCAGAAACGCTAATACCCATTCACTTCATTAGTCTTCCTGCAAAGAAACTGAATTTTGACATGATTCCACTCTATACAAGTCACAGAGACAGTGGGAGAGAATGTGTGTGTGTGAGCGTGAGGGAGTGAGTGAGGGGGGGGGGGGGGGAGAGAGAGAGAGAGAGAGAGAGAGAGAGAGAGAGAGAGAGAGAGAGAGAGAGAGAACCATTACCTGTATCAGAGCCAGCGGTTTCTCTCGGCTGCGGATTAATGCGGCTTCTTGTTGCTTTTCCTCTTCAACAATAGAAGCGAACGTTACCGCGCCACCCACAGGAGGGCTGCCCACCGCTCCCAGCACCCACGGCCTGACGGGCAAAAGCCAGAGGTAGCGTGAGGACGTTTTCAGACGAGTTTAGCAATACCGCTTCTCATACTACTCCGCAGACGGCACCGGGCGACCTGACCTCCTCTTAAAGGAAAACAGAGAGGTTTTTGTCTCGCTTGATCCCCCAAACAGTCATCGCACCCTAACATCTGATCGAAAACGAGAAACGTCTGACTGTACGTTCTCTCTTCAGGACCAAACAGTTTTGTCTAAAAGACAATCTGGTGTTACAGATATCCAGTTTCTTAGAATAAGAACGCTGATCTAGGATCTGTCTATGCCTCTTGTGACTCTAATACATACTATTATATGCATGCGGGGGGGGGGAGCTGCGCCTAGATCAGCAATGCTCACTGGAGGCACAATTGATACGCAGAAGTTCTAGTCTAACTGACATTCAAAAACTCCATTCAGAAACACAATCCCCGCCTGAAGCCGCAGGGAAAAGAATAGCATACAACATACAGTCTTGTTCTTCCACGCGGCGCGCGCTAACACACATTCGTGGTACAGATGGATGTCTTGCCCCGGCCGTGACATATAAAACTGCCCTTATCAATAGGGATTAGGATCACAGTTAAACACGCGCAGGTACTTGGGCTTACGTTCAAGCACATAAGGCTTATATGCCTGGGGACGGAAGGAGCAGATGTGGCCGAGAGAAGCTTTGTTCGAGTCCGATATGTCTAAGATGATAGGAGATCTGCCCTGACACAAATGGGTTGACACACAGAAGTTTCCTTTGACGGCTAAGGTTTCCGTAAACCGACAAACTAAACAACCGACCAAACCGAGCGGGTGAGCAGACGCGCGTGTTTCAGGCACGTACCTGCTGTAAGGTCACAGCTGGGAACATGACAAATGGAACTGTCACATTCTACACACACGCACACACACACACACACACTGCAGAGGCTTCCTGCAGAAAGGAGGACATAGAGTGATGACCTCTCTGTGGCTCACCTCACACCCACTCACACATTAACCTCATGTCCTGGATCACTAACCTAGCCCTCTGATTGGTTTGCTGACAGACAGAAGGACAGACAATCAGACAGATGGATAGATAGATAGACAGAGACAGACCACCAGAAAGTCAGACAAAAATACAGACAGACATATAGACAGACAGACAACGAACCTATTATCATCCAAACACAGCAGCAAAAAAAAAAAAAAAAAAAAAACCCACAAGCAAAACAGAAGAAAAAAACAAAACACAAAAACCCTGCTGTATAATTTCTGTTCAGACTGATGTGCAGACTCTTTGGTAATGAATAAATAACAGCCTGATGTATTCTAGCCGTCAGTCATAATCGTCAGCGCACTCCGTCCATTAGTCTGCCGTCTGAGTGACACTCCATTCCAAATGCATTCACCTCATTTCAATCAAAAAAGCTCCGTCTTTGTCTCAGACAAAAAAAAAAAAAAAAAAAAAAAAAAACGGAATTCACCCGACAGTCTGGATTCGAAGGAAAAAAAAAAAAAAGAAAAAAGAAAGACCCTTGTGAAGGCTGCCCTGAAAAGGTCACTGTGACCTTGCGTGTCTGAGCTTATACGCTTCGAGTGATGGGCAATTTGGCAATTTTTTTTTTTACTCAGGGACAGCACGCTCTGTCCGTCTGAGAGAGGAACAGACCACTGCTTCCCTATTGTCACAGTGGGATGGAAAAGAGAAAAAAAAAATACAAGTCTCCCCTCACAACGTTTCCATAACGACAGTTTGCTACTGAGATGGAAGGGCTGATGGCCAAAATTCAAGTTCAAATCAAAAACTGTCACCAAGAATGTTTTTTTTTCTCTCCAGAAAGGTACATTTACCGGATCTGAGAAATTATTTAACGAGACCTGGGGAACCTGAAAGGTGAGCAATTCAGTTTACTAGGTTTAGAAGTCAGTTTAAACCACCTCACACACACACTCCAATCCAGTACATTCACTCCTGTGAATGTAAAAAGATTATTTAAATTGCTACCAGATATCTAACTACATACAATACCAAATGACAGTAAAAGAGGGGAACTGGTTAAGAGCAGGAATCTCTGCTAAACTAGTCTTAAAACAGACAAGTGTAGAAACGCGTCAGAGCCACCTAGTGGAGAGCAGTATAAATTACACAATGCTACTTCATCAGTGTTTCCCAGTTTGGCCATTAAAGGACTCTTTATCTGACACACCTCATTCCACTTATCGGCCAATGATCAAACCCTGTTATGTCTGGCTGACGCCTCTCTGTTATAGGAGAGACAGTTCCAGAGACTGCAGTTTTGGGACAGAATGGTGAAACACTGGTGAACAGTGATGGTGAACGGCCTTTTTTATTGCATGCAACGTTTGGAACTCACCGTGTCGCCACGTTCTTGCCACGCACGCTTGTTATTCGTTTTAAAAAGCAGATCAAGGCGGCCGCCTTCGCTATCTCAATTATCTTCTTATTACCGCAACTCCTCATTTACATCCTCAGTTAAATCTTTTATCATCCCTTTTCCGTTTGTAAGATTTTCTCTTTCCTACACATCTAATGCTTTCTCTACATTTACTGCACTATTTTGTCTTCTGTAAAGCCCAAAGATTTACAACCGCTGTATGGAGAGGCATCACAAATGAAATTTACGATCATTTAATTTGCAGGGTTGTCTACCCGAAACACTTCTTCAGGTGAAAAAAAAAAAAGAAAAAAAAAAAACGGTTTGGGGTTTTTTTTTTTGTTTGTTTTTGTTTTGTTTTGTTTTGTTTTATAGACAAAACAAGCATCTTACCCTGCTGGTTTGTCAGACTCGCTGGACTCGGAGCGTTTAAAGGTCACCCTTTTGGCACCAGCGGTGGCTCCCGGACTCCCAGCAGTCACTGGGGCACTAGGAGCAGCTTGGCCGCGTCTCTCCTCTTCCACCAAGAGCTCACGGAACGACCGCGCGGCGGGAGTGGGCTGCACCGCCGTCGCCCTGGTAACGGAGGATTGTGAGAAAAGAGTGCTATCCCAGCTGTCTCTGGGACAATCATAAAGAGCAATAAAAGAGAGAGAGAGGGGGGGGGGAGGGGTAAATAGATACTGACCATGTCTTTGGGGGCTTAGTGGGGGTGACCACTGGGGGTGATTTGGCAGATGTGCTTTCTACACTTGCTTCCTTGCTTGCAATGGCCATCATCTTCCTCTGCTTCTGAGACAGCTTGACAGGTAACGGAGAGGATTTGGTGCTTCCTCCAGACCTGTCAATTCACAGACGGGAGACAAAACGACACAGTTCACTGTCAATGCACAGACGAGAGACATAACGACATAGTTCACTTCAAGCATCTACAGGGATACGAAAAACATTCAATGAAACGCAATCCAAAATACAGCTTTGAGTCGGCAACTTTTGGCCCACCCCTGGACGGACCCTTAAATGGACCCACTTATGTGTAAATGCACGGCCTGAAGCTACACTCACAGTCCCGGGCTTTTGGGCGTGGCTCCGAGGCTCAGGGAGTTCGCTTCCATCTCCATGATGGCTCTGAAGTCAAGGACAGGGGGTGTCTGGAATGGGCTGAATTCAAAACAAACAAACAAAAAAACAATCAAACAAACTCTGATGTGTCTGATTTTAAATTTCACCACCCATAAACCACACAGAATTTTTTTTTTCTTTTGTTTTTCAACTAACATGTTTCATGATTTAATCATGAAACATCTGTGAAAACGTGTCTGTCCACCTGCTGAGAGCGAGACACGCCAAGCACGCCTTTGACTCACCTCACTTGGACTTTTGGGATGGCTTCGGGTTTGGAACATTTCAGAGGGACGACGCCTCCGTTCTTCATATTCGGGGTGTTAGGGGGAGTCTTCCCCCCGACGAGTCCAGACTTGCTCTCCTGTCACACCAAATACGTCCCAGTTAGTCACAGTTTTATTTCGCTGTATATGACATAAACCGCGAACGGTCATGCTTCTGTCCACAAGGCTTACGAACAATTTTGTATTATAGACAGTGAGTACTGAACCATAGAGGGCAGTGTGTGTGTGTGTGTGTGTGTGTGTGTGTGTGTGTGTGTATAATGTGGTTACCTGTGCGTCGTGTCTGTCCTGGAAGATGGGGGACTGGAGATCTCGGGGACTGCCCAGTCCCATGTAGCTCTCCTCAGAGTCAGACATTATCAGCTCATGAAGGGACTCCACAGAACCGACTTTCCCAGAATTCACCAAACCTAATTTACATACAGGCCAAATAGGACGCGTATGAAAATCACATTCTAATTCCCTCTCGTGCTTGCGTTCAAGTGTAACAATATAGTGACATCTCCCTGTAATGCCATCAAAAGAAAAAGAAAAAAAAAAGACACAGCTGGTTTTACGAGTCCAGGCGTAGAAAGGAGGTCCAAGAACAAACGCGAGCGAATTAGCAAAATAAACAGCTCAAAGACTGGGTGGGGGGTTGTCATACTGTTTGTAAAAGGGTATAACTAAGAGTACTGTGCGGCGTAATAGTCTGATTGTTTAGGCTGGTACCGAGTGTTTGTGTTCAGAGATGCGTTCTGATTGGTTGGAGGCAAAAGGTTTCACCTGCGGAGGAGGGCGGGCTCTGAATGACGTCGGACAGGTTGTATCCACCCGAGCTGTCAGAGCGCCGCCGCGGTTTCCTCTTGGCTTTCATCTTGGCTTTCTTCAGGAGAGTATCACTGCAGACATCCAAGAAGAGAATTAAAACACACACACACACACACACTTATTTTTACCAAAGAATCTATCCCTCTGACAACATCTAAGTATCTGAATAGCACTGAAAGGCCATGCTAGTGAGTATGTAGATTTGACACATTAGACTATATGATGGTGATGAGTGTCAGTCTATTTGATGACGTTGTGTGGTGTAGGGGGTGCAGGTGACGTACTTGTTGGTGTGGTCAGCATTGGGTTTACAGTTAATGGTGGGGTCAAACTCCTCATCTTTGTAAACGCTGAGGTCAGGAGCATTGGGATACGGAGTAATGAATCGTCTCTGCATGGCTGGGACCTGAGGAGGATGAACCATATTAGGTCACCACAGCTGGCGACTTGAGCGCCGTTAAAAAAAAAAAAAAAAAAGAGCGGGAAGCCGTCAGGTTCACTCACCATTCTCCTGTATGCTGCAGACAGCTCCAACAGCACCTCATCACTCAGTACCTCCAACGCTCTGACACAGACAAACACACACAGGTACAAACACACACACACACACAGAGGTACAAACACACACACACAGAGGTACAAACACACGCAAAAACACAGACACACAGAGGTACAAAAACACACACACACACACACACACAGAGACAGAGATACAAACAGATAGGATTGAGTCGCAATGTCCAGCGAAAAACTTCAAAGTCAAAACTCATCCCAAAAAATGATTTAATTACATTAGACTAAAGTCATGCATTCATTCGTAACATATGAAACTACCACAAAATGTTAATCCCTGTAGTTCCACTCCTTAATCATACCCCAAATGTATTCATTCATAATGAATTCATTTATATGTGAAATTTTTAATGGATGGGGTTGTGTCTGTGGGCGCCTTTAATATTCTCCAAAGGACTCAGACTCACTTGGACTCCAGCAGGGCGGCGAGGTTTAGAACAATGAACTGCAGGCACGAAAGCTTGAGCTGATCCGCGTTGTACATGGCGGAAAATTCCAGAAGCTCCGCGGCATTCTTCAGAGTCACTGAAGGGAGAGAGAGCGAGAGGGAGGATTAAAACCACATCACAGCCTCACAACTCTGTCAAAAATCAGCTTAGATAACGAGGTCTGTCCTCAAAGGGCCTGGTTTTCCCAATGTCAACTAGTCTTATACTAGTCTCAACCTAGTATACCACGATATAAAAATGAGTACTAAGAATAAGAGATGTTAAGAGTAAGAAACTGATGAAGAGTAAAGAACTGGTGAAGAGAGAGGAGGAGTGTGGGAAAAGTGGATGCGGACGACTCACAGTTTTCACTGATGGCCACTTCACAAATCTCCTTCAATCGAGTGATCAGCAGCTGATCTGCCACCACCAGCACATTACACAGAAACTCCACGTTCTGAGACTCTGCCGGGGACAAACACACACACACACACACACACACACAAACACACACACACACACACACCAGCATAAACATGGGCCCTGGAACGACAAGCTCTAGAGTTATACTCACTCACCGCGTTTAAAAAATGAGGGGGTTTGGGCGGTACCTCGTACAGTGGGCGACTCGTCCGTGTAGATGTACTCCAGGATGACCTGCAGGACTTCGCTACCAGTGGGCATTTCGAGTGCAGTACAGCTCGTGGCCTGCAGATGGCAGCACAAACACACAATCATTTCCCCTCATGACAACGGGCTAAAACAACATGTAATCGCTAAGAGCTGCTGAGAGATGTTTACACTATTTTAAAACAGTGCTGATAAAATCAAAGCCCAAACTGCATGAGGAGGGTGATGATGATCTGAACAGTGTGGCCATACCTCTATCCAGGGATTTCCCAGCATACTGTTGAAGTACTCTATAAAGGAACAAATACAAGAATGAATTAATCACAGGATATAATGGTAAACTCTACAACAAGTTGTGCCACTGGAGGCCTTACACAAGCTAACTGGCTATTCAAACCTAGTTATTAGTGAGTTACACAGACAAAAAAATTATTAAAAAAGAAAACAAACAAACAAACAAAAAACCCTTACCTAGCCGTGCACACAAGACGCACTTGTGACAGGGAAACTCCTTCCCGTCCTCTGATTTCAGGGTGACATCACAGAGGTAAGAGCTGTGGAGGAGCAGAAGGAAGAATCTTATTAAGATGAAGTTAACTCTGAACTGAAGTGGCCACTTGATCCACTTCAGCATAAATGATTACTTCTCGTGGAGGAAGAGACAACATTCCTGACCCATAATTTCCCCCCCCCCCCTTTACCCCTTCTGAAGGCTCACCATTTTTTCTGGTTGAATCTTGGTTTGTTGCCAGATTTCTTGATCGCGACGATCTTCCCATTTTCATACTTCACTCCATCCAGTCTGATAAACAACAACAAACAACAAACAACATGACGCATCTGCGATAGCCGAGCGAGCATTAGACGAATTCAACTGATTCGATCCTTGCAGCAAAAAAAAAAAAAAAAAATGGCACCAATGGCTCACCGTGCTGCGAGACTGGCCACACCCAGTTTCTTGGCCACGCCTTGAAGCACCTTCACCGGGTTGACGGTAGGTTCACTGGCTACACTTCCCTTGGCTTTTCTGCCAGACTTGGTGTTTCTGTTCTTGGGTTTGTTGCCGGCGTCGCGGGCAGAGGCCGGAAGCGATCGGTAAACCTCCAGGGCGGAGCGGCCCATCAGTCCCTCACTGAGGTTCAGATCCTGGAAGCTATGGATCAGCTGCTGATGCTGCCCTGGTTGATCTGGGTTGTGGTTCTGGGTCTGGTTCTGCCGCGGGAGACTGGGCCTGGATCCGTGGACCAGCATCTCGCAAGTGTCCATATAGATGAAGTTCAGGACTTGCTCCAGCAGCTCGGGTGAAACCTTCTCCAGGATGAGCAAGTCGCAACCCACCGCGTCCTCGCTCTTCGTCACGTCATCCTCCTCTCCCTCACTCCCCCTCCTGTGCTGCGGGAACAGCTGCTTCCGGAAGAAGTCTGAACGCTGGGACAGGATGTACTTGTGGGCAGGGAAGGTGCGGTCGCCCGCCTGAAGAGTCACGTCGTGGATGCTGTCCATCTCATCTGCCTCCGCCAGAAGCCTCTGGAAGTGTTGGGTGAACGAGGACGCCGACACCGTCGGGACCTCGTACAGACTAAACAAAGAGTCAAGAGACACACAGAGAAAAATCAACGACTCCATGCATTATGCCTCTGAACCGTTAATCTCAAGGGTTAGAGTCAACAGAAGGAAATTCAACATCAGTAAGCACATATTGCCTCTTTGGACGGCTTTCTACAGGCAGTTCGTCGTGTGTACCTGGTTTTAGGATCAGACTGTAGCGCCCCAAAGTTGCGACCTTTGGAATCCATGGTGATGCTGACGGCTCTGTGGATGTAGGGGATTCTCTCCAGTCGAATTCGCTCGTACACGCCGCCGCTCTCCGAGGGGCCGGACACCTCAATACTGCTATCTGTCACCGCACAAACCGCACACAGCATATATTGACTCAGAATCTCCCCAGATATTCCTTGACTTTTCCGAATTGACGAACGCAATTTTACTTGTGTAAAGAGAGCGTTAAACGTGTCGCGGGTACCTTTCTTGTCAACGATCTTCCTGTATTCCCCTAGCCACTGGCCGCTGAATCCCTCTCCGTCCTGAGAGACAAACATCATGCTGTTTTTACTGAGAGCGATGTCCGACATAAAGACCTGGCGTCCGTACGCCCATCGGCACGGTCTGACCGAACTGCCCGCAGAACGCCAACAAAACACCTGAGAGAAAGAGAAGAACAAACCTAATGTCAAGGGGCGGGGGGGGGGGGGGGGTTTGAGAACACCATTTACCATCTACTCTACATTTCAGTAAATGTTTCTCTGACTCCTAACCAGTAATCACTGACCCTTCCAGCTTCATCCAGGACTAGAATAGACACCTTCTCTCCACCACCCTCGTTCAGGACTTGGGGATCCACACGATGGTCCAAACTACCCCCGCTGACAACGACCTTCTTGATGTTCAGCTGCCTGGAGGAAGAAGCATATGGAACATACATCGGAACAAATACAGACACTTCCAATGAATGCAGGCTGACATAACGTTAGCCTTTGAATTCAAAGCACCAAATAATGTGCTAGCAGTATGTTTCCGAGCTTCAGTAGGGTCAGGCAAGACTACATTGTATCTGGCATGGAAAAGTTGCACAGTTATACTGCAGTTCACCTTTGTATAACAGATTTACTAATAATAGTTGAAGACCAACAACACGGAATATATTTTTCACAAGTTGGGCCTAAATTAGAACCACAGAGGTGTTTCAGTTGCTCAGTATGACATGTCACATGGAGGTTTAACACAGCCTTTCCATTTTGGGTGTTTGTCAAGGTCACTCTCTTGCTCTTTTTCTCTCTCTCTCTCTCGTGTTCTTTCACTCACTTTGAAGCCAGTTTTTTGCACTGGTAGTCAGCCAGCAGGTACAGGTCCCCTTTTTCCGTGGCGCACACAGTGGCTCCGTTGCTGGCCGCTACCGTGGCAATGGTGACGTCCTTATGGTGCAAGGCCGAAACTTGTCGGGGAGTGGTCACGCACTTCTCTCCGTTTGGGTCCATGAGGTAACCTGAAAATATCAGCAGTCGGACATGAGCGCTTCCCAGTTCCACGAACTTGCATAAAGTTTTGTCTAAACACACAGACATCTACATTGTTGGATCCTTACCCAGCTGTCCCCCGTTTAGTCCGAGAGTGTAAACGGCATCTCTGGTCCACAGGACCGTGTGAAACCTCGCGGCTGCCACGCCTATAACAGTCTTTCCTCTCAGAATCTTGTAGAACATCTAACACACGTTGTCAAAAGACAGAGGGGACGCAAAGGGAACAAGTCATCAAAATACATCCTTGCAAGAAAATCATTTTCATATTCATATTCATTTCATATTTCATTATGAACCTAACAGACTTGGCATCCTACTTTTTAAATGCGAAAATGCTGGACTGCGCTGGATTTTCGTTTTTACAACACGTCGCTTTCTCATGTAAAAACATCAAAGTCCAGACTTCTTTTTTTTTTTTTTTTGTTAAATTACGGTCAATGCTGACACATCCTGGGTAGAACCGTACATAGTTTTTGATACCAACAAATTCAAAAAGCCAAAATAACAATCACAAAAGACAACGTTGTGAAGCAAGCTTAAGGGTTCTCTCCACATGTACGTGTCTCGCTCTACTCTCATTCGGACTACACCATGACGTTCCCAAACTTGGCGCGTGGTTCTGTCTCTCACCGGTTTGGGCAGCGGGCTGGCCGCGGGTGGCGGGCTGAGACCGAGCTGGTGAAAAGTATTGAGTCCGAAGGTGTAGACGTAGCCTTCCTCCGTCAGCACCACCGTGTGATCCCTGGCTGCCGCGATCTGACAGCAGTGATGGGACAGAAGTCCCTCCACCACCTTGGGAACCTAAAACGTTGAGAGCGCGGTCAGGGACAGCAAACAGATGGGAGAAAGGGACCGGGGTAAAAAGATTTACGGGCTAAAGAAGAGGAATAGGGAAGAGCAGGCAGGACGGACTAGGGCCTCACCAGATACGTCTGCTCGTCCCCGTGTCCGAGGCGTCCTCCCTGGCCGTGCCCACAGGTAAAGACCTCCCCTTTTTGGGACAGAAACACAGAATGGAACTTGCACAGCACAACCTGGGAAACAGAAACACAGAAACACACACACACACACATTAAAACATGATGAACAAACCCCAAATTGTTACTTAATAAAATGAAAACTTGAGATGAACATGCATGAGACAATACAGCAGTAGAAAGGGGGCACAAAAAAAAAAACCTGTGTAAAACACAGGGGTGCAGCTTGTTCATATTGAAATATCAGTTTGGTGACTATTCCTGAATGGCAGAATCAACGAGGAAGGTTTATATCTTGACATTTTGTGGTTTGACCTGTGTGGGATTCAGTAAGCCTGGTTCCTTGGCTTTCAGTGAGGCCAATGTTTGCCCTTTTTTGTGCCTGGCACCCTGGCCTCCTGGGGAGGTGTGCAGTGGTTTAGTGGGGTAGAGCTGAGCTGTGTGGAGCTGTAAGTGGAGGAGAAGAGCCCAGGCCAACATCATGACTAATGCAAGGCCCTACTCAAAACCTACACACGGGCGAGAGATGTTCCGTAAAGTGTTCCAACCCGTGCCAACAGAACGTCTCGCTCACAATCACACACACTGACACACACACACAAACACACACACAGTCTCTCACTCTCTCTCCCACATACACAAACACACTGTCTCTTTCTCTCTGTGTCTCTGTCTCCGTCTCTCTCTCTCACACACACATACACATACACACACACACACACACACACACACACACACACAGACACTGACACACTGACACACACACACAGTCTCTCACTCTCTCTCCCACATACACAAACACACTGTCTCTGTCTCTCTGTGTCTCTGTCTCCGTCTCTCTCTCTCTCTCACACACACACACACAGACACACACACGCCCTGTCTCTTTCTCTCTGTCTGTCTGTCTCTCCCTCATTCACAGATACACACACACACAAAAAAAACAAGCTTATTTAATTCAGGTTACGTTATTTTGGAATTAATATTTAACTTTCAGCATCTGCTAAGCAGCGCGGTCTCAAGCATAATACCCCACTGTCCGTCCATGCATGTGGGCATCAAGAGGTTGGCAAGAGGGCAGGAAACGCGATCTGGAGCGCCAGACAATAAGTACCATCAAACACATTTGCATGTCTCCTATTATGCCCCGGTCAAACGGGGTTTTCAGAGTTTAATGAGTGTAAGTACACTACCGCCCATGTGGCTCATGGGTATTTTACAGGATCAAACGGTATCAGCGAAGCAGGCCCGTACTTGTTCCTCTATGAGTACCAATGAAAGGTGATGTCAGTCAAAGGACAAAAGGCCTGACAGATGAGGATCGGTAAAACTACCCCCTTGACGTGGTTACAATGCCGTTATCCAAACGTGCGTTAAG
Source organism: Chanos chanos (assembly GCF_902362185.1). Taxonomy (NCBI): domain Eukaryota; kingdom Metazoa; phylum Chordata; class Actinopteri; order Gonorynchiformes; family Chanidae; genus Chanos; species Chanos chanos. The sequence goes on from NC_044503.1 coordinate 26,481,874, forward strand.
TATCCTTGCGGATAATTAACTACTCAGAAACGAGTAGTGAATAAAAATGTGAATGAAATGGCTTTGCTCAGAAGAAAACAGCGAAAGCAACGAGTTTGGAATTCGTCGGCACAGGACCCGACATTCACCTGGACGCAGTGCAAATATACGTTAGAAAAAAAAAAAATCTTATCGAAGCACTGTTTTGTTTCCTACGTCTGTTAATAAGTTCAAAGCGGTGCATAATTTGATGATAAAATTTCAAAGACACTACCCGTTTGTCTCAACCAATGAAACGCACTCGTGCGAAGGGAACGGGACTGAGATAGATTGAGGTCATTAGTCAAGACTGACAAGACACACCGAAACAAAAGTAAAGAGAAGTGTAACATCACAAAGGAAGGAGTGCCAGCGCTTGTGATCAAACCACCGGCGCGGTGTGGACGGTTTGAAACCGTAGAGCAGACGACACGACCAGGTATCTTTCATTCGGCTGCCAGACAAAAAAAGCCCGCTGCCGCATGCTCCGTGCAACCCGAGCTCGCAAATGAAGCCCCTGTCCTGCTACACTCGTTCAGTCCTTCATTCACTCATTCGTTCTCTTACTCACACTCTTTCTCTCTCTCTCTCACACACACACACACACACCTCTTCTTTCCAAAATCTAAATCCACGTTCAAAGGAAGACAAAAGAAACGGTGCAACACGTTCTATATCACGTTACCCCCTCCTCATACAGAGATATCTCTCTCCCTCTCTCTCCCTCTCTCTCTCCCTCTCTCTCTCCCTCTCTCTCTCCCTCTCTCTCTCTCTCTCTCTCTCTCCTGGTTTGTCGGTGCGAAAGGGCAGCCAAGAGTGCTGTGATAACAGAGGCCCAGTTTCTGCTGTTTTTAGCGTACGCGCCGTCACGAATCGCACTCAGCAAGAGGTCAACACCTACCACAGCACAGCGTTACTGTAGAGTGAAGAGAACCTTCTAGAAAGATTTCATAACACACACACACACACACACACAGTGTGTCCGAAATATTTTGATCTGAAGATCTTATTTGTATCTAAATTATAACTAAAGATCTGTCTGATGTTGTTTACTTTAGTCAGGCACAGCTGCACGCCTGATCAAGTTGCTCAAAGAGGCAGCAAACAGCTGTTTATAAACAGATTCATCATGATAAATATAGCAACACTAGTCCGGATCAAAAGAAAAAAAAAGAAAAACTACAAGAGTGAAATACACGTGACAAGCATTCCTGTCTTCCCAATTTTATACTACGAATAGTCAAATCACGTCTAAGGAGATATCCCTATTTAAACCTTCTTTTTGTCGTATACATAAAGTAATTTTAAGACAAAGATGAAAAAAAAAATAGAAAAAAAAACATCCTAACACCAACCATCCATGAGAAAAAAAACAAAACAAAACAAAAAAAATCAACAAAGGGAATCCTTAACACAAAGAGCGAAGTTCATTATTCTCCTGTTTCTTCGGTGGACTCCTGTGGGAACCTCCAGGTGAGATGTAGCAAAAAAAGCACCGTAGAGGCGCCATAGAGACCCGACTAAATGCCTCTTCTCCCAGCAGCACTCTGAAAACTCTCACGAGAGGTTGTGTTTTTTCGACGACGTCCCTGGCGAGGAGTCGGTTAACTGGGAAACGCGAGTCAAAGGCCTGTTTTCACGCACCTCTTGTTTTTACAGAAACCCCTGGCGAATTAAAGGCCGTGATCATTTGCTAGAAACTTCAGGAAAGAAGATTATAACGTGACGAGAAGGTAACAAGAGGTGCTGGATTAGCAGGGACTGGCATCACGGTACCAGCTGAACACAGAGCCTCGCTGCCTCCTAACACACAGAGGGCTGCGTTACGGCAAACGCAGTTTCGGCCTTAACGCAATTACCTGCTTAATGTAAACCCCCGTTCTCGCAAACAGGTCCACGATTTCAGGATGGTGTCTGCTCTGCTGATTTCCATGGCCCAGACTGAAGTTTGTGTTGCTTCCCCAAGTGTAGACTTCAGTAGGATCTGTATTGACCATATAAATGTAACAATTAATTAAAAAAATAATAATAATAATAATAGACAAACACTATCATTATTATTTTCATTCAACACAAGAATATGTAGCTTCAGAAGAAGAGTATGACACTCTGAATGGGAATGTTACTTCCTTCAACTTGCATCTGGTCTAGTATAAAACTTAGTGATGGCACTTCTGTCACGGACAGCAAATTAAAGCGTCTGCTTAATGAATAAATGTAGGCCAAATGCAATGTAAATGTTCAGAGGGAAACATTTTAACGTCAGTCACCAGTGGTCCTGAAAACAACATGGGCTGGGCGGTCCTTCATCGTGAGGTCCAAAACCGATAACCCCTCTCTGTCTTGGGTAGAAAGCACTCCGCCATGCTGGAACACAAAAGTATTTATGACTTCACCACCAAGGTCATATAAATCTCTCTTTTTTTTAACGTGGCATAGTTTTGAACACAGATGTGACATAACGATACTGAATTAGTTTCTTATCTTAATTACAATTACTATTCCCAGTCTACCTTGTAAATCCTCGACAGCCAACAACAAAATTCCAGTTTACATCTATCAGTTTATGAGATGGGGCCGCAGTGGAAAATGAGAAGCTTAATGCTCCACCGAGAACGAGAGGCAAAAATCTTCCATTATCGCTGATGATAGAATTTCAAGGATCATCAGCTAAAGTAGTACGGTTTCAAAGGTTTAAAAAAGATAGCGAGACCCCAGAAGGCAATGAGTCAGTTACTTTGCTCTGAAAACACGTGAAACTTTGGGAACACAACATAAAACTGTGTGTCATTATAACACGATCCATAACTAAATGACAGACATTCAAGATAAAGAATACAAAACAAAACACACACGCACACACACACACACTCAGACACACACAGAATTCTTAGAGCCCTGATAGAGACATATTAAGTAATTAATTAATTCACTTCCACAATGTAACCATCTTCACACAAGTTACTCTATCGTCAGTTTGATAAAACCGGATCACGGCGGGTCACCTTGATGAGGGCCATAAGGCAGTGGATTTGCCCGTAGAAGGCGCTTCGGTGCAGGGCCGTCCAGCCCGACTCTTTGTCCTTGACCAGGATGTCGGCCTTCTTGCTGTCCAGGAGCCACTCCAGCAGGGCTCGCTTACCCAGAGACGCCGCCAGGTGAAGGGCGGTGCGGCCGAAGTCGTCCCGAAGCGTGGCGGCGTTGTAGCAGTGAGCCGACAGGAAGGACCTCAGCTTCCCCTCCGAACCCCCCGTCATAGCCGCCACCACCTCCCGGGCGTGACGCGGGGAACGGCATTTCGGGGTGCAGTCTGGAGCGATTAGACTCATCCCGACGACCTCAAGCGCACACACGCTCGCTCTCTCTCTCTCTCTCTCTCTTTCACCAAAACACTGAACCCCAACACCTCCCTCCCTAAATCCCCTCCTTTACTAACACCCCCCCCCCCTTCTAACACTCAGACACCCAAACTCAACACACTCTTCCACAACCCTTAGGTGAGAAAAGCTTGCCAAAAAAAAAAGACCCTAACAAAACAAAACCAAAAAAAAACAAAACCCCAAAGTTTTAAAGCATTAAATGGTAAAGAATGTTGTAGCTGCACTACAGAACTCTGCACTTAGAACTGAAGAGGTGGCCCTCTGTGCTCTCATGTATTTTTGGGGTGCTAGGATAGTGCTTGTGTACAGAGTTCCACTGCACCCTAGCAACCCCAGGGTCAAGGTTCACACCTCTCAGTCCACCATGTCCACGTTGACGCCAACACTTACCTGTGCCTTAGAGGCCATAAATGGCATTGAAAAATTGATAAATCCTATTTTTTTTTTTCTTTTGTTACAAAACTTTATAAATATATGTTATATGTTCCCAAAAAAATAATTTCCCTATGTCTTGTCTAGCGTAATTTACAAGAAAGGCAACAATTCCAACCAAAACCACCAATAGAGTCCTTTCAAAATGTCCATTCAGAGTAAGGGGAGAGTCCCCTTCCCCTCCAAACACTTTGACTTCTTAAGCCTCCATAATTGTCAGAGGTACCTGAGAAAACAAGAATGGAGAGCGTGTAAACGCTAAGAAGTTAATGAGACAGATCCTTTGGGGGGGGGGGGGTTCCCAAGTACATGGTTTAGTGACGGGGGGGGGGGGGTCCAAGTACGTGGTTTAGTGACTAACCCAAATAAGTTAGCCTAACTCACAGTAAGTAGTAAACCTCCTAATAGAAGACCACTATGGCTTTGTTCTGCTACGAGAATGAAGCAATAGGGCTCTTCTTTTAGGAGGTTTATGAGGTTTGGGACCTTAACATAGGTCAAAACAGTCACATTCTTAATGATACATTTATTTTGACCCCAATTTCAGAATTTCTAATGTTGCAATTGTGATGTCTCACAGTTCAATTATTTTTCTCAAAATGTTCCAACTGACTCGTGACAGGCTGAACATGGCTGGGCCTGCAAGATCTCTTGTTGTCGATACTACAGTCTACCCAACTTTGGAGTGCCCCTCTTAACGACTGCGACGCGGACCCCTATTACCGGAATAGGAGGAGGATCGTAAACTCGGACAGGATAAGGTCAAGAGTGCACTAGGTCCAAATCCACAGATATTTTACAAGGCAACAAGGTACAGGATGCGAGTCACTCCCAACAGACCGTGCTTTTCTTTCCCTCAGGGACACGGACCAGGTACAGAGAAACTTCAACTTCAGGATAGCGAAAGCGTCATTCAGAACATATATCAGATCAATGTGCCAAAAAAAGTGTACGGTCTCCATTACATCACGTTACACATAAATTACAACAGTCTTGGCAGTTGGCAAACTCACCCTCTGTAACTGTGACACACAGCCTACAGGGCTCTGCAGACATTTTTAATGCTTAGAAATACATGACACAAGAAATAAAACAATGCAACGCATAAAGTGAGATCAACGGTTGGTTTACACCCTGGTCAAATGTCCAGGTAACGTTCACCCTTCCTTTGTTAAGCTACGGAGATAACGTTAGCCAAGTTAGCTGCAAACAGTTTTACTTCATATGGCCAAGATAATCCCAGCTGGTTTCTGTTAGCACTGAGCTAGACCGTCGCATACCCCGAATACAAGTGATATGTAGGTCATTTGAACTTAGCACATAACTGACCAGATCATTTTTTATCAGAAATATGTCTTAAAATATATGCATTAGTGTAGAATGACTGATACAACATCGTTTACTACGTTAGAGTAACGCTAACCTCTCACTGCAAAAGGGACAGGCTGCCCGGCTCCCATTGCTTACCTGCTGCTAGATGAAGATGAAAGCAGAGTACGAGCTTCTCTCGACCTCACAAGTCCAGAACGACATCTTTAGTGACAAATTTTCACTTCCAAAAAATGATAGTTGTGGAGTTCTGGTAATGGCATACCAGTTAGGTAAGACTCCAAGTGCATTAGCAAACACGGGTCAACAAGAAGAGCTCTGATTGGCTTTCGAATCTTGTATCCTCCTCTTTGATTGGATCGTGAGCTTTAAACGACACTACGATCCTTAAAAGGATCCCAGAGTTGCTAACAAAATTCAGTGAAACTTACCCGACATTCAGAGACAAATATCTACTTTTCTAGTTTAGAGACACAACTTATTCGTAATATGTGCAAGTAAAACAGATATGCATGGGTGGGGGCTACAGTTGCTGCCCGTACCGTATGGCATTCTCTGATAGCGCAGAGCACCGCCAAAGCTTGGCAAAATGACAAGGGAGTCCCTTCACTTACGTCATTTACAGAGATAAATTAATTCCTCGAGACACAACGGTATTCACACAAATATGAACATGAACCAGTGGTAGGACACAGAGACGTACTTTTGGCATTATATGCCAACCTCACGAATGCTATTGGTGACTCTGAATCATGAGACTGTACTTGTTCGAAAAACTGCCCTCTTATAATTTTCTAAGCTTAGATAGTGTATCAGTCATACCCCGCTACGTTCTCGCAGGCAAACTTTAAGGAAAAAGATCATTGGAGGAAGGGAAGTTGGTGAATTTATAATAATGGTCACTTAACATGGTCACTCAAAAAGGCCGCTGTTATGAACATAGAAATGTTGACTATCAATATTAATGACAAGATTTGGGTGTGTGAAGGATGGATCATAATGATGACATTTATACGTTTTTTGCTGTTCATCAGTTTTGCCTTTGTTTGTTCTTGAGCTATAAGAACGAAAGATTATGAAAAGAATAGAACTGGCTTAAAAATAACATGTTTCTTCCTTTTAGGCCACTTAATGCTGCATCTGGCACGAACTTCATGTGAGAAAAATGGAAAAAGAAATAGAAAAATGGGGGAGCGAGCATGGAGAGAGAGAAAATTTCCAACCGAGTGTGAATTTGCAAATCAGGAACAAGAATGACTGGCCTGCTCCACGTTCTTCTACACAAATTGAGTTCGTAATATAAAATAATATATAGAATTCTTACTTATGTTTTAATCCTTAGGTTGCATGTGAACTAAACAGTAAAACACGAGAAGAAAATGCACCATATGTGTATTGGACAAATTTAATAGCGTAGGTGAGCTGTTCAAAATGATTACGTATTCCAATGTCTCGTATTACACTTCCCTCCATGACAATAATGGTACAGCCCAAGAAGGGGCTCGCGCTGAGGATTCGGGAGAGGGATATTTCCAAAGAACCCGCTGGTTGACGTGGATTGGGAAGACATAAGTGCAACTCTAACCGACGTGAGAATACGAGCAGTTTTGTGGAAAATAGTATATTTTGAAATATCGGGAAATTCGACAACACTGTCAAGATCATAAAGACACTTTTCGCTGGATATTCAAAATTGGTCTTGTCTCATGTATATGGTCCTAAGACTCAACTTTCGGATGTAACTGATGAACAAGTAAAATACTGGTCTTATCAAAACTTGAGGAAGAGGATGAATTTTGGGTAGGTTAATTTAAGACTGATCAAGTATATCGATTCCTTCATTTTTATCGCATGCTGTAGGCTATTTGACATTTTTTTCATGGACTTGGAATCTTGACAATTCTTTCAGCTGGAAAGACCTGCCTAATAAACTAATGTGTGTGTTCTGCGGGAATTCGACCTGGCTAGCCCACGTTTGAAGGAGGAACATTTTTATATGAGCAAAATCGACCATATGGACGTTTATAAATACGCACAAAGTGCGCCGTCTCACCTTAATCTGATTTGACTGTTTTGTAGATACACACAAAAATGCATGAAGTTGGCTCTTTGTCTTGGTTGAATGTTGCGAAATACCAGGTCGATGTCGGCCAGTTCAGTTTGGGTGTTATTTTTCTTCTGTTTTTCAGTATTGTCCCATCTTCAGCATGTCCTGATAAGTGTGTTTGTAATGCTACTACAGTGCAATGCCTGAATCAAAACCTAGTGGAAATTCCCCGACCTCTTCCCACAAACACTGAGACTTTAATTGTTACGGGTAACAATATTTCTCGTCTCACGAATGACTCTTTCCCTGTGCGTCTGGAGTACTTGACCAAACTTAACTTATCTGGGAACGGTATCGAGCAAGTGGATCCTGAAGCGTTTACTAATCTTCCAAACCTCGTATTGTGTGAACTAAGCAACAATAACATAAGAGAGTTCAGTCCCGACGCTTTTTCCAAGGACAACAAGATTGAAAAACTAATTATGAGCAGATCTGTCTACAGCTCCTCATATGTAGATGTGATTTCAAAGCTTCTCAGACGCACAACTCGTGTCACCCACCTCGTTTTGTCCAACAATGACTTGCCTATCCTTCCTCCTGATATGTTTAGCAATTTGTCCAGTCTTAGTGTGTTGGACTTGAGGAACAATTCTATTGTTGATCTGAAGAATGTGTATTTAGGGAACAGAGAACTTACAAAACTTGACCTGCAGGACAATAGTTTGAAAGTGCTATACAATAGCACACTACAGAATTTCAGCCTTTCCAAACTGGAGGTCACGTTAAGTGGAAACCCTTGGTTTTGTGACTGTAATATGGCAGATATGTTGGTTTGGCTAAATACACATGACCAAGTTGTTGACAAAATGGATTTGTCGTGCACCAGTCCCGAGAATCTCAACCAATCGAAACTTTTGCAGCTGGCGTCCTCTCAACTCCAGTGCAAATTCTCCGGAAACATGAAAAACGTTCTGGAAACCTCTTATGTGTTTCTTGGCATGGTACTGGCCCTCATTGGGGTGATCTTTCTCCTGGTCTTGTACCTCAACCGAAAAGGTATCAAGAGATGGATGCATAACATTCGAGATGCATGCAGGGACCACATGGAAGGGTACCATTACAGGTACGAAATAAACACAGATCCAAGGCTCGCCAACCTCAGTCTCAACTCGGATGTGTGATGAAGAGGTTGCAGACTAGGTGAGGGAGAGAGACACAGAGAAAAAATGACTCACGCGTTCTGACACAGTGACTCAGCTGTGGCTTTTGCATGATTATATCCCTTTACTTTCCAAGAAAATTATTTTCTGGTATGTATAATCTCAAACCCATGCCATATACGACAGGGAAGTATCTGCAGCTGTGTTTGATCCGGTCTCTTCACTCTGTGATACCTGCCAATGTGGTCTTCCCTTCCTTTTGTTGATGTTGTGCAATACTGCATGAATTTGGATTTCATGGCACAGAATTTTCACATCCAGGGGAGTGTTTCAGATGCTGCATTAAAAAAACAAACAAACAAACAAAAAAAAAAAACGAACTGTAAGGACTGTACAGTTTTTTTTTGTCGTTCTCTGCTTGATGAGTGGCTGAAAAAGCACTTTGACATATAATATAAAACGTCTTTAAATAATAATCCCAAAATTTACAGTATCCCTTTTGCCGCAAAACCTTGCTGCCCCTCGCAAGACTTGCTTTGTTCTTGCTGATATGCCTGCAGCTGTGTTTACCTGTGTTGTTGTTGTTGTTGTTGTTTTTTTAATGCATCTGATATCATTATATCTGTATTGGATTATATTCATAGTTGCTTTCAATTTTTATATTCATATTTGTTAAGTGGACATGGATTTAACAAAATCTCGTGAGAATGACGATGCCCATCTGAATAAAAAGGCCTTTGCATTCCTCTGTTTTCTCTCGTTTTCAGTTTCTGAACTAAGACAGTATGGTGTTCATGGTATCTGTGCATATTGCATTAATTGTGGGAGCATTGAGGTGTCCCAAATCTGTTTTTTGCAAGCCTAACACGTTAACCTTCAGATTAAAATGGAGTGACTGGAGACTCTCAGTGTTGTACGTGAGTGATACCTCATCTCAGTAATTAATCCTAAATTACTCTAATAGAGGGGATTTAGCTGGTAGTCAGTAAGCTTAACTAATGTACAGCTTGTTAAATGGCACCACTTCAAAAGGTTCTCTTTCCTTGATGGTTATCTTTGGTTGTCTGAAACGCTAAGATAAGCAAAACTACACAGATATATACTTGCTTGAAGTCCTCCCAAGGCAACAGGAAATGTGCCATTCATGTCTGTAATATAGGTAGTGTAAGCAATTTTTTTTTTCCTAAGGCACATTTTGTGCAATAGTGTACTCTTGTCTGCACGCTTTGGTTGTTGCGTACTCGTAAATAGCTATGAAATATTAAACTTCTGTTGTGGATCTTCAGCTATGATGGAATCATCTCCTGTCTTGTTAGACAAGAGGAATATATGCTCACTTTTTATTAAGTTACTATTCAGGGGTTTGATCTCTTGCACGTCAGCCACGAAGATGCCTCCCATGAAGTAACAAGTGGCATGTGTGTTAAAATGAGAGTTGTAGGTGTAATCTCAGATGTAATATCGTGGCTGGGTTGGACGTGTTGCGTTGTCTTAATGGGGTCATGGAAGAAGAGACACGCTACTCGTGTTGCAGACCACCTGGGGAAAAGGAACACACACACACACTCACTCACACAGACTCACTCACTCTCTCTCTCTCTCTCTCTCTCTCACACACACACACACGCGCACACCGTTTTTCTCAGCTCATCCTGTTTAGTTCCTTTCTGTTGCCTCTAGCTCTGCATCATTGTTCCAGCACTTCTCCTCCTTCCTTATCACATTGCCCTGCTTAGAGACAAAACATGACAGCATGATGCCCTTTTCAACACAAAACATTATAGAGTTTGCTCTCATTTAAATATAAAATGTTCTATTCTTTGTCATTCAAGTTGTGGGTTGCTTTTTGTGTTATCACCATCAGGTATCAAGATAATTTAAGCTTTTTTTATTTTTTGTTTTTTGCAAATATTGCACATTTGCAATGCAAATATGTGATATTTTCTATCTTTTTGTGTTTGTGATGTGTATACAGTACACCGAGTGCTAAAAATTCCATATGTATTTTAATTCAGAATAAATCTTTTTTTTTTCTCTTCAACTTTTGGCAGTCATTGGAGTATACTGTTAATTTGGTCACAGTTTCAACATAAAATTTCCACACTGTACTTTTTGTGTGTGTTACTCTCTCATACACACACACACACACACACACACATATATATATATATATATATTGTAAATGGGGAATTAATTAGTTAAACAGTCTGTGCTGTCTATGGCGCTTGTTTGACGTTTGACTGTGCTGCGGATTTCTGTCGCCACGCAGTGTTGTCCAAGCCTTGGCTGTCTCCGCAGACTGTCCCGACACACCCATGATTGTAGTGGTGTCGAACGGAGGTCTTTCCCCCGGGGCCTCGCACTCGGAGGAAAAGGCAAGTGGAGTCGGGGTTATTATTTGGTTATGAAACCCATTGCAATAATTTTCCCATCCACTTTTTTTTTCAAAGATTGATAGTATAGTTTTGAAGCCGTCAAAGCTACTTTGTTTACTCGATTTCACAGTTCATATTATCTCGTAATCCGAGATGATTTTGCATTGCAATGATGTCATTAAACGGTCGGTTTTCTCATCGGCTCTCTGAAAGATAGCCCGTGCACCCAACGTGGAGAAAATGATCGGCAGGAATAAAGTATAATTTGGCGGTTGATGCTACCAGAGCTCAGGTACGCCACACCCTCCCTGGAGGAGAGGACTCTGTCACCTTCTCCGGGGGAGAGGAACAGGTGCTCGCTCTATCGCGTTGCCATGGCGACAATCTCAATCTTGCGCACACGCCTGCACCGCGACAGAAACGCCGCAGAATTTTTATAACGGATTTGAGCAGAGCACTTTTGTTATGCTTGGCAGGGCAGATGTAATTAAAATGGGACAATAAAAGCTGGTGAAGAAGAAAGCTTGTGATGAGGTGAGGGAGGTGTTTTCACTTAAGACACCAAAGCCCTACATTGCTCCTTTTGTTGTCCTGTCAAACTGCTCTCTAAATAGTTCCAATAAGTGCTTTTTTTTTCTTTATGGTTGTACATTTGTCCTGCTCATCCAAGTGAAACAGATTTTTCTCCTAAACAAAACTGTCCATATCCTTGTAAGATTAACAGACTGAAATATGGTATTGATGAAAAAACCCAGAAAGACGCTCTCTTTTGTGACAAATTGTGAGGTACCCGACAGGTAAACTTTGTTGCAGCATGCCCAGAGGTTCTTGTCACTGAACCCAGCTGTTTTTATGCAGACCAGATAACTGGTGAATGATCAAGAGTGTCCCCTCTCTGACACAGAGGCAGTACAAGCAATTTTCTGAGCCTTTTCAGGTTCTTCTCCACCTCAACTCTCATTTCTCATTTCCACTTCTTCTTCTCCTATCTTCTCCAATTCGTTTCTTCTCATGTTCACAATTTATTCTGTCCGTCGTGTCACTCCTCATTCTCCACAGACATGCATTAAAATAATGTCATTCTGTGAAATCCCATCTCAGACTGCTACACACACATACACACACTATTTATGAGTTCATAGTTATTATTTGTGACACAAGCATGTGATTTCCTTGTGTTGAGAGGCCTTCTTTTCAGACAGGTTATCAACTCAACTACACCCAGTGTAACCCATACAAGGCCCACCAGTGTCTGCTAGTACTTGGCAAGCACTACTTGTATCCAACTTCTGGTTTAGAAATGGTTGCTTGATACAATATACAGTGTGCTGAAAATGTCTTTTCCTCCCTCCTGATTTTCTCATTGCATATTTTTCACACTGGACCTTTTCGGATCTTTAGACATAGTCTAATATTTGATAACAGGAACTCAAGTGAACAAATGACGCATTTTTGATCATAATTATTATCTCGTTTATTTAATAAACAAAGTTATCCACCATCCACATTCCCTGTGTGAAAAAGTAATTACCTCCTTACACTTAATGACTAGTTGTGCCACCTTTAGCTGCAATAACTGCAACCAGACGCTTCCTATGATTCAATATCAGTCTTTCACATCGCTGTGGAGGAATTTTAACCCACTCTTCCCCACAGAACTGCTTTATTTCAGAAACACTGGTAGGCTTTTGAGTTTAAACTGCTAGTTTCATGTCATGCTGCAGCACCTCTATCGAGTTTAGGTCTGGACTCGGAATCAGCCACAAAACTTTAATTATGTTTCTTTTCACTCATTTGCATGTGGACTTGCTTTTGTAATTTCATTGTCAATGAGTGATCATTGTCTTGCCACATGACCCCTTTAGTTTCAGCTCACAGACAGTTCACCAAACATTCTCTTTCAGAAGTTTCTGACTCAGAACAGAATTCATGGTTCCTTCGATTACAGCGAGTCATCCTGGTCCTGAGGCGGCAAAGCATCTCCACATCATCCCAGTGCCATGACCATGTTTGACTTTTGGTGTGATGCTCTTACCATGGAATGCCGTGTTTGGTTTATGCCAGACATAATGGAACCCATGTCCTCTAGAAAGTTCCATTTGTGACTCACTGGTCCATAGAATGTTCTCCCAGGAAAGGCTTGGAGACCATCCAGGTGCCTCTAGGCATTTTTGACATGAGCATTTAAGTTCTTCTTGGTTAGCAGTGGTTTCTGCCTTGCAATTTCCCCCCAAAATCCCGTTTTCGCCCGTCTGCAGAGTCCTGAACACTAACCTTAGATGAGGCAAGAGAAGCCTGCAGTTCTTTGGATGGCTTTATATGATGCTTTGCGAGTTCCTGGATGATTTTACACAGCACCCTTTGAGAAATTTTGGCAGGCCAGCCACTGCAGGGAAGATTCATTACTGCTCCATTTTGAGATCATGGCTCTCGCTATGGTGCGGATCGGTCCTGTCCCAGAGCTGCAGAAATGGCTTTGTAACCCTTTCCAGCCTGATCTTTTCAGGAATTTCCTTTCACTGTAGCAGTTGGCTTCATGTTGTGACCTGCCTCTGTCATCCGTCACTCAGCAAACTCCTTTTTTTTCCCATTGCTTCAAAAGAGCATAAATATACTTCTCAATTTATGCCACAGCAACATCATAAATCAATTATACACCGTATACCAGTAAGAATGCCAGTAATCATATACGTCCATTTTTACGGTGCACAAACTATTATCGGGAGCATATTTAAGAAATCGTTAGAATTCAAAGCAAGAGTATTTTTCTATATCTTTCTAACAAACAAAACATTCAGCTATGAAAAGAAGAGCAAAGGCACGACCTCTAATGGAGTGTGTGGAAAAGTACTACGGTCAGCACTGAAAATGCAGAAGTCTTTTTCTTTTACGTGAAGCCGCATACGTGATGAAGAAATGCCGTGTCTTTGAGTGGCGACTGCGTATCTGTTATCTGCCTGAACAAAATAAAAAAAAAATGAATTTGAGTTTTCATGAAGAGCCTGATGCAAATAGGTACATTTTTAGTGACTGACTGTGGATACTTGAATATGGTGAAATTCAGATATAACAAAGGACTCTAGTTTTAACTCTAATACAATGTTCAGTCAGCTGACTGAGCACAAAATCAACTTTGATTGGGTTGGTTTAACTGGGGGGCTAACTCACACCTTCATCATCAAATACATAAAATAAATAAAAACACAAGTTTTATTTGTTCACTCAAGTTCCCTTCACCTAATGCTAGATTTTGGTTGAAGACCTGAAAACATTTAGGGCCAAACATTTTCAATGTTAGAGACAATAAGGAAGGGGGCAAATACATGTTCGCAGCACTGTGCAGCCTCATGAATTCCAGTTCAGCTGTGATATTTAACCTGCCGACAAATAACCCAAAGCATTCCTTGCGAATGCTTTCAGTTTACCGTCATTTGTCCCTCTGTATGGCTTGGTTAGTTTGCGTTCTCTTCCTATGAGAGTGAGGCCAGCTTCTGTGTGTTGTGATCCCCTGCGGTGGGCAGTGGTTGGCCCTCTCCCCCCTAATTTGATTTATGGTGTAACAGATCAGTGTGCCATTGCTCTTCGCCCAACTGTGACCCCGTCAAAAAAAAAAGAAAAAAAAAAAAAAAAAAGAAAAATAGAAATCAAGATAAATAAGAGCTGAGGAAGCGTTCAGTCCAACTGGGAGCTGTTCCTTAATCTCCACTGGGACCAGACTAAAAGGAAAATGTGATCAGTGCTTGCAGTGATAGAAAAGCAGTCACATTCATTTATATCTATTAGACCACCCCCTCAGGCAAATAAATACTCCATACGCCGGATTACAAAGTGCAGTCGCAATATCATGCAACATTTGTTTAGTCCCCCCCCCCCCCCCCCCCCCCCCCCCCCCCACAATCTACCCACCCAGCCACACACACACACACACACACACACACACGCACGCACAAACACGCTAAATCAAATTGAGGGAGTAGCAAACTCAAACCAGCATCCTCATTGTGCCGCCCATGCAGACTCCAAGTTTCTCATTACAAAACCACAGTCATTGATTTGAAGTGTTCCAGAAGCAAAAACCTGATCCTTGTTAAGACTTATTTGAGTCTCCTGCGATTACTCAAATATGACTGGGGTGGCTCAGAATGGATGGGCGTCCTCAGGCCATCTGCTCCCATTCCGAAGAGGAAATGTGATATAAAATATGATATAAAAATGAGTCATTGATTAATAGATGAAAAAAGAGACTGTGATGTTCATTTACATTTTAGATCATGTTGAATAACTAAAAGAGAGAGAGCGAGAGACAGAGAGCGAGAGAGATGCATTAACATCAATACTCTCCTCCAAAAGTTTTGTGGGACATGCGAGGTGTGACTCATTACTTTTACCCAGTTAAACTGAATCTCCTTGCGGTTAGGAGGGATCGAAGAAATCCCGTAACATCAGCCGTGACATAGTCTCGCCGACTGCCGAACCTGATATGCCGTCTGTTTTGGCTCGCTGTGACCGCTCGAGCGTAAAAGCCCCTCTCTAGGGCACTTGGCGACATTGTGTCAGTGTTTTGACTGGCCCATGCTGTGTCCTGTTGCTTAGGGTGGTAACTGATCAGAGACCTTGAACTGTGACTGTTAACCATGAACGCGACCATGGGCTCAAGGAAAGACACCAGTGCATCATTCCTCATCACAGTGTCCTTCCCCTATTAATGATGTCGGCCTGAGTCGTGTGTTTCCTGATCTTTTATGACACTTTGAAAAGTAGGGCTGTAGCTACCCGACTCAGAATGTTATCAGTCGATTCGGATTTGTTCGATGTGAAGATTAGACTATCGTTCCTTTTCTCTTTTTTTGGCATATAGACTATCTGGCGATCAGAAAGTCCACTGACATGAATTTCAGTGATGATTTTGACCACATTAACATAGTCAAATGCAACAGAGTCATGGGAACATATTTTTGAGCATTTAAAGATCAGTAAAAAACAGCCGCAAGATTTGAATTGCAGCCTATTTGAATTGCCGACATATAATGTTGGGCTACCATATGGATTTGTCGAAATAATGAGACAGGCAGCGCACATGCATTTCTGTTTAAATCAAGCTCTTGTGGCCTAATTTTTTATAGACTTTTTGCCTGCATTATATATAGTAAATCTGCCCAGATAATTGCAGAATGGCCGCCTAGCTACGCAACTTACCTGTTTGAAGTGGTTTGCCATGTTCGATGTTGTTGAATGAAAAGCGAATTCCTGCTTATAGAGTTTGCATTTCATTTTGTTAGGGTTGTCCTTCAAAAGTTCGAAATGCTGCCGTACTTTAAACGTCTTCTGAGACATGTTTACAGCTGGCCTAGTCTACCAACCACCCCACCTCAGGTTTCAGCTTCTCTCATCAGTTCACCACCAGCGCATGTTGACAAATGGATTTTTTTTTTCTAGCAAGAAAGCCCTGCTAGAATATAAAAATATATTATGATTCCCCTTATTTGTAGTTCCTCATTGAAATGTTATCCCTGTGCATTTTTGTAAGCTTCTATCTGTTTCATCCTGTTATCGTAATGCACACTGCTTAAACCTCGGCTTGACCTGAAGAATGTCAGTCAACTGATGGGTCTTCGACTGATGAATCGACTCGTCGACTTTCAAGGGGCAGCCCTTTTGAACAGGTTGTTATTTTGGATGAAATTAGATTGCGCAAATTTTGATATTCAAGCTTTGGTTAGAGAGTTGACCTACAGCCTTTGACCTTTAACCCTCCATCAGCTGAGGACATTATTAAGGACGTAACACGTATTTCTCTGTCAATCTGTAAATCTAAAACCTGCATCATTTCTATGATTCCAGTTTTCTGTTTCTGACTCCACATTTTGTGTAAATGCATAAAATATGTATATGAATAAAATATATATAACTAAGACACAACTGCACATATCCATAGATCCACAGATGAGCCTTCTCACAAACATAGTTAAGTGGCTTTAGAGTTTAACTTCAAACTCTGAATAAACTTCTGCTGCACAGCATATTTAGAGACAAAACTTGGATTCTCTTATGACTCGCGCTTACTGGGAATTCCTCGTTCATGGGAAACAATTGCAATCCCTAATCCCAATCACGAGTGTGTTTCAGCGGGTTAAAATGTAGAAAAAATTGTAGCCTGGGCCTGGCTCCCTGGATAAGTGGGTGCCTGGAGCTAAGTCCCAGGGCCTGACCCCCAGGGCACGGGAACCTTCCACCCATCCATGCCCACTTACCTTCACCCTGATGGGGGGAAACTTGGGCCTCTGCCTGGCTCCCTGGAGACTCTTCTCCATGTGCACACGATAAACACAAGTGTGAAAGATTCTCCACAAGAAAATGACTGGTTATTTCAAGCACTGTCGCCACAAAAATCACATAAGCTGTTCCTGTGGCGATGGTCCATTAAAAAAAAAAGGTCTGTTAATAAAAAAAAACAAAAAAACAAACAAAACAAAAAAGGAAAAGTGGACAACCCAGACAAAAAAAAGGAATAGCGATCACGTTTTCTTTCCCATGAGCTTCTGTGATACTGGAGGTGTTGGCAGCACTGACTCACTGCAGAAACAGCCCTGTGGTGGAATGCAGAAGGCAGCTTAAGCTCACCACAAACCATGAACACCATCCAACTCAAACAGTCAGTGTTTTAATGGAGAGCTGCCTGGTGTCCCAGTTCCCTGGGATCCACTTTAAAACTCTCAAACATGCACACAGTCATGCACGCACACACACACACATACACACACACACACACACACACACTGACGCCTCTAATACAGCAAATATATCTCTTTCATGTCCAAATATGTGCTGCTGGATTTAATGTTTTTGAAGTCTGAGAAAATGAGCAATGGGATTTTAGATTCAGGATTGTGTGTGTGTGTGTGTGTGTGTGTGTGTGTGTGTGTGTGTGTGTGTGTGTGTAAGAGAGAGAGAGGAACAGTGTGAGTGTGTGTATGCGTGTGTGTGTGTGAGAGAGAGAGGAAGAGATAGAGAGAGAGAGAGAGAGAGAGAGAGAGAGAGGGAGAAATAGAGAAATTCAACTGGATATGAAGTAACAGGACAAATGCAATCAAAAGTAATGAAATAACTAAATGTATGCTGCAATACTGTCGTGTGTCACTGGGACTGCCTTTTTTAAACTTCAATTTCATGCCTAACAGTGTTCAGTTCAGCACGGGTCATTTCTACGGCGTCACAGGTGCGCTCTGGAAACGATGCGCTCACAGACGTCACGTAATACAGTGTAGATCGGTGGAGCAGGTCTGACAGAGTAATGACCTCACCGTTCCTCACAGCATCGGAGCAAACACCGAGGCATGAAAAGTCTCCTCGTTTTTACAATACGTATATTCACCAAATTAAACCAAATTTAAATACTCAGCAGACACTGGTCTCCCTCTCACAGAAAATTTACTTGGACAAATGCTGGTTTAATGTTTTAACTTTTTTTTTTTTTTTAAATACATCCCTCAGAATTCACATGACAAGAGGAAAGATAAACCAGTACCCAGTTCGTGTTCATGACAGAATACTTCACAAGTCTACACACTCTAACAGTACAAAACACAAATGGTTCACCGAGGATGTCAGCTCAGCCTTTATTGCTTCAAATGGAGGCTGGTGATAGCTCCCTTATCTGAAGTGGACTAACTCCTTTGAATGGTTTTGGCACTGAAACGCTATGTTACAGCAACCCAGGGAGTGATAAAATTAAAAAAAAAAAAAAAAAAAAAAAAAGGGACTCTCAGTTTCGATGTTGAATAATCCAATTAGGATGCTTTTAAGAGTGGGCTTGCTGCTGATAGCAAAGCATGACTGAGTGTAATGGACTGTATAATTACTGCCAAAGCAGTAGCTCAAGTAATTATGTCCCAGACTTCTTTATAAAGAATCAGTTATGAAAATGGTCATACTTGCTTCATATTTACTGTAGGTCAAAGGTTCCTTAAAAAAAAAAGGGATCTAGTCCAAGTTAAGAAGAGAGAGTTCACTTCTGACTTAATGTGCCTTCAACACATTGCAAAATTTAATTCAGGAGCCTTCCGGAGACCCGCCCACCCCCCCCCCCCCACGCACCCCTCACCCCTCACCCCCACCATCCCTCAGTGTAACTTGTGTAACTGGACAGCGTGGGCTGTCGGGCTGTCCGCTAAAAAAAAAACAAGGCGATGTCAGTTATCAATCAGTCTTCCGTGAAACTCGAGTGCTTTTTGGAAACATTAATGTTTATCTCTCCGGTTACAATCTCAGACTCCTGCTGTCAAGTAGTTCACGGGGCTTTTCTGTAAATGTCTGGCCATTTTCTAGGCCATATATGAAACCAGACGACTTTTCTTGTCAAGGGAGCGACGTTGTGTTTGACGTACAGAATAATGCCGACACAGACAAACCCGTCCCCGCTTCATGAAATGCAATATTCGTAAAGTGCTATGTAACCCGAGTGTGAAGTCGACCTATCAGATGTGTGGCACCGAGCTGAGACTCCACTTACCATCAGCGAGCAGACGTTTGAGTCAATTATGTCTTCTCCTGTTACCCGTGTCTCTGATCTGTAGCGATTATTACGATAAAAGCTCATTTAAACAAACAGTGGTGAGTCACTCCGCCTTCTAGCCACTCACTGCTTTTTCACAGTTTGACGATTCTGTCGGGTAACAGTAAGGTCAGTTGTCTTGTGGAAGCCGTGTTAACTTTTCTTATTACCGTTCGCTAGAAATCGAACTTCTGAACTCTGACAAACGAACATTCCTAAAATGTTCGTGAGGGTCACGAAAAAAGGATTAATCCTCCGCAAATCCCACCAGGTACGTGAAAGTTAATCTGAATGAAGACAAATTTCCAGCTCTCATTTATTTATTTATTTCAACACTGAAATTCGCAATGTGCAGTCTTCTAAATTTTCAGTACCACCGACCTGTTTTGCCCGACAGAAGCTGGAAATTGATTTGTTGTGACTGATATTTACGTTCACAGATAATAAATGCATTTTGCAGGTCAATGACCTGTGGATGTTCTTGTTCTCTCAGTCCACTTTACCTACCTTTTAAAACCGTAACTTTGTTTTTGACGCCCTTTCATTCATTGCTGTAGGCCTACGTGCAAACATGTTGTTTTCTAAAGGCTAAATGGAACCCTCGCCAAACACTTTGGAAGCCTTTGGATGTTCTGTTTATAAAACGGACTTCGTGACGTAGCTTTCGTGTTACAGCTGCAGCTCACACCTCTGTCTGCTTCGTTTTGTGTGTATGTAAACACTGCTAAATTAACACCCCCGCCCCCCCAACCTGCGCGCCTTAAACAATGCTGCGTTCAATGCCACTGTTTTAATGCAACGAAATCACAAACCACAAATAACACAGAGTTTCAGAACCAAAAACAGCTCAGCTTTGTTATCTGCAGGGCATTATTATGTCCAAGGCCACGAGACAACACACTCTGCTTCATGTTGAGACGTGTAAATGCGCTTTATAGCGAGGATAACCTTAGGCAAATTTTGCAGACAGTAAACTAAAAAAAAATGCCCTTCACCATCAATCCGATGATTCTGTGTGTGTTTTTTCTCCCTGTCTTTTTCCATCCAATTTTCCCGTCCTAGTTTTCTGTTTTTTAGTGTAACATGTCACTGAGAGCTAGAGGCAAAAGGTGATGTTTTTAATTGGAAGATGGGTGAGAAAGAAAGAGGAAGAGAGAAAGAGAGAGAGAGAGATCAGGAGGGTAAAATGGGGGGGATGAAAACAAAGAGGAGAGCGAGGGAGAACGGAGTGAGAGCGACATCTGGAATGTTAAATGGTTATTTTTTCCATGCGGGCCAAATTAAATAGATATTTAAACAGGCTCTAATCAGCAACATTCAGGATCTGAGTTCACAGCCAGTGGCACGGCTGGATGACATCATAGGGAGTTTTTTTTCCTGGCGTTAGCACAAACATCTACCGCACATTCGCAAATGTTAAACAGATGAGCTCTTATGTGTTCCATTGTTCTATGCACACACGTGTGTGCTCGCTCGCTCGTGCACACACACACACACAGAGCAATCTTCTGATTCTTTTGGTTGCTTTGTAGTTGTAGGTACATACTGCAATGGGAAAAGTGGAAAACCGCCTTGTTATATAGTCTGTCTTGTATTCAATATTTGTCAAAGATGCATATGTGTGTGTGTGTGTGTATGTAGACAAGTATAGTTGTGTATGTTTATTCACAACTGCTTACAAAATATTCAATTACTTTTCTGTGTAGCTCAAAAACACAACCATACCTAGGAATTCTAGTTACTTTCATGTATCTTGGCAAAGACATTGATTTTACATGACATGTGAAATGATAAAACTCAGGCCAGTGCACACATCAGCCACTGCTCAGTGGTCATTAACGGGGCATAATCCTGGCCAAGGCAATTTCACACGGCAGCTGCCTGGCTTCTTCACGGGCCTGTGGTCCGTTTCCCAGGAGCAGATCTCTGTTAGGCCGAAGTAGAACAATCTCTGAGCTGAGAAATCAGAGAGAGAGAGAGAGAGAGAGAGAGAGAGAGAGAGAGAGAAAAGACAGGGTGATCAAGAGAATCCTCCAGCATTACTGCTCTAAGGACATGACTGAAACCTCTCTTCAAACACCAGACAGACTCTCCTGAACTTAAACTGCCAAAATCTAACAACGCAGAGGATTCAGAGAACAAGTACACAGTCTGTAATCTGGCGTTTATTGAAGCCCGGCCTCGTCACACAACTGGAGAGCGCTTTTTTTTTTATTTTCGCCTTAAGCTTCTGCGGAGAACGTGCCGGAACTAATCAAGTGTCTGATGATAAGTGGATAAGAGTAATCAGAAATTATTTTGCTTTGTTCTCATTATTTATTTATCTATTTTTTGTCACAGATATAAACATCTGAGAGAAAATAGACACTGATATGTATACACAGCTGTGTGTGTGTGTGTGTGTGTGTGTGTGTGTGTGTGTTCGCCTATTAAGTAGATAAATATTGAATAGGGCACACCGGTTAGACTAATCAGCTAGCTTGACAGTTATCTTGGGGGAAGATTGTTAAATAAAGATAAGAGAACATGTATTATAGTTAACTGACAGGTATTGTAATTATGTGTCACCTGCAGCTCCTGCTGATACTAAGGGAACTGAATCCATTTCTCTTTGTCTCTGTATCCCCGCTGGTTAATACAAAACAGCTGTTATTTACATTGGAATAGATTCATTCAGTCGATTTTCTGTTGTACTGAGCCCAGGGCGACGGGTTTTAGAACATTTACAGTCATTTATAGGCGCAGAGCGTTGGCATTGATCAAGGCTCGGGAGAGGAATCCAAAAATATGTCTTAAATTTACACTTAATGAGACCCGTTCCCTGACAAAGGGGCTTTGTTCTTTCACAGGTCTAAAATCTGTCGCTGCGATTTTGACCATTGTATCATTAAATCTCCCTCTACAGAATGTTTCTTGGTCACATGCATTATTTCTCTCATTGAGTGTTACGACCTTTAGTCGTAAATGAAAATGGAATGTTTTTTTAAAGGTTTTTTTTTTTTTTTGCATACATAAAAGAGATATGTAAAAGAATCCACTTCTCACTCTGAACACATATTACCTCAGATCCAAATCGGTGGAGAAAATGATCTAGGTAACAAGACGAGAACAAGACATATACGGCGATAAATCCGTGCAGGGTCGGCAGTCTTTAGAAATAGTCTCCTGCATCAAAAGAAATCACATGAGCGAAAGAGAAAAGAAAAAACACAGCCCTGAAAAGCCCTTTTTTTCTTTTCTCCCTTTTCTTTTTTTTTTTTCTCTTTTTCAAATGTGAAGTATAATGAAATAAACTGAAGGGTTCTTTGAAGGCTGGAGTGAAGAAAATGAGTTGACAGATTTTTTTTTTTTTTCCAAAGAGTATTACCCTTTAACCTACCTCCAACCTTAATAAGCTTTTCTCTCTCTCTCTCTCTCTCTCTCTCTCTCTCTCTCTCTCTCTCTCTCTATCCTCATCTCTTTCTTGCTCTCCCTCCTTTCTCTCTCTCTGTTCTGCGGTCTGTCAGAAAGAGTGGTAATGTCTTCACTGCAGAGGAAAGGTCTGTCTTGAGCAGGGGGAGCTGTCTAAGCCACAGAGGCATTTGTATGGAGTGGAGATGGTAAAAATGACTGTGTGCCTGGAGGCTGCTTTGACAGAAGTTCCAGAACAGTTTGCTGGAAAACAAAAAGACAAAAACGAAAAAAAAAATAAAACAAAACAAAAAAACCCCCTCAAAGGGCAGTCGAGCGCGGCGTGTGTATGAATGCGTAAGCTGCACAGCTCACGCACACACACACACACACACACACACACACACACAGAGCAGAGAGAAAAAAGAGGGGCAGTAGTTTGCCCTGTGGGAATATCTGCTGGATGTTATTTCGTTTTGTTTCCAGTTTTCAGGGAGCTAATCTAATGAGTAAGATATTGCTCCCATATCTTCAGGGTTCACATACCACTTGCTAAAGGTCCCTGATCTCTCTCTCTCTCTCTCTCCTCTCATCAAGGGCAAAGAGAAGGAGAAGGAAGAGGACAAAGAAAAAGAAGAAAACGATGAGGGGGGGGGGGGTACGACCAAATGGTTACACTTGAACATAAGACAACAGCATAGGGTTCCTTTCTTTGCTCTGCTAAGGAATGACTCACATATCACGCTGTTCAACACAATATACATAGAACAGAGAGAGAGAGAGAGAGAGCGAGAGAGAGAGAGAGAGAGTTACTGTTGTCGCCTTCCTACTCCACTTAGTACAAGACAAACAGTGTCAGAGGGACAGAAAGGAAGGGCCCAGCACCTTCTTCAAACCTTTTAATGACCATCCTCCAGTTGGGTCTCTCTCTCGCACCCTCTCTCAATCTCTGTTAAGTTTCATGTCTGTAGGGATAGCACACAGGCTGACTTTAAACGATGAAGGTCTTTTGCTGCCCTTTCTTCGTCTCTTGGCGAGACATCAAAAAACGGGCAGGGAGTACCACCGCAGCAGCTGCGGGTACGTCACGGGGCTGGCGCCAGCAGTACCGGGCCAGCTCAAATTGGGCCATTCATCTTGGCTCTGGGTGCTAACTGATTGCCTCCTTGCTTCAACGTACTTCCATCATTAAGACGGAGGTCAAGGCAAACTCGTCGTTTAATTTTGCTGATGCCTCCCCGTGAGTTGAAAGTCAGATGTCGACGCTGTCCACGGGTAATATTACTGCCGATCCTCATGGGCTGTTTTCGCTCGCAAACACAAAAAAAAGCGCAATTTTTTAAACCGAAAAAAAGATTTCCATTTGCTCTCAGTTTTTTGCAGCAGCTTATAAATAGGCCTAGAACTAGTACGTCGCATCAATGTTCAGGTCTTGATGAGTTGTATATTGTTGCTACAAGAGACTGGGTAAGCAGCAGAAGCAGACAGCAGGACTTGGATGACCTTCAGTGCAAGGCTATCAGTCAGTCTAATGATGAGTAAGCTCCTCTTCATACCTTGAGGGTGGAATAGGAATTTAATTTACTCGTATTTTGCTCTTGTTATCTTGAATATTTTCTGTCAGCTGTCAACGTTGGTGATGATGAGATGTCAGCTTTTTCTCGCTAACATTCGCCAAACTTCTTAAAATTGAAAAAGCGGTTGGCGGTGAATGGCTAACTCCAAGAGTTGATGCAAAGCTGATTTAAAAATTGACACGCTGCTTATCGGGTGCTTTCAACATCATCGCGGTAACCGCTACCCTAACTTTAATATTCATTTGATTAATGGGCTTTTCGGCTAATATGTGTTTAAATTTACACCTGGCATTGGGGGATGGGAGGGGTGGGAAGAGCAAATTTAGCTTTGTTGTAATTAGTTTTAAAAGTTTCATGAGAAACTGAATCACTAATCTCAATTAACCCGAGGCATGTTCCGTGTCCCCTGCCATAGCTACTCAGCTCCAGCCCCTCGGGCAACCTGACACCGTGCCCAGACGTCGCCTGCGGGCACGGCATTTGTGTAGGTTCAGTGCCGTGTATGCACGAAGCCACTGGGCACACTAATGAGTCACGGGGGGGGAGCGGAAGATTCGGATCGCTCGACATAGTACGGGAGAAAGAGGGAGAAAGGCAGAAGAAGAAGAGGGTTTGCTTTGGGAAGAACACACACACAAAAAAAAAAAGATAGAAGAGGAGAAATTGGAGCGAGATGGAATGGTTGGGGTGGTGAAGGAAAGAATAAGAGGGAAGGTATGGTAGGGTAAAGAGGAGAGCAGGACACTGTTTGTTCTGGAGAACTAGACAACAAAGGAGAAATCTAAGGATGAATGGAAAACAGCAACATGGAAGGAAACCGTGCTATGGAGACGAATGAAGAACCGCAGAGCTGAACAGACAGGTGAAGCCAGTAAAGGAGTGTGTGTCTAGTGAATGACACTATATTTCAGTGGTAACCATGAATATTCTCCATTGTACCTACCCATTTGTATTTCATATTCAGAAACACCTTAGTCAGATGGGAAGAAAATGAGATTGAAAACGCAAATCGTGTATTCTTGTAACACTTTGTCCTCTTTCTGGGCTTATTTAATCATTCATTTGTCTGAAAACCTCCTGTGCATCTTCATGGGGAGAAAAGGAGGAGTGAAGACTATTGCCTCATTTTGCTCCCTGGATAAGCCAAACTCACAAAATGGAGGATCCAACCTAACCCCCCACCCCACCAGTTCCACATGCAACCACACGCCGCACAGATTCGTCTAATCTAAAAATAATATCCCGCACATTAACATGGGCACATGCCTGGAAAATCCAATCTGAAACTAATTTCTAAGGTCATTGAGTTGATCTCTCTCTGCCTGACAGTTGATATTTGTGGAAGTAGTGGCGATAATGGTGGAGAGAGATGGACAGCCGAGAGGGGAGAGAGACTGCTGACTCGCGGAGTCCACCGACCGTCTCTTGTCTCAAGAAAAAGGAAAAGGAGAAGTCGCCTCAGGGGGTTTCGGGTTCAGGAACAATGTCTGTCAGGGAAGGGAGACGAAGTAGGAAAAAATGTCGATACGGTTTTGAGGGAAAAACAAGCTAGTTCACCTCAGGGTGCATGGACTTTTCCAAACTTAGTGTCATGTATGTATCGTGTGAAACTGTTAAACTAAGTTAACTTCCAGAAATACCCACAGTGTTTCATAAGGGATGAGTGTACTCGGATACTGTGCGGAGGGGAGTGAACTATAAGTATTGTCACCTGTATAGTGTGGATGAATGTGGTTTTGAATAGTAATTGTCTTGCTTGTTGATATGACTGTTTGTCTCATTTCTTTCTCTCTCTCTCTCTCTCTCTCTCTCTCTCTCTCTCTCTCTCTCTATATATATATATATATATATATATGATTTTAGTTTGTGAGAGCTTCTGCAATGGGAGTAACAGTTCGTCTGTGTCAGCAAAAAAAAAAAAAAAAGAAGCCCCACAGAGAAATGGATGGTCACCAGCAGCAAATCAGGTTAAAGAGCTGACTCTGTCATCTGGGTGTCATTTGTCAAAACCGCATATTATCTAAAAAAAACATGGGTAACTGCGTTACTCTCTGGAAAAACCAAATACACCGACGCCTTTCTTGTCCCACCGGGGAAGCATCTCCACAGACAGGCACTCAACTGTTGATAGAGTGAGACCTCTAGGCAATTTGTACCCCCCCCTCCCCCCCTTCTCCAAATTAGGCACTGATGGAGGTGGTGAAAGTGCATTTCTGAGCCACGGCAGGAGAGGGTGTTTCTCAGTCCACCGGGATAGACATTTTCTGATTGTTTTTTTTTGTGTGATGTATTTGTTGCTAGGGAAAATTGTACAGTGGTAGTGAGGGTAAAAAAATTCTCTCTTGGGTGGTAAGAACGGTTAAAACGCTTCACACTAGCGAAGCTAATGAGCACAGAAATGACATAGTGGTCTGACAGGACATTAAGAGATGCTTGACAATGTTATCTATTAAGGTCAGAGGAGGAAGAGAGAGAGAGGGAGAAAAAGAGAAAGAGGGAAAGAGAGAGAGAGAAAAAGAGAAAGAGGGAAAGAGGGAGGGGAGAGAGAGAGAAAAAGAGAAAGAGGGAAAGAGGGAGGGGAGAGAGAGAGAGAAAGAGGGAAAGAGGGAGGGAGAGAGAGAGAGAGAGAAAGAAGGAGAGAAAGAGAGAAAGGGGGAAAGAGAACGCGTAGGATGGATAGCGTTCCGTGCCATGGTAAGAAACACTGAAGCGCATTAGCGTCTTAAAGGGGTCGTCTGTATAAAATCACCAGAGTGGACAAAGCATCTTTCCTTCTGTCTCAAGCACATCGACCAGAACCAGTTAGTCATGTCAACGCGCGACGCTGTGACGAAAAGACTAGAGACCAGGGCCTCCAAGCGCTCAAGGACACCAGTGTTTAATTATTCCATGTGGTTTTCTCTGGCTGCATCGCTGGAAACAACCTGTCTATTTATTTGAACCCTTAACTGAGTCATGCTATCAACAACAGCTATAGGAGAGAAATAAGATATTGTTGAAATAATAATATGGACTGTTTTTTTAACACTCTTTTCTCTTCTTTGAATGAAGAATGTTTATATCTGCTCGTATTCAGAAGAGTAGTATTGCAGTATTCACAGAGTGGTTGCATTTGTCATTTGGGACAATAGTTGAGAAAGGATTGCATTTGAGCTTTCTCTTGCTGAGCAAGAATGATTATTTCCCTTTTGACTAACTACAAAAGCATTTTGTGTGTGAGTGGGTGTGGGGTTTTTTTCTTTTTCAATGAGAAGAGGGTTAGATTCTTATTTACACTGTGTTATGTTAAACAGTGTTGTGTCATGCAACCGCAGAATAAACAAAAGGCTTTTAATACCAAGTCCCATCCCATTTCTGCTATTCACTCATTCGGGCTGTCTTGTTCCCTTGTTTCTGGGGTAAAATTCTATTCTATGTAGTCCAAATTTAGGGAAGAGTTTAACTACATATTTCCATTTTAAACCTGCATCTCATAAATATCATTTTCATTATGCCCAATTTATTGTGAATATCAAGGAATGTTCTGTAATTAGGCAGCGAAGTCATGTGCATCAGTTGGGTTAATCTCATGTGTGTTTGGGTTATGACAGTCTGCTTTCTGTTCTGGGACTGTCAGATGCCACAGCTCATGGGCTGGTTTTTCATTAATGTCATAAATGCCATTAAAAGAGGAATTTGTTCAGTGTTTACAGCAGACAGGCTGATCCCAGAACAGTTTTCCTCAGATCCAGGCCTGAAGGTGGTCAGGACCATGTTTTTGCTCTAGCCCAGTGTTAAAACCGGATATAGTGATCCTACTAACCACCAAATTCCTTGTTAAGTGGTCTGACTGTGTGGTATGTGTAGTCTATCCCTATTCATTTCTGTGGCTTATCAAAAAAAAGAAAAAAAAAGAATACCTTAACATTATAAATCCTAACTTTCTAGACAGCTTGCTTACTCCAGAGCAGAGTCAAGATGAGCTCCCTGCAAATGGAATATCATTAAGTAAATAGCAGTGCTTAATTTGCTAATCAGGAGGTCCCGGAAGACAGAGAGGGTGCTGTTGCGGCAGGTCAGGGAAGAGAAAAAGTCATGGAATGCATCAAAAATGCAATGCCTCAGTGCCTGGAGCACATTGGATAATGCCCACGTGCTATCCGTTAAAACTAAACAAAACTAAACAAAACTGTCACCACAAACAAAGCATTATTTATTTACATTTAATTATCAGAGCATTCACAATAATCTTTGGCCTGATGCATTAATCATCATCATCATCATCAAACTCATCATCACCCCCCCCCCCCCCAATCAATCATCAACACAACACAGAGAATAGTAATAAAAAATGCATGATTACCTTTCTGTTCATTTGTCCAAAACAGCCCACAAAACATCTGTAGAGCCCTCAGCTTCCTTTTCCCTGCTTCGTACTTTACTCCTAGGGGCTTGGGCAGTTCTGTGCCCTTTGGCAATCCATGACCTGACATATGGAATGGGGTTGAACTGGGTCAGTGGTGGTCCAACAAGGCAAAGAAAGAGTAGTGAGGAGATGGCGGACATGAGAAAGGGATGCCCTGTGGGTGGTGCAGATTAAGTTCATCTGGGAAAAGCCCCTTTCACACTCTGCACTTGAGATGGGGACAGTGTTGACCACAGCTAAGAGGTCCTTCAGTCCATCTGGGATGAATTCCCCATCGTTGTCCCGGTATTCTCTTTGTGCCCGACTGACATTCCGCGGGCCATCGATGCCATACTGCCTGCAGAGTGTCTCCACTTCATCTTCCCCAAACAGTGTCCCCGTATCCTGTGAGTAAAGCACTTTTAAATGATCGACTGACTTGTTGTATCCTGTTTGGTCTTTTCCTTGTGATAGCATATGTTTCTCCAGATTCCCTGCCTTGCTACCAAAAAACGTCCTCTGGTGAGAGAACAACTCCGATAGTTCTTGTGGTGCATCATGCATGAGTGCTAAATTGTTTACAAAAGCATATGATGACAGGCACTTGGCCAGGCCGTCGTAGCTTTCACGCGTAGTGCTGTCTTGTGAGGCATCCTCCGCTGTTCGCGTAAAATGTTTATAGAGGGCAGGGTAACTTCTCCATACAGCTTTGACAGTTCTGAAACGCGACGCTACCCATCTGTGGTCCGGACCCGACCAGTTTTACGCAACTGAATGTCTAAACTGTCGGCAGATTCTCTCAGCTCCGTTCTGTTTTTACTGGATGTGCTGTGTAGTGCATACAGTTTATCCACGAGGACTCTGAAATGATTAACAGCCCCTGTTTCTGTCATCACATCACCAGCTGTGAGCTCAAGCCAACGTGCAGAGCAGTGCCATTCCATGATGTTTGGGGAAAGGGTCTGGAGTCTGACTGCCACTCCACTCTTGCGCCCAAGCACGACAGATACACCGTCACGTGAGGCCGACGAGCGTTTTTGAGAGAAAGGCCTCATTTATCACCCGCTAAACAATCCAACAGTTTGCGGACAATGCCTTCAGCACTTACGTCATCTAGCTGAACAAAATCAGTAAATATATTCTTGGCCATTGCCATATCTGGCAGCTGAAGCCTCAAATACACAATTAATGCACTCCTTTTATTTAAGCCCATTGCTTTATCCCTCATCCGGTACGAGTCCGTTTTTTGGAGCGCAATCAACTATTTATTTATCTTTTTCATTTCGAGTGAAATGTGCTGTTGTACGTGGGAACACGCCATGTTAGAGTGGAGAATCCTCCCCTCTGTCCACACCATTCAGTCCCAGGCAGTCTATTTCATGCTCAAAGCCATAAGCTGGCCTGTGGCGCTCGGCTTCCTTCTGAGTTGTAAAGAAAACCCTTGCAGTTGTTTGCACTTGGTCGGATTGGTTACTGATTACTGTATTTGTGAATGTGTGCTACTTTGCCTTTTCCAAAATATTTGATGCTGCTATATGTGCCTTATTCTTCCCATGCTCAAAAAACTTTTTCCTTAAGGTCTTTTGTTGTTGTTGCTGTTGTTTTATGTCTGTCACAGAGGAAGCAACTGCGCATTCTTTAGCGAATTTCATGCCAGCAGTTTTTTCCGGACCCAGTGACCCGACTTCTGACCCAGACTTGTGTTGTTCATTGTAAGCCAGAGATAATAAAACTTTCTTGGTTTTGAATTGAGCTTCCATCCAAATCTCCCCGGTCTGAGTCTCCTCACCAACTGTATTCACGTCCCCTTCATCCCCACCATCCTCTCTCCCCGATTCCAAGTTCTCCTCGTCATCGTCCTCCTCTCGTTTCTCGAGTTGGTCATGTCTGCTAGCAGGTGCCACTGCGCTAGCATCGCTGCTACTAGCAATGCTTTTGCTACACGCTGCTATTATCGCCACCCTGTTGATCCACCAAAACGACTTTGGTCTGTTTAGGGACCTACTGGTTTGAAGAAACTCAACAAATTTGATTGTCTTTTTGACATTTTACCAGTTTCCTCCTTGTTGCTGAGGTTCAAATCACAGTAATACTAGCTCACGTGACCTGCACAAAACTCCACACACTTGAGGCATCACAGCATGTCCTGAGTGATTGATGTCTCTCTCTCTTTTTGTTTCGTCAGATTTAAAATGCATCCAAAATAAGCAAACAAGCAATTTACGAGTAACTTCAATGGGAAATAAAAGAATGACGGAACAGATAACATTAACATTACACAAAATTTATTTACAGATTTTGATAGTGACAAAGGAGGTGCTGGATCCAATCAAATAGGTGCCGGTCCTAATCTGGGAGGTCCTGGATCCTGTCCCGGCAGGATCCGGCCCTGGTAAATAGGTCTTAGAGACTCAATTCCATCAAAGACATCGTAATTCTCCGTTACCACAGATAACTCTCAGCGCAAACTGAGATGCTCAGAGTTATTTTGGCTTGGAGAGAGGACCAATGGGAAACATAAAACTCTCCCCATCACGTGCTATGTCTGCACAATTTAAATTACTGAGTCTTCCAGTCTTTGCGCTTTTAGGGCGAGAGGAGAAAAAGGTCAATACTTTAAAGTCGTAGCTGGTTGCCTGTTTGTATATGTAGAAAGGCAATGTATTGAGAATAATATTATATTGCCGTGTAGACCAAAGTCTGGCTAAGTCTGATACAGGCCTTAAACAAGGCCTGTATCACCACAGACACTTTTGGACAAACTAGATTTTTAAGATTTTTAAACAAGTTCTGGAAACATCTTAAGACTGATTTACGGTCATATTGACATATTACATAGTGTCCGTTGTATTTGGTTTTTGTTCAAACATATTAATGACGATCTTTTGGTTAACATGAAACCACCATCTAAAGCTGCCCTCTGTGTTAGTGTGGTAACGTTACTGACAGCAAGAATCAAATTGCTGGCATTCCATAAACAACATTATGACTTGATGCAACATACAATGTCAGTGTGTTACAAAACAACTCTTTTTCCACCTAACCTCCTAGCCGTACTTGTTCACATGTAATTGTCCTGCATCAAAGGAATTCAATTAAACCCAAAGGCTCTTTTGTTATCTTTGTTGGGATACTCAAACAGAATCAGAAAAACGCACTCAAACAGAAACAAACTCAACCGCTCCAGCTAATGCAACCCGTACCTGAGATTACAGCGTCTTTGTTGAGACATGTTTTTGTTCTGACACGGAAAGCACACAAAATCCTGCAGAGTACTCTTTCATTAAGCGAACAGTCGGCTTGTAAGACAAACCAAAACATGAACTGTCTTGTTTTTGGATACAAACGGACTCGTTTTTGGACGTGACCTGAGATTTCATTTGAAACAGATAGCGTTTGTTGAGTGAGACTCAAGTTATTGGCTCAGTGTCCCTCTTGGTTGCATTCATGGCCATGTGAAAATGTATTAAAACAGTCATAATGTAAACATTTTTCTATCTGGGGAAAAAAAAACAAACACAAGCAAGTATGCAATAAAACAAATTCATGTTTTTAATATTGATATTGATGCAACTCCAGTGGAATGATGAGAACACCTGGCGTGTTTGTGACTTTGGATCCTTGGTCCTGGTGGACGGGCTGGACATCTCTAAAACCAGAGATGTCTTCTCACTGTAGTCTATGACTTCATAGTCTCAGGTACGCCACCTAGGAAGCATCAGGGAGACGAAATTAAGAATAGCGGTAGAAAAACTGTATAGTTAAAACATCTTACAATTCTTCTGTCAAATACAGAGTCGTTTATGAGGCCAGTCATTTTATGTGTAATGTTATGTAAGAGCATTCTTTTCTAGGTTAGGGAACCACACACACAATGTATTTCTATTCTTCTCACTGATAACTAGTTCCTTTGTTGAATCAGGTGTGTGAGGCTTTCGACTAAAGGGAAAAAAAAAAATACTCAGAGCAGGAATTCGGGGGGGGAAAAAAAGAAAAAAAAAAAGCGAAAAGCAGCAGTCTTAAAGTCTTCAAAATATATCCAAACCCCCAAAATAAATAATTAAACGCTAAGGAGACCCTGAAGATCCTGGCTATGGCAGAAGTGTTTGCAAAACAGGACAGGCACGGTCACTGAACTTTTGCACATTCATGTGACTTGCACCGTGGATGACGGATGAAAGCAGTTTTTGGCTCAAGGAAACGTTTCAGACGATGATAATCACACAGCCCATTACAAAGTATAAGACCACAGATCTATGCATATTGTAATAGAATATTGTATCGTAATAGAATTCGGTACAGAATAAATTAGCATAGTATTTTTTCCCCCACTGCCTCTCCGACCAGCGGTCCAAAAAAAGAAGAAAAAAAACCCCCACTATGATCACATCCAAAATATTTTTCCATGAGGTACTAAAGCTCGGGAAGTTGTGGAATTACTGAGGAAAAAAGCCAGAGAAAATATCCAACTCAAAACTTCATCCCAAATTCATCTGTTTCATTGCAAAATGTTAACAGTGGTAAAATTGAACACAAAGAGAACAATTTCAAGATGCATTTGCCAGATAAACATGCTTCAATGCGGTGTATATGTAGTAAAAATGGTATTAACTCTGTCATTTCGCCACACAGAACATTTCAGAACATTTCAGGACATTCCGTCTCAACCACAAGCATGAGTATGGTGGGCCTATCGCCAAGTTAGGTACCACATCAAATATACATAGACTAGCTCCAATGCTAAACACCACTACACTCTTGACCGTCTGAGGACTAGTGACATACAACATAGTTCTGCTATCAGAGAAAACAAATTTAATCTGCATGATATTGGTTCCAAAGCATTCTTAAGTTATTACGAAAACACACATACGCACACTTCATCTACAATGTGGTGATGATTCTGGTCTCTGATAAATGATATATCGTTCAATATTTCCATAGTAACAAACGGTTTTGTTCTGGCCCTGACTCCAGCACATCTGGTTCAACTAATCGTGTCTGTAACTAGTCATAATCAGTTGATGTCCTGAGCCAAGAGCTCCAATGATGAAATACAAAAATGTTATTTCACATCGGGGGACGGGAAGTGCTCATGGGGCAGACTTGAATAAAAGATCTGCAAAGACAGAACAAAATAACCTATCCCTCTAACCTACAAAATATAATTTAACTATCATCGTTTCCCTAAAGGAGTAGGGCCACTTTATCCGGTACAGGACTGCTCTCTCAGGCACCGAGGTACAGTGTTGCTTAATAAGACGAACATCCAAAAGAAACCACGTGGGAGGTGCTGGGCTGCCCCCTCTGAGCACTGGGCATTCCTCAGGCGTATCCAGGCCCTTTGATGATCTCGTTTTGGCCTCTCCTTATCTGAGCTCTCGAAACTTGGCCGAGGCGACTGCCGAATGTTATTTTCCACTTCAGAGGGAAACCGTCAGTGGTTGTGTATACAGCATGAGGGCGGAGAATATTCCAGAGCCGATAAAAAAAAAAAAAAAAAAAAAAAAAGCAGCAGAAGAAGAAGAAGAAGAAGAAGAAGAAGGGTGGGTTCCTTAGAAACGCATGGGTTCAGAGAATGAAGGACCACCATGTGAAGTTGTTGAAAGGAAAGCGAACCTGTGTAATCGGAGGACCATTTCGATTTATTTAGAATACTTTAAACCCAGACGTCAGGACAATGCGAAAGAAAATGTGAGGCAAATTTTGGGAGTTCTCTTAAGCTTTCAACACGGGTTGAAAAATGTATTTTAAAAAAAAAAAAAAAGGTTTATCAGTTTCCAAGAGAGACTGATATCCACAGACAGATTAAACAAAAGAAAACCTTTTGATGCACTTTATGATGATGCATTAGAGCCGTCGGAGTCGGCTATCTGACAAACTCTTACTCATCTTTGTGAAATCTGATTGTTAGCTTTAATTTTAGGTACGCTGAGTTATCATAACATCCCTCTTTCTGCGTTTTGACTACTGCACGCTGCCAACCGCGATAACTTATGTTAGACTCCTTTATTTTTCAAAGCATAATTCTGTTCCTTTTCATCCATCATTCCTCTCCGTGATTTTTACTCATAATCTTACACCAACATATTTCAGCCCCCCCACCCCTCCTCCACCCACCCACTAGCATATTATAACTTTCAGACAAAAGGTATGTTGTCAGTTTTTCATATTTTGTTCTTGCCACAGAACAATTCAATATGATGCATTACACTAGCTATGAGAGAGAGCAGAGCTTCAAGATGCTACGTTATTGTCCTTGTACGTATGAATAATAATAACAGTACACGGGGCAGAGAGCTGCAGTGTTCAAACCTGAGCCAAATTCAGCTAAACAGCACTAGCTCTGTGTATCATAACGCTTTACTAATATATATCACCAGAAGTCTCGAGTTTCAGTTTTTTGGTGGACTGATATTACTAGCTAGACACACGACACCCTCTGTGTAATGCACAGGGATATGGACAAACAAACAAACACACACACACACACACAAGGAGAGTTCTCTCTCATATCCAGTCAGATTGGACATAACACCTCCTTATGTTAACCGACAAGACCACGTGACTCTCACACACTCAGCACAGACACTCCAGACCCGGTGTGTGTGAAGTTTGCAGATAGGAGAGGACGACTTAGCCCGTCTCCCGTAAATGAATCTGACTTCATCGTCTTATTACCTTGGCTCTGTGCCTGACGCCGTCCGCTGCAGTCCTCAAACACACGGGCTGCGTTCAAGTACTTAAACACTTCAGCACCGCTTTGATCACCATCTTTCTCCAAAGTCATTCTGGTCGTATATAAAACGCGCTGCTCTCATTTTATGACTGACATTCACACACACACACACACACACACACGAACGCTTGGTCATAAAACTTACTGGCTTCAGTAAAGAAGTCCAATGTTGTCACCTAATTAGTTCTCCAGCTCCTTCATAATGCTGTCAGCTGAAAAGCCTCCAAAAAAGAAAAAAAAAAACCCTTCTTTAATCTTTTTATTTTCTTACGCCCTAGTCTATCTCCTCCCCTTATCTAAGACCAAAATGTAAAACAATATAAAATAAAGGAGAAACTTCCCGACAGACAAAAAGAGAATATGGTTCCTGTCTCAGGGAGCTTAGGTCACAGCACAAGGCCCAGAGGTGTTCTCGCACACGACTGGAAAGAAAAAGCGCAAAAAAAAAAAAAAAAAGAGTGCGGATGAGGGCGTTAATTAGGAATGCGCCTGAATGTGCGAAAAAGAAAAGAAACGATGGTGAGCGTTTTTGTTTTTTTAATCAAAGGCTTTCGTTCACAGAGCCTCTTTAAGGGGGCGATGAGAAAACCAGCTCAAAACGCATCCCAGTCTCCTTCAAGGCATGTGAGATCCCTCACAAGGTTTGTGGTGTTTTTAAAAGTCAAGTAGAAGGCTGATCTACTGCTTTTTTTTGCTGAAACAACCAGCTTGTTCTTGGGTGGTAGCGATGACAGATGGGGGGGAAGGAAAAAAAAAACTCGTCTTAGCTGGTGGTTGGTAATTACTCTCTCCCTCCAGCGGTGGGAAGTTAACACCCTGTAGTTCTCCAGAGGATCTCCAAAAAAAAAAAAAAAAGAAAAAGAAGAAAAAGCGACCATTCTACGAACTCTACTCATAATATTTTAACGTCTTTCGTACCAGTCGGGTCCACCATTATCAACCAAACTCGAGCGTATTGCGTTCGAATGGCGGCAGCTGTTTTGCTGGCAAAAACACCAGGGCTAAAGAAAAGAGGCCTTGCTGGGATGGTTTCATCTGCATTATCTCTGCTGATGAAGGATGAGGGTCTGACCTGGTAAGAGTTCATGGATCGGAGTGACGCAGGTAGGCAGGAGGTACTGGCCCTTAACAACCTCAACACCTCCTCACAGGTGGACAGGGGAAGGGTCAACGGATGAACGCCAATGTCCTTCTCCCAAGCATCTATAATACTGAATGAGAGAGAGAAAGAGAGAGAGACAGAGAGAGAGAGAGAGAGAGAGAGAGAGAGAGAGAGAGCCAGAGAGAGAGAGAGAGAGAGAGAAAGAGAGGGGGAGAGAGAGAGAGAGAGAGAGAGAGAGAGAGAGAGAGAGAGAGAGGAGGGATGAGTCTAAATAACAACGAGGCACAAACGTTATTTATCAGGCAGCTTGAGATATTACAGGTTTAATCATCTCACAGCGGTCGTTTAAACCGAGAATGAGAGAGTGCGTCAGAGAAAGAGAGAGACGGACACCCAGAGCCTGAGAGAGGAGAGAGATGCAGAGAGATTGATAAACTGCCACACACACACACACACACACACACAATGTCGATGATATATTCAGGACATTTCCCTGACATTTAACCATCTGTGCTGCAATTCTGCACAAAAAAATGCATTTAGATCTGCTCTCAAAGAGGTTTTTTTTTCTCTTTTTTTATGGAACAGGATACTAGCTGCAAATGGACTTAACACAGCTTAGTGTGGACACCTCATTTAGCACGTTAGTCATCCTGACCACAAACATCTCGACGTGGAATGGAGTGTCGTCCCTCTTAAAACCCTCATAAACACTGAAGCAAGTACTCCATTCGACAGATGTCTCCACAGACAGGCATGATGAATGCAGCGCAGATACACGTTACCAACAGCCGCGTCAAGAGAGGAAGGCTCTACACACTGCTGTCACACAAAGCATTAACACACACACACACACACACACACACACAGAGCATGATGCTTCTTCCTAATGCATGATACTGCATCCTAATATCACGTGAAGTGTTACCACAGTCGGTTTCTGAAGTCTGAATTTTTAACCATTATCCTAACAGCACTTTCTGATAACTGATGAGCTTTGAAACATTCAGTAGTTTTTGGATCGGTAGGAAAAGGGTTAAGAGCACACAGAGCTCTCAGATAACAGGCAAAGAGCCGTGTGGTTTCATCCCAGAAACAGATTGAAGCCCCTCCCGTCGACAGCAGTTTGTATAATTACAGCGATTCTGTCAATGGGAGACAGAGGGAGAGAGAGAGAGAGAGAGAGAGAGAGAGAAAGAGGGGGGGGAAAGAGAGAGAGAGAGAGAGAACCTATCAAGCACTTGGAGGCACGTAGAAAAGTGCTCAGAAATGATGCACATTTGAAAGGGGGGGGGGGGAGAGAGAGAGAGAGAGTGAGAGTCGTGACATCTCTCTCTCGCGTGTCAGACACAATGCAAAAAAAAAAAAAAAAGTACACCCACCAGTTCTCTGTGAAACACTTTTATGTCTTTGACTCAGAACCAGGAGAGCGTATCACGCAGATGTAGCCTGTCTGAGCAGGTACTCTGGTGTGTATGAGTGGGCATAAGCATACGTCCTCCCGTGCCCTTTCGGAACATGCCGGCGTTTGTATAAACACGCTGCATTACAGATTCCAACCAAACTACACAGCTTGGATTACTGCCAAATGAAGGCAGGGACATACGAACAGGCTTTAAAGTTTAGAATTCAAACTCTGTCTGTCCAGGTCATTCATTTAGACGTACTTTCACATTACGTTTTTGAGCGAAGAAAAGAACAGAATTATCAAGGAGACCGTTTTTTTTTTTTCTTGTTCCTTTTAAGCGACCTTTTTACATGCAAGTTGAATAAGA
Organism: Chanos chanos; assembly: GCF_902362185.1. Classification (NCBI taxonomy): domain Eukaryota; kingdom Metazoa; phylum Chordata; class Actinopteri; order Gonorynchiformes; family Chanidae; genus Chanos; species Chanos chanos. Next base: position 26,520,133 of record NC_044503.1, read on the forward strand.
AGGGGGCTGGCGGTCTATTGGCATAAAAGATTTAATCAAAAGTCGTTCTGGCTGTCAGTGTTGGGGCGGTGGTCTGGAAAAGGGCGAAGAGATTACAGTGAAGGAGACGGATGAGAAATAGCAGAGACGGGGGGGGGGGGGGGGGGGGGATTGATGACTTACTCTTGGTGTTTGCTGGGAGTGCATGAGAGGTAAAGGACTTTGACTGCGCCATGAGCCAGGCAAGACTGACGTTCGGTAGCAGGGCTGTCAGACGTAGAGACCGGGGCATCGCCGTTGACGGATTTGTCCGAGAACCAGGCGACCAAGGTGTCTGCGTTCAGGAGCCAGAGCTGGTAATGAGGGGAAAAAACAAAAAAAAAGACAGTCAAGTAAAATGAAGTCATGTACCACCTATAAACGTTTAATGGGATTATCTGATGAATCATACGCTAACCTAAGGCGTCGAAAAAGTGATTTTATTTGGGGGGGGGGGGGGGTTGCGTACCAAGATGTGAGCTTTGCTTGCCGGAGTCTGGATGGAGAAGCGGAAGACGCTCTGGGCGGATGACAGTTTGACTAGTCTGGCACCGAGAGTATGTTCTAGAAACCGTAGTCTGTTTCAGAGAAAAGAAAATAATCAGTCCAAAGGAGGTCTGCCAAGGTCAAATCCTGGAGGGTCAAAAGTCCTGCTGCCTTTAGCTCGCACCTCTCAATTAAAAAAACCCAGACAGGTCTATTTAATCTTTGGCCGTCTGTGAGAACAGAATGATTGGCTCACATGAAAAAAAAACAACAAAAAAAAAAACAGCAGAGAATTTGTATGACTGGGTTTGGGCACCTCTAATCTAGAACCTAGTTTTGTTGTTGTTGTTGTTGTTGTTGGGGTTTTTTTTTTTAGGTCTATGAAATAATTCTGCAATTTATTTCCAGTGACCACAATAAAGGACATAAAGAATTTCTAGAACGTTCCATCAGGAAGCCATTAATCCCAACAAAATCACACTGTTGTTGTTTAACATTGTTTATGCTTCATAAAAAAAAAAAAATATTGCTGTGCTTACCCTTAGGCCAGCAAAAAAAAAAAAAAACCCACACTGTTCCGTAATGTGTTCGACGTCCACAAAGAAAATTACTTTGTCCTATCAGTGTCTGACTGCCTAGATATGCATTTATCATTTGAGGCAAAAGTCATTTCATCACAACCTTTCTAATTTTTTCTTTGTTTTACAATTATTTTGGCAGAAAATCCTGTTTACTGAAAACACTCATAACACATCTGAAAGTAACCTGCTCTTCTGACTGGCTGTTTTTAGCTACACTAAAAACAATTCTCACAGAAATGTCATTTGAAGATTTTCTTGTGAAACAGATGCCGAGAATATTCTCGCCTTTACTAAACTGTAAATGTTGGATTTCAGAGAGGAAAAATGTACAAACCTCTCTTCTGTCACATCACCATCTCTTTCATCATTCTGTTTCACTACCACTTCTGTTATGTACAGCTTCAGAACCTCTGTAAATACACACACACACACACACACAGTTGTGAGAAAGTTTATGGTTTACTACGTAATGTTTTTGCAGACAGATTAGATTAACACCAGATTAAAAAGCAATGTGAGATTGTCGACTCTGATATTAACAGATGTAATTCATAGTCTTTTCCATACTATACACACTTACATTTCCTGTGTACACAGATGTTCATAAAAGACATTTGACTGGTGCATGAGATAACCAAACAAGCTGTTTGAAAAAAAGACCAAATGTCTTGGTTCAGAGTATTTGAATGCGATGCAAACTGCTTGTTGATGCGAAACAAAGATACGACCAACGCAGGACGCTGAGCATGCGTGTGTTAAGTTAGAGGTTACTGTGTTTGGTTGACATGGGTGTGACTGCAGTTGTACCATCTGTTACCACCTCCCCCAACGACGAACCGCAGCTTTTACATCCGACTGCTACAGCCTTCCGCCTCGGTTTGTGCTGTGGATACAGACATAAGGCCAAAACAGACAAGAGCAAAAATAAATAAACAATGCCAAGTTTACATAGCACGAAATGGAAATCAATAACCACGAAAACAACAAGGAAATAAGCAAACGGTTGGGGAAGCGCGACAAATCTGATTTCTGTCTTTTCTCTCTCTCTCTCTCTCACTCACTCACTCACAGCCAACTCACAAAACAAAGAGTAAGAGGTGAAAATAAATCCTTTTTCAAGTCGTGACATTTTTCATCTCATAATTCAGGCTGCTTGAGACTTTTATGACAAATGGGAAGGTCATTCCTCCTCCTCCTCCTCGAGTTTCCATTTAAAGTCCGTCTCTTGCTGACTCCAGGCCTGGGGCTATGGAGACAGGCCTGATAATTCCCGAGTTGGATACTTCATGCGATGAGCCTCTGGAGGGTCTGTTTAAAAATGACTTAGAGCAGGACTTGGTAATATTCTTGGTTTTCTCTGTGTATTCTGTCAGCTTAAATAGCTAAACGGTCCCCGGGGTGGTGAAAGCAGGTTGTGTTTAACAACCGAGAAGCGAATTCGGCCACTATAACGATCTCTTTTACCTCTCCTGCCGCGTCCCGACCGCGACCACCGTCCGTAGGTTCCTCGGCCCGCGTTTCCTGAAAGAGGGTCTCGTCCGCGTTTCTGTCTCGGCTCAGCAAAACGTAAGTATCCCCGAGCAAGCAGTCATCCGCTCTGGGAATTAGCTTTCTGTTAGCGAAAGGATCGGGGTGACAGCACCAGTCGTCCACCAGCGCGTTCCAGTTGCCGTTAGGGAGAGGAAGCACTCGTCCGAACGCCCTGCAAAGAAGCATTAAACCATCTCGGTCTAATTACGTTACCGACTCATTCTGTTACAGTTTAGGCACTCTTCCACCCTGTGATTCCAGCTATTCCAGAGATACTGGCAAAAAAAAAGCTCTATTGACTGTAAAATGCACAATGTGATGGTCTAGGCTATTTTTGTTTGTTTATTTATTTATTTAAAGACTTCTGTGGAAAAATCGGTTCCAAGACCGAGTCAGAAATTGTGCCTTTTTTTTTTTTTTAATTTTCCTCAGGAGAAAAAAAAAGGAGGAGCAGATTGCTAAGAAATCGACTTCTGTCTCACCTCTCCATAAGCACCCTGCTACCACAAGCTTGGCAGAGGAAGCAATAACTCTCTGTCGCTCGCAGCTTCTCAAACACGCTCCCCCGAGCGTCTGGCAGCACGCAGGAAAAAAAAGAAGAAGAAGAAGAAGAAGAAGAAAACAAGTCAAAGTTATAAAGGACAAAAGTTAACCTTGTGCTCTTGAAAGAGTCCATAAATATCGCATGATGAAAGGTGTTTGGATGGAAGCTAACAATCAATCTGTTTTTGATTGGATTTTGTCTAGTATAAAAAGCCGTCCTTGCGGTGACTAGCGGAACATTCTGGACATCTCGACCGCGGCTTGATGGAAGATGGAATCGTTCCCATGAAACAGGTGCTCAAAAAATGGTAAACGCATGGATATTTTTTTTTTTACCATGTACTTTGCAAGTGCACAGAGAAACAAAACTCAAAACATATTCAATTATGATAACATTTAAACGATCAAAAAAAAGAGGCTGACTCTAGTGGTTAGCGTGGCATACGAGGCCTGAAACATCTTCCCAAATCTAGTTTGTCTCAAACAAAGTGTTTAAGCCACCCAAACCCTTGGCTCAAGTGAACAGAACATTGTGTAGTCACCATTAATCATGGTTAATCTGCAGAGTTCACTGTTGTGGGGAATTATTCAAATTTAGAGGGCGAAAAAAAAAAAAGAGAATCAATTGGCTCTCTCCCACAAAGAGCTGAGTTTAATGATCTAATGATGCCGAAAGATTCTTGCACAGTTTTCTCCAGAGAGACCTCAATTATCCTCATAAGCGGACTCTTGCAGGAGGAGTGTGTAAAGAGAGAAAAAAAAAAACAAAAACAAACTTTGTGCTGATGTGAAGTGTACCTGACAGCTTGTTGACCCTCAGACGCAGTCTGAAGTGCAGGCCGTCTCCTTCTTCGGTTCCGGAAGGTTCCGGACAGGAACCCCCGGCCAGGCTGATCCCTCGGGGGAGCTCCACATGTCGTGTGCCCGTGGGCGTGTGAATGTCCAGGGCGGAATCTTTGAAAGACACTTTTAAATTGGTTGAGCTTTTGGCAACATCATTCCTGAGAGACAAAAAAAGACACACGAGCAGAGAACAGGTGTTTGACTTTGACAAGTTGGGCCGCAACACACTCAGTCAAAAAAGGGGCACTTCTGTCAGGCTAGAAAACAAACACACAGAGACTGACAGACACACACACACAAACACACACACACACACACACACCAAATGTCCAGAGAAAGACACTCTACAAACAAGTGCTTGTTAATGAGAAGAAAGAGTCCCACGTTAATACAGTGGCTTTGTTACTGCCACACAGTAAACATTCAGTCCTCTCAACACTCTCCAGAGGGAATGACCATCCTCTTTTTCTTCGACAAGTGAGATAGACAGAGAGACAGAGAGAGAGAGAGAGAGAGCGAGAGAGAGAGGGAGAGAGAACGAATGACCGATTCTTCACTGCCCTTCCAGAAAGATGTCCTCGTCTTACCTCTTGCAAGCTGTCCATTCCTGGCAAAGCTTTGAACGAGAGACTTAATAAGTTCGTTTAACCTAGACAAGAGCCCCTCAGAGAGAAAATATCCAACCACGCTAAAAAGAGCCAACCGTAATTACCGCTACAGGTGAATGCTTGGCTTTCTGTCCATTAACGTTCGACTTTAGATTTCTGATGTCAAAGTTTGTGAGAGATGTGAGGAGAGAGAACATGTGGTTCTGTCCTTAACGCTCTATGTGCATGGTCCAGTCTCCCTAATCCAATGACCAATCTCTTTTGATACATAAAGTTATTTGCTGTATTTTTGCCACAGGATATTACACACAGCAGAACATGCTTCAACCCCTCGTCAAATGACACACTGCACTGGCCAATCAGAACGAATCCAACCTGATGGACAGCGATCATGTAGCATTATTTTGAATGGTTCTGATTGCAGATGACAATAATATTATGGGATTTCTAGGGTCTAGAATGCTGATTTATATTTATTGCAAAATATAATTCTTGTAATCAAATACTGTGAGTAATAACTGACACTGTATACTATTTCTGAGATAGTGTTTATTTTGTGAATATCTGGGGAGGGACAGTTATAATCTATTCAGTGTTTGTTACTCTCATTCAGGTTTCTTTTTTTTTATGAGAAAAGATTCTCCATAATCTAAGTGTGTAAGCATGGTAAATAAACCCTCCCCTGGTTACATCATACATTGAATTGATCAGGAGGCGAGAAGGTCTAAGAATAGTGTATAACTTGCTTCCCCCCCCATACAAAAAAAAAGAAAAAAAAAAGAAAGAAACCCTGGCTTATAGCGCCACCAAACGGCCAGGTGGTGTTAGTTACTGTGCCTGCAATAGCAATGCCAGTTAAAACATGTCGAGGTTATATGAATAGATGTTTCAAGGAGCATGGGACTGCAGGTGAAGAAAAATCGATGCAAAAGAGTAAACATGAAACTCTCTGACAGGTCTGTAAACTTCGTTGGGCGTTGGTCAAAGAGTGCCCGCTATCCGAATAAAAAGTTAATATCGAATTGACACCGTCAGTGCTGGCTGACATAACAGCCTCCAACGAATAACGCATTCTGCGAGGTCAGCTTCCTCAGAAAAGACAGTTATTCAGCCAGTTTTTAAGAATTTAAAACTACGTTTTAAGGGGACACTTGGAGCATGGAGCAGAGAGGGGTTTCAGCATCATCCCATGTTGTTGGAGCACATAGACTGAAAATTAAAGTGCTTTATCTACCTTATGATCAAAAGACCACTTTGTAACCGCTGCCGCAGTTCAAGAAAGATGCTGTATTGATTTTCGCTGTCTTCCATTTATTCCTTCCGTAGCTGTTTTACTGCCGAGTTGGGCTTAACATGCGGGAAAGCCTTCCTCTCGAAAATCGTGTGAAGCAAGAAACAAGAAGTTCAACAAAATGGTGGCCTCGCGAGCCATTCTTGTCAAAATAATAATCTCCAGTCAACTGCGGCTCCACTCGGTTACAGATTTAGTTATCCTGGTTTACAATACATAACACTTACTACGCTAACCCTAATCCTCAGCACTTGATCAAACAGTGTCAGCGAGTCAAGCTTTCATACTGAGAATGTGGATCAACATGTGACTCGATAGTCTGGGCCCATTAAATCTGAGATAACCGGTAAAATTAAGACAGCTTCAGTGACCAAATGAAATCTTATCCTAGCCATATTCTGCACTTGCATGTTTGCCATTTCCCGAGTATGCAGTTTAATTTCTCTGCGCTCGCACTTTATGTTGTTATTTTTTATGCCCCCAATTGTAATTTAAAATTGCGTCCTCACTGAGATTTTAACTCAGGGCGCAGAAGACATTGGGTTAGCTAATCTTGAATCAAGGTTTTTGGACCAATTATTCTAAAGATCTGATTCAAAATTTCATGACTTCTGTAACAAGTTCATTTCTCAATGCCGAAGGTAGTGTGCTCTTTTTTGAAAATTTGTGGCTCGCTATATTTTGCTTTGGTGACCAAGCCATTTGAAATTATGCTATTGGTATTTTGGATGAGTATGACGTCTACACCTTTGTTATTAGCATTTTCTCTGTTTAAAAAATTATCTGTACATTATTAAATAGGAATTGTACGTGCAATGTGGCTGAACATGTGTTGTATCTTCACAACATCTATTTTTTCCCGAAAAAAATGTATTATTTGGGATAAGACAGAGGGTAATGCCTTTGCGGTCGCCAAATAAAAACTTTTATTGTGATGTTTTGGTGAAAATTACAACCGGAATTGCCCTCATGTAAGAAAATGTAAGGTTGCCAGGTTTTGGGCATATCACTATAAATGTTGTTTTGCCTTACAATTAAATAGGTCAATACTTCGACCTGTTTTCTTTATTTTATTTTAATATTCATAGATATAGAGAGATTATTTAAAAACATAGTCTCTGCCTGCACTTGTGAAAGTTCATGTTAGCATACAGGGACTACTAAGTGACAAGTAAGTGTACGCAGTTGCACCTATGCGCGTATCTGGCAACCTGGGCTGTCAGAGGAAAAGCAAACAAGCTTGTTAGCTAGCTAAACGGATACGAGCAAATGGGATCAAAACATGAATGTTTGTTTATGGCAAACGGCATATTATAGATGACCGTATTTGATTTACATGCCGGGTACCAAAGCCTTTTGATTAAATGAGACAACAGTGTATAGTAAGTCCTGCTGCGATTTAACGTTGCGGTTTGGGATAAACATACAGGTAAGTCTGTTGCAGTAAAGTTAGCTGGGTAGCTAGCCTTAGCTACCCAGTGGCGAACTAGCTTTTAGTTAGTTTAGCACTAGCATTAGCTAACTTAACTGAAGAACCAGCGACAACTATTTACCAGTAGCTACCTAGCCTTCTAGCAAGCTATCCGGGATTGGCTAGTTAAGGTTTGGCGATCAAGGCCACTTGTGATTTGTTTTCAAGTGCGTAGTCTGACATTCAAGTGAATGTCAGGTGTTCGGTCTAAATACTTTGAGAATACTTGCTGTGATAAATTATATCTCAGGTTATTTATCACTTGCTTACTTTGCTAACTCACTAGCTTGGTAGGTTAACGTTAAATAAACAGTAAAGTACTTGGGGTGTGACACTTAACTCATTATGGTCATAAATTTGATGCATGTACACGAAGAATACTTGATACTGTCAATTTATGTTAGATGGTTTCTCATTTGGTAGCCTAGCTAAATGCATGTCTCAGCTGGGTAACGTTACATGTTGAGTGAGTGGTAATGTAAGTTACGCCATCTAGCCAACTTTGCTTCTAGCCAACAGGGGAAACATTATAACGCTGGCAGGCTATACTTTTGGGGTATAAGCTATTTTACAGCTGACAGTTCCTGTACCTGTTTTGCTACCATGTTAGCTGCAAAGAACAATGTGTTGTTAGCCGAGATTAGTTGGCAATAACCACGGCCACAATTTATCGGTAATCGTCCGGTATAACGCAACCCTGTCTGACTGAACTTGCAATCGCTAACTAATTTAAGCCCAGCTGTCAAACCTATCAGGCTATCGCTTCCCTATGCCACTCGCAGCTTTCTGAAACTTGTTGCTGAGTGCAGACGGTTATCTTTTGGTTACATTGTGCAAAGTTCAAGCCTTGCAACCTAGATTAGTTAATTAGGTAAATGATAAATTAGCACTTTCGTGAGACAAATGCCTTAAAGCGTAGAGTTAGAATACCTAACGCTACTTTGCCATTAATAATTGCTAATGGGTGACAGCTTCCTGGCCGTTGTCACAGCTATGTCCTTCTACCTAGTTACTCTACACAAAAAGATCTACAAACCTCAACGTTCAGATATATTATATCTCCTAAAATCTTTAGGAAACTAAAGATTTTGTAATCGTCTGGTAATCAAGCCTAAACTTACATATCTCCTGGAGCGCGCATTACCCAAGAAAAGTGTGATCTAAGATTTTTGATAATTGTTCACTTGCAGTTGTCAGCGTATGCTCGTTATGTATCGTGCAGCATCTCAGATCCTTCTCTGTTTATTGTTAATGGACTTTCTCTCTCTCTCTCTCTTTTTTAAACACAGTGCGCTGGCGCGCGGACATCCCGGATAGTACAGATGCCAGGTGACTTCTGACACCTTTGCATCCAGCATCTTGCTCAATGATTTGCTGTGAGGCCATGTCGGGTATGAACATCATCAATGATATTCTGCATAGGCAGATCAGGGTAAGTAAACACGTTTATGAGTATTTAAGAGAATTTTATTTTTCTTAAAAAAAAAAAAAATCATTCTGCTTTCCACAGTTTTGGTCTGAGACACTACTGATCCCACGAACAGTGCTGTCATTTGTCACATCGTGTGATTAGATGTTAAAACTCTGAGACTGAAAATATTCCATGTGAGAGTTAATTGTGATTAACCCTCATATCACATGCCAGTTAACACCATTGGCAGATCCAAGCACAGATCATGTGTCAAGCCGATAAGAGTAATTTCAAAATGGAGCCATAGCTGGAGAAGTAGAGAGTTATCTTCATGTATGAAAATCTAATTGGTTGCCTAATCTCACTGAAACCCATTTGAACGTCCATTAAGTGCATCCACAATCCGCTTTTCAATTGGTAAGAAAAATGCTGTGTGAACATACCAGTAATTAATGGTAACATAAGACTTTGATACTGATTTGGTGAATACTGCTAAAGAAAAAAATCTTACAGTAAATCAAAACTTATGACACTTCTTTAAATGGTTTCTGAACCAATGTATTTTACAAAAAAAAAAACTGGGCTTGTTTCTTCCCCAACAAATGCGCTTTGTACTTGAGTTTTCTTAGATCAGAAAATAACACTTTAATATAAAGGGTGATTTTTTTTTTTCTTTTTTGACCTTCATGTCAAATGACAAGTTTCTGACAGCTTTCTTTTCATTCACCGAAAGCCATTGATCATTTGTCTGTAGGACAAGAGGGCACTGGGTTTCCAGAGACACTATCATGTGACTGACCCCTTTATCAAGCGACTGGGGCTGGAGGCGGAGCTACAGGTGATTCTGAATAGACAAGCCGCATTTGTCAAAACGTTTGTTTTCATATGTTAAAAGTGACAGGGAAATATAGGAAGTGTTCAGTATTTCCCGTATCAATGTAAATGTTCTCGATAACATCATGTCGGCTCAGGAACTTCATGCGTAGGGATTACTGATTCAAATTCAATCCATGTACATTTTATTTAAAATGTCCGCTGTGTTTGTTACAGGGCCACTCTGGGTGTGTGAACTGTCTGGAGTGGAACGAAAGAGGAGAGTAAGTCCCTAACTGACAGCTGTACACTTATTAAATGTGGTTTCCACAAAGATGCATCTCACCCTCTTCTCTCTCGCTCCCTCTCTCTCCCTCTTTCTCCCTCTCTCTCCCTAGTCTGTTGGCTTCAGGTTCAGATGACCAGCATGCTATCGTATGGGATCCTTTCAGACACAAGAAACTCATCACCATGCACACAGGACATGCAGCAAACATCTTCTCAGTGAAGGTGACCTCTCAGTCAAGTCTCGCTTACGTTATCGTCTTCAGCTACTCCTGTCTTATCGCTCTTTTTAACCTCTAGTCTTGTGAAACTTCATTTGAACCAGCTCTGGTTTTGTAAAATTTGTTCAAGTTATGTCATCTCAGAAATATTTCATACGTATGTGTATGTGTATGTGTGTGTGTGTGTGTGTGTGTGTGTGTGTGCGTGTGTCTGTGTGTCTGTCTTCAATCTAGTTCCTCCCTCACTCCGGCGACCGTATCCTCGTCACGGGAGCTGCTGACACCAAGGTTCACGTCCACGATCTGACGGCAAAGGAGACCATTCACATGTTCTCCGACCACACCAACCGGGTCAAACGCATCGCCACTGCTCCCATGTGGCCCAACACCTTCTGGAGCGCTGCGGAGGATGGGGTCATCAGGTTTGTTCCCCGTCCCCCTCCACTACATTAAACCCCCCGGGGCACCTTCAGGTGTGAAGGGGACCCTGTGAACGTTCTCACGACTCGAAAGCGCTACCTCGATTACACCCTCCTCCTTGAGGTTAATTAGCCTCCAGAGGACGACTGTTCGTGCCCTTGAAAATTACAGCTGGGTTTCTGGTCTCCTCCAGATGTTGAGTTGGCTGCAGGCTGCAGGGCTGTATATTTCCCCATCAGGGGGGCGGATTGCTGATGGCATTGAGTGATTACCAGGCATGTGGATAAACGGCAGGTCCCAGAACTGCTTACATGGCTGGGATGCATCAAGGTCCTTCATGCCTTTTTAGTGTAGAGGACACATCGGGGGAGGGGGGGGGTGTTTGTAATGAGATTTATCCATTTTATTCTGTCTTTGCCGCCTTATTTGCTGTTGGTCAATCTTTGACTGTCTAGGCTTCTTTTGTTCTCTTCTGGAGAGACATGGACAAGCTGTAGTTCATGGCGGGCTTGTCCAGGCTCTTCCGTCAGCTGCTGAATAAAACTCTTAATGACCGAAGGACTGTTCCAAATGCTGTAGATAAATGTAGCTTTTGTTCTCTGTTTCTCTCTCGCTGTCCGTAGGCAGTACGACTTGAGGGAGAGCAGCAAGCGCTCGGAGGTGTTAATCGATCTAACCGAATACTGCGGGCAGTTGGTGGAGGCCAAGTGCTTAGCCATCAACCCTCGCGACAACAACTACCTAGCGGTGGGCGCGAATGGGCCCTTCGTCCGTCTCTACGACATTCGGATGATCCACAATCACAGGTGTGTTCTTTGGCGTCCATGCGCGCCTGTCGTAGCACTGAGGTCTTCATTTTACTACCAGAAACAAAGCTAACGGGCTGTTGCCTTGTTTGTTTGTTTGTTTGTTTGTTTGTTTTTTTCCTCGTACTTTTTCAGAAAAGCTATGAGTCAGAACACCTCAGCGGGCGTGCATACGTTCTGTGAGAAGCAGAAACCTATTCCGGACGGGGCAGGACAGTATTATGTGGCAGGTAAATGCAGACGGCGATTGGTTTCTCAAGTCTGTCGTTAGGTCTTCCAAGTCACTATTCTGCAAGACGTTTATGTTGTTCTCTGGCCATGTGTGCGCCTTCGCTTTTTGTCTCTAGGACACCTTCCGGTGAAATTGCCCGATTATAATAATCGACTGAGGGTACTGGTGGCCACCTACGTCACGTTCAGCCCTGACGGCACCGAGCTCTTGGTCAACATGGGTGGAGAACAGGTGATGGCAGAGCAAACGCGGTCGCTTTGAACGCAAAAGAACCTGAACGAACAAAAAAAAAAGGAATAAATTACCACAGTTAACCAAGCTTCATCTGAATACCCCTTACTGAAAAAAATATTATACGTGAGTAAATGGTGCCAGTGGTGTTATTTTCTGTGGCTTATGCTTCTCTTGTGTTTGCAGGTCTATTTATTTGATCTGACGTTCAAACAGAGGCCGTATACATTTCTGCTCCCTAAGAAATGCCATTCGTCCTCAGGTACGATGCATGACCGCTCAGTCTAATTGTGAGTCCTGGTGTCGGTGAAACCAGTTTAAATAGCGAGGGAGAGGCTTTTGAACCAGTCTCTTTTTTTTTCCTACGCTGTGATGGAATGCCTAGCAGGGTGTCAGTGTAAGCTGATTGCTTTCATTGGCCCTTACAGACGTGCAGAATGGGAAGACTACCAATGGTGTTTCCAACGGAATCCATCTACCCGCTAGCCGACTCCGATTTGCCAATAGTAAGGTCTCCAGGTAGTTGTAACTTTCACTTCTATTGATTTTCCTGTCTCCTCCAATCATCGTTTTATACTTCAGCTGAGTATGGCTGCACGGCTTAATTTCCCCTTTAATGTCAGTATTACAGCTGCGTCTACTTTATGAAGTGTAGTTATTTCTCTCTCTCTCTCTCTCTTTCTCTCTCTGTCTCTCCGTAGTTCAGGGGAGCTTCCCCCTCACATCGAGAGAATAAAACAGAAGGCAAATGACGCGTTTGCTCGGCAGCAGTGGACCCAGGCCATTCAGCTGTACAGCCTGGGGATTCACGAGGCCAGTCACAACGCAATGCTCTATGGCAACCGGGCCGCCGCCTACATGAAGCGCAAGTGGTACGACAAATTCCCACCCTTTTTTTTTTTTTTTCTTTTTCTTTCCCCCCCCCATTGGTTCCATTCACCCCCAACTGTTGTTATTTTCTTTTCTATACCACGTAAGTTGAATCCGTGTTTCAATGTAAATTTCACTATTCCACAGTTTCCACGTGACATGAGATTTTTTTTTTTGTTTTTGTTGTTGTTTTTAACGTTGCTGTGGCAGGGATGGCGACCACTACGACGCACTGAGAGACTGTCTGAAAGCCCTGTCGTTAAACCCCGGCCATCTGAAAGCCCATTTTCGCTTAGCGCGCTGCCTCTTCGAACTGAAGTACGTGGCCGAGGCCTTAGAGTGCCTTGACGACTTCAAGGGGAAGTTTCCAGAACAAGCCCACAGCAGCGCCTGCGACGCCCTCGATAAAGACATCAAGGCGGCCCTTTTCTCCAAAACGGACTCTTGTAAGTTAATACATTTGTTATTTTATTTTCTTTTTTCTCCCATTTGCGGAACGTGTCTGTCTGCATTTCGCTTCGGCATGTCCCTTTCAAAGTTGTTTTTTTTCTACTTTGGGACCACGCGTGATTATTTGTTGACGTTAATTCCTCTTTTTTTTTGTTTTTGGACGTAGCGGACGACAAGAAGGGGAACAGCTCGATTCGCTTCCACAACTTCAGCCGAAAGGAGTCTATTCCGGAAGACGAGATCGTCCTCCGAGAGCGGAGCTTCGACTATAAACACCGTTACTGCGGTCACTGTAACACTACCACAGACATCAAAGAGGCCAACTTCTTTGGCAGGTCTGACTGGATGAACGTTTCGCTTTCTGTATTTATGATGTGTGTGTGTGTGTGTGTGTGTGACGCTGTGATTAATTTGAATTTGAACGTGTCAGTGTTTGTGAGTTGTGTATTTATACGGAGGAGAATGCACAGATATGGGATCCAGTGTGTCACACCTGGATAAAGGTGCTTACACACCCGCAGGATAGTTAAGATCTGAGTTTGTTCAGTTCTGACGTTCCACTTTCCCAGTGTGAGCTTATTCTGTCCGAAAAAACAAAACAAAACAATAAAAACACATCAGTGTTCCCATCTGTTTTATCTGTAGTTTATGTGCTAATTTGATTGTGGACAAAAAGAGATTACAATAGTTCTCAAATTACAAAATGTCACGTCATGATTTGGTTGTAATTTGTATGTGGTGGTGTTAGAGTTCCCTGCACCTGGGAACGGTATTTTTTTCGTGAGCTTGCGATTGGAATATCTGAAATAAACCGAACTGACACGGGTGTGTTAAGACTTTAGGTGCTGCAAATTTTTATAACAGATTTTTAAGACTGAAATCCCAGCTGTTTCACATTTTCTCTCTGTATCTTTGAGTTCTAGTGTGTTAGTAGATAACACATATTGGAGAATTAACCTCATTCGTTTGCCAGGTTGATGTGGTGATTATTCATTATGAGGGAGACTGACAAATATACCTGATTGGACATTACAAATGGAATAAATGTGAACAGAAATCAGACTCATCACATTAATGAAGTTATCGTGTCTTAAGTCAATGGGTTCTTATTTAATTCGGTACATTAGGAATGCAAAGTTCTCCTCACTAACTATTATGACTTAATCTCTCTCTGTTACACTCTCCGTCCCTGCAGTAACGGACAGTATATCGTGAGCGGTTCAGACGACGGCTCTTTCTTCATATGGGAGAAGGAAACCACAAATCTAGTTCGGATCCTGCAGGGTGATGAGTCCATAGTCAACTGTCTACAGCCTCACCCCAGCTACTGCTTCCTGGCCACCAGTGGCATCGACCCAGTGGTACGGCTATGGAACCCCAGACCTGAGGTAAACAACAAATGCATATTGAGCCTCCGTAACAACACGTTAGCGTGATGCTACGGCCTGTTAGCTCTACAGTTTATGCAGAACCTGTTTCTTTGGACAAAACAGGTATTTTAAGGGATCCCACTGAGTCCAAAAATCTGTAACATTTGATCCCAATCAGTATATTACAGTATTTGCTTTTTACTCAGTTTAAGAAAGAATGCATCTAAGCAGCGGCTTTCATTTTGTCTTTTCTTTGTCTTTTTTTTTTTTTTTTTTCCCCTCGTTTGTGAATCTGCTTCCCCGACTCGCGCCGACAGACCGAGCACGAGAACGGGCGTGTGGTGGAGGACATGGAGGGCGCGGCTCAGGCCAATCAGAGGCGTATGAACGCCGACCCGCTGGAAGTGATGCTCCTGAACATGGGCTACCGGATCACGGGCCTGAGCAGCCGGGGTCCGGAAGGTTCCGACGAGGAAGACAGCTCTGAGGGCCAGGTGCAGTGTCGCCCCAGCTAGAGACTCATCGCCTCCGTCTCTCCCCGCGGAGGTCGAGTTCCCCCATCACGTGCCCCACCTATACCCCCGCACCCCCCGACCTTTCTCATCTCTCAACGCTGTCTGTGTGTGTGTATTTTGTGTGTGTATTGTGTGCGTGTGCGTGTGTGTGTGTGTGTGTTCCTGAGGGGTTCGGGGACAAGGCACCATAGACGTTGTGTTTCAGTGTTCTTGTGTCCCCTCGAAAACGAACGCAATATCGAGTGAATGTCACAGCTATGCACTATGCACCACCATCCTGGGAGAAGAATGGAGAATTGAATAGCAGTTTGGCAAAAAGGGGAAAGAATAGTGAATTAAAAAAGAAAAGAAAAAAAAAAAAAACTAACGGGGGCGGGAGGCCTTCAGAGACCTGCACAACACCAAACCCTAAACCCTCAGCACTTTCTGTCTCTCTTATCTGCTGCTGAGGATCCAACCATCATAAGGAGATTCTGTGGAGCATACTTCAAAAAAAAGCCCCTCCCCCCAAACCCCTGACCCCCCCTCACCCTTCCACGCTCTAAAGTCAAAGCACTTAGCTTCAACTTCTAAACTAAAGACACCGATTCTTTTTTTTTTTCTTCATTAAGGACCGAAGTGAGAAGAAGTCTTCACCGTTCTTAATGCTAACCAGCAGGTAGCTCAAAGCTGGGTTCCAAAGTCATAGTTCTCCTCAGTGTTCTGCCCATTTCTTTGTACGAAGTGATTTTTTTTTTTTTTTGCTCTTGTTCATTTCTGATGTAGGGCTTGCTATTTGCTATGGGACTCTGTTGGTCTTCATCTTGTGGAGACCGTGATCCTATTTTTTTTTTTTTTTTTTTTTGATGTTTGGTTAGGCTTAATTATATCTTTAAATATTGGGGTGTCTATCCCTAAAACAGCAGAAAATGGCTGAAAAAATATAAGACTTAAGAATTATTCATATGAAAATAAATAAATTTCTAGGATTGCAGCACTTTGTTTTTGAGTCCATCCCTAAGACTTCAAATGTTCCGTTTGGTTTTCTTCTTCTGTTTCTTTTTTTTTTTTCAACCTGTTTCTCATTTGTTTGTTCAGTTTGTTTGTTTTTCTTTCTTTTTTTTTTTTTTGCTTCCCATCATTCAAGTTTGTCAAGTTCTTGGGGATGCTTGATATGTTCTGGGCCTGAAAATATTTGTCCTAGAGACCAGAGATCGGTGACACGTAAACTTTTTTGTCTGCGAGAGGTACATCAAGACATCTGTATGTTTCTTTTCGTAATTACATTGCTCACGTGAAGTGACATATGCAAAAACGTTGCCCTTTTATTATTTCTTCTTCTTTTCTTTTTTTTTTTTAGATGAACAGGATGCTCCCAATACGACGCGGTGACTGTTTTACCTCCAGGGGTGAGACGCGTTAATAATATGAAGTCATTTTTTGGTTTACACTCGCGCTCATTCTGCACACTCGGCACGATGGCGAGCGCGTGGTGAGAGCGGAGAAACGGACGAGAACGATGAGGCGTTGACAGATATTGGACTGCCTTTTGGGCTTTAAAACGAGTCTCGCTGGCCTCTTGACCCGGCCACCTCATCACGACTTAAATGCTCGTGTTATGGTCCAGCCTGCCAAGAGAGATACGTTCATTGCTCGGAGGCGAGGTGCCTGTCGACTCGCGCCCGCGGTTTTCGGTTGGTTTTTTCGCCCCGTGCATTGGCTTCTCATTATTGTTGAGTTGCTAATATCTGTCAGTCAGCGATTGCGGACGCAAATTTTGAAGACAATTTGTATCCTATGGATACTACATATTGTCTTGAGTTGTTTTGCTGGTGGGGGAAAAAGGTTTACGTGACGGCCGAACTTGTAAACACCTAAAGTATTAAGGACCTGAACGACCAGACGCCTTTGTGGAAATATCTACCTCAGCTGGATCTCCCGTGGGAAATAAGACCCCGGATTCTCTGAAGGACGGAAAGTTTAAAACATGCTTAAGACCTGTCATTGTGGGCAATACAGAATGAACAGCATCAGCAGGATAAGCTGACTACTACAGTAATGCACAGCAATGAGTTTTCGTCACTGTAGTCAAACGTCTCACTAAAACCTTAGCTGTGATACCGAATTCATTTCTTTGAATGAAGATTTTTGTCGTCCGCCTTGACAAAATTAAAAGTAAAAGCCGCTGCAGGGGCCAGGATCCAGGGCCCGTGTCATTAGTCTACTGCTCGTGGTGCCGTGACTGCCGTCGAAGGAAATAAAATCTATACATCACGCTGATCTGTGTGTCGCAAGCGGCCTGTTCGTCTTCTTCGTGTCACAGATTTTTACGTTTCATCGTTCCGGTGGTGTATGATTGTATGTTTTTCCCCTTCAGCTGAGGTCTAAAGTGCATTTAAAATAACCACATCACTTCCGTGAGACGTTAAATACTGACTGTATTACTGTTCGTATCCCACAAGCCACAGTTTGTCGTATTTATTAATAAGACTAAATACACATTTAGTTGTAATGTTTTAACGACATTTCATTTTAATGTGGGGGTGGCGCAGTGGGCAGCGCTGTCGCCTCACAGCTGTGGGTTCGATTCCCAGCCAGGGCGCCCAGGGTCCTGGATGTGTGGAGTTTGCATGTTCTCCCCGTGTCTGTGTGGAGACCCTAAATTGCCCCTAGGTATGAATGTATGTGTGAGTGTGTTTGTCTGTGTGTCTGCCCTGCGATGGACTGGTGACCTGTCAAAGGTGCTTTTCGCCCAATGAGCGCTGGGATAGGCTCCAGCACCCCCTGCGACCCTAATTAGGATAAGCGGTATTAGATAGTGAGTGAGTGAGATTTAATGTATGCAAATATTGCATCTGTCTCAAGCTCTCCACCTGTTGGCTGATCGAATAACGGTGTCATCCCGATGTATTCCTGCTGTCTCACAACAACTTCAGTCATACAATAACCCACCTTAAACCTCATTTTCAGACAGCTATCTGAAACGAATTTTCTAATGAGTTTAAACTGACAGTTTAAGCACAAATATCACGGATTGTATGTGGTTTGGGGGGGGGGGGGGGTTGCGTTGACTTGACTACCAACCTGATATGGGGTTCACTTGTGACGTCAAAGGCATTGTCAGCAAGGGGGAATAAAAAGATATTTGCCTCAGGAAACGAGAAGCATAAATCCACGCAGGAAGGACTGAGAGTTTCCAGAAATGAGGGACAGGAAAAATACAAGAAGAAGTTGGACACGCGGCTTCAGCTTAATAGTATTAAGCAGGTGTGGAATGGAAACATGACATCGTTTATCTCCTCTGCAAGCGTCAGTCCTTGTGAAAAGGTGCAGTATGATTGCAGATGTACAATGCTTGTATTCAGAGGAGTCGGTGGTAATTTGATACATTTCTATGACTCATGAATGTGCTCAATGTGACAGGCGAGTCAGGAAAGGAGTAAGACGCGCTAAGGCTAAGAAGTCACGTGTTGCTGATGATGTGAGTCCTATTGTTCAAATTTTGTCCAGACAAACCATTTAGTTTTTCACCCTGTCACGTTCCCGTCCCCGACCCCACCCTCTGTAAACAGGATCAGCAACAACAATAACAACAACAACAACAAAAACCTAGAGTGCTTTTCCTGTGGAAATTTCCTTTCAGGTTATTGTTGTTACCCAACCCTAAAATGAGAACTACTCATTTTAGGACTTGCCCTTGTTGAGTAATTTTTCAGGTACTTCATTGGCGCAGTGAGGCACCGGGAGCAGGACCTGGAAACGCTGTTGGAGGCTGTTGTCCTAGTTTCCTCAAAAACTGCCTCTAGGTGAACTGATAAGAGACACTAAATACTTCCAAGGGGGGCCCCTTAGGTCTGAGTTGAGAAAAGTTGTTTAAATCAGTCCATTTAAATTCATAGGAAAATTGTGTTTTAGAAGGGTACGTTCATTTACTCGGTGTGATGCAAACATTGCAAAAGGAGATAAATTCAAACTGTCAGTTTCACATATGTGCTACATACTATAGACAGCATGGCTAACAGCACACAGTATTTGCCGTGTGACATATTTGACATGTTACATAAGGGTATTAGGCTAAACTGAACAGATTTAAATGGACCACCACTGTACCATGCGGCTGCAAATCAACAACAAACCTACATAAACGCATATCCTATATTGGGAACAGGAATCAGAATGTGTTTCAGCCATGTTCCTAAACGCTGTATCCAAATCACAGGTTGGCTGTGTTAACTGACAGGCTGTGATGCAAAGTGAAATACAAATAACTGCTTAAAAACATACCCCAAAAAAAAAGCACTAATGTAATGTCTTCAGAGAACCCTGGATGATGAAAGGCCACCATAACAGCCACATTAGACCGGACAGCACTGATCCCATGTGTCGGGAACTCTGGCCGAGGGCTGTGACATTAAAAATTCCAGAATTTTAACCAAGCGTCACCTTTAAGAGTCCATCCAAATAAGAGGGTTGGTTAAATACATATTTTTGAAAGCTGTTGTATGAGTTGCTGCTCTGTAATATACAGAGACAGTCATGCTTATTTATTTATTTATTTATTTTATCAAACCATTCAGTGACCAATCAAGCCCTTAGGATGGGGGGGGGGGGGGGGCATAAGGAGAGAGATGCTTTGCCACTGAATGAAAGTGATCAGTTGTACTGAAAAAAAAAAGAAGGTTCACTTAGTGTTTGATGTTCAGATTGCATAAGAGAACTGGATTTGTTTGGTATTATCTTAACAGAGGTTCTATAAATAATGCATGTAAAACTATTAAGAAAATCTCCTTTTAAACAATCTGAATGTCAAACATTTTAATGCGCAGCCTTTTAGTGTCCTTTTTTGTGTGGCTTTGTACTTAGTGGTGTTTTTCTTGCCCTCCAAGGACAGTAATTGCGGTCAAATGCACTCAGCACCATAAGAGGAAGGCCAGAAAACCTCACTGTGGGAGACAAGCATTCTGGTCTGTACCATTCACTTGGCATGTACCACACACATACTTGTCTGTCTGTTCAAAACCAATGACGACCAAATCTGACCATATGACAATCCTGCACAACGTAGTAGAGCATGGTCTGGTTTTAGGGTGATCATTCCCAGGTTAGAAATAGTATACACACACACACACACATATATATGAAAGTTAACTCTTGAAACATCTCAAAATTTGCACATTTCTGTGCACACCTCTATAGTACCGTCGGAACAGGTCAGGCAAGTCTGCTGAGGACAGCTGGGATACAATTCCACACTTACATCATCAGATGGATTCTACATCATTGACTTTTTTTAGACTCCAGTTTGTCAGACTTCAGATCCACATATCTGATTCTTATGTCGTGTACCCCAAGGATCAGTTCTGTTCCCCTTCCCGTTCACATATGTACCCTGGTGATTTTTTTCGTACTGCTTATTTTAGAATCAGTTGGATAATCTACTCATTGTTAGTTGTATAACCAACAGAGTAAATGGAACATAAAGAGGTACAGTGAATGACTTTATGCGGTGGCAAAAGAGAAATCATTTGCAATTAAATAGGACTAAACCTAGAGAGGTGTAATTCTGGTGTAAACTGGAAAACTGTCATACTTGTTTTCACAGATGGAGAAAATGTGGAAATCCTTGAGTCTTATACATTTTTGGTGGCACAATATTGGTGACACATTAAAACGTTACACAAACATTGAGGCAATTTCTTAAAAACCAGTCAGCAGAGGATTCTCCTCTCATGCAAACGTGTTTTCTTTTAATGTTTTCAACAAAAACACTTCATGTGTTTTTATCAAAATGTTCTAGCAAGTTCTCTAGCTGCCAGACACACCAACAGCTTGCTACAAAGTCCAGCTCCACTATTAGCTGTTCATTTGAAAGTATCTACGGGCAAATCTAAGTTGATATACATTTGGAACTATGAGGGTCACCTTTAGCTCTTTACTGTTTTTGACACATCTTCTTCAGTGGTCAATGTCTGATGTTTTGTACAACAAAATTATTCTAAGAACTCTCTATGCATCACGGGCACAGTCTTCATTTTAAAACAACCTTTCAGAGTGCAGTAAATTTACATGGTTGTCCTTACGTGTGTCTGTCTGTCTGTGTTCTATTGTTCTGTGACCTTTATCTATACTATGTGTGATGGACGCTGATGGCAAATTAATTCCCCTCTGGTATTAATGCGATGTACTGTTGTACTCATGACATTAGTACTATTGTACTACTATTGTATAACGTTTTAATTGTACATGACATTGTACATGACATTAGTACTATTGTACTAATGTCATGTGTTATGTCAATGTACTATTTGACTGTTAACTGAGCTGCAGCACTGTTACATACTGGCCTCTTTAGTTAAGTCATTTGGGCTATAAATGCTAGTCTGGTGGTGCTTTTTTGCCAACCAAATTCCCTCTTCAGCACTCCCATTTCATACACACACACACACACACAAACCCTCCTCCAAAGTCATTTTAGGGCAAAGGACTTCATCTCTACTTAAAGCTAGGCTTTTGTTTGCTATATTTGATTTGCTTGCAACAAATACAAGCCAAGATTTTCTTTGAGGTTTTGCTGCTCAGCAAGCACTCGGCACAGTATAACAGAGGGCAAGAAGACAGGTACGAAAAGAAAGAAAGAAAGAAATCTTAAGGCAAAAGTAAGGAGAGTTGAGTATGGTTTTTTCGAGTGGGTTTTGTAACATGTCTTGGTATGCCTTTTAATGATTATTATTTGGAGAATTCTATCACAACATTGATGCAAGAGGAAGAAGAATAAAATGAAGACTAAATATTGAATATCTGTCTCTTTTGTCTCTTTATAATCACTTTCAGTTAAGAGTCTTAAGTGACATTTAGTTATGCAAATCTCTATTCCAAACAAAGAATAGAAAAAAAAGTTCCTTTAGCAGTCTTATATATATATATATATATATATATATATATATATCTACATACACACAGCATAACTTCACAGTAAACCACCTTCTAATCCATCAGATGTAGTGTGAGGCTTTGCTTTTACCTCATGTGCTCCACTGGACTGACGCAGTAACGGTATCCCCAGATCCCCTGGGTCTGCTATGATAAAGTTGGCGTGCCCATTTAGCCTCCTTGTCATTTTTCACTGTCTCTCTTTTGCTGAATAGCTTGTTTAAGTGGCTGGCGTGATTCATCTACTGCCATAGAGAGCTAAAGCAAAAGGGGAGAGAACTTGCCTACCTGGGCCTTCGAAGGCCACCTAACCCACATCCACTAATAGACCCAGATCACATCTAGGTTATACACACACACACACGCACCGCCAGTGACTGGGGCAGAAGATGTCACCTACTTTAATGGAGTATCCCTGAATCTCAACATCTTTCTTCTGCTGGAATCTAGCCTGAGGTCTACACCTGTGCCCTAGTTTCACAAAGTAGGCTCTTTCAGATGGTGCCAGTGTGATAGCAAAAAAATGGAAACAAGGGGTGCCAGATATGATGCAGACACTGTAAACAACTCAGTGGCCAAAATGGAGGCTGGAATCTTTGCTCCCCTTCAAAGCGAACTCACTCCATGTGTTTCTTACACACGTAGTTCACACTGGACATGCCATTAGTTAGGAGAGTCCTGTTTTTCAGAGTGAGTTAACAAAAGTCTGATTTTGAAATGCAAACTCTCAAAAGTGACTCTTTTTTGTTCTAATTAATGTTTTAATTTAAGTTTGAATTTAGAAAATATGCCGTAGCTACCTTAAAGTCAGAGGCCACACAAAAACAAATCTAGTAAGCAAACAATGAATATGGTAAATATGACTACTGCTGTTGTGGTATGTACGAGCAGTAGCCTACACATAATTTTATTTTCCCAAAAAGACGGACCCGGCTCGACCTCCTCCATGTAAACTGGGTTAGTCACATGCATCAAACAGCGCACACGCAGTTGTTGACGGGCCGGTGACGTCAGTGGTTGTCAAATTGTGATGGCGGATGTTGACGATATCGACACCATGAAGAATTTTCAGGGTTTCGAGAGAATTGACAGGGAATTGAGCCGCTATCCATATTGTATTGTGTGGACACCTATCCCAATCCTGTCGTGAGTTATTTGTTATCTATGTTTTAGGCACCAGTTTATATTTAGATGCTTGTAGTAACAATAATGAAGAGCTTGCTAGCAGGTTAACACTTTCATTCAACGTAAAAAGTGGACATTAACCCTCGTCTTAAATTATACAATCATATTGTTTTCTTTTGCTGTAGTATTCTATGATGTATACATTCAGTGTCGTTTAGTCACTCGGAAGACTTTATTTTACTGACCCAGCCGCAGTTGTTACAGCAGCTGCTGTTAGCCACTTACTTACCAATGCATTATGTAGGCGCAATGCTGTGTTAACAATAGGAATTCCCTTTAGCTGAGCCAGGATATTGTCAGGGAACATAGTTGTCTTCATTCGCAAGATCAGCGTAATGACGCGTAGGCATATTTCAACAGTCAAAGCAATTTTAAAGAAAATTAGAAGAAAAAAGGGAAATTCAGCTGAAAAGCATACCTATCTGTCTGTCGGATAGGTATTTTCTACATGTCAACGGCTGAAATACCTCTGGTTCACAAGCAGCCATTCAGAACATTCCTTAGTACGTCAGGTCGTAACCGTCTCATTCATATCTGAGGAGTGTTCTGCGTTACCGTTTTTTTCCCTTTCCTACAACTTTCACTGATTCACCTTATAACAAATTTGCCTCAATTTTGTCACTCTAGGTGGTTTTTGCCTTTCATCGGTCATATGGGAATATGCACCTCCACAGGTGTGATACGGGACTTTGCCGGGCCTTATTTTGTATCTGTGAGTACACAAAAGCTCAAACGGTATAAATTTCAGTATATCTATCTCAAGATGTAAGCATTCCTGGAAGTCTTGTATTATTATTATTATTATTATTATTATTATTATTATTTCATTTCTATTTTTATCATATTTTAAATTTTCTTTTTATTTTCTAGGAAGACAACATGGCCTTTGGAAGACCAACAAAGTAAGCTGGAACTTTTGACCACTGTCTCAAACTGCACTGGGTTTATTGATTAATTGGGTGACTCATGTGTACGTAGGATACCGCAGCTTTTTGGTCATGTTATTGTTCTTATACATTTACAGGTACTGGAAACTGGATAAAAACAAGGTGTATGGCAGTGGGTCCAATGCCTGGGATAAGGCAGTGCATGATGCCTCTGAGGAATACAAAAACAGAATGGTAAAGAAAAAAAAATCCCCAAAGCGTTTTTTATACAGAGAGCAATGTAAAGAAACACCAGTTCTACTGGATGTGTAGGGGTGGATGAGAACCACGGAAAACAGCTGGTTATGTCACTACAGGTTTCCTCCAGTGAACTGAGGAGATGACACTTAACAAGATTTTCATATTCTACCTTTCAAATGTATGTCCTCAGATGTCCTGATTATGGGGAAAAATGTGTTATGTGGTCCCCCAAAGAGCTGAAAATCTAATTACATTTTTTTTCCTTTTAATGACACTTGATGTCTCTCTAGTCATGACCAATATACAGCAAAGTTGGTAGTACATCGTAAGTTGGAAAATGATTGCAGGGTGTTATCTGTTTAATTCTTTGAACATCCTGAAATTCTGCTTGTCTTTTAGTTACAAACAGCAAACAGATGACATTTAGTCCAGAGGTGAAACGGACATAAATAATCCCATGAACATTAATACCTGATGTTCGCATAATGCAAACCACATGTGGCTCCGTCTCACTCAGACAGAGTACTTTTATTTTAAAATCTTATTGAGAATACGTGTGACGGTTTTGAAAACATATGTACTAAAACTGTGTTTGATTTGCTTCCCAATGAAAACGATACAGCACAACCTGTGCTGTGATAACTGTCACTCCCACGTGGCCATGGCCCTAAACCTCATGCGCTATGACAACAGCTCCTCATGGAACATGGTCAGCCTCTGTTTAATGTCACTCATCTACAGTAAACACGTCAGGTAAGCCAACTCTCATAATCTGTGTTCATAAGGCATTATAAAAATTCTTTAAAGTCACATTCAATAAGAACTCCATGTATGTGTGTATCTGTGGGATAGAGAAGCAAAGGCAAGGCTGTGTTTAAATGTTTATTCATCCAAATATAAAAAGCACATGCATTTGAATTACCCTTAAAATGTGGTTTATAATAACTGCAGGTATCCAGCTCTTTTTTTATGAACATAGTGGTGCACTGCAGCAGCTGGGCTACCACCAGCCTATATGACACACACACACACACACACACAGATAGATATCTATGACACACACACACACACACACACACAGATAGATATCTATGACACACACGCATATATGACTCATAAATATCACTATATTTTATATAATATGGTGATATTTAATGTTTTTAGCTCTACGCTTTGGAGCTGTTGTCATGCCTTTGTGCTCTGTCCGTGAGTCAGTCCTGGGTTGCATTGTCCTTAAGTGGATATTGGTCGTGTGCTTCATCACTGTCAGACAGTGTGTCCCCCCCCATACGTCAGCGCTCCGCAGGGGCTCTCGCCACTGGGGCACCGGGTAAACGTGGAGGACAAGAGGACACAGAGACGGAGTGTGAAAATGGAGGGGGTTGTGTGTGTGTGTGTGTGTGTGTGTGTGTGTGTGTGTGTGTGTGGTGCTCTGGGAGTCTGTGGTCTGCTCAGAGGTTACACAGAGCAGTCGCCTGAGTTTCATACCGTTTTTGTCCTTCAGTGCCTCCACTGACTGACAGATGTATTAAAACAAATTACGGAGAGGAGTTTCTCTCGTGAGCAGGAAAGGAGGATTTCATGAATTGCTTAAACGTCTCTCTCCCCCCACCCTTTCTAATCTCACTTTCTCTCATTTTCTTAGCTTTGTGGGGTTCCTCAAGACTTGGCTGCCCTTCCTTATGCTCTGTGGAGTCGTGGTCACCATCACCTTGGCCGTGAATCTACGGTGACCAAGACACACACACACACACACACACACACAGTGAGAAGACAACGTGAGAGATTTTACGAGAGCGGATGGGATTTCGGTTCAACTCAGGATCAGTCGAAGCCACAGCAGTTAAAAAAAAAAAAATCAAATGCCAAGTGTAATGCTGAATGAAAATTCCAGAACATTCTTCTGTCTTCTTCTGTATGCTATGGAAGTGAACAGGAGTTCCTGCATTGCTGTTTCATGAGACTCTTTCTTTGCTTTTTTTTCTTTTCTTTTTTTTGAACAAAATTGGACTTGAAAACCATCGATGCGCAATCACAAAAATGGATTAAAATGATTCATTTTGACTCTCGTATCAGTAGCTCAAGCTAACAGTTTGACCCATGATGGACAGCAAGGTTGGACAGATGTTAGGCTGCCCGACTGAAGTCATCCCAGAGAGAGGAGCTGGATACCTTTCCTGTCAAATTGTAAGACTGCTGTTGAAAGGCATATGGTAATCTAATTTTATTACAGTCAAGATTCACTTTTTCTTTCTCTTTCCCCTGAAATTTGCGTGACGTTCAGCTGCCATATACACGCATGTGAGCATCAACATATATGTACATGTTCACTTTGAAACATACTTGAGATGGTAGTGGTTGGCTTTGTTTCAAATATACAACTATTTTGACAGTTTACCTACTTATATATAATGCAGATAGTTTTGCCACATCTGTGGTCTTTTGATATCTACTCAACACTCACTGAAGGGACAGATACTTCATTTTATTATAAGGGTTTTTGTACGAAATAAAATATTTTCGAGTTTACGCTTTCTTACTAAATACACCGATGCATTTAAATCCCATATTATCTAGAACATCGGAAGTGAATGCAGAAAATGAAATAAAACGTATCCTGTTTACACGCAAGACTTTTTCAAAACAAGTTGAATTGTTCTCTGCTAACCTCCAGTTATTCAGGTCTACAGAACAGCAAACTACTTCAGCGCTCCAATACAGTGGTCAAAATAAGCAATTGAAGAATTAAAAAAAAACATTCCTTATCGCGGTTGCCTTTAGTTTATCTAACATCTAAATCGTAACAGCAGTGTACTTCTACACAGCGTCCTCAGTGACCTCTTCGAGTGCAATATGTTCTCTTTCCCTTTAAGATCGATGTCCTCTAGAGACTTTCGCACTCTCCTGCTCGCTATATATCAAGGAATGCGTTATACTTTGTTTTCTCAAACCAGCTCAACGGACAACGATGCAGTATTTTCTCCTACAGTGTATCTCAAATGTTCCTCCTTCCGGCTTGACTAAAATTCGCCAAGCGAAGGGGAGAGGAAAAGGAAAAATATCACTCGTAACCGGGATATCGCAGGTAATATGTAATGAAAGGAGCTTTCGAAGGGACATTTGGGCTTCAGGACAGAAAGTTTTGATTCTATCGGACTATTCATGATACTATACGTAAATCGTATCCGTGTAGCGCAGTCCAAAGTGGCAACCCACAGAATGCAAAGGTTGGTTGTTGTTTTCTGTGCCCTGTTCTGCGTCTCCACATGCAGCGGAGATTGCCCATCTGGTTGTGAGTGCTTTGAGGCGTCCTGGACTGTCAAATGCATTTCCACGAGCTTACGTGAAATACCGAGCGACATCCCAGGATATACAAGTAATTTATTCATCACTGGAAATGAGATAAGACGGCTTAATTACAACTCATTTGATGGACTAAAGAATGTAACCAACTTGGTCTTAAGCTATAACGGGTAAGAAAGTGTCACTGGAGTAACCCATCCTCATGTTATTGATCTATAGCATAATATGTCGCTTAATGGTATCAGAAATTTTTATTCCTTTTGCCAACAGTGCGGACGTTCTCAGATAATGAACCAATACTAACTAAAGATTTGTAGCTCTGATAACTGTTAAGAATTGCTTGTATTCATGTTAGGGGCATGTTAATACTCGAAGATTTACTTTAGTAAGCATACCATTATTTATAACAAAAAATTAGTCCAAGGTGTTTCACTAAATAACTTCACATATTCTGACAACTTTGTTTTGAACGAGAGCTCATACATGCAGCTAAATTATAATTGAATGTATAAGATGTGATAATTAAAAGACTCTTGTTGTTTATAAAACTGGCGCAGAACCTTATTTTAAACTGGTCACTGGCCATCGTTTATTGTGATGTTTGTGTGTGTGTGTGTGTGTGTCACCGTAGTACTAAACTTTACGGTTTCATATTCAAACTGTTTTCACACAAAACTTTTTCTCCCAGGATCAAAGAGGTTGCGTCCCACTCTTTCTCCTCCCTAACCATGTTGCGCAGTCTGGACCTGAGTGGTAACCAGTTGTCCCTCATTCATCCAGAGGCTTTTTCTATATCAGGGAGTCCACTACAGGAACTCAACCTCAGCTCCTGTCTGTATAACCACACCTCACTGACGGACCTCATTACCGCACTGCGCTGGGGCGGGCTTGGCAGCTTGCTCCGCCTCGATCTAGCTGGGAACCGCCTCGTTCTCCTACCCCCAGGGATGTTCTCTCCTCTGCCCAGCTTACAGCGCCTTTTCCTGGGTAACAACTCTCTGGTGGCGGTCTACAATGGTACTTTCTCCGGCCTTGAGCGTCTGGTGCGGCTGGACCTGACCCGAAACGCTTTTCGGACCTTCAGCGCCGAGGGGCTCCGCGAGCTGGAGAGGTTCGAACGGGCCCGGCTCCTGCTGGGCGAGAACCCGTACGCGTGCTCGTGCGAGACGGAAGAGTTCGCGGACTGGCTGAACAGCTCCAGGGTACAGGTGGGCGATTCGGAGAGGGTTACCTGCTTCTCTCCCCCTGAGCTTCGCAATGCAGCGGTCAGGGCTCTCACGGCGCAGGCGTTGGGATGTTACGGGAAACCCAAGGAGGAGGGGGTGGCTGATTTGACCCTGCAGACCTCGTACGTGTTCCTCGGTCTTGTCCTTGGTTTTGTGGGCATGGTCTTCCTCCTCGTGGTTTACCTCAACCGACACGGCATCAAAAAGCGGGTCACAGACACGCATAGAGCCTGCCAAGATGTACTGGACGCTTATCAGTACCGCTACGAGATCGATTCGGACCCACGACTTAGGCACATTTCCACAAACAACCACCAACAACACCACAGGCATACAGCAGAACCTCATACAGGAAGGATCCCCTCGGACACT
Organism: Chanos chanos; assembly: GCF_902362185.1. NCBI lineage: Eukaryota > Metazoa > Chordata > Actinopteri > Gonorynchiformes > Chanidae > Chanos > Chanos chanos. Next base: position 26,549,250 of record NC_044503.1, read on the forward strand.
TGCATCACTCCAGTGCCTGCTGACATCACTGACATCACGCTATGATTACAAATTAAAGCGTAATGGGCACAACACAATATACCTGAGTGTGTCTGTGTGTGCGTGTGTGTTTGTGTATGTATGTGTGTATGTATTTATGTTTAGACTTATGTAATAGAAGCCTTTTAGGTTGTCTGTCATTGCAGTAAACATGTTGTGAAAATGTGTGTATGTCCGCGTGAATGTGAATTTAGAACAGAACCGGGGTTCTTTCGCAGATGAATGTATTCCAATAGGTCATTGGTGACTCCAGTCGGCTTGTTGAACACAGGCACAGATATGTTACAATACCTGCAACCCACTGCCACAGATAAATACTAACAAAATATTTAAGGAAAAAAAAAAAAAAGTAAACTGATCTTTGATGATCATGTAACTGATAAACTCGACAAACTGAGAACGAGTTGGATTCTGGCCACAGTTAAAGCTGTTTACCTGAGGATTGTTTACTGTACTGTCCCTTATTTGTTTTATGTTTGTTTTGCCTTTTTTTTTTTTAATACTTCCTTGTTCCACCCGTCCATGCTCTTGTGCAATCTCCCACATCCTGTGCTGTCACGCAGTAATGCAGAATGTTTCCTCACATCCCACTGGAGAAAAAAACGACCAAACGCTGATGAGGAGCCAAATAGGGCACAATGAAAGATTTGAATTATACGCAGTAGACCTCACTGTTGTGTGTGTGTGTGTGTGAGAGAGAGAGAGAGAGAGAGAACGTGACTGTGTGTGTGTGTGTGTGTGAGAGAGAGAGAGAACGCGACTGTGTGTGTGTGTGTGTGTGTGTGTGTGTGTGTGTGTGTGAGAGAGAGAGAAAGAGAGAGTGTGTGTTTGCAGGAGTTTGGAAGTAATGACTATAGAGATGCAAGACAAGACAGCTAATGTATCTTCACAAAGTATTGCATCTGTTTAATGTGCATGTATTTTGGATGTATCATATTTTATTATCATGTAGTTTGCCATAGAGAGTTGGCAAAAGGCTGCAGTTTATGATGTATTATCAGTATTTCTCTTGTTGGTATGCACTGGCATGTGGTAGCCTCGTAGCCTAGCCTATGTATGAATGAACAGACTTATTGTTCTAAGTTTCAGTAAAATCTGTTTGCCTGTCTGTGTGTCTGTCTGTCTGTGTCTCATAGCAGGTAGCAGGCTTTTTTGTTTACATATTTAATTAGCAAAGGGGTATTATGACTAATACGCTGAAAAAATATTATTGTAATTGAATGCTTCTTTTTATTGTTGTTGTTGTTATTAGAGCAGTTACACCTTGAGATAAGATCAAATGAATAAATATCTCCCTATTACCTCTATGCAGAGAGACATGATGTGTCTGTCAAAAAAACAAACAAAACAAACAAACAAACTAGTGACGCTCCAAGAGTAACATATTTTTTATGTCGTAAGTAAAACCTGTCATTGCTGTAAATATAGGATGCTTGTAATTTATTGCACAGCGAGAAAAAAAAGAGATTCGGATATCATTTCAGGAAACATCTATACTTGCTGACTTTTTATCGCTGACCTAAACCACTGACAGTGGATATTATCTCCTAAAGACACATGACAAACGAAGTCAAAGAAGAAAAAACAGAACATAAACAGTCACAGAGAGGGAAAAGAAAGTGACCGTAATCACACGAAGTAGCTAAAGACAAGGAACTTGCATGGCAATACACAGACGTATCCGTTTGGATGAGTGACGTCATCGCTTACCTGTGAGTGGGTGTTGGATTTACTTGTAGCCTCAGGTAAGATATGGGAGAGCGAAAGAGCACAACATTGTGGAATTTACCGACAGAGGTTTACTGAGAAGCGAGTTGGTTGAGATTGGCCTCGTCGGAAGCCAAACAATTCGGACTTACCTACACGATTTTGGAGCTTGAATGGATAAAAAACGCGATATCTTATAAACTCGGCAGAAGAAGCGTGTTTTTTCATTCACTTCCGTCATTTTGAACGGTGAAAAGAGATTACTTCCAAAACAAGAGTGAAGATTTCCTCATATGCGGTAAGTATTGAATTCCACAGTGAAACTTCTTTGCAAATGAATTAAAAGTGCCACAGCCAGCTTTAACCATCAACAACTGAAGAAACTGCCAGGTTTTGTGGATTTAAAAATGTTACCGCAGACTGGTTATCGAAAATCTCGACAAGAAAACAGACGTGAAGACGCAGCTTTTACAGTGGATTTATATGATACAAATTTGTCTCTGAAGAAGTACGATTGGTTTACGACCCGTCATTTAAATGACTTCGGAAGGCTATCGACAAGTAGATAAATTTAGACCTGCTTCATGGACGCTCTGTCAAGTAACTTGCAAGCAGTGCAAAATAATTTGAGGAGTTTTCCGTTTACAACAAGTATCCATTATTCACCTAAGTTGTGAATGTCGTACCCGCTTCGGGGGCGTTTCCCATGATTCTCCACTACTGCTTTACAGTTAGTGTTTCGCCTAGTATTGGTCTGAGAACGGGGATTTTACCGTCTTCTCCCTGCGACGTAAGGGTTAACTGTGTGATTGCGGACTCCGGAGAACCTTGCTCAAGGTGCAAACCAAGAGCAGTTCAGTGGAGTCTATGAAAGGATTAACTTTGTGTACTGTTGTATCCTGTAACTTTAAATGTGGTCGACTACATAAACAGGGATAGTGTAGAAGAGAGATTGCAGAACAAAGCGTCATCTACGTTTAGGCATCTCAGGATTAATCATATATTAATTATCCATTGTTATTTCCCCCGAAGCCCATCAGTGTTGATGTATGAGAACTGGATGCTATTTTTGCACCGCATTGCACAACAACAGCTAGCATTTTTTTAAAAATATTTGTTCTGCCAAATACTGATTCATACACCTTCACACGTCCCTGAGATGTAATAGACTACAGCACTGTTCGCTGTGTGGATATATTAAATGAAAACTTTATAATTTGTTTAGAAATATCTCTTGTACAATGGCAAATCAAACAAGAAACAAATAAAAGTTTCAGTTAAAATTAAACAGTGCACGTTAGATTAGCTTTAGTACACATAGTCCAATAACTGATTTATATAGTTTCACTTGGGGTGTGTGTGTGTGTGTGCGCGCGCGCGCCTGTGTATTGGTGGTGGTGGGGGGGGGGGGGGGGCAGTCAGGAGTAAAATAAGCCAGTTATGATGTGAGATTCAGTAATTTAGTATGAGAAAGGTATTCATTTAAGCCAGAATGAAAAATGATTGTTAAAATCAACGAAAATGTGTGTCACATGTACATGGCCTCAAACACATTTTTTAGGTGAAGGACTTTGTTAGTCAGACTAGTACAACTGAACTGGTGACATCTGACCAAAATATGTTTCTGTTATATACACATGACCACAGTTACTGGAATTGCTCACAACTTCAGACTTTCAAACATATAAACAAAATTTCCATCTGAATGAACAATAACAGTTTAAAATATCTTGTCCATTGCTCTGCACAGTTTACTTTAATGGTAGACTTGGGTTTTCACCCTTGAACCCATGTTTTCTTTGATTTCTTTGAAGTTAAATACATGTTTTAGACATTTGTAAACAACTTTGCATCCCAGCAATGTTTTCCAATCTTTAATTTTGAAAGAAAAAAAAAACAACAAAACAAAACAGTTACGGTTACATTAATTATCATTAGGTAACAGAATAACACAGAAGTTGTACAAATGTGGTCTTAAAATATGACTATTTCATGATCACGGTGCTAACACTGTTAATATAGTTTAACCTCTTGAATGACCCTTAGTGCTTGTAAACCAAAGACGTTTGTATGAGTGCAACTGGTAAATTGTGACGCTACACAGTTTGTGCAGTTCATGAAGGCTCCTCTCTTGTTTATTGGTTTAATTATTTGCCCCTCTTAATTGAAAACCCTCCCTGAAAGCATAGGTTAGTCAGAGGCTCGCCCATAGTCTCACTTCAAAAACAGACCAATGTACACAATAGAAACAGTGATAAAAATCTTAAATCTTGTCCTCTTTCTTTATCTTCTCTTATCTCTGGCCTCACTAATGGACACTGAACAATCAAATCTGGCCACATTCTCTTCATTGTACCAGAGACACAGAGTTAAAGCTCAGATGAAGGACCCAGGGCATAAGAACAGGGCCGTCTGAGTCAGGCATGCATGCAAATACAGTGGGCCTTTTATTGTTGTTGTTTGTTTGTTTGTTGCTGCTGCTGTTATTATTGTTTGCTGACTCCTAGACATGAAATTTATTTTGGTTTTTGTGGCAGGGTATAAAAATCTAGAACTATCACTTTAATCTGATAATCAGCCACAATGATTTTACCACAAAATTCTGTTGGTTTGTTTTTTTTTTTTGCATGCCAGCATTCTAATATTTATTGAGTAGTAGTTCATATTTTATCCAGATAATCACAGCTGGGCAAGTCAGATAAAGATCCTTAAACATCAAAAGTGAACTATGCTGCACTCACTCAAGTACCTTTTAAAACTTTTTATGTGCTCAAGTTTTGAACTATTTGTTCTCTTTGAATTTATAACGCTTTTTTAGAACTTTAGAATTTTAGAACGTTTCTGAATTTGTCTTCTTGTCACCCCAGGTCCTGAGTGCGGTGAGCCATGCCTGGCCACAGCACAGGGGCTAACCATAAGTCCTACTCCCACACACACCACCACACAGCACGCCCCAGGGCTGATGGCTACAGGCAGGGCCGCACCAGCTCCAGGGACCACACCGTCAGCCAGGAGTCCGGCCGGGGACACCACGGCGAACAGCCCCGCCACTCCGAGACCCAGCACTCCCGTAAAACGCACCATCGCCATGCCAACGGGCGGGGCTCCGAGACCTTGGGTTTCATCCCGGGTTCGGCAGACTCCCCTCAGGGCACGCATGCCTGTGGATCCTGTGCCTCTCTTGGCTGGAGCGGATGCAAAGCCCTCCTGTGCTGCGTTCTCACCTGCGGGCTGTACGGCACCCGAGAGCCCTGCCTTCCTGTTAACGAGAGCTCCACGGATACCAAGGTGAAACCCGAGCAGGAGCCCCGTCCGACAGCCAACGGCATTGCCTTGTCCAATCCTACTTGCGGGATAACACTGGAGCCCAGCAAAACCAGGTACTTGCCCAGCTCTGACAGTTTCCGTTACCAGGATGTCTGCATTGCAGGCAAGAAGGTGGATTACCCGCTCAACTCGGAGGCTCCGCCTCGAAGGAGCCGAACAGCCGGCAAAGGGGACAGCCAGCGTCCCATAAGCAACACCAGCATCTACTCTCGCGAGGATTTAGACCTGGATGACCTGAGCGACAGTGGCACGGACATTGACTCCCTCATCACCAAGAAGCTTCTGGAGCTGTACAAACTGCACCAGATCGAACAGCTGGCCAAGTGCACTTCCGACACCTCCTTCTCGCGCAAAACCAACGAGATCAGTGATCTCATCAACAGCATCGCTCAGGACTACAACCTGGAGGAGCAGGAGGCGGAGTGTCGGCTGGTGCACGGCGTCATTCGCATCAGCACGCGCAAGGCCAAGAGCCATTATGGCCACAGGAACAAGGACTACAACTCCCAGGATGCCTTGCAGCCGATCAATGGGAGGAGGGATGGAACCCTTCCTGACAGTGGCAACGAGACAATGACATTCACAAATAGCAGTGGTAAGCCTATCCAGTTCATTATCAGACCAGTACATTATTAAAAGCAAAATATGGGTATAGAGTAAAAACTTCCATATGGGTATGTTACCCATGACTTCTACTGAGCACATTCTGACACTTTGTTTCAATTCCCTCAAAGTGGAACCTGAGGTTAAGCTTTCCGATCCGACGCCTTCGGATGAACTTGCACGAAAAATGAGGGGCTACAGTAGCAGAAGTAAGTGTAAGTGCAAAACTCTTTCTCATGATATACAATATGACAAATTTACCGCACACACACACACACACACACACACACACACACACACTCTCAATCCACACTACTCATTATCTCATGGGTGCGGGCACAAGCTTTGAGACGTTTCGGTGGGGTGTTGGGTGTGGGATGGGGTGGGGTGGGGAGAAGTCGTTAACTCAAGTTTGGTCTTGGGGCATTAACTCAAAGACCAAGAGGCTTTTACGATTGTGTCCCACAGACTCACCATTCGTTATCAGTGCCCCGTTGTTAGCGTCTCATGCTAAAGGCGTTTTCTCACTCTCTCTCGCTCCTTTCCATTGGCATTCCTACCTTTGATCTGCCTCACAAGAGAATAATGCCTACACACACACACACACACACACACACACCCCTTCCATTTTCCTCAAACTGTTCTCCTTATGGCCACAAGCTCATTTTGCTTCACTTCTCATCTTTCAATGCTTCTGGAGGGAGCCAACCTCCTTAGCATGTTAACCTCCACAATGACCTATCAGGTCTCATGCATAGGACTCCTAACATAATAGGAGCGCGTTCATTATGTAATCCAGTGATGGTCTCGAGTTTCTAGCGATTCGCTGTGCTATGTGATCTTTCTATGTGTAGGGGATCATTTTGTCCGTGACTGTGAGACCTGGACTGCTTTGTCATATTTGGACACATATTTGGTTGAGACTTTTCTCCTTTTGTTCTTCTGGTTCAGGTTTCACAGTACATGCCATACTGGTCAAAGCCAGTAGCAATTTGGAGAGCAATTTCATTATTTATTTTGAAAGAGTTTTCTAGGGTGAAGTTGCATTTTCTTTCCATCCTTCTCCCACATATACACACACACACACACACAAAAGTCTTGTCTCGAATGATATTAGATGTTAGAATGATGGGTACCTGTCTCATTTCTGCATTTTCATTATCTATTCTGAAAGGTTTTTGAAGGATGAAGTTACATTCCTCCTACACACGCACAAGTTCTGTGTCAAATAGCTATCTGAAGTATTTAAATGATGGGTAACTGTCTCTGTGGTTTTTGCAATTTCATTACTTATCTTGGCATTTTTTGAAGAATGAAGATATGTGTTTTTCCCTCCTCTCTCTCTCTCTCTCTCTCTCTCTCTCTCACTCTCTCACTGTCTGACACACACACACACACACACACATACACTGAGACCTAAGTCAAATGGTTATCTCAGGTATTTGAATGATTATCACAGTTTCATAACTAGGACATAGCGGCCCTGTCTATGTTTTCTTTTACATTGAAACTTCCAGTAAGAACTATTAAATCAAAGCAACACCAGATAAAATTCGCTCAGTTGCTCAATGCAATAACACTCAGAGCAATTAGCGAGGTCGGTTAAGTCAGGGCCAATATTTCTAATTTTACGATTAGAAGATGACAAATGAACTTGTGCTTGTTTTCACAGCGTACTCCTCCAGTTCAGCCTACTCTCCCTACCAGAATGAGACAGATTCGTCCGGTGCTCCGTTGTTGCACTGAATCACCCCCCCCCCCCCCCCCCCTTTTTGTTTTTGCCTGGTCCGTACTGTATTTACCAAGTGTTCAAGTCTGTCCAGTGGTCTTCATTGCAGACACGTAAACCTAGATTACGGATGACTTTTCAATTCTGTGTTTTTGTTTGTTTGTTTGTTTATTTTGGTCGGTTTGTTTTTTGGAGCCTCAACCATTCAGTCTCCCTCCAGATAGTGTTTCAGTCCAGTAAGGTGTGTACAAACACAAAGCCTGCTGCAAAGAGAATAGCTTGAGAGCAATTCACTTTTTTTTTCCCCCAAAGTATCTTGCTATCCTACATAATGGTGAACAGAGTAGAGCTTAAACATCATGGATGCTGTAGGGCAACTTTATTTTCATTAGCATTTTTATATTCTCATTCATTTGCAAGACTTTCTTTTTTTTATTTGCACATTTTTTGTAAAAGACATTGATGGGATATTTTTAACATCGTAATGAGACTGTATAATAGACTTTTTTTTTTTTTTTGCATAACCGACAATTATGTGTTAGTTCACTCCAGGACGTCGTACAGAGTGCATATGGCAGCGTTTATTTTGGCTTGTACAGTCTTGACTCTGATAGCAAATAGTTTTAGATAAACTGAAGATGGTTTGTTTTTTTTCTCCTTATCTGTTCTTTTTTTTTTGTATTATTATTATTTGTACAGAAATGTTACAACTCTACAAGTTACTTCCTGGGCTTCTTTACCATAACTGAAAGTGTCTGTCTTGTGGAGTTTTGGTCACTTTTAAAATTCAATGTATAGTTTTATTTTTTATCAAAATAAAAAAGGGAAATGTTCTTATGTTCGTCTCTAATTGTTTTACTGTCCTTATTTCTCTTCTCTCCTCATTTTCTTTTTGTTTGTTTGTTTTTGTTTTTGTTTTGTTTTTTTTATGTGAGACTCTTTGTGTTTGACCTCAAATGTTTGCTGACCTCAAATGTTTGCTCCACTCTGATAGACATCGTGGTAAACAAGTTTTTGAGGAGGACATGATGGTAGTACTATGAGTGTGTGTATGTGCATCCATCCATCCGTGTGTGTGTGTGTTTGGTTGTTTACGGAGGGGTTGCGTTATGCTATGCTCTTTATGGACCAGAGTTCCTGATATGAAGATTCTGTTGGCAGAACTCAAACTGACCTGAGATTACCTCACTGATAAGCACAACACGTTTATCAGTGCTGTCGCTGCTCCCCAGAATCCGTTTTAACTGTTTGAATCTGAACGGTTTGCTTTACCTACACATGTTTATTGTGGATGTCTCCGTGCTTCGCGCGGTAGTTGGTCTTGTGTATATATGTTTTTCATTAATCATCATGACTCTTACTGTCGGCCCAATGTGTGTGTGGTTTTTTTTTTTTTATTTTGGCAAAACGGTTCACCTGGTTAACCTCAGCCACAGGCTCTCTCATGTTTGCCTTTCTTTTGCTCTACGTCGCTCGCTACTTTTTTTTCCCTCCTCTGAAGACTCGCTATAGTGTCAACCTCCTCCCTCTGTTTCCCTAAGGTCGCTGCGTTGTGAACTTGTTTAGCTGGTTTGACAAAAGAAAGGAAATAAAATCCTAGCGTTTGTCTGACTTGAGTTGCACATTGTGGAGGAGGGGCAATTTCCAGACAAAAAAAAGAGAGAGAGAGAGAGAGAGAGAGAGCGAGAGAGAGAGAGAGAAAAAGAGTCTTGCAGCTCTTAACACTTTCCCTACCTGTCACCATTTGCAATTCTTGTCATGGGTTACGTTCAAATATTTCATATCTGTCTGAAACAAGAACCGATTGGAGCAACTGTGAAAGACCTAGTGTTAGTTGAGACACTTAACACACATTGGGTGACTCATCTGTGATTGACTGTGTTAACAGTGAACTGCTTGCATAGTGGTGTTGCTGACATGTATGAGTGGCCTACTGTCTCTCTTGGCTCCCTGCCAAAAGTGCAGTTTTCCAGTTTTACCTGTATGATGTTGCGAGTCACCATTTCACAGTTAACAAACATTTCACAATCTTCTAAAAAAAAAAATAAGATAAACTCAGAATACTTGTTCTATGGTTCACTTCCCAATGGAGATTTGTTTAATGAAACTATACATTTAAATGAGTTTTCCTCCACCAGCGATCTAAAGGGGCTCTGCATCAGAATCAAGTCAGGATTTTCTGGATTGATGTTTGGACATCTGACAAATTAATGAGACAATGACATCTAACCTAAGAAATAAAACTTGTGAAAAATAATGATTTTCAATTTATATACTGCTTTTCAGAGACTGGAAGACAAAAATGCAGCATCGAGAAATATGAGAAGCCAAATGGTGAAAGAACAGAATGCACAGAGCAGCAAATTACAGAGTATAAAGAGCAAGCTGGGAAGAAGGAAGGAATTAAAAGTGGAGGAGGGGGCCTGAGGTGGGTGGACCTGGGTTTTCATCGTGAGGGTGGGTTTGGGTGGAGACTGAAAGACAGTAGGTGCCTGGGTTTAGTGAACAGTTTTAGTGAGGGTGCACCATAAAAAAAGCCTGTAATTTGTGACTGGATGAACCCTCCGTCCCCAAAGCAGACAAGCTTTGACACAGGCGGAAGGTGAACAGACTGGTAGAGGAGTGCCTCAGGTTCTGAGTCGGGGTGGCCGATTGGATAGAGTGACGAAAGCCTGTTGAGGACAGTTAGCAGTAAGATTTTGAAGTTTGTGGATTCTTTAATGGGGGAGCTAGTGCAGGTCTCGGGGGCTGGAGATGGATGTATTGTCAGGACTGAACATTTGAGCTGAAACACACAACTGGTTACTGGATCATCTGGAGTGTCCTTAGGCTGGTACTGAGAGAGATTCATCATTAAATACAGCCAACCACATACAATATGAACATATGAATAAGAGTTGTGGGAACTGGCTGAGAGATGCATGGCCTACGCTTGGCTTCCCAATAAGGAATGTGTAAACTTCGTATCCTTGCTAATACTATAAATACGCAGAACAATAGGGTTTTTATAGAAGCTGAGATGATGTGGTGGAATCCACTGGTAATTCCAGATGAACAATGCAGATCAGTTAGGAGGAGAGATAACAGTGCTGTAAATGAATAGTACAGCATAATATATGAAAATGACTCATTTTATTAAGGGTGTGTTTTGAGCCGATGAGAATGTGCTCTGTCTTGTCAATGTAAGCCTGAAAATCTATATAGGTTTCATCCAAGAGGTGGGAATTTGTTTGAGTCAGTGATTGGATTCTGGACAACGTTTCAACTTTTTTAGATCTGAAGTTCATCAGTGCAGAGGTGTGAAACCAGGCTGAAATGGTGTATATAACTAAAAAGTAAGGGGCTAAAGACAGACCCCTGAGGAACTCCTTTTGAGGCTGTGCTGGATCTGAAGGGGTGCTAACATGGTTTCTGCCAGAGAAACAGCATTTCCATTTGTTTAGCCTAGGGTGACTTAGAATTATCATCTTATCAAAAAGGTCACATGTTTCTGGAGCACTTTGGGCGTAAAAGTCTTGGTCAGGTGTACATCTGTTGTAAGGGATTCAAACCACAACCTTTCAGTTACTGGGCTGCTTCCCGCGCTACTCTGCTCCCTGCTGCCATACACTGTGCTTCCCAAATTTTACAGGTTTTGGTCCAGGAAGAAATGTGTCACTGGGTTAAAGGCTGCATTACAGAATCAGCTGACACGGGAAGATTGACATGAAGTGACATGAAGTCGCTGTATTGTGAAGTGAGCTAGAATCCAGACCGAAGGGGTTTTAATGCATTTAAAAATCTTTGTAACCAAGAACAAGTTGAATTTGGGGTGGTGATTGAGATTGTAAAGATTCACATTTACTCTCTTCAAGATGGGATTGGCCACATATTTTTTTTTCTTTCGGTTAGAGAGGATGTGGCATTGTGAGTAGTGACTGGTTAAACAGAGCTTTAAGTTAGGGGGTGGGAACAGGAAGGCAGGCCTTGGTGAGGAAGGTAGGGAGAAGATTAAGGGAACAAGTGGAGAAGAACGTCAGGCATTTTGGAGGAGGCAATGAGGGTAACTGCTGAGGGGCAATATTCTAAAGCAGCAGGAAGTGGGTCACTGATAATGAGATGGAGGGAGAGGGGTTTTTAAGAGTGCTGCTGGGGATGAAAGACAGCAATATTGGAAATTTTTGTCTTTGGGAAAAAAATGAAGTCAAGAGTCGCAGAGGTCAGAGGATCCAGAGGCCTTGAATAGTTTGGTGACAGCTAAAAAGAGTGCAACAGTCTGAACTGCGTCTACAGAGAAGAGGCCAGGTTTTACGATACGGAGAAAATGATTGTTGGAGAATAGTTGTAGTTGTTTTTTTTTCTCCAGTGTTTTCTGTGAGTCATGAGTTCCTGTAGAGTTTTTCCAGGCAAGAGCCACTGTTTCACTGTATAGAGAGTGGTTCAACTGGTTGTTTTCTTTTTTTTCCCCCTAAATTAAATGAATGCTGGGTGAGCTTTTAGCATCACCGCTAGGGGGAGACAGAGTAGCATTAAGTACAGTGGCATGCACTGCTTACAGTGTATACAGCTGGAGACATTGGAATGGAGCCAATAGTCACCTCTGCTGTGAAAACTTTTTTAAGATTAAAAAAAAAAGTCTTACTAATACAGAAAAATACACTGACATGCATTTAGTTTAGTTATTTATTTTCTTGACTTTGTGATTTAATTTATGCTTTGCAGATCCTTGAAAGATTACTATGTAGTCAGACCTCATCATTTTAAATTTGAAGAACTATTACATTACGCATCTATTAAGTACAATATGAAAACAAAAGCAGCTATTAAATAGAACAAATTAGTTCACTCCCTTGCATCGGGAGAGGCAGACAGGGGGGGAAAAAATCCTCAGTAACAGATGTTGGATAAAACTTTCACATTTTTGGAATTATATGAGAGAAGGAGCAATCCCATTAACGTGTGTTGCAGTTGTGCCTTTGCACTCTGAAGGAGTGGACTGTATTTTACAAGTGACTGGAAGCTCAAGTCAGGTAATCTCTGAACATGTGTGTAATTTACCGTGGTGTCACTGACCTCATCGCGTCATTGTCAGAGACTTCCTCTGGATAAACATCGTCCCGGCGGTGCCAGGCACGAAAGATGCGTACTTAACACGTTTCCAAAGTCCCTTTTACAGCACTGATGTAATTATTAGTGTTGTGACGAACATTACTATTAGTCAATCTGAAAATGACCTATGTATTCTCAACTAACTGGCTTTTTAAATCAAAACATAATTATGTTATTGTGACAGTACTGTTGTGTAGTTTTGAGAGCTGCTTCAGAGAGGGCGGTGATTTGTCTTTCATTTTTTTTTAAAGGAAAGTGAAGAAGTTTTATGAGCTATTTTGTCATAGAATAGTAGAATAGTACCCAGGCTTTTATTGCCCAGAAGTGGCTGATTCATTTTTCCTTGAGTTTCTCTTCACAGTCAACCCAAGGTATTATCGGAAACATTTTTAATCATTACGACTTCTTCTGAATAAAAGTTATTTACATTACAGTTTGAAGAAATGTAAGTTCAGCAAGACAAACTTTTTCACCTCTAGCTTATATATCACCTTAAGCTTATACACCTTTCAAGACAGTACATGTGTATATATGTAACTTACAGGCATTTGTTAATTTGTTTAAAAAAATAATAATTTATTTAAGATGTTGCTGAATACAAACATATTTACACCAAGCATGGACATCATATGTTTTCCTGTTTTGGGGCACAATATTTATTGGACTTTAAGAAACAAGCTTACAAAACTAATGTCAAACCACAGTATCATAGTATAAAACACGGCATTATAACTCTGATCAGAATTACTGTCCAGCACAGTGTATAAAAACTAGAAAAATAAACAAAACTGACATATGACCTTGATTATAATCTGCCATGGGGTAGAAAAATTCATCTTTGAGCATAAACAATAAAAAAAAATGTAATTTGTAACGATTCAAACATGGTTAAAGTAACCCACAAGTTTTTCTCAACTACATCTTTTTCGAATATCCATTGTCCAGCCCTTGTTACAAAGGGCGTATGTTCTTTGTCTAGTCCCAGCTTTCTGTTTAGAGATGAGCATTCATACAATGTTCGAGGATTCACCGGATTCGGTGTTCAGAATGCTCACTACCTCGTGAAAAGCATTTCGACAAGCAGGTCCAAAAGATGCGCCTGTCCAATGACTGGCCGGAAGAAGAGTTCTGTGATTAAGGACGGCGTGATGGTTTTCAAAGACGAGGCAGTGAGAAGAATTCGAGCAAAACGGCCTCTGTCCTCGGGATGAAGCGGGAAAACGACTTCCCTTAGAGCGTGCTGAGCCTCTTGTTGGAGACCCTCGATGAACAAAGAGGCCTTCAAATCTGAGACATCTGTTCAGAAAAAAGGGGGGGGGGAATTCAAGTTAAAAATACACTTCATCCTATTCTTGTGCCCTAAACCTGAAATCCAAATGTTACTGTTTCACTGCAAACTTTTCTTTTAAAGAAAATTTCATTTTCAAGAATTAAAAACATCTTCTGTATTGACCACTGCCTTGTGATATATAATAGGCTACAGTTCACAGATGATTCTAATCTATAGAGTCAAATATGAAACAATATTAAAATAAGTAAAAAAAATTTAATAAAATACATGTACCTACCAGGATTGAATATGATGGTGCCCTTGAGGTAGGCATACTCCTTTGGACTTAAATCCAAGCTCCAAAACTTCTTGAGGCAAGACATGATTTTCTCCACTCCTGCCAAGGTGGGTTGTTCGCGGTCGGAGTCATGGCTTTCTCGGTGATTGAGAAGTATTCTTTTCAGCATGCTAGGAGCCGGCGTATCGGTTACGTCAAAACTCACTCTTTCCTGCGCGAGACCCAGTATGAAGAGCGGTGCCCAGCAATTCTGGAGTAAGGTCAATTGATCTTTCAGTGGCAGTTGTTGAAAAGCCGGAAGGCTCTTCATAAAATGAATGGTTTTCACCAACACGCCTGAAGCGACCTGACACGTCTCTTTTGGCGTTTTCAGGCAAACAGTCCGTCTCGTGTCACAATGACATTTGTGCGCGACCAAGTTACAATTCAGGTTGTTATGGGTCGGCTCGTCGTTGTCCGTTCGGCTGAGAATATGGTACAGGATAGCGCTAGGCTGCCCATTGTTGTTATCTACACAATGACATTCGTAATCCATATTGTCAGACGATGACTGAAAGGCAAAATTAGTATCTGCTGAATCCTTAAAGCTGGAGTAGGCTATTACTGCGAGGAAACGTCCATATAAAAACCACGACTACCTTAATTCAAAGCAGGGAGGGAAAAGGAGAGTCGGACAGAGAGAGATGGAACCTGTGGGATTCACACACCTGTTTCAGTTGGTTCATCTATTTATAAAGGCAATTTACTCCGTTAAACCCGTGAACCTTGACCAGACATGCAAACGGCATTTGCTTTGTGAAAAACAACTTGCCCCTGAGCTATGTGGCAATTGGCTATGGTCAATGCCAAAGTGATAAGGTTTTCTCAATGAACATCCATCACTGGAAAGATTCCACCTTTTTTCCCTTTCTTTTTGCACGTATATTGTTGGACGATCTCCACGATTCTTAATTAGGCAGTTTTTGGCGGATGATTCAGTGGAATTTTCTTCCAATTATGATCGACACACCTTGTGACTTAGAGGAGTGTCACAGGGTGTAGATTTGACTGTGTTTTGAAGTCTTTTAAAAATGGTATCATTTTCACAGACTTGACTGCATTTATTCTGGCTCTTCTCCCTTAAAAGATTTCAGTTTTTCGCTGTCAGTTAATAACACTTCCAATGCAAGATTACGTAATGAAAGTTCTAAGTGACATCACCAATTTTTTTTTACTGATTTTTTTTTCTTTTTTACAAAGAAGGCAGCAAAAGAGGACCTAATGCACTGTACACAAAATCTGTCTGATTAGTGTCATTACCCCCCCCCCCCCCCCAAAAAAAAAGGTTAGCTATACATATGGCTTAAAATCAAAATGAAACATACACTGAATAGAACTGACCTTGAACAGCAGTCTGACACTTTGACACAATTAAAAGTCTGTTGAACAACAGGACTGTGATGCCATATGGAGTCACTCATCCTCTATGGAATTACTCATATTATATGGCGTCACTGATGTCATATTGAGTCACCATGACTAAGTAAAATCAACCCCTGGCTAGTGTGATAGTTGCTTATATCTTTGTGCACCAGCAAAAATGGAAGTCTTTAACCAAATGAAGTTGAAAACCATATCTGAAATGAGCTCTGTCAAATGTTCAATCTCTCGGTCAGCTTTGGGTTTGGTCAGCTCACTATGTCGAACAATTTACACAAATGCATTACAAGGTTTATTCTGACCATTGCATCCTCGCTCGCAAAATTTCCTCAGATTCTTCATGTCTTGACAAGAACTAAAATCTGTTCCATTTGTTATCTGTCTTTGTTGATAGGAGTTGTTTTTTTTTTGGTTGTAGTGATCATACCTGCCGTGTCCTGGTTTATTATCTATTGCCTGCACTGCCTGGCACTAAGGCTACAGTCAGATAAGCAAATTGCTTTACTGGTGTTTATGGAAATTAACAAGTAGCTTCAGTGTGGTGCATTTTGATAGCGTAAATTTGAAGATAAGATGTTGGCATGTTCATGTTTCTTGAAAGTTAGTGGGACCGCCACACACACACACATACACTCACGTACACACTTAAACAAACAACCAAAGGGGATGATTGGATTAGGCAGTAAACCCTGTTTTTCTTTTAGTTGTTGCATGACCAGTGTGTTAGGCACTAAGAAAATAAGATGATAGATAATCAATTGTAAATCAGTGCCGATCAATGTATTCTTGTTATTGTGCAAAGATATGTACATCCCCTTCATTTGTTATAGAAACAGCTTAACAACAGTCCAGCCAAGACTCCATCAAGACTAGTCAGGGCTCCCAAAGATGCACACTGAAAAAACCCCCCACAAATTTTTACATTTTTAATGTTTCATATTCATTGTCGTTAAACAGAAAATACACTTATACTTCAATTCGTCATGGAATTTCCCACAAAACATTTGTGTGTGTGTTTGTATGTGTGTGTGTGTGGGGGGGTGGTCTATCTATCTATCTATCTATCTATCTATCTATCTATCTATCTATCTATCTATCTATCTATCTATCTATCTTTATACAGGTAGATAAACAGATTTGCCTCCCATAAAAGAGCTTAAGGTTCACATTCAGTCAGCGGAGGTGAATGGCAGGTGACATGCAGGTGCTCAGGATTCCCTGTAGAATCTTGTCACTGTGTGCACATGCTCTAAGAACATTAGAAAAAAATCAGACTTGTTCTGGGAGAGTTTTAATGGTTCTTCATACTCAGATGAAGAGCCATTGCTCGTAAAATTGCTCCATGTATCGATGGTTCACACAGCAAGCGTTTCCAGAAGCTATTGCAGTCTGACCAAACCCCGACAGAAAAAAAGAAAAAACCAGCAGATAGTTTACAGGGAGGAAAGTAATAGATGTTTTGTACACATCCCAAATCTCTTACCTCAAACAGCTGCAAGTAAATGGGGCACAGCACAGTTCTCCTTTCCTGTCAATTATCTTTAAATACCTTCTGTTCATCGGCTGTTTCCAGACAGTGTTTAATACTCTGGCAATATGTTATGTGACACTATCTTTTTTAAAAATGTAACTATTTCCACTCTCGACTTTAATCTTTTCACATCACAAGCTTTCTTGTCTTTCACATGAGCCTGTAGGACACAGAGCTGTTTTTGTCACTGAACAGCACACTTCATTTTGGTCTGTGTCAGCTAAATAAATTTGTTAACCTTCAAAGAGGCATATAGGTGACCTTTAGACCAGGAACCTTGTGTTAAACTCTCTGCCATCCCATCCCATTGACAGAATCTAGGATTTCTTTTCTTAAACACACATGGTCAGTCTGTGTGACACACGGGGGCAATAAAATGATTATGAGCGCTCTGTAACTGGCTTTAGTGTCCTGTGGAGGTGTGTGTATGTGTATGTGTGTGTGCGTGTGTGTGCGGGTGCGTGGGTGGAAAGGGGGGGGGGGGGGGTAATAATATTTTGTATTGAATGCTCAGTGAGAGTCAGTACAAAATGTTCTGAGATGTTTGATAGATGTAAACAACAATGCCACTTGTCTCTAGAAAAGCAGGTTAAAGGTGAATGAGTTAGGGACAATGAATGAAAGGGAGAATGTGTGACCACTGGGTCCAGAGGGTTGCTAGCCTGATGTAGTAATGTAAGGTGGCTGGTTCTCCTAGGCCTGTTCTTCTAATGATTGTTCTTGTTGTGGCACACATGGCAATTGAACTTAAAGCAGCAGCCGCTATGCTGCTGCAACAGGTCTCTTACTGTTTTTTTTCCCACAGGACAAAAGACTTGAAGCAGAACAAGCATGTTCAATGCTTCTACCATTGTTAAATGATAGAAATTTAATAGAAAATAATGGAGTACGTACCTGAGAACAGCTGTCAACATACACGTGTATTTCAGTTTAAACCGGTGATCAGTAAAGGCAAAAATGACATTTAGAACTGAAGTCTGAATAATGAGTAGAAAGGAAGAGCATGGAAAGCATTCCCTAAAGAATGCCGTGGGTGCATAGAACCACAAATAGAAACATGTTTAGACAACTTACACTGTTGTTCTAATCAGTTCTGCGTGTTCCCTATCATGACCATGCAGCCACATTTTGGCTTCGTCCATTACGACCTCAGCATGAAGACCGTCCAAAACAAAAGTGAAGTCGGCGATCGTGTGGTTCGTGAAAAACAACTCTGGGACATTGCAGTGACTAATTGCAGTGGGCTAAAGAATCATCGAAAACACCAAGCCTTCCTCTTTTGGTGGGTCACCAAACTATGCCAGTTAATAAGAAATCAGTCACTGTGAATAAAACAGTTGCTATGACCAAAGACAGGTCACAACAGCTCTGTCAAAACAAGCCTGATTCTGTGAAATACATGATTTATTAATATCCGCGGGTGTCTCCCAACTTCTAATAGGATAGTGTACTTACTCACTTAGTTGGCAGTCAGTTGTAAACGCTCGAGATAAAAGCTGCGTTTATTGAAGCGAGGCGCAGTCTGAGACAGACACCGAGGACATTTTCTTATCGCGGCGGAGATAGTAAAATTATACCCATAAGATGATGTAATAACCCAGTGGGAACACAAGCGGTGTCCTTGTGGTGTTTTTGTGAAACTCTGACAGTTTTTTGCCTCAGGCTGTACAGTGCAATGCCCTCACATATTTTCATAACTTTGTATTGTAAAAAAAAATATGCTGAATGGTTATCCTCGGTCACTGAACTCTCATAATTCTATTCCACATGGTGAAATACTGTACTATAGAGAATTTAGACAGTGACATGGGAAAAAAAAACCTTGACCCAGTGCAAATATCATAGAGTACATGGAGTTGGTGTGATCTAGGTAGGGGAATCAATAGGTAAACTAGATCATCAGGGTCATTGGCCTCTTGTGATAGCTTGACCAGACACACTTTCTACTGAATGTTTGACATCTACTTGTCTTTAAATGTGTAAATTAAACAAACAAACAAGTAATAAACAAACAAACAAACAGTATCCAACTACGCTTATCTACAACCTGTTGACAAGCTGAGATATTAACTATTAAGCTGATAGAGCAAAAATACATGCTTTTATTACCGACATCCGTCTGACTCAATTCATGACCTTCAGTCACTCAGCACATTAAACGGAATTTAACACTTTAACAGAACACTTAAGACTTGGATTTTACCAGATCCCCTTTAATTCATTTTACACACAATGAAAGACCGATAAACTTTTAGTGATCAGTTCCCTTAACGAGGTCTAAATGATTGTGTATCTTAAAATAAATGTTTACTTTTGATCATTGCTGTTTCTTCAGACAAGTAGGTTTAGGGTTGAGATATAAATGTATGACAACCAATCTCAAATCCAATCCCATGACCTGCATTAATCCGTAACAAGGTGCAGGTGAACACGTATTTGTGTTAGTCCGCGACAGCCCCTGGAATCTATATATATATATATACATTTTATGGCCCCCCCCTCATAAAACACAGGTGAGTGTCAGTTCACCTCGGTAAATAAACCTAAATCATTCCCATGTCTGAGCTCCTGTCACCTGTTCCACAAAAGACATGTCTAGAATGCAAAACAAGGCGCTCTTAATTCTTTTTTATGGTTTATGGCCCATTTTATAATGTTCTGGTGTTAAGTTTTCCCCCCCTCAGGTATTGCATAACATGGTCTCAATAAATCTTTAATCGCTTGTTTGTGAAGATGTTTATTTCAACATTCAGGTAATACTGACTTGACATACTTTACCCTCAAGGAAGCAACTGATTACAACTGAATCGCAATCTGATACCAGAAATAAATGTACTCTTAATATGCGATTAGAAGCATAGTTGACTTGACAAGACTGAAACAACTTGGTTTCGAAATTGTAATTTGTAATGTTTACTGGAACCTCAAAAAGACCTCGCATCTCAAAGCAAAATGCTGAAGCAAAGAGTGGGTTGGAAATCCTTTTCATATTTGTGTTACAGAATCTAGTTCAACCGTTTATCTTCTTGGTTTCTTGAAGTTTTGTTCCTCAGTTTTGATGGTATAAGTTCTCACCATAATCCAAAAACTACTTCCCTCTTCAAGAAGTCAAACTGAAGATGTGTATCAAGACTGTAGGTATGTTGAGGGCATTAACGGTTGAAGCCCCTCTCTGGCGTAGCTTTTGCTGTGGTTTCATTTGAGTCTTTAGAGGCTACATTGCATAGTCTTACAATTTCGGGTCTTTGGGGACAGCGGCAGTGAAACGCCACACAGAGAGCTGAGACGTCAGTGGATCTACAAATAGTCTCTCTTGCACCTACTTGTCCTCAGCCACATTTTGTGTTCTTACTGCCACCTGGTGTTTATTTCACTTAAAGCCTAGCACGTAAATTCACCCAGCCAAACTAACTGGTTCTACACCCTAAACTACACACAACCTTTTTAGTCTTTAAAAACATAAAATCTGAAAATTTTAATAAGAGACATTTTTAAAAATAAATAATTGGCTTCTCTATACCTGGCCGATTAAATATCCTTTATTTTTGTCTTCAGTATTTTTTAGTTAAGGAAGCTGACACAACAGCTCTGCTGGCTCTTTTCTTAGAAACATCATACATCTTGTTGAACACGTGAACTAAGCAGAAACACTGAGTAAAATGGGTTTGGTTAGTTAAGGACGTCTGATTCCTGTAGTGCTAGCAACTGGTAATGAATCACTAGCTGACTTTCACGAGACAGACTAACAGAAAAACCTGAAATATTACAGTTACGCTACAATGTCAAAAGGTAATCATTAAACGTTAGCGTGTATGTCAGGCTAATATAATTTTTGACCAGTAATGAAATGGAAGAATTGTGGCAATGAGCTAATTTAATCCTTACAGACAACTTGCTAACTGCTTATGTGTCATTTACCCCTTTTTTTTATCTGTCATAGATAGATGGTTTAATACTGATTTAACGCTGTTGATCTGCGCTCCAAAAACATTTTTAAAAAAAAAAAGTCCCTGGAGAACAACTAAGCATTCATGGAAAATTCAGGTGTTCTCCAAAAAAAAAAAAAAAAAAATCAGTCAATGTTTTGGAGAGCGTGTCAGTACGGTGAGTGGAAAAATACGGAATTTTTGTCTTTCAAACACACCCTCAGAGATGACAAGCTGACTTTTTCATCCCAAATAAAGAACAGCACTTCACAGGGAATCAGATACCTGAAAACTCCCTCACATTCTTGGAAATGCTAAACAGATAAACATTACTCACACAAAAGCATTCTTTCTCCCTATAGCTTCCCAGTATTCCTTACATCTATTCGATTTGTTTCCACTGCACTCCTCAGAGAAAATGGCTGCTCTTTACCAGTCTTATTTTCCCCATCATAACGATATGGAAGGTAATCCAGCTCTCGTGGGAAAATGACTGCAGCATCTTGACAGAGCTGCGCAAAAAAATTCACGTTCTCCTATTCCGTCCTAGAAAACTGGAATTCCATTATGGGCCCAATCTGTGAAAGCCTTGGATTACACCGTGAAATGTGTTCCAATCCCCACACGGCAAAACTGTGCTGGAATGTTGATCAGGCTTATGTTGCAAGTATGGTCAATATACAGGGGCAAATTGTTTGAGACATTTGTTTGGTGTAGTTTGAAAGCATAAAAGATGGTGTGTGTGTGTGTGTGTGCATGTGTGTGTGCATCATGGCATTCAAACACTTTGGGTAGCTTTTCTTTATTTACGTAGATTATCCCAAACACAAAGCACTCTGGCAGAAGAAGGAGGTACCCCTACTTTCCCAGAGAATTTCAAAAATACACTGGGTATCTCACAAGCTTTTCACCACGAAACAAATTCTTGATACCCAAAATAACCCAATGTCAGCAAATTAAAATAATCAAAAACAATAATAAAATTAAGAAAACACAGTATATATGTTCATAGCTCGCAAAAAATGTCTAACTTGTTGTGAGATGGAGGTGGTCTGTAATTTATAAAACAACACTGGTGTTCTGACCTGACAGATTTCATCGTATAATTGCATGCCTTTGATTTTATGAGTTTTAACACTTAAAAACGTGGTTTGAATACTCTCTCAAGTTACGTCGCAGTGATATGGTTTATTCAGCCTCTTCAGAAATTTGTAGACCTCATCAAAACTTAAAAGCTTCTCGAAACAAAATATTAAAAAAGTTCTGCTCTTTGAAGAGAAAGTATTTCGGTTTAATTGGCCTGGAGTTCTCGGAGAACATTTCGGAAGCTCTCCACGCACACTTCTCCTGCCGGATGTCTCATGGACGCCAGATTCCACGCTTCATCGAACGTGTCTCCAGTGACGCTCTTACCCACGTTCTGGAAGATCAGGGCCATCTGGAGTAGATTAAAGAATGAGTCCATATTTCATAACATTGCGCTCATTGAAACTGACATAACCATTTGTAGGCTATTCTTCAGTTCAAATAACACAATATGAATTGATTAGCTTTGAGTAATTAACATGAATGAGTGTTTTAGTAATTAAACGTTCACCTCCTCCTTGGTGCGTGGGGAGAAGAAGTGCTCCTCGTGGACCCCCCAGAAGGAGTGCAGGGTAGGGTTGAGAAGATCGTATGCTGTGGCCTGGTCGCCGTAATTTGTCCTGTCGCTTATCCGCTTGATTCGTGGGGGTGGCAGATCTGTACGAACTGTCGGAATCCCGTATGTGTGATAATCTGTGACAAAGGTATCGGGAAATAAGAAATTCTCATTTTGCTTAAAATCTTTCATGTTAGCGCTATATGAAAAATGTTGCGAAGAGTAAATATAAGTTGCTCGGAATTAGCATGAATGAGCACTTAATTATTACTGACCCCTGGCTTGTGTTAAATGACAACAAGTTGTCAAACAAAGTGAAAAAAGGTTCCTTAAATATCTGAGAAAATGTTCAGAAATCTTCATATAAGCATTCGCTGGCCACAGATCCCAATGCTTAAGTTGAAATTTGCGCGAGTTTGACTTACTGGCAGTAGGAACTCCCCCCACAACGGCTCGGATAAGAGAAGAGGAGGTGATGAATCGGTCCTGCGTCGTCCTGGGACGGGGCAGAGTTTTGGGGGTCTTCAGGCTACCCCCCACCTCAACTGACTCCAGATCATCAGGCCTAATAAGGGCTCTGGACTCAGCCTGATTCCCTGGATCTGATCCCTGCAGCTCCTTTCTCTGCATGTTAGCCGGGGCACTGCTTACGTCACGCTCTACAGAGTGGGGGACACCCAAACAAAGCCGTTCGTTTACATGAAGAACAGAGCTAGACGCCACAGGACACGTGTGAATTTGGACAACACCGCTCACTCTGGGACGTATATCACGACCACTGAGTTAAGGCATGTGAGTTCACCTTTGGTAAGAATCATCTGCTCGGTTTTATTGATGGGCATCTTGTCCTTCCAGTTCAGAAAGTTAGCGAACTCTAAGAAGTTGATGTGTCCGTCTTTGTCAACATCACAGTAGTCCATAATGCAGTCAAGCAACGGACCGCTAATGTCCAGGTTAAACTGGCGACACACATCCAGCAAGTCCTCCTTATCTATCTTTCCTTGGCCTTTCTGCGCAAAGAGATAAGGGGCATGCACAAAAAAAGGCAGCATAATAAATTACTGAAGTAAAGATTTACAACTGCAGCCAACCAGCGCTCGAATCGACCGAAGCTCTGATCGTTTCTCTGACGATTTCAGGTTAAAGCCTTCACAAAGTTTGGGTCCTTTGAGTTTATTTCTATACGTTATCATTCAAATTCCCCAGGGGTATTGCTAAAACCTCTTTAATAATAGAAATCTTCAGCTTGATATCTGTCACTTGCAAATGTGATCCATTTCATTGATGTGTAATACCTTCATACAGCACATATGAATTATTCATCCCTGTATTATCAGAGCCTGTTTATGAAGTTAGGAGAGCCAAAAATGTCACATTGAGGACATAAACCATTAATTTATGACAGACATTTGTGGATATTTGTCAGCAGGGTGTGTTAGCATGTGTGACACCAACACAATTCCTCACCTTGTCATAGTGCCGAAAAGCCTGCAGCAGGGAGCCAAAGTTGTGAAAGTTGGCCTTTTTCAGGTGCTGACGAACGGCAGTGACAAGTGTACGCTGTCTGTCCTTCCCCCAGAGGTACTCCGTGGGTGGGGTACAGTGCAGGAGGTCACCAAGACCTGTAGACAGAGTGAGCAACTCAGAACTGAATTTTAATGGATTAATGGAGAAAGCTGTAACGCCTTTGCAGAAACGAAATCAGATATTACCAAAGTTGTCAGGGCGCATCAAAATTCCAAGTGTGCGGTTTGGTGCAACGTTCATTGTCTCTGCTATTCTAGAACAGATCGGATGGTACTCACATTACAAAAAGCGTTCACGTTTAATGCAAAGTTCTCTTCAGTTAATTAACATTAAGACATAAATGAGAGCTGACATATCAGGACTAACACATAAATTACATGTCACAGGAGTGTGAGCGCCACGTCATACGTTTATGTTGGACTTACGGATCATGCACTTTGCCGATCTGGGGCTGTGTCCTCTCTCTGAAGTCATCACAACGCCTTGAAACACACTTTGCACTGTTACCCCTGAGAAAGAGTGAGACTGGTCGATAAGAAACCTAACTTTGTGATATTCATTTGGTCATAATGTTTCTCTGTGAGATAATGATTCTGTTACAGCATAATGAATGCACTTATCAGAACTAATGCTTTTCATTAAAATGGCTCTGTTTTCTGTGACAGAGAGTGTGAGCACCCAGTATTCAACATATTGCAGTGTCAGACTGATAATAATCATTTTAGATTAGATTAATATGAGTTAAGTGCATAGAGTGAAAAACTATATACTATAATCTTATATTGTGTTTACATATGCATGTGTGTAAATATGTGTATGTATATATGTATGAATGTATGTATATGTGTGTGTGTGTGTGTGTGTATATATATATATATATACTATATATATTATAGTATTTGTAACACAGTTATTGCAGATAACATAGGTTCGAGCAAGTCGAGCAAGTGACGTCAATTATTGTCCCAACATTCTCCAATCTCCCAAATCCATCTATTTAAAAATGTGTCATATTATCTTTGATGGAAACATGCAGCTAAAAACCTAAACCTACAGCTGAGTGTCACTTCGCCAGTGGAGGGACTTTGAAACATTGCGTCCATCGTTGTAGTGAGGAGTGGGAACTCCAAACCTGCTGTCTTTCCCATAGGAGGTCCAATCATACTTCCTATCCACTCGCTCTCCTAAATGAAGTGGAATAGCAATATTTCAGTAATAGTGGTGTTTGAGACATTACAACATGTTGAATCACCCATACTCATTCATTCTAATTAGGGTTGCGGGGGGTGCTCAGCGCTCACTGAGCGAAAAGCGGGAAAACATCCTGGGCAGATCGCCAATCCATCGCAGTCACCCATACTCATTATGTCAAAATAAGAGAAATCCAAATAGAGTCTACAAAGCCCATTTTCATATGAAGTTGCAATGATTATCTAAACATGATGAGACTCATTCACGTAGTTTAGTCACGATCAGTGAAAGACATTATGATCTGCACAGATAGGTGTGACTTCCTTAGGCGTGTGAATACAACATCTATACAAAAATATTGGTTATCCAAATTATGAACTAGCAGCAAACAAACTAGGGTCTTATTTGTCAAATCCCACCGGTTGGGCCTAACTATATGGATAAATAATTGAAAAGGCATTAACTTGACAATCCATAGCATGTACAGAGCCTGTTAACAATTGCAGATGCATGAGCACCGCACTGGCTACATCTTACCCGCAAAATAGGCATTGTGTGAGCGGATATACTGCTGGTGTGCCTCCAGAGCCTCTTTCTCCACCTGCTCAGCGGTTTTGGGTGGATTAACGATCTCACTTGCCTTTAAAGCTGAAGATGGATTTTCAAAAGTAAACAAATAAATAAATACTTTTTAAACTGGGCTGCTACACATTTTAGCCAGATGGACTGACGTTAACGTCATTTTGACCTGCTAATGTTTTGCCTGCGACTTTATGAAATACTCTGACCCCTCGCTGGTCATGTTGCTGGTTTAGGAATAAAGGAGCAAAAGTGTGCTAAAATAAAAACATGATGTGCGCACGTTCGAGTGACTTGACACCAAAAGTGGTTTTATCCGCGTCAACCCAGTTTGGTAAGCCAGGACCCTGCTTCTGTGATTTTCCAAGAGGAGCTCTCTGATTGCTGGCATAAACAGCTTCTTGAAGCTGACGCAGCCTGTGATGGTAACGTGTCTTGGGTGTCGGGTTGATGAGTGATCCTCCCTATACATGTAATGCAAACACAAGAATCAGCATTTACTCTCAGTTCAACATTCCTAAGGCTGTTTGTCTTCTGGTTCGGTGGAATTAAGTTCCTCTCAACAATGAGACAACAGATGAAAGCTCGATTTAATGCAATCACTGGTGTAAATCTTCACAATCAAAAGCCTTAATGAAAACATTTTTATGAGCTGATTCATAATGTTCTCATTATTACTCACAGTGATGGAGGCTTTCGTGCTAATTCCGTGAGTCACAGTACTGGCAATGTCAGGGTCGTTAGCCTTCCCATAGAAAACGCGAATCACCCCTGGACCGGGACGAGTGGTGTTCAGAAACTTTCTCACCACCGGTGGCGTGACAGGCTAAAAAATGATCGAAAACACTTTTGAATCAGTATATCGCAGGGCAGAAATAAAGAAAGTTTAAAGTTTTACTTATACAAGTAGATCACTTTCCACTGAGCCCATCTCTTAATAAAAGCGACACCGCTGACAGACTTACATCTTAGTTGTGTGTTACTACTCTGTGATTCAGTATAATCACTGTTCAAACGTAGGTTGAAGTGCATTTTTTGAAGTTGAAGTTATTAGCGTGGCCTTTTCATTAATTTAGTTTTGAATATGTCATACCTTGGGTATTATCTCCTGAAGACAAGTCTTGGCCCTGTCACCGACCGGTATGAGTTTCCCTGCCTTTTCGAAGGGGAATAAATAAACTATTTTAGCTCAGTGAGTAAACTTACAATTTCACGTACAATTCATTATCAAAAAGTGTTTGGTCACAGATTAGCACTGTAACGAACAACAGCATGTCAATGAGCTGAAATTTGGTAGCCTTACCGCTCGTATAGTCGGAAATGTGTCCCTTAGTCTCCATTTATTTCTGCTCCCTTCTAAAAGAGTCATATTGTGCGTTTCCAATATTTCAAATTGTTCAATTACTTAATGTCGTCTGGTAACCCGAATAAAACTAATAAAACTATTTTTTAACATATTTGATGCTGAAACGAGTGACAAAATCCAGACCAGCTAGCTAAAACCATGTAGTACAAAGTGTTTACATGCTGTCACTTGGCAACTCCGCGGACATGTGGACTGTTACGCAGTTTACAGTGACGCTCAAGACAGGTTCCAGAGGGAAACCTGTCCACTGCAAAGCTAATGTGTTTGCTACACTGGTAACCGTCTGCAGGCTTGAACCGTTAGACACGTTTGCTACCGAGATTTAGAAATGTCCTGTTCATGTCATGCGTCGCCTTCTATCAATCCATAGTGTTTTACTGTATTCTACCTGCACCAAACCACGTCTTTGCCTTGTGCAAAATAGGTTTTTATTATTAATGTAGCCTACTTCTCAATCAGCAAGGCCAGATAAATAAAATCCATAACCAAATCCATACTGATGGAAAATAAATACTGTCAAACTAAGTATGATCAACTTTTCAACTCCCTGGCAGTCCAGCAAATTCAACAGTCCACTGGCGGACAAACGATCACCTCTGGTGACCGATTACACCGGTCTCTGACAATATTTGCACGCATCGGTTTATCATCCTAACAAACACCCACACTCACTAAAGAACTGCGTGTTTATTTATGACCAGTGTGGGTAAACTAAGCAGTGGGGGTAAAGTAAGGTTACGGTTTGGTTGATGATGTACATTTATATTCATTATTCTTTACTATAGTTTATATTTCAATCTAATGAACGAGGCAGGTCTAAAAACTGTTGGGAAAATCCTAATTCGGTCACTAATGAATGGGGAGAGGTCTGCAGCAATTCACTTTCTTATTGGCTAATTTTCTCTCATACGTAATCAGTTGTCAGTTCCAGTCATACGATCTGTCATCCATCGTTTTGATGCAAAGGGGAAGTTAAAAGATCTGGGAGGGAGGCAGAAGCTACCGGGTAGAAATTCCGACAAGAAATTTGGAAGTGTCGCTCAATTGTCAAGTTTCTACTGGACGTCATTTGTTGTTTTCGCCTGGACATCAGGTAGAATTGGTATGTGTTAGTTTTAATGGAGTTGTTTGTCGTCTGCCATAACGGCTATCATAGTTAGCTCTCGCATAATTGTTCCCTTAGCCAGCGGCTGGTTAGCTTGCCGTCGCCTACGTCGAGGCCTATGCATTTTAGGTGTTGAGGTTAGCTAGCTTTTCCATTTGCCGATTGCTTATAAAATGACAGTTTTACAGATATCTCGGAACTCTAAGGTCATTGGTCATGTAAACCTGTTGGTTTGATTGGTATTATTGTATATGGCCAGCAAAGCAATGAGTCATTTCTTGGTTATCGGTAGAATAGCATAAGTGAATTAACCTCGTCAGCTAGGCTAATGCTAACTGTGCTAGGTCAGCTTCTCTTATTTGATCGCTCGTTAGGTTACCAGTTGACGTAGCGAAAGTTAGTGGATGTCATCATACATAATGGGAACACATAAACAAGCTTTAGGCATCTCATGTATTTCGCTGAGGAATTTTCCTGTTCTCATCGCCTCTTAGCAGCGTTGCTAGTTGTCTGACAAGCTTTTGAAAATGTCCTAACGAGCTAATCTGGCTAGCTGTGTATCATCATTAGTAACTTAGGCTAGCGTACAGTAGCAGCTTGTTGCTTGATTTAGCCCCTGATTGTTTACCGTTCGAGGAACTGCACTGTGAGAATTCTGTAGCCAATGTCGAAGGAGATGTTTGCGTATCATTCTCCCTGTTACATCACATGTTTCTTACATTGCCATGACGCCAGCTGGCAAGCAAGCTTTTCACGAGCAAATTCTAAATCAAAAGTCGTTTGTACAATGTTTTGTTAGCTTGTTAGCTAGCGAAGGCTAATGGCTGGTTCTCAGACAGTGAGCTTTTGCGTCGATTTGTGCTTTTAGTTTCCTTATTTGGTTTTCATGGAACAACAAACAGTCAAGGAAAGTCAATAGGCAGTCAGTATGTTGACATAAAATTACAATATCTTAGAATTGTACTGAATAACATGTAAACAACGTAGTCGCGATAATGTTGTTTACTCAAAATCAGCTAACTGTGGGGTTGGTTCTGATAGGATACCGGAGAACGTAATTGGCAAAGATTATCTCTGTATGTCGGTCTTGCTAACTATTGTCACCATGTTTGCTATTTGTGGTCACAACCGTCACATAACACAGCATTGAACCAGAGTGCAAGGACAAAAGTCGGCTTGACACGATTCACATTTTCCTGTGTCAGCGAAGAATGGCATGTAAAGATCTACTTTTTACGATTTGTTTTCATCTTGGACAGGCCTGCCGGCGGCAACATGCTCATGAACTTAATTTTTAAACCCGTGCCTTTAATGATTTAAACAGCCAAGCACGCAGTATGTCTCACTTCACATAGTTCATCGTATACCAGTTCTCTTCTAATTGTATTTCTAATGCAGTTGTATGAAATGCTTAACACAACAGATATGTGGTGGTAGTATCAAGATTGATTGTTTAGTGCTGTGCAAAGTACACAATTAATATCTTAAGAAGTATTACGTCATGTGTCATGACCATTTTAATTAAGAGCTGTCAAGAAACTTCCAGTCATACATCATGTCTTTATCCTGACAGTTCTGGGAGTGACCAACTGGGAGCCATAACTTTGAGTCCAGAGCAGGAGACTGGGGTGTAGGTCATGGCAGGTAGAGGTGGAGCTACGAGACCTAATGGGCCAAATGCCGGCAACAAGATTTGCCAGTTCAAACTAGTGCTGTTAGGAGAGTCTGCTGTGGGGAAGTCCAGTCTTGTCCTCCGCTTCGTCAAAGGCCAGTTTCATGAGTTTCAGGAAAGCACAATAGGAGGTAAGACGGAGAACAAACACTCCATTGTAGGCCCGTCAGTCCTCTGGGTTAAGTTCATACTCTCCGAAAAATGATGATGCATTTTTAGTATCTCCAATCATGTATGTGGATTTTCTGTCCTCTGTAAAGCAAAACCAGTTTTTGTGGTATGGCTGATATGAATCAGATGGTTTTGTCATGCATGTCAACAGCAAAACAACTAATTGAACAGTCTAACATTTTGAAGTCCATTCTTGAGGCACATATTTGGTTTTGCTTCAGGTGGCTCATAAGATTGTATTTAGCAAATTGTGGTGATGGTGTCAGACAGGTTGGAGTTTAAATGGAACTGGTCAGAAAATTAGACAGAACCAATGGACACAGCACAAACTGGGAGCTTTAATATGCCTTTGGGGTGGTTTTAACCCAGCCAACAAAACCCATACCCAGTTGTACAAATTATTTTTGTAGCAGCATCAACATCCATTGTTGAATGTGTCCATTGTATATTTGTATATTTGCCCCTGCATTACAATTACCAGCATAATAGTTTAAACAGAGGAGCTAGAAATGCCTTGCATGTAAAAGTGTACCTTGTCAGTCCATTAACGAATTAGATTTTAGGGGGAGGGGCGGGGCAACAACAACAACAGCAACAGAAAAAAGGGAATCAGAAGTGAAGCCCACAGAAGCACGTACAGATCAGAAATTTCCATCAAATTCACCTCAAATGTGATTTCATAACACTGTTTTCGGGGATTCCTGTAACTGTAACTGTTTGGCCCAATCTAGCTGCCTTCCTGACACAGACAGTGTGTTTGGACGACACGACGGTGAAATTTGAAATCTGGGACACGGCTGGTCAAGAACGCTACCACAGTCTGGCACCCATGTACTACAGAGGGGCACAGGCAGCCATAGTGGTGTATGACATCACAAATGAAGTGAGTCATCCCCTTTTTTCTTCTTTATGACACCGTCAAATGGAACACTCGACTAGTTCAACAACAATGCAGGGATTTTCACCTCAGCTTTTGTGATGTCACGGGCGTCTTGTGTTTGTGTAAACAACGGCTGAAAGGGAAGCTTGCTTACCATTTGAAGCCTGCTCAGTGGAACTAACCCTGTGTTTTCTTTCCTAGGAGTCATTTGTGCGAGCAAAGAATTGGGTGAAAGAGCTTCAGAGACAAGCCAGTCCAAATATTGTAATAGCCCTGGCTGGAAACAAGGCAGATCTTGCAAACAAGAGAGCACTGGACTTTCAGGTTGGTTGCACTCGACCGGAAGCTCAAACGATTTGTTTCCTGTGTTGCAACAAACTATTGCTTGTAGGAGCTACACTGTTTCTCACTACGTCTCTTTGTCTGAGGCTTCGAAACCTTATCAGTGAAATACATTGTCCCTACTCTTACTTCACTTTCTCTCCCTTGTGACATCTCATTGAACCTAGGATGCACAGTCTTATGCAGACGACAACAGTTTGCTGTTTATGGAAACGTCAGCAAAGACGTCGATGAACGTGAATGAAATATTCATGGCAATCGGTAAGTTTAATGGAACGTCTCCATCAACTGTCCGGTCGCTGTTGTCAGATTTCGCATCTTCTGTATACGCTGTGGTGCAGACACTTTCCAAAATGAAACAGAGAGCTTATAAACTATGTAGTCTCACATTCTCTTGTTTTTTTTTGTTTGTTTGTTTTTTTTTTGCGTTCCAGCGAAGAAACTACCTAAGAGCGAACCACAGCCTGCGGGCGCAAACAGCGGGCGAAACAGAGGAGTGGACCTAACAGAGACCGCCCAGCCCACGAAAGGCCCCTGCTGCAGCAACTAAGCACCTCCTCTACCCCCCCCCCCCCCCCCCCCCCCCCCCCCCCCCCCCCCCCCCCCCCCCCCCCCCCCCCTTCCTCACCTCCTAAACTCTGCATCACATCTGGACATGGGCCTCCTCCTCCTCCTCCTCCCATTCTCGCTCCCTGGAATAGCTAAAGACTCTGTATAGCTATGTTTCTAATACTTTTTTTTTTTTTTTTTTAGCTTTTATTTTTAAGAAAATGCGTACGTGAGCGCAGTGGATGCATGTATCACTACAAAGCCTAAACACACGTTTTTTTTGTTTTTTTTTCCTTAAACTTTACTCGACGGGAAAACTAACCAATTCAACATAGTGAGAGAGAGAGAGAGAGAGAGGGTGAGTCTGAGACTGGTGGAGTGTGTGTGTGTTGTCGTAGTGTTGAAAAGGACTGATTTAACCGATGACGAACAGTAAAACGACCTCAGTTGATGGGGTCATAGCGAACCCGATGGAGAGTTTTTTGAGTTGGAAAGTGTTTTAAATCTTGGCTCTGACACGTTTTCACGCAATCTGTGTCTTGTTAGAAGTAACAGACCCCCAAACACTCCCAACCCACACCCCCCCCCCCCTCCCAACTTGGCCCAAGAGCCAAGCTGGGCTGGCTTGAACAGTACTGGAGCAGTGTCAAGCAAGGGCTCTGATTCATTGTAACAAAGCATTCCTCCTTGCACTTACTGCTACAGCAACCCCCCCCAACCCTCCCCTCCACAGCAGGGTTTATAGTTGTACCGGTCGTCTTACTGGCCGCTGATTTCCCGATGCCAACACTGATTGAGTGGTAATGTTTTTCCTGATGAGATTATCACAATACTGGTGCCTGGCCACTGCAGTGCATCCATTACTGGTCTGGGTATAGAGTGGGTCCCAGTTTTTTTTCGATTACCAGTGACCAGACTGATTGGATTTGATGGATGGGTTGGTGACCATTGAAAATGTCTTTTTAAAGAATAAGAACAAAGCTATGGTGATGGTCAGCAAAACCTCTTATACATACATACATACATATATAGATATATACACTCACACACACACACATATTACTTTGAACTTGGACTGTGCTCCTGTTTTGTGTTATGCATCTGTAGCTGTTGCATTGTAAATGCAATGAATCAGAAAAACAAAAAAAAGATTTTTTTTTGACTGTTATAGCAACAGGTCTGGAGCCTTAGTCTCCTATATTGTCCATAATAGTTCAGTCAGTAGTCCTGATTAGTCTTGGCCACAGCCTAATCGAAATGTCGCTAAAACCTCGGTGATGCATCGTATTCATTATTTAACGGCCGTGGGGAGTCGGTATGTACCAACAGTTACAAAAGAAAAACAGTGACATCAAGAAATATACTGTGTCGCTTGCAAGTGTTTCATCTGGGAAAGCTATGTTTGGTTAGACATCAGAGAGGGAAATTGCATGTTGTAATCTTTTAAGCGACTGCATCAGCGCAGTTTTTTTTTTTGATTGGACTAGGGTCAAACCGGCTGTTTAAAGAACAATGTGTATGTTATATTAGAAACACCATATGTCTTGATGCTACTGTTTCTGACCACTTCTGTACCAAAAGCTTGATTTGACAGTATACACTCTCATTAATTATCCAGTTCCCTAAAACAGCTAAGCTATTGATTTGAATCATATACTTTTTTTTTCTCAGAAACCCGTCAAATAATGTTACTATAGTCTTTTTAAATGTATGTAGTGTGATTAACAAATCAACTAGAAATTTATGCCGTGGTCTGTCTTGTACTTTTTTTTTTCTCAAAATGCTATTTGTTTTTATTTTAAAGAGTCCTGTCAACTTGCACAATTTTGAGTTGTACTTTTAGTTATGAGATTTGTGACTGCCTATTGTATATGAAAATTCAATCGAACTGAGATGAACTGCACCAGGATTTTCAAACCTATCGCTAAAAAACATCACAGGTAGCTAAATAAACTAACTGGCAGTTGTTCTGTGAGCCAAAATGGATGCAACAATGTAATAACATTAACACTGAGGGACTGATTGATTTTTAATGTCCAGGTACTTGTTAATATTTCCAATAAAGGGGGTGAATTGTATACATCCATGCTGTGGACATTTGATTCAGTTCTGATATATGTATGGAAGATGTGTTTTGTCATTGACCAAACAGACCTTACAGTGAATCTTATTAATGCTAATGATTTTGAATGAACGGGCGAACAGGGTCCAAGGCGGGTTGGGCTTTCTTTGTTCGAAATTTTGAATGAACAATGAACGGGGTCCAAGGGTGTTTAGGCTTTCTTTGTTTGAGATTTTGCGCAAAGAACCTCCGACCCTTGTAGGAGTACCACTATAACTGAGATATTTTCTCTGGAACCTGCTGCTATGGCTTCTCTCGTGAGTGCCTGGCACAGTATGGTGGCTAGAAGCTGATCGTGTCTGGTAAGATCCGAGTGGATTCTCCCTGGGCTCTCTTCCATATTCCGAGCTCCCGTCTGAATTCGGGTTGAAGTCTCCACGTTGTCAGACCCTTCCGGAACCTCCTCCTCATGATGACGGTGGAATAGGATCTCATTATCCTGATCATCTGAGCTTTCCCGTGACTCCACGTTGAGGTGGTAGGATTCCAGGTGAGACCGGACGCGCTCCTGAACCACAGATGTCACCCTTTCTGTGTCCAGCACGTCCCACAAGCCACTGGAAGCCATCACCAGCAACTGGAAGGATGGATCTACGGAGAGCGATACCACGTATGGCTCCGGTATCACCGACTTTTTCAGTTTACGGTTGCCATAGTTACCAAGGCCTCGCGTATTTGGGGTCAACCCCTCCACCAGTCCGTGAGGTTTGTTGTCGCTGATGGAGCCACCCCCTTGTAGGATGCGGTTTCGTTCTTTGGGATTGGACATGCAGTGGTTCTCAGTCAGAAGGAAAGTTGTGTCATCAGTGAACAGGAGTGCATGTATGTTACCTGTTTCATTTCAGCAGAGGTCATTTCATCTGATATGTGGAAACACTCATTCATTTATGCCAACCATATATATACCCTATGATCTTTGTAGACCTGGCATGATACTGACCGCAGTTAGCAACGTGCAGTCTCACATCTGCTGACTGATGGCGTTCAGTTGAAGCAGAATTTTTGGAGCTCCTGCCCTCAGTGCTCTTGGCTTCTGAGAGAGATTTGTCAATTAAGCAGATTAAGACTGTACATCCACTCCAGCGAATCTGCGAGGTTTCGTTCCGCCCCAGTCCGAGAATTCGGTCCATCTTGGAGAAGGCTGTGCTGAAGGCGAAGTTGAACTGATTGTCCTCGGTTGCGTTTTTAAAGCCCTCAGGACTGAGCTCTCTGGTATCTCTGTGGAACAGGCTGTCGAATCCGGACAGGAACTCCAGCTCGCTTTTCTCCAGGGAGAAGGAGGGGTCTTGTTTTGAGAGTTCCTCCAGCAGAAGGACAGGAAGTTCTCTAGATACAATCTCAGCCGAACTACACCCATGAAACCCATCAAAGATGCCAAAGAAACATGTCCCTTCTTTGCTGCCGTAGTTTTTTATGAACACTGTGGTATCTTCCATGGTTTTTCTCCAGGTTGGGTTCTTTTCTTCACACACAGCCAAAGACTTAACTAAGGAGTGCCCCACTCTTTCTGTTCTTACTTTGAACTCTTTAACTGAATCAGCCACATTAGTATTCTGGCCCCCAAGACACGACAGGCCATGATATAAAACTAAAGATTTACTTTGACTGCTCCCTGACAGGCTGTGGTTTTCAGACATGCGGGGACTTGTAGAGTCAGGAATGGAATCCAAGGTCTCTTCAGGCATCCACTCCAGAGCAGAGAGACATAGAAAAAAACAAAGCTGTCAGATTTATGTTATTTGGAACACTAATGGCCCCCGATAAAGTGAGGGGGTTTAGATCACCATAATGTACACACTATGTGTATTTACAACTCAACTAATCTCTCACTATCCTGGCCATACAGATGTTCCAGTAATTGGGCTAATTCTATTGTGTATTTGAAATCCTGGAGTGCCACTTAAAGTGAAGTTCAGCTGTTTACTAACCTCCCCATAGAAACAGTTTCCCTAGCAACAGTGTGAACTGTGACAAAGACCTTTCCGTTTTGAGCCAACACTGCCAATAAGTGTCCCTGGATGTTAGAATCATTAAAACCTTCCCCACTCTTACCAGTGATTGCTGGTAGGAGTTAACGTGCCATTCTTCTGGAAATAAAATAGGCATTCTACTATTGACCGCCGCTCAGAATCTCGAGTGACTAAACATTGTCTTAATCGTTCTCATTTTGTGACTTCATGAAAATCTTTTCGAAGACCCCGTTTTCAAACAAATGAGCCTCACTCAACGTCGACGAGACTTTCACCCGCTATGTGTAGTACATGTTTTTTTGTTTGTTTGTTTGTTTTACTTTGGCTCTTACCATTACTATCTAGAAAACTGCACAGAAATCTTGACACACGCAAGATCTAATTCACAGTATAACGTGGGCCTACAAAATGAAGTAGAGTTTTGCCACTCGAATGACGCCATTGGTATTTTCGGCGGCGTGGATACAATGATACAAGACACTCTGAAGTGATCCTTGTCCCTACAGGCTACCTGAGCATGTACGTTTCTATTGATTTTGAGATGCAAAGAAAGCATATTTCCATATCATACTGGCTAGTCTAATCTGAAACATTGGTGACTGCCCGCATAAACTGAAGGATATCTTGTATTCGTCCAATGATAGCAAAAACACTTACTTCCTTACTTACTTACGAACAGTTAGCGATATGTCTTCTGAACAGATACAGAATATACTATAACAGTCTCTTTGGTTTTTACAGCTCTTTTGATGTGAATAACCAGAATTCTGATTTAGGCAGAATATCCAAAAAAAGGGGGGATAGAGACAGAGATAGTCCAGAACAGTTCTACATTTTCATGACACATAGCAGTGTGGGTCGCTTTGAGCTGTACGTGTTTAACTGTATT
Source organism: Chanos chanos (assembly GCF_902362185.1). NCBI lineage: Eukaryota > Metazoa > Chordata > Actinopteri > Gonorynchiformes > Chanidae > Chanos > Chanos chanos. The sequence continues at coordinate 26,586,192 of NC_044503.1, forward strand.
TCTTTCATGTGCAAGTATAAAACCAGGGTTTATGTTATGTGTATCAGAAGCAACAGTTTATCAGTTTATACATTGGCTTTTCCGGCTGTTAAACTGTTCTATGTTCTCCACAAATATTTAACCTACAACACTGTCTGGTGAACAGTTCGTTCGCTGATTAGATATCAGCGCGATCTTCGCACCAGTGATTTGGCACCTGCTGTTTCTCGATTATCTGCGCAAGTAATTCAGATTGCATTTCTTTTCGTATCCAGCAGATGGCAGTATAATGCTTTTGACTAACGTACTCTTCAGTTATACAAATCAACAAAATGATTCCAATGTGGAAGCCTACACAGACACTTGCCGGGGCAGCGTGCATGCTCTCAGATATAATTCACAGCTCATTCACTCAAAACTGATTGTGTGAAAAAAAAATTACTTTCACACGCTCAGTCCTATCACCAATACTGTCAGGTCCTACAGTCTTGTCCTCTTAGACATCCAAAAGGAGTGGGGAAGACTGGGGTCTTTTATTCACATTATCTTACATAACTCATTCATACCTAGTCTAGGTTAGAAATAGGAAACGCTTTATCCACAGGTTGCCTAACATTTATATACCATCAAGAAACTCTGTCATATTGAGTTAACCAAACCAATTCAAGCTAGACATGTGAACCTGATCTCTACGTAGAAAGGACACGGTGCTATAGTTGACGTGGTGAAGTGCCCCAAATAGATGCTCTTGCTTTACTACTGAAGACCGAACCTGTGTGTTTTCGTGTCACTGGGACTGATTATTGTGTTTTGGTTGGGGTAAATCAAAGTTCATGTATGACCAAATTGGATTTAGCTCATGTAATTAGACCAATATAGGCTATTTTTTATGTGAGCAAGCAGCTGATTATTTAAACCCTGGCCTTATGTTGGTTTTGATGAGCACTCAGGCTCTTAAGAAACATAAGGCGACTCTTAGTTATGCAGGAAGACGGTGAGGTTATCTCCTGTTGTCTGCTGTGACGACGGTATGCTTCACCTGTCCTGTTTGTCATCCACAACCCGAGAGACTTCTTGGATTTGACAGTCCCATTAAGACGATAACTTTGCCCCTCCCTGCATGCATTACTGTCACCTCTGTCACTGTCTCTTAGCGTATGGAAGGAAAAAAAACCCCTGAAAACTCAAGTCACAAGGTCCAAGCTGGAGTTCAGCATCCCAAAACACACGTCGCGTGAAGAATAAAATTATGTCAACGATGGCGGATTGGGACTTATGATACAACATTTAATTCCCTTACCCTACACATTCTTTTCCTCAAATGTTTTATAGCAACGGAATAGCGCTCAGTATTTCTGTTTTAGCTTTTTTTTTTTTTCAAAGTCCTGTTCAAATATCCAGTTTTTCCATTTTAAGTCTATGTATCAAAGAGAAAAGCACGACTCCCTTGAAAAGCCGGGCCAATGCACAAATCATGTGTCGAAAACACAAAGCCATGTTGCTTTTGATGCAGTGTCCTTGGAGAAAAATATACGGAGGGATGTTGGTTAAAAAAAATTGTTGCTACAAATCCTCTCGTGTGCCTTGGAAGCTAAAACACTACATCCGTGATCTAAACATGTCAGTCTGGTAACAAAACAAAACAAAACAGATCCTAATTGTGAAATGATGTGGATTGCGCTGAAGGTGTTTGAAGACTTACACTTGATTCCTACCAGACCCTCTCTCAATAAGCAACTTCGCAGTTTTTTCCATTTCCACACTGCACCCAGACGTTAACATCTTCCCATGGAAAGCCTTTGTGTTTCCTATGGTGGCACAGAACTGTGAAAAGCATCGCATTGCAACCCCCCCCGTTCTTTTTAAACTGGTTACAGTCTCTGAATTTTATGAACCTTTCCAAATGTTGTTACACTCCAGAGCATTGAGTAAGAAAGGTAACGTTCTCCTCAGAAGTATCGTATCGAAGTCGACTGATCGTCTCCACATCCCAACGACATCCGCACTGCTTAAAAGTTCAATAATATATATATATATGTGTGTGTGTGTGTGTGTGTGTGTGTGTGTATTAGCCACACTAATTTCATTTTGGATGTCCAGATGGGAGATCTTTATTTAAAATCTCTTACTTTTTCCCCTTGGTTTGCACTCTGTTCCAAAGTAGTTCGCTGGCAATGTGCTTCATTACCTTAGAGCCAGAACCCAAAGGAACTCATCCAGTACTAATATAAATGACTTTCACCTAAGCCTGCCGTTGGTTCCTAGCAGCCCACCCCCCACTGTTTCTCCTAGTTAACTGCACAGGGATCGGCCCTATTTTTCATGCTTAAAAGTAAACTTTACTTCAGCTATTAAGTCTAATAATTATCTCCGGGGCCAAGCAAGATACATTACTATGACTGATCATACCAGTCATTGGAAGTGCTCCAATACTTCGAATCCTGATTAAAATCCCAGAGAGCTCCTGATGAAAACTCTGTCAGCATGATCCATGGAATTCCTTAGCCAGGGCATGTTTGATACATGAGACAAGCATTCGGCTCATTGTGTAACGTTGCCTTAAAGAGCTTTGTTGCCGGGAGAACAGGACGGAGCGCGGTCGAAACCTGGAGGAGGAAAACCAAAAAAAAAAAGACATTCAGCTCCCTTAGGATGAACAGCTGAAGCTTTTTTTTCTCTCTCTTTTTTCTTTTTTTTTTTTTCCTCCAGGGATTTTCACCTGAGCTTCCAACCCATCCGTTTTTCTGTGTGTATTATTCCTGGTCATTCGAAGAGAAGGATGTAGTTTGTAAACCTGTCTTACGCTTCAAAGAATGGGAATTCTAAACGCATTTCCAAAAATAGTTCTTGAACCTGGGATTAGCGGCAGGTTCCAAAGACAGAGGAACATTAGCATCCATCACATGCAATTTTAGTCATTCCAAAAAGGGAATAATGTCTAACATGGAAAAGACATTTAAAAAAAACCATTATTACAGTAAATGTCTACACAGTTTCTTCAGTTCATGGCTTCTTAATAACATTATTAGTATTTCATCTTGTCATGAAAACATTTTATGTTACATGTATGGGTACTTAAAAGATTCTCAGGTTTGATTCTAAGCAGTGCTATCTGTTGTGGTCTGCTCTTATATGGGTCTGTTTTAATCCGGTTTAATCTCCCAGTCTATGGTGATTTGGACGGGTACGATGCGATCCGGTTTAGCAAGCGTGTTTTTTTTTTTTTTTTCCCTCCGGGGATTGGGTGGAAACCTGCGGTTGTCTATGTCAGACTGCAGATAGCTTTCTGGAAGAGTCCACAGGACACATCGGATTCCCCCCTTTGCAGATGTTCGTGATTATTGCCTCAGCAAAAAAGAAGAAAAAAAAAAAAGGAGTAAGTAATAGGTGCAAGATGCTGCCAGTAATCCCATTCAACCAGTTCACTATTTGCTCATCAAGACGCCATTCTGTTGCTTTTGGAATAAGACGGTTGCTAGACATGTGTCATGAAGAAACTTGCTGCTTGGGGTTTGTAGGCACAAATGAGTCAAATTTGACGACTGACGTAAAAGAGAGAGAGCGAGAGTTCAAGTAAAGTTCTTCAGAGCGGAATGTTTTGGGTCACCTTCCACATGGTGACTTATGGGATTTGACAAATAAGATTCATACACATGCAAGAAATGTCAAAATGTAAAATTGATAGGAACAGAATTTCCTGAGGGCTGCAAATTGGCTCCAGACTTAGACGTAGGGAGGTTGTTTTCAAGAGAGAGTTCCCCCTATGCATTGGCCAAAATTTGTTCGCTACGTTAAGGAGTGTTTCTCAATCTAGACCTTGTTGCATTGCAAAAGAGACAGTAAGATTAATGTACGTTGTTAATGTAATCTAGTGCCTTGTTATTGCTATCAACCAAATAATCAAATTGAAGCCAAAGAACACAATAAAGAACTTAATTGAAAGAATGTATCTATAAAAACAATCAAGTTTCACTCCCTCTCTTTGTGTGTGTGTGTGTGTGTGTGTGTGTGTCTGTGTGTGTGTGAATTCAGTTGTAGATGAAACAACTTTAACAAAGTAAGACTTTTTTTTATTTGAAATTATTCATCGTTTTTTTTCACATTGCAAGATGAGACAAACAGCTTTTTTTGTGGTCCCTTGGGCAGGTATTCCGATCATTAAGATTTCTGCATGGATAGCTTAAAGTGAAAGGCTGGTCTACACAAACAAACACGCACACACACACACACACACACACACACACACACACATACACGCGCACACACACACACACACACGCATACGCACACGCACACGCACGCACACACACACACACACACACACACACACACACACACACACACACACACACACTCCTGCAAACATTTACATCCTATTTTTATCTGCAAAGTAGGCATCCCACTACACTTTATCTGGCTTAGAAACAATTCAGCAGGATTTGGAAAAGACTCACATATTCTTTACATCCCACGTAACCACAGCTGCGTATAGCATGTGTACACACACACACACACACGCACACACACACACACACTGACAATAACAAACAAATACAGTACACTTACAGGAAGGGGAAATACAACAGGATTTAGCCACGTAAAGCCACCTAAGACATGTACAGGTGAGGAGTTTTTAAAGTGCAACCAGCAAAGTGGGCAGGAGCCTTGTTTTCTCTTCTCCAGTCTGTTCTCAGGACTAGTCTTTCCATAAATGACTCACTTACTTGGAGGAGCTGTATCCGTTTGAAAAAAAAAGAAAAAAGGAAAAAAAAAAAGTATACTCCTAATACGTTTACAGCTTAGCGTCTGTGTGTCCCACACCAATGATGATGCATAGTTACCTGGCCTGGCTTTCTTTTTTTTTATTATTATTGCAGTAAAGTATCACAGGTCCTGTTTTGTTGTTTTGTTTCTTTGTTTTTTTTTTGTTTTTTTGAAGTGTCATTTGAGGAGAATTTCATCCTTGCTATTGGACCGATTCCACATAACAGTGCTGAGGGGGAAACCCGGTTCTTTGCCATACCAACCAGAACACAGAGGTCCAGATGCGAGGGGGTCAGTAAGGGGCAAACAGCAGTGGAGCGTGGGCGGTCCTTATAGGTCCGGGGGCGGGGCGAAGCAGCGCAGCGGGGAGGGACTGCGTCTGGAAGAGGGAGGGGCTATGGCTGGAGCGCAGCGGGAAGGCAGAGCTCGCAGCTGCCGCGGCTGCCGCGGCAACAGCTGCCAGTGGAGAGGGCACCATCCTGGCTGTGAGCGGCTGGCACAGGTCCTTACCCAGCGCCAACTTCACCTGCTGGGGGCATGAGATAGAAAAACGGGGGCATGGGTCTTTAATTCATATGCGTATTCAGCGGTCAAGGTTGGGTGACCAGGTACATACGTTTGGTTTTTTTTGGAAATTCATTCTTAAAGTCTAAAAGCTGTTAAATTAAATATAGATGTGAACGAGGTACGTATGCAACAGGTCTGATAAGGAAAGAAGCATTGTCAAATTTCAATGAAAATTTTTCTGTAAGCGTATTTTCAAAATAGTGCCAAGGACCACACTGAATGGATTTAAAAAAAATACTGCACTCTCAATCATTTTTACACACACACACGCACACACACACACACACACACACATATATATATATATAGAAAACTGTAATGAACTGTGAACAGTGTGTAGTTTGGAGGTCACCCCTTCGCTTCTCTCACTCTTTGGCTCCTGCAGTGAGTTTTTTTTTTTTCCTTTTTAAAAAACGTACTCTGCTAATACCCCTTGTGGAACGTACCGACTGTTTGGTCTGCCCTCTCTGGGGTTTGGTGTAGGGGCTGTATTTGGGCTTGGCTGGCTTCCCCGCCGCCCTGTCTTTATGCCGTCGACTGCTGATGTGCTGAAGGAGAAAGAAGAGAAAGAACGAGTGAAAGTTAAAGGGAAAAAAAAAACAGAAGGAGGAGGAGGAAGAAGCAGGTCGTAGGCGAACAATTGAACAACTGAAATGTTTGAAAAAAACCCTTCCATGTATAATGTCAGACCTGCTATATGTACATTGTTACATGTGGTTGGATATGCATATGCGAAACCACGGATGGTTGGTTACGTTACAAATACCTTAACAAATCACTGACCACGTTACTGGTGTTACTTAAGACAAAAAAAACCCCAAAAACAAAACAAAACAAAACAAAAAAACAAATAAAGAACAAAAAAAAAAAACACCACACACACATGCACATCCAAAAAAACCTTGAGTAAATTAGGGTTGTTGAAAATGTGGCTTTTTTTTTTGTTTTTTATGGGACTGTTTAACTTCGCGTTTTAATGCCAGTTTCACACACGCGCCCGCTTCCAAGTTTCAGACGTCATGTTTTGGGCGGGTGAGGAGAGGGTGTGTCACCTGTTTGAGCTGCGTCTCGGAGTTGACGTGCACGTCGCAGGTCTCACAGTGGAACGTCTTGTTCTGCAGGCCGGTGCAGGACTTGTTTGGGATGGTCAGTTTACTCTTGACTCCCGGCCTGGGGAAAGACTTGATGGATCCATTCCCACTCCTGGCTTCCAGCATGGTCTTATGTTTAGTGCCTGAGGTACACACCACACCACCCCACACCACACAACACAAAACAACAGTTAAAGTAACTGTTATTATTTCATACTGCCACTTTGAGCGGGTAGAGAAAAATCAGGGGTGTAATGGTGCTTGGATTTATTCATTTTTTATTTATTTTATTTCGGTCATCTGAAATGAATTACTCTGAGTATGAGAAAGTTTGAATATTCCAATTTTTTGTTTTTATTTTTCAAGACAAAAACGGTTGAGGAATTAATACGAATTTCCATTGTATCGCGTTTTGCGATGTGGTGGAGCTGTGTTTGAGATATGATCGTAAAGAGTGTTTTTGGAGTCTTAAAACTAAGTTCCCCAAAGCTTTAATTCATCCCTTAGTCCAAGACTCCTTTAGTTATAAGTATTACATCAGATTACTTAATCCAGGTCAGACCCTCTCCCCATCTTGTTATCCCAGTTGCCTGAATGTAATCCAATGCGTCCTTAAACCAGTTAAGACAAACTTAAATCCAGCTTAAACCACCTTCTTTTTTTTTTTTTACTTTAATTCAAGTCAAACAAACTCTCTATTGCACGGCCCCATGGGAAAGATTCCAGCAGACAGCACGTGGTTCGTTACAGGCTCTCACCGCTGTTGTGTGCCTCTAGCTGGGAGGCGGAGTTCACCGCCACCTTGCAGAGGGAGCAGTAGAGTAACCGTCTGGCTTTCTCCTCCTCCGTCTCGGCCTCGGGTTCCGTTCCCGCCTCAGGTTCCGCAGGCGGCGCGGGTTTGGGCGCAAGCGACGGGCCCTCGTCCAGCCCCGACACTGAGGTAGGCTCCGCCCCCACACCACCGCTGAATCCGGGTGGGGGTTCTGGTGAGACGGAGGGGGACGTTGGCGTAAGGACCACACCAGGATTACCAGCTACGGAAGAATAAGAAAAGAGTATCTCAGTGAAATTTTGTGTTATGACACGTAATCCCACCATGGGGCCTACTCACTGACCCCTTACAGATATGTCCACATTTGACCCTCTACAAAACCAGTGACCAGTAGTCAGTGATTGGTTAAGGGATTTGTCATGAACCAATCATTGTTTATCTTACCGATTTGAACATTCACATAATATGAGCATGTGTAAATGATGTCAGTCAAGCTGGGCCTTAGAATTTGTTTTGTTTTTGTTGTTGAGTTGATGTAATGATGAACATCGGTACCAAATGTTTGCTTTAACGGACTGACTTATGAAGTAAACTATTAGAACATATGCTCCACAGATGAGCATCCAAATATCAACAGGATCACACGTATCTTGCCAAATTCTTTGGAATAAATCTTCCCTCTTCGCTCCGAATACGTTTTTTTTTTTTTTTAACAGTAGGTGAATTAGCTGTTCGGCGGCATTCGTTTTTCTAAGGTAAAATAATATTACTTCGATGCCCGACCCACAAAAAAAAAAAAAAAAAAAAAAAGACGCAAGCAGCGGATAATTGTGTCAGGAAAAAAAAAAGAAAAAAAAATTGAGATTGATGTTTTTGTCTGTCAATAGAACCTAATGCTGTTGGCAGCCAAATTAATTGTTCAGAATAAGATAAAGTGCCATACGTCTCTCACAGGATGAGGTTTCGGGCCTGCAGCGCGCACTGATCAATGTCAGTGGGTCTGGCTGCTTTGGACAGTAATAACAAGCCGGGCAGTATGTGCAGTCTCTTCATCTTGGCTCACGAGGTCCGAATCGATATTGAATTATGATGTTCTATTTTTGTGAGCCATTAAATGGGCTTCTTATTTATCCCACTGTGGCTCCTCCAGACCCGCCAAAGGATCTTTAAAAGAAGTGGATCGCGAGCGAGCGAGCGCACACACACGCACACACACACACTCGAGCGTACGCATACGCACATACAGGTTTGACTGTGTGGTGTCGTTGGGAGAACAGAAGGGCACACCCCCTGCCAATCTTCTCAGGTCCACTCTCAAACCCTGCCTGTTCACCAAATGGTTTTCCGGGCCGGCCAACTGCGATTTAGCCCCGTGAAGCTTTTTTTTTTTTCTTTTTTCCGTTTTTTTTTTTCTTTGTGACACCTGCTAGAGCAGCTAATCTGGGCATTTTTTTTCCTTAACTGCAAAGAAGAGAGGCCGTTATTGGCAACAGCTAGCCTGTGGACTAGGACAGTCTGTACATCGTCTAAATGACTTTGGCATCTGGGAGCCAAATGGGTGACGGATACAGGAACACTGTGTTCAGTGATCATTGGTTCAGTAATCTAGGCCATCACCCAATTGTAACCAATAGTCAAGCACTCAGAATGAGCTGAAAAAAAACAGACCCTTGAGAGACCTGCCTTCTCTCGAATGAAGAGAGATCATTGGTTCAAGCTAGATGAAGTCCAAATCCTTAGTCCAATCAGCGAATGAACCTCTAGCTCTAAAACCAGTGCCGCTGTAGCTCTAAATGACCACTTCACCTCAGACAATATCTTATATCATTTTAGAATTTTAGAAACTTATGGAAATTAGACATTTTTATAAGACTTTAAATGGGCTTTGGTTAAATGCAAATTAGACATAAAAAGGGAATCGTTTAAATGTGCCTAAAATGGAGATAGGAGTGAAAATGGTCTAAATGCGTAACACTCATCATCTAAGCAACATGGTTTCCAAACCCTGGAGTTTAATTACAGTTTTATTTTACATTGATTTTCTTTGAATTGCTCAGTTCATCAAGTCGAATGATTACTGTCGTTTAACAGGAGACTCACGTTGGTATCGGTGAAATAAACAGTTAAATACAATAAGACCACATTTATTTTCGCCCACTCTAACATCATCTTCTAACACATCCAGCCCACACAGTCAAGCACTGAAACATCCACCAGGTCAAATAGCCGCATATGAGCAGCCTTCCACCTACTATAAGGCATTACAAAACAGAAATGAGAGTGTGTGTGTGTGTGTGTGTGTGTGGCCAAAGTAAGTCCATACATTCGAGCGTGTGTGTGTGTGTGCATGTACATGTGAGCTCGTTGTTCATAAATCAATTAGAGCACTATTTGCCTTTGAAAACAAGTCGTTAAAGGCTACTTTTGGCCGGTGCGTCTCACTTTGATTCTCTGTCAGGCCTGGAGTAATCCATATCCCCACACACACAGACCTGACCGAGAAGGAGAGGAAGGAAGAAAGAGAGAAAGAGAGAGAGAAGAGACAGAGAGAGAGAGAGCCCAATTCCCTCCTCATTAATGACTATAATGGCTGTGATCAATCTATAGGCATGTGAGTGCTCCAGCTGACAGCTGGAGGTCTACAGTGAACACAGCGTTCACCTTTGATAAACGAGGGAGAAACGGAGGATGAACGAAAGAGAAAGAGACAAGGGTAACTCCGAACTGCCTCCCTCAAAGCGATGTTCTTTGACTTTTCCCTTCTCCCCGGTCCACGTCCGGGCCTAGTCCCTCCTGGTTCGCCGTTAGCGTCTCCTACGCGTCGTAATTACCTAGGCCGACAATAAGAAAGTGTGTGTGGGGCGGGGGGGTGCATCTCAAAGCCTTTCCAGTCTCGTTAGACCACGGAGCAATCAGAAAGGTTCCCATGAGTTCTGATTACATTTCTTAACGATGGTGGATTATTCACTTTAATTAAAACGATTAGGGTTCATTACATGCCACTGTGGCTTGTGAAATTCGTTCCCCGGAGAGCTTCATTCTCCCTCGGAGAATCCTTTTTTTCTTTTTTCTTTTATGTTAATTGTCCTAATCGTACGGCCTTCGGTAAAGGCTCGCAAATATTCACAGGAAATCTCTTTGAACAAATGGAATCCAAACTTTTGAGGTTTTCCAAAATGCAAGCATCAGGAATTCCCTTTCAGCTGTTCCCAGCTTGCCTCCTTGTTCTCACTGTCGGCCTAAACGTAAAACTTCTGTTCAAAGGGCCCATTTGGGGAATAATCGCTTTCTTGCAGGTGAGGAGTTGCTTTCATTCGCAGAGTCTTCAGCTCTGCCAGCTTTTGATGTGTTTGTTGGGTAAGGGCTTTTTCCAGCCCAGTGCTTGGTGAATGGCTGCTGTTTAGAAGACATCAGACATTGCGATGTCGTTGGTGGTGGCCAAACTGCAGCCTTTGCTTCCTTCTTTTTCTTTCCTTGTTCTCTCTGTCTCTCTCTGTCTCTCTCCTTTTCCTCTATCTCTGTCTCTCTCTGTCTCTCTCCTTTTCCTCTATCTCTGTCTCTCTCTGTCTCTCTCCTTTTCCTCTATCTCTGTCTCTCTCTCTCTGACTCTGGCCCTACTTTGCTTTTTCCTCCGTGTCTCTGACTTCGCTTCTGTCGTCCTTCTGTCACTCTCTCCCTCTTATCTTTGCGTCGACGTTCGTCTCTCTCTCTCTCTCTCTCTCTCTCTCTCGCTCTCTCTCTCTCTCTGTCTCGCTCTCTCTCTCTCTCTCCGTGTCTGTGTTTTTATATCCTTTTGTGTGTTGTTTATGCCCGTCTCTGCTGCTGTCCGTGTCTGTGACTGTGTGGTTCTGCCTCTATCTCTCGGCCCCTGTCTCCGTGCCTGACTTTGCTTCTGCGCCAGCTCCTCTATGCAGCTGTCAGGGCTGGCATTCCTCCCCTGACAATCTGCTCTTTAATAGCTAATATCAGGGTACATTTCCTGCAGCACTGGACTGGAACTGAAAGACGAAGGCCATGCTAGAGGCATCTATCTGAAACACACACACACACACACACACACACGCCGCCCACTAACAGACGGTTGCTGAGTCATCTTGTAATCTATAGCAACAATCTGTCTGTCCTCTGTCCATCTAAGGTCCAAATCAAGGCAAGGACGAACACGAACACACGCACACACACACACGCATACACACACACACACACAACACACACACAGACACACAACCATGCCCAGATAAATGACAGTCATAAAATGTTAACAAACCCATTAAACCAGAAACAAACACGATAAATGAACAACAAACGACTAGCACATCACCCCTCTCTCTCTCTCTTTCTCTCTCTCTCTCCCTATCTCTGTCTATCTCCCTCTCCCTCTGTCTCTCTATCCATTTCTCTCTCTCTCTTTCTCTCTCTCTCTCTCCCTATCTCTCCGTCTATCTCCCTCTCCCCCTGTCTCTCTATCCATTTCTCTCTCTCTCTCTCTCTCTCTCTCCCTATCTCTCTCTCTCACTCTCTCTCTCTCTCTCTCCCTCTCTCTCTCTTATCTGTAGCTGGTCTATTCCTCCTTGTGCCCTCTGTTTTTCATGACACAGGCTGATATAGGACCACATAAAGTCCAGATAAAGCATCTCTCTGACACTCCTCCATTCATCTCTCTCTGACATCTAAAGCCATTAATATTCATTAGCCAATGGCATTTTGACAAACAAAATGCTCACGCATATTGAGAACGAGGAGGTCGGGAGGACAAAAAAATAAATAAATAAATAAAAGCTGCTGGGCTCCGTTATGTCATTTGGTGGAATTTTATCAGTTTTATCAGAGCCCAGCACAATTACATACTCCCTGTTCTTTTTTCTTTGGGGGGGGGGTCATTTTGACTTGCTTTTATTTTCTGTGGGCCTTTTTTTTTTTAAATACCAACAATGCAGGTACAATTTTTCCACAGATAAAGGCGCATGTTGGCACAGCCCCTGCTATGTGGCGACGGCCAGCATTTCAATCTTGCATTCAGGGAGGTTCTCTGCCTTCGAGCGGAGAGACAGAGACAAAGAAAAGAAAACCGAAATCGGTTTTGTGACGGCTGTGACGCGAGCGTGTGCAGAAGATTCTGGAAAAGGTCCAAAGTTCTGACCGTGATGCATTTCCTCTCATTTGGTCCTCTCGTTTTTCTCGGCCATTTAAAAAAAAGCACAAACTAATTACACCAGTCTCAAACGTTTAGAGCGAGGGCCTAGCTATAAAAAATCAAAACAGTGACTCTGTGGAGACGTTTAACGAAGGGATTTCAAGAGGAATTTTTATCCCCCTTTTAAGTCCTCCGGTCACACCTGTGCCATAAACCCCTGGTAAATTAGAACCAGTGTTTGGAACTAGTACGGATAAAAAAAAAAAAAAAAAATAGAATAAATTACTGCTCAGGGAACAAGCTCCAAACATGTGTTAGGTGTGTTTAAGTCAGAAAGTGCTGATGAACACAACTTGGTACTCAAGGGTTTGATCCAGCAGGGAGGGAGTCTAGCCTCTGTATCGCCAATAAAGCCAGACAGAGAAAGAAAGGTTTACTTAGCTCCATTAAGGCACTGATAAAGAGTCTCGGTTAAGTGAAAGAGTGATCTATAAAACTGCCCAGAAAAGGTATGTTTGCATTGCTTGTTTATGTACGGTGAACTTGAGGTCAAGAAAAACTTTGTGCAGTGCCTTACATGGTGAACAGAACCATTTTGTGCTAACAAACGCTAACAGTGTTTAGTTGGAGCCGGAGCGAGTAACACACGCCGCTATGCGACACCTAGCTATACTGATGCAAGAGGCAGCGTACGGGTCTGGTAAGCTAATTAAAAAATGCAACACTGCGGTCATGAACACATTAGTCCCTCTTTCCATTACAGAGAGAGGTGTTTTCCCTGCCTGCCCACTGGAAAAAAAAGAAGCGTGAGAGACACCATTTTTTTTGTCAGTCAAGTGCAACTTGATAAGTTTCAGTGTAGTTTCCAGAACTCAGTCATCCAAAAACTAAACGAAGTTAACAGTACAACGCAATAAACCGAAGAAATGTAAAGATATTTGAGGGTAAACATGTGTACCTTTTCTATCAGTGTTGTTGGACAGTGCTAAGGTAGAGAAGCTCTTTGAGGGTTCCTTGTTGGCCGTTTCTCTGGTGATCACCGTGGTTTTCTGCTTGCATTTTGGGGCGTCCAGGGATTTAAGCCTCTTGGCGTGTTTGGTGCCTTTGTAGTGGGCCAAGGCTTGGCTCTGTGGAAAAGACAGACAGTAGGCCCATCCAGGAAAGGGGGGGGGGGGGGGGGGGCGGGGGGAGCAGAGAGCGTGTTACTAACAACAGACAGAAGCAGAAAGGCGACGAACCATGAATAAAAGAGCTGCTAGTACCCGGGTCACCGTGCTACACTATCATGTCTATATTTATATGAACATCACAGGCTTTCCATCTGCTTATACATGGGGGTTTGAAGATGACAACATAGCAGCGGTTACTTCTCCCGTAAAGCATTTGATCTCCATCATCTAAGCAAGCTCGTGAAAGATGAATTTCGATCCCTTTAAAAAAAAAAATATGTTCATAAAATCTCTCTATGATCTCTAGACGGATAGAGTGATTTAAAGGTGGAGGAAACTTAACAATGAACAAATGTTAAAATAAGGTCTAAGACAGAGAGTGAGATTCTCTCTTTAACTCTATTCCTATTGGGGTAGGATGTCATTATGTTATGACAGAACAACCCCCACCCCCCACCCCCCACCCCAAGCCTCTCACTTCTGTTGTCACGGAAACAAGTCTTTTAATAATGTAGAGGAAGACCGTCAGACACTCCTAATTCACACTGACATCCGAAACGGCCTTCAAAGCGCGTTCCTTATGACTCGCTCAGACTGGGCCATAGGTAAAGACTTTCAGCTGCCCTTGTTTACTTCAATGCTCTCTTCCAGCCGACCTGCCTGCGTGACATTGCCTTCAGCAGGACGGATGCTATCAGGAGAATCCCAGACACCTTGTAGAATAAATAAGAACCATCTACTCCCCGACAAACGGTGCCAGACAAGCGTGCGGCAGAAAACCCGAACGACTTCGACTGGAAACCATGGAGACCGAGATAAATGCTTATCTCACCTGTTTTTCTGTTTTTTTTTACTGTTAGCGGTAGAGAAGCCATATTTCTTAAAACTCTCGATTTAAATGAGGGAGGAAATGACAATGCAAGACGACTTTGAGAGAGCAGAACGCTGTTCTCTCCCGTGGTTATAAATGGCTCTGGATGGAGTGTGCAGTGAGACGGCGGGCTGAGAAAATCATATGGATTTAGATTGTGGAGATTTATAAATAACGCTTCATTAGACGTGCATATTATCATGAAAATAGTTCAAACATGAAGATAAATGTGTTGTTATGTGCGGTGCCTCAGTCAACCATACAATGAACCAGTCAATGAGAGAGAGAGAGAGAGAGGGAGAGAGAGAGAGAGAGACAGCGACAGAGAGAGAGAGGGAGGGAGAGAGAGAGAGAGAGAGAGAGAGAGAGAGAGAGAGGGAGAGAGAGAGAGAGAGAATGAGGGATAAAGGGGAGGAGAGAGGGGTATAGAGAGAAAAAGAAAAGCACAGAGATAGAAAGAGAGAGAGAGAAAGAGAGAGAGAGAGAGAGAGATGGGAGGTGTGGTAGGGATTTTGATATGGTTGAATGTTTGGCATAATATAAGTCGCAATCAATCTTTCATTAGAGCCACGATATGAAAGAAATGCTTTAGCGACATTTGCAGTCAGACACGGCGCTGACAGCGGATACAGGGAAAAGGAGAATCATTCCTCCTCAGTGAACCTTTAACTACGACAGGCACCTGCGATGAGACTCAATTAAACTGGGCTATCAGTCAGTCATCGCTAAGCAAATTAGCACCGTTCTCTCCCGACAGCATCGCTCACAGTGAATATCAAAGCCACTTTGCCTTAGATCAAAATAATCACTACTTTCTGTTACATCCACGCCGTGTGTATAATTTACATATGGAATAAAACTGAAGAACCAGAAGAAAGAACAGGCAGATGACGTACACGAAAGGCAAAAAAAAAATGTGATAATTTCTTTTTTGTTTACTTAAAAAAAAAAAAAAAAAAAAACAAAATCAAAAAAGAACCCAATGATTGAGCACTCAGTCAGTCACTCATCATGAACAAAACATTTCCTTTTCACGTGTTAGGATATTTGGTAGCTAACAATTCTCCAACCCCAGGTCACTCTCTCTGTTTTTTTTTTTTATCGCTTTAAATTGGTGCTCTTCCGCAAATACGCAGCAGTAATGAGATGGTCTGGATGAGGACTAAAGTTCTTTTCAGTGGCTCTGTGATTTGAATGTAAAATCTCTGCAGAGGCCTTCCCGTGCTGCAGGGAGAGACAGCATAGGTAAACAGGAGACACCCCCCCCCCCGTCTGTCGCCGTGGTAACAGGGGTTGATTGATGGCTCTGATGGATGATGATTATCTTCAGATAGACCTCAATGTGAAGGATATTATAACTCCTTGGAGAATAGTAACTGACAGTAACAGAATAAATAGCTCATTCAACTTGAAGGGAACAGGCCCAGAGAGAGAGGGAGCGCCGGGGGGGGGGGGGGGGCTGCTGTTATATAATCCTGGTTGGATTAAATACCTCCAGTGAAATGACCCCCTCCCCATAAGAAAGAGAAAAATTTCCTTGAACTCCAAACGACGGTCAATCAGTCATTAGAGCAAATGGCAAGAAAAACAAAAGACAGCAAATTTGCATTCTTGACAGAGAATAGATTTCATATTTCATCTCTTGCCCATTAACTCCTACTGTAATGATTACAATTATGAAACAATTTATAGTTCTTGTACTAATGCACATAAAAAGCTATGGCCCAACTATTTTTGACAGCTTTTATACCGTAACGATTCTTTTCACATAACCTAGGTGCTGTTGCACGGATAAGAAATGGTAAAAACAATGTCATTTGTAAAATGTCAGTGTGTTATTACACAGTAACTTCACTCTAACCCATTATGACCACTTCGTAGTCCAGTTTGAACCTGCGAATGTGTAAACAACATCCAGTTAAATATAAACAGCGAGAAAGAGTCAGCCGTGAAGAGATAAAAGTGAACGTGCCACTGACCTACATATAAAAGTCTGATTGGGTCGTTTAAGGGAAGCTAAGATTAGCTCCACCCACCTGTGAGTTAAACCTCAGTTGGCACACGCTACATGAAGCGTATTTCCTTTTAGACGATGTCGGCGCCCCAAACGTGTGATGTACCACAGCTTTCTGAATTGGGTCCATCTACAGTGCAAGAGAGAGAGAGAGAGGGACAGAGAGAGAGAGAGAGAGAGAGCGAGAGAGAGAGAGGGAATATCTAATTAACATTATACACTACAGCAGTCCGTGAATGTTAACCTTTCAGCCCCTGTATCACTCCTCTCTCTGACTCCTATAATGAGATAAAGTGTAGCCAGAGGCTGAAAGAGAAAACATGACTTGGTTATTAAAAGAAAATGTGTAGTCTGAAGCACATTAAAGCCCCCTGATCCAAACCCCTTGTCACGCATACTCTGCAATCAACGTGCGGGAGGAGAGGCGGAGCCCTTTGTCGAGGTTGCCATGGGAACCTTAATCAAAATGATACACTTCGGAAAAGGCCTGCTCCAAATACAGGCCCTCGCACGCATGACGCCACGCCAGCTCCAGGCAACAGAATGTCCCGTGTTTACTGCAAACCAGATCCTGGATTCATTTACTGTCTCGGAGATATTACGAGTACATATAGTAAACGAGCAAAGTGACTGAAAATATTTCCGCGCCGATACTGTCAAAGTTCCTTTAAAAAGCGATTATAAACGGGACGTTCTGCAAAGCCGCTCTGAAACGTCAGGGTTCAGTGATAAATCAGAAACGTCAAGAGTTATGCAGCGTCTCTGTAAAACAGCCAACCAGATGGTAAACTGTCCTGACATGAACTATGCATGCAACGAAGATAACAGTTTTCCACGAACTAATTTTTCGTCAGCTCCTTCGCTAATTGATGGCAACAGTCTGGTTCACGGTCTTGCGAATACTTACGCGATGAGTCAGGCTTTGAAGGCGTACGCGCCGTTTAGACACTTGTAAGTGGTTAAAGAAGGTGAATTAATCCAGTAAACAATCTTAAAAACCATCCAAAAGCCCAAAGTGGTTTTCATCAAACGCGCTACTGCCAGGACCAAAGGCTCCAAGTGGGAGAAAGGTGTCTGTTTTTACAGACGGTCAAAGGTATTTTCATACGTACACTACACAATTCATCTTCCAAGCACCACATAATCCGTGATTGATTCCTGTACTTAGCTCTTAATGGCATTGTCTCTTTCTTTCTCTGTAATCGTGAGAACAAGAAGTCCGTCCAAATGCCTATTTCTCCCCTAAATTTTCCATCTTTCTTTTCATTCTTTCTTTCTTTCTGTCTTTCTTTCTGCCTGTGCTGTGCGTTGTTTTGATGTGTGCGAGTTGATGGGGTAGACAGTTTTTAGTTTGGCTGCAGAGAAATGCAACCTAGATGTAAAGCAGAAACAGAGAGGCAAGCCAAGGATGTAACGAGAGCACTTAATTGCTATTAAAATAGCTGAGATGCACTGTGTGATGTGATATTTTAAAAAGAACCGAAAGACGACCATGCATGAAAATATTTCAGAGCAGAACAAGAAAAGCACTTTAATCTTTGTGTGAAAGAGAGAAAGAAAGAAAGAAAGAAAGAAAGAAAGAAAGAAAAGAGGAGAATTCTTCTGACTTATTTTGCTAGTCAGTAATCAAATGATTTCAGTTTCATGTAAACATATGACACATTGTTTCTTTAAATGAGCTGCAAAGAGTCTTTCATCATAGTTTTGGGGGAAAAAAAGAAAAAAACAACAAAAAAAAAACGTTATGTAATATAATTATAATATAAATCTCACAAGCCTGCGAGAGGGAAGATGACAGAAAAAAAAAAAAAAAAAGAAAAAAAAAAACTGGCATAAGATTTTTGGAAGTTCTGACCATGCACCTGGCCTGAGGCATTGCTGGGGAAACGAGGCTAATCGTGGGGAGGGCTGGAAATTCGAGAGAAGGAGAACATCTGTTAAGGAGTAAAAGATGACCACCCGCTGAAAGCATGCACTAAAAACCGCTCTGCTCTGCTCTTTCTCTCTCTCCCTCTCTCTCTCTCTCTCTCTCTGACATCAGCACACACCGTAAACATGGAAAAACAAATAAGTGCCACCAGACGACGACTGCTCTCTCACAGCCATCCAACACACACACACACTCACACACACACACACACACACACGCGCACACGCACACACACACACACACACACGCACGCACGCACACACACGCACACACACACACACACACTATTAAGTTATACAAAAGTAATCATCAGGGGATCAGTAATAAGTAGGGGGTTCAAAGTGACTGATTGGTGCACAAAATTACTTAATTATGAATAACACATGTTATTACACACGTTATTAACTACCAATTACTGTCAACTTGTCACTTCAGCCAGTGATCCAGACTTGATTTGGCAATGTTAAAATAAGATGAAATCACCATTTCCTTGAGTGTGCTTTGCCCGTGTAGGAGTTTAAAATCAAACTAATTTTGTTTGTTGACCTGTTTGGATGCCACCGCCAGACACTTATGGTTATTAGATGAAAAAGAAAAAAAAGGAAAAGGAATTGAAAATACGTTTTTTTTGAAAGTGAACAGAACAGACCTGTAAGAGCTTTAGTCTGTCTGCGCTTAATGGCACTAATACAAAACAGACGGGTCAGGGCGTGCACTTTTATAATTTCGTCCAACGGAGAGTGTGATCCTGTAACCACAGTTAGGCAGTGGAGTAATTATGTGTAAAATGAGGAACAAATTTCAAAAAATGACACGCTGGGTTTCCATACAACGTTTTTGTTTGTTTGTTTTTTTTTAACGGAAAGCTCCGTTACAGAAAGAAATTGCATGAAATGACACCTGTAAATTAATAATAATAATAATAAAAATAATTCTTCTTCTTATTATCATTATAATTATTTTTTTATAAAAGAATTATAAAACTTTGACCTATCAAACTATAAAATACTCTGTAGATCAATTCATGTTACCATGTCACCGTGATGTTACCAACAGCCCGTGGCCTAAGGGTTAGAGAAGCGGGCCCCTGACAGGTTGCCGGTTTGATTCCCAGGCCCGGCAGGAAAACATCCACGGCTGACGTGCCCTTCGGCAAAGCACTTAACCCCCAATTTGCCCCCGGGGGCAGGTGTGCTGCCCCTGCGCCCAGTGGTCACGCGTGCTCACTACTGGTGTGTAAGGACGGGTTAAATGTACAGGTCAAATTCACTGTGTGTGTGTGTGATCACGGAGATTTAATCTTTAATGATGACGTTTTTGGAGACCTCTGTGTATACTGTGTACACAAAGTGAGTACCAGTTTAATTATGGCCAATTCACCATTTTTTTTAATGTGGAAAAATACAAATATTTAAAAAAAAAATGAGGTCTCTCTTTTTTATTAACATGTTGCTTTATGCGGACTGTGATGTCATAATATCGGTAGGATGTTATGGTCAGGGATGGGGTCAGGGGTGGAGTCGGGGGCGGGGGGGGGGGGGGGGGGGGGGGGGGGGGGGGGGGGGGGATTTGGGCAGTATCTTCACATCAGTTTTATTACTTAAGTACTCGAATTTCATTTAAAAACGCATACAAACAGGCAACTCAAAGAAGAGTTGCCATCTACAATGCACGGTGCACCCGAAAGGCCCTCAGCATCGTGAAGAACCCTACCCACCCTTCCCACATCCACTTCACCCTCCTACCCTCTGGCAGGAGGTACCGGAGCATCCGTGCTGCCTCCACCAGACTATGCAGCAGTTTCTTTCTTCAGGCTGTGAGGTTCCTCAACAGTTTGAACACTCTCTGACCTCTCCTTTGCACAATAAACTGCACAACTGCACCTTTGAACAATCAACTGCACTAACTGCACAATCAATTGCACTAACACCCCAAACAACTCACCTACCTACCTGCACAATGCCAATGTTGTTGCCAGTAATTCACTGTCCGTCTCAGGTGTTATGTCTGTAGGTGTTATGTCATGTTATGTCTAGGTTTGAAATATGTAGGGTTTTTTTTTTTTTGTAGTTTTACTTTTTACTTACTTACTTAGTACTTTCTTTACCCAGTACTTTCTGTCTTTACTCAGTACTTCTGTTTTACTCAGTACTTTCTGTTGTCATATTTATACCCCCCCCTGTCTTTTTTCTTCTACCCTCCCTCAGTACTTATTGTGTGTATTTATTGTTTTATGTGGTATTTATTTGTTATTTGTTTTATGTGGCACTGTGGTCCTTGTGTAACGCAATCTCGTTCCCCTGTATGTATGAGACATGCATATGTGGAAATGACAATAAAAGCAGTCTAAGTCTAAGTTGGCTGATTCGATGGTTCGCGCTCTCTTTTCCCTCACTTTTATTTTTTACTTTCATATTAACACTCTCCTGAGTAAATTATAATGTGCTTAAAATGTACTGTTGTTGACTGCACATAAATTAAGCGCATCAAGGTGTATTAAGTCTGTGTTTATTTAATACATGGACTCAAATTCTTTAGTTTTGGATGGATTCTTTGGTCGTTAATGTTCAGTACATGTCATCCCTTATTAATCCGGATACATACCAAGTGCACAAATCATATTCACAATCTGTCAAAATATTTTTAAAATGTACTTCTGAAGTCAGTCTGCCCCACTAAATCAGAGATGGAACACTGTTTATTCCAAAATATCGTAAATTAATCTCATGAATATCATAAAAAGCCGTTTTGACCAATTGAGATGTCTAAGAGAAAAAAAAGAAAAGAAAAGAAAAGAAAATGGAAGAGAACCCAGAACGCTACCGTCCAACTTTCTTCACCCCTTTTTAAGCAAAATGACAGAGTCCTGATATCTTCTTCCTGACAGATGAAGCCAACCTCTAAAGATATGAATCTTCATCTTCACTCAAGTGCCATTTCCCAATTCCCTTTCAGGCACTCAACAACCCACTCTGCCAACTGTTCCAAAAAAGAGCGGCCCCGCTGCGATGTCGGTTTCGCAGAATTGAGATGTTTCCTTGACGTCTAGCATCTTTATGCAAAGTAAATGTGCCTATTCAAGAAGAAAAAATTTTTTAAAAAAAAGCCCCCGGGCGTCGGCCCACTCTCGACACCCCCTCTCCCCAACATACCCCCCCCCCCCGTCCTCTCTTCAGGATCTTGTCTCTTCTCGTTCATCTTCCGTCGCCGTGAGCAATACTGATGTGTTTCCCTGTCAAAGACCACTACCCTGCGACGGCTGGAGATAGCCACCGACGTAGCAGATAGGAGCTGACAGCTGACACCGTCTCGGCTGTTTGAGAGTTCACCGTTCCTGCCGCGACAGCGTTTTCATTCCACGGCGCCTCATCTCGTGACAAGACGAGATGAGAAGCGCCCATCGGTATTCTATACGGCGTGGCAAACCAGAAATTAAAAAAAAAAAAGAACAAAAGAAAAGATTTGATTCTAAGTGTAGGAAATGAGATTTAGTGTCAAGGATAATAGAAAGTTACGAATTGGCAAGGACGTTGGTGCTCCAACGGACTCGCCGTTTTTAGTTCACCAAAAAAAAAGAAAAGAAAAGAAAATATGTTCAGCTTTTGTTTTCAGTCTCAAAGCGTCAAGATTTACATAGCATCTGGGTATTTCTGTGTGCTTATTTGTAAGAACAGCAAACACTGCTTGTGGCTATCTCTGCAACAAAACCAGCCTGACAACCGCATCCCTAGTCAAATCAGCATAAACAAGAGGAACCGTTAAAATATTGATCAGCAGGCACACTCACACACTGTGTCAGAGTTAATTCATTTGGAAATTGGGGTTGCATGACTGGACAGAACTCCATCTAAAAATGTTCTAAATGATTCAAAACAGCTGAGTATGATTTTAAACTAAGAAGGGGGGGGGGGGCACAGACTGATCAACTCAGACTGCACCCTGAAGCCTATATGCAATGGCATTCGTATCTGGACTCACTTGCCATTTGCCAAAGTGGAATAAATGACCTGCCAAAGGTAATACCAGCTCCTATGTTCTCTCCAATTACACGGCTTGCGCGTAGGAATCAAAATCAGCTCGGCTATTGATTGTAACCCGCCGAAAATTTGCAATTCAGATACGCAACAGAACCTCGCCAAGGCAAGCTGATGAACAGCAAACCATTCCAGGTGTTGTTAACTGTATGTAACGTGTAACAGCAAAGAAGATCTACCAATGTAAAACCAGAAGGGCTAATCTGTCCAAGAGGCTACCACTCACTTCTGAACAAAGTATGTGGTTAAAAAAAAAAACGAAAAAGAAAAAGAAAAGAAACACCTTTAGACAGGTCTAAACGAAGGTACTAACAAGCTGGAGGACTGATGTGTATGTCTTGCGAATAGCGGAGGAAAACAGTGTTTAATCACTCATTGGCTGCCTTGTTAAGTAGGCGGGCCCATGAAATAAAGACATACATTCCACTTACCACGACACTGACACAGAGGACGTTAACATCTAAATTCCACAATCTTCGCACGGTGGGTTATTCTTCTCCTTTTTTTAATTTTAGTCTCTTGCTTCAGTAATGTGGAGACATTCAGACTTCCTGATAATACCCCACTCTCGCTCTCTCTCTCTCCCCCCCCTTGTATGTGTGTTTGACTGTGTGTGTGTGTGTGTGTGTGTGTGTGTGAGAGTATGTTGGAGCCTTGGGGCCTGGTGAACTGATATATTAGCTCAGTAAATTTCTTTTAAGAACATCTCGGAACAGAAATCATCCTGGCTCTGCTCGTTTGAGAGGAATGAACTCGGAGAGGGGCTGAGAGGCATTACTCCATCTGTTGGGAAGGAAGGGAACTCGGAGACAGAAGACTGCTAGGAGCAGGGGATGATGGGTAGACGGCCTCCTCAGCAGTAGCTCTATTGAAATACTCTGTTCGTCTCTTTCCCCCTCCTGAACCACACACATGGGCACAAAGGGCTGGCCTGAATGCTCTGGAGACTACACACTGTGTTTCCTCTCTCTCTCTCTCCCCCTGTCTGTCTTTCTGTCTCCCTCTTTCTTTCTCTCTCTTCTTCAGCTGCATTAATGAAGAAAAGCAGCAGTCTACTGACCTTCTCTTTCCAGACTTGCCGAATTGTGTCTTTTCAGTCTTGTTTCCTCCAGATCTGTTTCAGTCACTGTTTCAGTTACTTCTCTTTATACCATGTAAAACTAATAGCTTAAAATAGCATGAATATGATTAATTATACTATACACATGTTTAATGGAATCTTGCTTGCTCTCTAAAGCTCTGCAACTGTGTACTCCAACTATCCCAGGAGCACTTTCATCTGCACCTTTCTCTCTATGTTTCTCCATGAGGGTGGAAATACAGTGGAGTTTCAAGCCTTGCACTTCACAATCACTAATCCCACACAAACCTCCCACACCGGTCTCTCATTGAATTGTTTACCACAGAAGTCAAGTATTAAGTATTTCAATACACAATATGAGAGAGAGGGAGAGAGAGAGAGAGACAGAGAGAAAAGAGGAACAGCAAACTACACTTTTTTTGTATTTTTTTTTTTTGAGAAGGACCAATAAAGCATTTTTTTCTGTTGACTGAAAAGAAAAAAAAAATCTGAATGCCATTTTTTTTAAGAATTCCTGTTCCGAGTGTCCTCGCCTCTAACTCTGTGAGACGAAACCCACACGGCAAGACACCGGAAAGTCCAGAACGTGTAGCGTGACATCAGAGATGAAGGCCTTCGTCTCTCTGAGAACAGCCTTTGATGTTTGCTGGTGGGGACTTGTCACAGTGTGATGTCAAGGTTCTAGAAAGCTAGTATGACTGAACATTGATGTGCGTGACCAGTGACAGTGGATCAAGAGATGCTTTTGACATCATGTGTCACTCACAGTGGATTCTTTACATTGCTTCGCCACATAATACAGTCCAGATGGCTTTTTATACCTCTGCCGCTAAGACTTTAAAACCCTGTCTCATAAATAACCTATGAGAAATCAATGTTTAGGTTTAACTGGCCCCTTAATAACCGAGGGGGGGGGGGGACATTTTCATAGTGTGGCATTCTTACTTCGTAGCTTCAAGCTTCTTACTATGCAGTAGGCCTGTTGTCAGCTGACAAGAATCTGACAATGTTTTATTACACAATATGAGTTGGAGCAGTTACCAAGACACTGTAGAGGCCAAACACCTGCTTAGTCCTAGTCTTACTACACCTTTTTTTTTTTTAGATAAACACAAACTGATTGATATTTTCGTTTTGTATGCTGTAGGAAACTTACGGAGCGTTGACAGCGGCAGCTCTGACTCTGTGTCAGCCACACGTCGTAAGGTTCAGGATGCAAAATACAAGGGTGGAGATGTAGATTAGAGGCTGGAAAATTATTTTTGAAGCTGAGTACGAATCGGACACCGAGGCTATTTACAGGTCCCAACACAGCTCAAACTTCATTAAAGCTTTACTGAACATGAACGCTGAACCTGAACATTTTTGCTGTTAAGTTTCAACCCGTCAGTAGTGTTACAACATGACGATCGTAAACCACTCAACTCTTGCTCACCAGCTTGCTGGTTATGTAAACAGACATCGCTGCAAACGTCACGACCAAACATGCCATAAGTGCAACATGTAATACAATGCATTCATTTTGGAACATAGCCTTCATATGACCTATGTTCCCTATCCGACTTTCGGGACCGATCAGGTTAGGGTCAAGTATCTACCCTCTAATGCCGAAACTGACTGTAAGTGTGCTGGTATAGCATTCTGAGAGCAGGACACACGTAACCGTAGGCTATCGGTTTAAACACGGGTAAAAATCTTGAAACTCGATACGGTCTCGTAAATCCCTGTGCGGAACTTGTCTCATGTTTGAGGACAGGAGTGAATTGCTCAAGGGACATGGTTGGGCAAAGATGGTTTTCATTAAGCTGCACTCCTTTGAGAAGTGTTGCAGGTGTAACGTGCTTGAATGATAGACCAGATGTCTCCGCTTTCACTGGGCTGTATACTGCCAAGCAGATGCTAACAACACACGATAACATCTGACTTTTCATCCAGTTTAAGGGAGAGAGAGAGAGCGAGAGAAACGAAATAAAAGTGCCCGAGGTAGGCCTACTCTGTTCGTTTTTTTTTTTTTTTTCATTTCACTCGTTGTTTTATATGTTCAAAGTCAGAGAAAATTTCAAATACTTCCAGCTTTGTCAGCGACAGTGAAATACATGACCTAGCTTAACTGTGCTTTTGTGCCTCGTGAAACAGAACGGGATTTATAAAACACCACATTCAGTACAGTGACATTGAATGATGCCACAATCACTACCTGTCATCCGCGTCACTGTGGCGTTTTATTAATGGATTTCGCTGAGTGAACGGTGCTGTAGATGATTTAAACCCATAACTACCGCTTACATACAGCGCAAAAGCTCACTAGAAGCTCATGTAATGGTGTGCAAAAATGGTTTGGTTTTAACCAGTGCATTAAAGAAAGAAAGAAAGAAAGAAAGAAAGAAAGAAAGACAGAAAGAAAGAAAGACAGAAAGAAAGACAGACAGACGTTTCCGTTAGAGAAATTCTCGTCATAATATTCCCGGGCTGCACAAACCGTTTTAATTAGAGCGAAGCACATTATCTCTGTTTGGCTGCACAGACGAACTGGCACGAAATATCGCCGTAAAAATCCATCTTTGCTCCAGAGTATTATCTTTGCATTCCATCAGGGAAAAGGCAACTGGCTGATGACCAACAAATAAAGCATTAGCATGGGAGCACACAGGGTAGTTGGGAGAAAGAGAAAGTAGGGAGAGGAGGGGGAGAGTGGAGAAGGAGTTGGGGAAGGGGGGGGGGGGGCAAGGCCAGATGTACCTAAATTTAACTGATAAAAGGAAGAAAAGTTCAAAGAGCTTTTTTGGATCCCTCAAAACACACGCACACACATACACATACATAACTCATCTCATTCTTCCTTCAAACAAACAAACCGGAAAAAAAAAAAAAAAAAGAAGTGATAAAACAATATTTGTGCCTTTTCATTATAGATACAGGGCCTCGCGTCGACTGGTCACTGGAAAGAGGTGCGACGCTTGAGGGGAGTCCGGCGCTACTGAGGACAATGTGTCACTCTCTCCTGGCGCTTGACTCCAAAGCAATTTTCCACGGTGCAGCTCAGGGAGAAATCGATAGCTCACAACACTGATTGCTCTACAGGGGAAATAGAGTTTGTATTGTTTCTCAAGACAAATGTAGACTTCGGGCAAGATAAATGGTATTTTCGGAGTAGAAGAAAACCCCTTAACTGAAAAACTGTTTTGGTTTTTCGGGCTCTCTCTCTCTCTCTCTCTTTTCGCCGTCGTCTCTTCCAGAATTTCACCTGGCGCCTTTGTGCTTTCTTGGTCATCTCTCTGCCTTTTGTGGCCATCCTGTTGTTCAGTTCAAGCCAACAGGTCAGGTACTTCTTTGGGTAATTGAAAATTTGCAATTATCTCTTTTTTACCTCTCTATCACACACACACACACACACTCTCTCTCTTTACCAAGTCGTAATCCAATGTAACTCTAGAACGACTATACTGCAAGAACCTCTTAGTATTGCTCTATCTGTCAGAGTCTACCCCCTACTGCTCTGCTAAATTAGATCGTATTTTGTCGTCTGTTGACTTGTCTATTACGTATTCTTGCTATTATGACTCCTACTTCACTGTTCTAGAACTTTCTTCTTAAAAACTCCCTGAGTTATCTTTTTTACACCTTACGCCCAGCGTGTAAGTTACGTCAGCCGAAAGAAAATGGCATCTCAGCTGAGCCAGGAAACATATGGTGTTTTGAAATATGGCTTTGGTTCGATTTGAGCATTGGATAGTTTTCCCGCACACACCATCAAACACAAGAGCACCCCCCCCCCCCCCCCCCCCCCCCCAGAATATGAATCAAAGACGTATATTTTAGAAACGGGTTAAAATGTTTCCTTATGAGAGTGTAGGATAGGCAGTGCAGGCTTAATCCCACTGGATTCTTGAGGAATATATCTTTATGAACCACAGCAGGTTCTCAAGTCTTTTGTTTATGTGAAATTAGTCTGATATGTATATCATATATAATATAGCCTGATGTATATATAGCCTGATTAACTTCACATATAATCAATAATAATGTTGTAGCATTTGGCTAAATATATATAAATATATATATTTGAGAATTTTGAAATTTTGTAGAGCACATGCCACAAAAAAGGAACTTGGTCCCATTTAGCGGTGTGTTCAGTGCATGTCTGTGAATCTGCAGACATGCACTTCATGAGCTAAACAGGCTTTATTTGGAAGAAACCAACTACATTACTGCAGCACTTTGAAGTCATAGCTCACACACAGACACACACACACACACACACCATGGTCTTTCTCTCTTTCTCTCTCTCTCTCTTACACACACACACACAAACACACACACCGAGTATGGTGTGGAAAATCACTACCATTATATTGTATTTTTATGAATTAAAAATGAGTGAATATTTAACATGCCTCTGAGACTAAACAGTGAATATGACCTCACTGTTTCCTCCACGCACACACACACACACACACACACACACAGTGTGAATTCTCCATTCCATCTGGAAGAGCTGAAGCTACCCCTGATTTATGAGACTGGACTGAGTCCATAGGCAATGCTTAGGTCGGTAGTCACGAGACCGCGGGTACAGCGTCAGAGCCACGCGTTTGGACACTAGCGTATAAACACAGAGATAGTGGCACTTCTCCATAACCACATTTAAAACACTAAGTCAAGCCAACGCTGGCATATATAAACATATATATATATAAACATCATATACTCTGCCAACATAAATGACATGGGA
Organism: Chanos chanos; assembly: GCF_902362185.1. Taxonomy (NCBI): domain Eukaryota; kingdom Metazoa; phylum Chordata; class Actinopteri; order Gonorynchiformes; family Chanidae; genus Chanos; species Chanos chanos. Next base: position 26,614,330 of record NC_044503.1, read on the forward strand.
GGAGAGAGACTGATAGGAAGAGGAGAGAGAGAGAGTGAGCAGAGATTACCACATGCTAATCCACTATCAGCTTCCCTGCTTTACAAGACGCCCAGCGTGTTACTCGTTATTTGAGGAAAAGTCTGTGAAAAACAGATTAGCGTCGAAGCAGAGGGCTGGAACAAACATCAACCGTAGCTCTCAGTCACGGCCGGTATCTCGGGATGTCTCTGAAACCGCCATAGCGTGTGACTAAATTCCTCCGTGACTGATACTGTTCCCTTTTGTGTACAAGGTACATGCCTCAGATTCAGGTGCATTTAAAAAAAGATCCATCTTTCCCTCACTCTCTCAATTCAAAAACAAACCCTAAGGCTGGTACTGCTATCTATCCCATTTTACTTGATTATTTATTTATTTACAGTTATCATGGCTGTCTCTCAGAAAATTTATTATTGGAAATTTTCTCTCACTCTCTCTCTCTCTCTTTTTTCTTAAGAGGTCGTTAAGACATTTACGCAGCTAAGGGTCACCATCTCGTCTGCCCATCTGCAGCCACAAAAAAATTGCTATAAACGAATGAGCTTTCCGTGTGCTTGGAGTTGTTACAGTAGTTCATATATCATATATGCAAATAATATGCTAAGTATGTGGTACGTCTCACATGCAAGTGTGATCTTTGTCAGCTCCATGGTGTGAAGCAACACCTTGGGGGAGTAACCGAGGTTTTCCTGAGACCCCTTTGGCCCACACACACACCCTCAGGCTTCACTTTCAACGTGACACAGGCCTGAAATTAACCTTTAACCTTCAACTCAGTTTCACCTTTTAACCCAAGTCAACCCTCCTGCTTTGTTTTAAATCTTTACAAGGACCGTAAACTGCTATTGCATTCTGACAAAAGCCAAGTCCACGCGGTAACCTTTGAGACTGCTCAGTTTTTGGAAAAGTTTGATTTTTTTTTCATCAGTGAACAAGTATGCTAACAAGATACTACAAAATGCATTCCACCATACCATAACAAATGATCTTTTAATACCACAAAATTAACAAGTTAACATTTAACCGCTGTAGTCGCACAAAATAAACAGCTTGGGCCTACATCATCTGGCGGTTTTTGTCTGAGCCAAACATGAGGTGTAGCACACATTCACATCTCCCCAGATCTTGGATCTAATGCAACAAAGTGCAAGAAAAATTCCCAGATGCCAATTGTGTAACACACAAACACACACACACACACACAAATCTAATCCATTATACCACAAAGGTGCCACAGACATAACATCTCAACCCTAGTGAATCTTCTGTCATGTCTACGTGGTCACACCTGTGAGAAATGCTTTGTCTCCGACTGTGACTCACCGAGCTGAAGGCGGGGAAGAGGCTGACCGCGGAGCCCCCGTCCAGGGGGTGGAACGGCAGGAACTGCTTCATGGCCATAGAGGGTTGGACTGCGGGAAGAGTGGGACGCACCAGAGCTGACAAGAGGCCGCTATGGCATGCGTTACCTGGGAAAGAGAAACCAGAGACGGGGGGAGAGAGAGAGCGAGAGGGAGGGGGGGTGGGGAGGGGGGGGGGGGGAGAGAGAGAGAGAGAGAATGAGAATTCTAAACGGTGTTGTGTTTGTGGTTTGCCATTCCCAGTTTAGCCAGAATGTCTTGCCACACAGCATGTGTTGCAGGAATGAGGCAACACTAAACCAGGAACATACATTGTCTAATAAAACAAGACAATTTAGAGGTCTGGGGTTTTTTTCCCTAACACTGAGTGATTTAATCACATACATACAGTATCCATGAATTTGCTCTGTCCAACAAACGTTCTGAATACTGACTAGAGGTAGGCTGGGCCAGTCTGTACCAGTCTGTGTCACTCCGCCTGCCAAAATCCCAGTGCAGAATGCGAATGATTTCATGTCAAAGGAACATCCTCAGCAATTTTTTTTTTAAAGTGTATCACCCATTTGTTAGACTTCACGCTGTGACTGAATACTGATGCCATGCTAATGGGCGTATCTCCTAGCTAGAGCTCTGTTACCCCCCCACCAAAAAAAGGGCACGAAAACAAACTTTGAGACGGCACGTGAAATTCTAATTTCATGTTTTCTATACCAACATGCCAAGTCAAGTCAACTCTAATTCACTCGACTTGTGATAGGACCTCTAATGCGATGTATTTACTGTCAGAGTCGGAAAATGACCTCTCAGTTACGGACGCATGCCGAGCGCACTAGATAGCGGGTAAATACATAATACATTAAGCCCGTAAGGATAAACAGGCCTCAGAGGCATAAAACCGCTGGGAGAAACAAAAGTAAATACTTGGTTTTATTATCATATGAGTAAGAGACGTCGGGGTAGGGGGATATGGGGCTTGAATTAGAAACAGCTAAGAACATTACAACATCAGAGCCAGCGACTGGAAGAAATAGCACCATACGCCTAAACGCTGGAGATTATACGAACCTTTAATTAATACCATAGGATAAACTGTGCGCGTAAGCGTGTGAAGGCTGAAGGAAAAACAAGCCGCGTGAGAGTAAAAGCACCAGATCACGTATGAAAACACTAGCCTAAGACAAATTAAAAAAAAACGCTTTTGAGAGCCCTCGGTCCATACGCTATTAGCGGTTAAATAAAACAGAAAGGGTCGTAAAAGGAGAAAAAAGGACTTCTGCCCTGTTTCACAAAATTTTGCTGGAACGGCGCACGGCTGCTTTCAAGTAGAAACACGTTTCGCTTTGCTTTAAACAACAAGTCGCACCCTCTTCCGCCCTCCTCCCAACTCTATGAGTTTGACATGTAGCATGACGCATCGTTGAAAACACACGCATCAACTGAATGAAGGGTTGTCAGGCAAACAGAATTAAAGATGCCGGCGGAGCGGCAATAGTAAATGACAGTTCGAACAACTTCATAGTCTTCTCTTATTGTCCTCTTTTCAACTCTATGCATTGGGCTTCTAAAAGTGCTTTTACATTTACGACTAATTCAGCTTTGCACACTTCAAGCGTTAGTGCTCAATGTAATACCAAAACAAAGAATATAACCTCTTCTTGGAAGAGAACCTTGTATTTTAACATAGCCCTGTAAACTTTTACGTGGATGTTGGATCTGCGTCATTTGGTTACGGGGCAGCCCATTAACTTGATGAAAACATTCAGCTGTTTCGAGAATTTAAAGTATAGGCTACTAAAAAATAAACTAATAAATAAGAAAAAGATTTGGACACCATATCAGTGGTAGAGCAGTTTTGAAACGTTCTTTCCCAGTTCTGTTTTTCCAGTAAATACTACAGTGGAAACATCGTATACTAGCTAGTCGACACTCTCACATCGCGCCGTAAATCTAGACGCTGATGGCACGCTCTGGGGTAAACAGCGCTAAACGTGTTCTCTTCTGTCACCTGTAGTGTCAAACTCTCAATGAGTTGCCGAGGAGCTAACCTGAAGGCCAACGATACCTCTAACCTCCATCCTATTTCTGCCCCCTTATTTTGACCTCCACAAATACCAGTGAGTTCCCTGAGGGCTAAAACAAACACTCAGAGCATTTTAGTAATGTAGTGATGAGGAACTTTTCTGAGCGAATATCTGTCAACGCTCTCTCTGCAAAATTTCCTCTCTCTAGATATATTAGTGTGTTTCAACAGCTAAGCTAAGCCTGTTAAACCGTGCGCGCGCGCGTCTGTGTGTGTGTGTGTGTGTGCGCGCGCGTGCGTCTGTGTGTGTGTGTGTGTGTGCGCGCGTGCGTGCGTGCATGAGTGGGTGTATGTGTGACTGTGCATGTGTGTGTGTGTGTGTGAAAGTATTTTTTTTTACTGATGTGTAATTGGGCGTATACTCTGTAAGTGCAGGCAGCAGTGTTGATTGCTGAGGCTCAGAGTAGCACTGAAACCCTTTGTGTGTCCAGCTGTTCTGTGCTGGGCAGGGAGAGCTGGCTTGCAGTAGAGGGAACTGAGGCCAAGCATTACCCCATCCAAACTACAACCAAAAAAGCACCAGGGTGGGTGTCCTCCGTACATTTCTCTAACTGCTCTCTGCTCACTCCCAGTGTGAACCAGTTTGTGCATGCATGCATGTGTATGTAGGTGTGCGTGTGTGTGTGTGTGAGTGAGAGAAAGAGACAGAGGGAGAGACAGAGAGCGAAGACAGAAAAAAAGAGAGAGAGAGTGAGAGAGCGATTTGTCTGTAGCCTATGGCTCAGTCTCCATTTCTAAGTTCACGTGTCAGTTCTTCCAAAGAGCTTAAGTTCCTGTGCCCGCGTGTTGAGTAAAACTAAAAATGATGTCTAGAAGACATAAAGCTGCCATGGTAATTATTAATAGACGTGTGCTCTATTCCTCCACCTCTGCTGTCTCTGTCTACGTCCTTCTCCATCCCACTTATGAAATCTGTCCCACAGTGAAACCACCACACTATACTCCACCACCCTGCATATCCTCATTTATAATCATAGGCAGGGACAAAGCAAACCCCCATCCAAAAAATCGCATTATTGGGCTTTTATTATAGCATTATGTTAATCAGACCCGTGGTTTGCTTAGAGAGTTCAGTATCGTGTGGTCACAGGGGTGTCGTGTTTTTTATTTGCGAAATCTTAAACAATATCTGGTCTGAGAGAGTCGTCATCTCCAGTCTGTGTGAATGCGTGTGGCTTTTCTGAGGTGCTCACACTACAGGAAAAGGAAAAGAACTTAATGTATTAAACTCCACGCATTTTATCAAATTCTTTTTTTTTTTTTTTTTTAATCTGAACTACTTGTGTATTTTTGTGGGATCTACATTTATATTAGGTGTACTTTCTTTTCTGCTCAAGACCGAATCAGTCACATGACTTTGGTGATTCAGTGTTTAAAACGCACAGCTGTTTCACAATTGCTTCCACTGAGTTCTGTTTGTCTGAGGTTAACCACCGAATCATTTATGAACTGTTGGTATTCTCCTAATGATGAGATACATGTTTCCTTACTGTCCAGAAACACAACATAGTCTCCATTCTGGGCTACTGAGAACACAGTCGTGAGGAACCGGGCTCTTTTTGGCTAAGAGTGCTCTTCTTAGACCTTTGGATCAATGTAGACTTGACGAATTTGCAGGGCTCAGAATCACCCAGTTGTGTAACTGTTTAACACCCCCACCCCCCAAAACACACCCCCATCATGCAGGGATTTTTGTTTGCAAAGTCTGACGTTGTGTAAACTTTTTGTTGTTGTTGTTCATTAACATGTCTAATCATATTTAGAAAGCATCTCTAAACTCAGATAAAGAATTCAGACACTTGGGAACAACAAGGGAACAACAGTGTTTTATCAGAGAAGACAAATGAGTTAGGTAAATTCTTACATCTCAATCTGTCAACGTTGGACCGCAGAGGAATGTGAGAGGTACCACATAATCACAGCCAGCAATAACTCCAGAAATCTCTTTTAGACAACATAACTTGCCTGAGTCAGACAAAATATCCTTTAGAAAAAAAAAAAAAAAAAAAACGAATCCTTTCCAAGGTATTTAAAATTCTTTTACCTTCCCCCCCAAACACACATCCTTCCTTCAGCGATGACGTCCCTCATACAAAAAAGTGAAGGAATCCGTACGCGAAGAGCAGAGAGATACGAAATATCCTCAAAAAGAGAACGATTCTCGTTCCCATGGGTACTCTACGATTTCATCGTATCCTTGCAGGCTGACGAACATACTTCGTCTGCTTACATACTCTGTAACAAATCAAGTGTCTTTCAGACATCGGTCCAAGCTCTCATGTTGTCCCTTTTTGAGTGCCCTCACCATAAACACACCACGGGTGAGTCCATAAAACAAGAAGGATGAAATCCAAACCTTACACTCTCTCTCTCTCTCTCTCTCTCTCTCTCTCTGTCTCTGGCAATACACATGGATGTGTTCTGGAGTGATGAATGACAGGTTTAGAGAACAGCCCCAAACCACGGTGCAGTGTATATCTGCCCTACAGCAGGGGTAAGTTACAAGGCAGAAACGGACAGATAGGGTAAAAAAAGAAAAGAAAAGAGAGAGAGAGAGAGAGAGAGAGAAAGAGAGTGAGACACATACTCACCCAGATACACGCTGTTCTCCATGGCTCATTACACGTCCAGTTCCCTCGCTCTTCTGTTCACTGCCACAGTCACTATGTCCATGATCTCGATGTGTCTGTGAGTATGTGTGGTGTGTGTGTGTGTGTGTGTGTGTGTGTGTGTGTAGTTCTGTTAGCACGCGGGCTGCCACAACACCGTGGTCTATCCTCTCACTCCCTCTCCCTCTCCCTCTCCCTCTCCCTTTCTTTCTCTCTCACTCACTCTCTCTTTCTCCGTTCCCTCACTGTCTTGTCTTTCACTGTCTGTGCAATCTCTGACAGTTGGCCCCTCCAAATCAGAAGCTCATGTATATCATGTTAACTGTGTTACATGACTCGCTCGCTCTCTTTCTCTCCCCCACTTTCTCTCTCTCTCTCTCTCCCTTTCTCTTTCTGTGCGCTGTCTCTCCACACAACTCCTTAGTCTCTTGCACTCTGGCTCACTATCTCCCTTTCTCCTCTCTTCCTCCTCCTCCTCTCCTGCTTTTCCTGCTCTGGCTCCAAGAGGTGATTTCTCCCTGGCTGTAATATGACTCTTCATTGAATTGGCTCTCGTCGCCGTGGCGATATCAGTGCCTTCAGTGAGAGCAGAGCTAAGCTGTGTGTCTGCTCATTTGTTCAGTCTGAGTGGTCCTGAGGCACGGCACAGCGTCTCTCTCTCTCTCTCTCGCTCTCGCTCTCTCTCTCTCTCTCTCTCTCTCTCTCGCTCTCTCTCTCCTCTTCTTCTTCTTGCTCCACTGGCACACGTTGCCTTCAAGTGTAAGCTCATCGTTAGCCAGAAATAATAGTAAGCATGTACACTCTTCCAATGCTCCGTGGCAGACTCCAGCCTGCGTGTTTGTGTGTGCGTGTGTGTGTGTGTGTGTGTGTGTGTGTGTGTGTATGTGTGTATGTGTATATGTATCTACACAAACCCTTGACCTCTACTTCTCTCTGCTTTTCGTTTTTTTTTTTTTCAAATCTACTTTGATTGGTTCACTGCAACGCTTGTGAAGGTCAGGAAGAATTGACCGATACAAAGCCATACCGTACCTATTGACTACAAATGAGCGGCTTAGATATAAAAAGTGCATTTCTCAGGTCGGCGACAGACGCGCACGTGGTCCGCGAGATGGCAACACAATCCGCTTGGATCATAATATTGTCCTCTATTTAAAGGTATGAAAAAAGGAGAGAAAATCCTCATTGTCTCCAAATTTGCGATCGTTCTCTCTCTCTCTCGCTCTCTCTTTTTTTTTTTTTTTTTTGCCTGCAGCTATGAGTCGGCGCACAGATGTTTTCAATTAATCCTGAATTCCCCCATCTTTCCTGCCTTATCCCCGGAGCCCACTCCAAGTAAATAAGTTTATTCCATATCTAAAACACCAGTTCTCACAACTGGCTTCCCTCCACTCTCTAAGGCAGGCAAATGTGTTTTTTAACCTTGACTCGTAGGTGTCAGCAGTGGAATACTGCATTATTTGTCTCTATGAATAGCATTTAACAGTGGCTGTACGCAGAGGAACCCGCTGCGTACCACATGCAAGTGCGGTCTGGGAAACTTCATTAATCTTGCTGTCACTTCAATGATGCTTTCCATTACTTATGGCACTATCTGATCAACAGGCTCCGTGTGTGTTAGTGTATGTGTCTGTGTGTGTGTGTGTGTGTGTGTGTGTGTGTGTGTGCTTTAAAAAAAAAACACACTATCTGTTGGACTGAGAAGAGCAAAGGGAGAGGAAGTAGAGAGAAAAGGCTAGATAGAGAGAACGGAGGGGGGGGGGGGTTAACTGGGAAAGCTGACAAAGGAAGCTTTCTCATTCAATACTGATGCTGTGCCCCTTAATAAAACGGGCAGAGAGAACAGCACACACACACACACACATCTGTCTGTTTCTTTCTTCAACCATCCTGTCTTTCAAGGACATGCAAAGAATAGCCCACGTACACATAACAAATTTCACCTCTCCAAATCATTGGATCAGTATAAACACCCTTCAAAAATATCATTTTTGTGCTCCAACACAAATTCCTCTTTGTTATTCCTACCCAGACATTCTCCTATCAAACACTATATTCCTCTGTAAATGCAAACAAGCATATGCATATAAATAAGAGTTATATTCTGCCACTACATGCAGTGTGAAAGCATGTGTGAACAGGGTGCTAGCGAAGGTTGCCTGAATACTCAATGATGCTTATGCTGTACACATTAGAAAAAAAAAATCAAACTAAAGCAGGGGTGGCGAAATAAATGTCACGGCACAATCAAAACTCGACAGTTCCAGAAACTATTTAATCAACGATACAAACACGCGTTACGTGAAAAGAAAAACGTTAACAGTCGAATGATAAAAGGACGCAGGCCGCGTTAAATGTATCTCTTTGGCTTCGACTCCCGCCCACTAATCTTCTGGGACCAGCGATTGGATTCCCACAGTTCTCCATACATGTGTTTTACATCATTACCTCAAGACCTCCACAGAAGGTTACGATACCTGACCTGTGTCAAATCTTCGCTTTAAATATACGAGGTCTACTCCTGCACAGGTATTCCCAGAGCGCTGTTTGAAGTTTAAAATAACTAAGTGTTGGACGTAATCTAGTGAGCGTGGATTCATAAAGAACGGACAGTACACATTACTTATTACTTACATATGTTATTTATGTTATACATATTTAGACTCTTAATAAATATATGATCTGTCTTGGGTGCGGATGGTTTTGAGACTTATTGGACGCAGCTGTCTGGTATTTTTTGTACAGATAAATGATTAAAACACATTATTCAACGATGCACCAAGTGACACAAATAGGAGCATTGCTTGACGTCACGGATATGAACATTATTGACGTATTTGCTAAAAGAGTATTATTTTAAATCTCTCACAATCAGTTAAATCTGTTGATGTGTATTATCAAAACCAGGTTTAATACGTTTTTATGTGTGGTACTAGTTTAAAACATTGAAATCGATTATAAAATTCAACCAGATTATTGTGGGTTGGGTACGTTGGTAATCAAATCGCTATTGATTTGCATTCATGTGTTATCTTACGCCTGTAATCTTATACAAGTAAATGCACCATGTAGAGCAAAGTAACGTTGTTATTCCTCCAACCACTCAGAGAAACCCCCAACTGAGTGTTTTCATGAAAAGCACAATTTTCGCCGACGTTACACTTTCTGTGATGGATCGAGTTTCTGTTTGCATAGAATATCGCCAAGTCTCTCTCTCTCTCTCTCTCTCTCCCCCCCCCCCCCCCCCCCCCCCCCCCCCTTTATCTAAACCTATTAAGCCTATCAGATATCTGCTTTTAGGCCTACTGAGGCACTCATGCTCAAGCAATCAAACTGATTCCAGATCTCAACTTAGTGTGCTTTCTCTCTGTCTGTCCGTCTGTCTGTCTTCCACTCATCCGCTCACACGTAATAGCTAGTTTTATCCAATTTTACAGCATATAATGAGAAGCAATTGAAGGAAACCATGAAAGCTATTCATCTAACAACAAGATCTGAGAACAAGACTTTCATTTTGAACATAATTGGGTGATAAGATTTCAGCCGTGCATCAAATACCAAAGTGAAGCGAGAATACGCGCCAGCTATCCGTATCATTGTAAAAAATGACAAACTAAAGTGGCTACGAGTAAACGTGACTATTCCACCACGACGTCTTCGGCTGAACCTAACACAAGTTGAAATTATCATGACACATCTCGAAACTGCTTACAGGTGATATTAGCTGAGGTCAAGCAAAAGGCATATGGAGAGCATACATATGCCGAACATAAGAACCTCTTTCCCATTGAGGAAGCAGATAGCTTAGGTCTCCACAGGCAACGTACTTACATAACGGTCTTTGACAGCAAGAGAATACAGTTTTTTTCGCATAGGGTAGGACAGAAATGAAAGTCACCCGAGTGTAATTTCAGAATGATTAAATTCTAAGAAGAGGATTTTTCAAACGGACCGTTTCCCGTTAATTCGACTCTGTCATCGTTTAAACGACTCGAGGAACGTTCTTCTCTCTCTGAGTTGACATCTGAGGGGGGGGGGTTAGAGAACCCGGGCCAAATTCTACAGAGCAAACTCCCAGCCTTAACGGCTCTTAATTAAAAACTGCTGTTGGTTTGACATCATCCCTAGACTGCCCGGTATATGTTCTTTTCTGAGCTAAAGCAGATCTGAAGCACAAAAACAGAATCCTGGAACAGGACTTTCGCCAAGGGTTTGCCATGTCCCGAGGAACTACGGCAAGACGTTTTCTTTTTGTTGCTGTTGTTGTTGTTGTTGTTGTGTTAGGGCACAGGTAAGCCTATATCTGATTCTACTCATAATTGGTTAACTGACAAGGGGAATTAGGCGTGTTAGTGCTGGGATTTGACAAAAAGCCCCAAAAGCCACAACCCCTAAAGCAGACGCTGAAAAAAATTTGCTGTGGCTTAGAATATTAGTCTTCGCATGATGGTCTCCATTTCGTTTTTGGCATATGTGTAATGCATGACAAATGCGAGCCAGCACCTCAGGTTATTTTCAGTAGGCTGGTTATGTTATTCTGAACTGTTAACACTAATTAGACACTAACGTCACAAGTGCAAATGGTTTTATCCAGCTAAAAACCAGATCAAACAATTAGGCCTGTTGATGCATATCCTTTTTGGCAGCTTCTCTTCCTTCTTGTTTACAGAATTGGACATTAATTGAGGCTTGTATGAACTGAGAGGTTTTTTTTTTGTAAACATGAATCAGCGAAGCGGGCCTGGTGACAGACAGAAGAGTTCAGATGAAGCGGATCTTAGTTGTAGAGGATATCGATTTCCACTGGCTCTCTTTAAGCCCTCCAGAACAGCAGGTCAATATGGATTTGATTTACACAACTTAAAAATGAGCTGGCTCTCCGCAAACATTCAGATATGGTCCCATGGATGAGAGAGCTGCAGCGTCAGCAGAGAGGTAATTAAAATGACAAAGGTGGCTTTGACGCGAGTATTGACTGATGCGCGCGCCGTGTTTGGTTATTTCGCTTATGCAATAGTTTTACAGGGTAAAGAATAACAGGACCTGCCGAGAATCCTAGAGCGACTAAAACGTTACTCGCAATCGAGTTTCTATGTCCAGCATATGATAATACTAGCCTGTGGCTATTCACAGCCTGGGGTTCACCTACAACCTCAGAGTGAAAACGTTACCATGTAAAATGGAACCAGGGCTTCATCGCGGGCCACACGCAGGTAGAGACTTAGCAACATTGGCGTCTCTGGATGGCATCGGTCCAGTTTATGCGTGACAGAGGGATATTCAGTCTATTTCTTATAATATTAAACCCACTCAAGTTATAATGGAGTACCTGCTCACAACACAGTTGGCTAGGTCAAAAAGGAAACCGGCTATGACGAGATAATCATTATTTCAAGGACTTACACGTAAAATTATATCATATTAATATTAACTATGATAGACTGAGAGGTATGGCTAATGAGAGGTTTTTTCTTTTCTTTTCTTTCTTTCTTTCTTTCTTTCTTTCTTTCTTTCTTTCTTTCTTTTTTTTTTTTCTTTTTTTTTTTGCTGCTGGGGTAATACATTCATATATTCACAGAGGGTAAATTCATCCAGAAGAGAGCTCATTAACAACGTCCACGTACACCAATCTGTGTCTCAATGCCTTACACCTTCATCATTTTTCACTGTCAGTCTGTATATGTGCATGTTTTGTGTGCTATCGACCATTTTTCTCATTAAAACAGGATTTCACTTAAGCTTAATATCACTTTATGAGTATAGCTGTGTATAATGTTGGACCATAATTAGGCTATTTGTCGCGAGACCAAAACCACGTAGCCACAAAACAAACCCGAATTTTCTTGGCGACCTCAAAACTCTTGACAGAATTCCAGAATCCTTAATCTTTCACGGGAAACTGTAGCAACCATAAATTTTGTGAAATATACAACTGGATAAAGTGTGCTACTTCAGGGTTATTTACCGTTTTTCTAAAAACGATCGCGAAGCCCATCACGTTCTGGAAAGAATGCGTCTTCTGACAGGCTGTGACATGTAAAACCCGATAAATCAACGGCATGGCTCTGAACTGAAGACGAATTGTCCGATCCTCCCAGCTACTGTCAAGGTTAGCGAGACGGATGGGTATCATAGAGATTAAACTTTTTTATATGATTTTATTTTTCACCACGCTTAAAACTGCAGAGCCTTGGCGACCAGCCTGTCGTGAGGGAGCGAAGGGGGCGGAGGAGAGTCACGGGAGCACAGGACATGGACTGAATGACAGTTGTGGGGTGGACCGGGGGTGAGCTGTCCTTGAGGAATTTTCTGCCGGCTGTTTGTTAGGCAGACACTGATCAGCCGGTGTAATTACCAGTCAGCGCGCTGAATGGGACGCCCTGAGTGATGTCCCGGGAAGGAGAGAGAACCTCGTCAACGCCGAGTCAATTTGAGTAATGCCCCGGCCGCAGAAAACACAGCCCGCACCTTGACTTTGAGGTTAAAGTGGTCAGCTGCAGTCAGACAAATGAATACTGCGTCAGAGTGAATATTGAAAAGAAAAAAAGAGGGCGTAGAGGGTTGCCGGCTACAAAAACGTGTGAAGACACGAGGCTGAACTCTCATTTTTGGTATTGTAGTATTAAGACTTCGAAATGCCCAATTCATATTAGAATGCATGACGTTTGGCCGGCTTTTTTTTTTGCCTTGTTTAGCTCAGCAGGGGAGATCCATGAACTGAAACCAGAGGATGTGTTTGTTTATTCAAAATTACAACACTTCTTGCAAACATCTCCAGAGAGTCATAAACACAGAGAGAGAGAGAGAGGAAGAGAGAGAGAGAGTATCACATGGGAAGTTTTGAAATTCAGTAGTAAAAGAAGTGTATTTATTAACCTAGGAAATTATATATCTTCTCATAGAAAGTATGTAGATTTCTGGGGGTATTCAGTACCAGATATAATAACCAGGACTGGTTTTAATTCAAACCAGAGTACCTTTAGCAGCACTCACAGTCTCTTAACCTTTGAAATGATATCATACAGACAGCAGAGCATGGACTAATGTGAGAAATATTATCGCGGGGGGCAGAGGGGGGGGGGGGGGGATATTATAACCTTGCTGTTTTCAGCAGAATCATGGTTCTGGTACAGTAGGAAGCTGCATGTCATGTGGTGCTAACCGTGGTCATCTCTTCCCTGGAACACACAAACAAGTGCGTAAAGGCCTGTGACGCACACATGCGGACATATCGGAGAAAGCTACAGACCGAACGTTTGACGGGGTTCTCAGTCACGTGTCTGCTCAGCGGAAACATTTTTTGATGGAGACAAGAGAGGAGAGCCATCATCAACCAGAGAGGAAAAGAAGGTCTGAACAGGTTGTGACGTCACTCCTGTTTCATATCAACACAAGCGAGAGAGAGAGAGAGAGAGAGCATTTGGTGACTCATGAAAAAGAGATTTAATTCAAACTTCTGTTCCTTGAGTTAGCTTTTTCTCCTTTTTTTGGTGCTAAATTACTGTAAAATGACATGGTCACACTGTCAATGTTTTATTATCAGCTGAGCGAATCTTGGCCAGGTAAAAGGAGACAAAAGGAACACCTGATTTGTCTCTCTCCCGAGAGGAAGTGTTGATTTATTTATTTATTGGCCATTTGTTTTGGAGGTTCAAAATGCCTTACCTGAAATATGACTCACCAGAGGAGACATTCTAATCAATTTTCAAATATAATCCCCTACATACGTTTGAAGCATGTTGAGCTTTGATCCTTTGATTTAACTGTAAATCAGTATTTTTAATGTGTCTTTTCCATGAATGGTTATGTTTTATTATGATGCATGTGTGCTGTGTTACTGCACAACCCAATGGTTTATCTTCTCTGAAAAAGTAACCAGGTCGGACAGCACTGCGCATTGGAAGTTTCCCATTCAGTGCAACAGTCACAGCCACTGATTAAATTGAAAAGTAATAATACCTCCTAAAGGATAGGTAGAATGGAAAGTGTTCAAAGTGTTTAGTTTCATAGTAATTACGTTTTTTTTAAATAACATTCAGAGGACATTTTACATTGTGGACGGTTCAGTGATGCCTTATTTTTTTGGCCCCAGGGCAGTGAAATTGGTCAAGGCATTCCTTCAGAGTGTAACTACACCCAGTACCATCTGGGATACAGAATTGGAGTCCTGACTCTGACCTGAACCCCATTTAATGAAGATCCCAGGTTTTCTCCCGAATGATTGAAATGACAGGGTCTTTCTACCATTTGTTACTGTGTAACACACTGTCGGCTGAGAACCTGAAGGCAGAATTTAGTAACTTGCTCTTCACATTGGTTTATAATACAGTAATGTTATCCATCTGTATGGATAACCGCTTAGGAGGATGTTGGTGTAAAGGGAGACTTACAAGCTCGCGTAATTGTCCTTTTCCAGCATCAGTGAGAGAATGAAGTGAAATGATGTCAGTTCATATTTTTTTAAAATGTTTTGTTACCATTGCAAGGGGAAAAGGGCAGCTTTGGGAATAAAATACTTACATTCCGTAATCTTGCGTTTTATTATTTTATTTCGCTGTGTTCAGTCACCATTATTGAAGCAACTGGGAAAGTGTGGTTGTCATCTAGTTTGGAAAGAGGGAGACCAGCTAAATGAAATCTGAGGGTACTTTTACTCAATCGCTGAAACTTTGGAACAGAGTGAATAAAAAAAAAAACTTGCTGCCAACAGAGGCCGGATATTAAAAAAAAAGAAAAAAAGAACACACACACACACACACACAATACAATTCCAGACAGAACACAATCCATTACATACACTTTAAAATTACATTTCCTTCTCAGATATAGTGCAGGTCACAGATTCAGTGCACATTGTGCCTTAAATGGCACTGCTTGGCTGGTATTCACTAATTTCCCTTAACTGTTCGTTCCCTGAAGCAATTACGCCTTTAAAAGTATTACGTTTTTAGCCCTCAGTGAGCCAATACAGCAAAGAGATGTCTGAGGACAGAAAGGGTGTGTTTAAACACATGCATGAAGCTTTGAAATGCACTGTTGAACAGAGGGTTCATAAAATAAAACACTTGTATTTGACTTGGGCCTGGGAACAAGACATTTCTTATTAGTCGCAAGGTTGCTACATTAAAAAAAAAAAAAAAATCCATCACATTATGAACCATATATGCTAGTGACATTCACTCCCTCTCTCTCTCTCTCTCTCTCTCTCAGAGAGAAATGTAAATTCTGAGAAATGATTGTTTTGTGGGATGGAACACAGTTATGGAACACCATCCAGCTTCATGTTCATTTTCTCGAACAATATGTTACTTTTTTCATAAAGATTTATGTGAGATTTACAATGAAGTCCAATGCTTTCAGCTTTTCCTGCTTTATCCTTCATTACATTTATACTGTATATACTATATATATATATACACACATAAGGCCTGTCTCCAGGCCGACAGCATATGTAATGAGACTCAATTCAAGAACATAGCAGTTGATCAAACAATGAAAAGATAATATAAGTTTAATTCCCTCTTGACCTTTCTACAGTAATTTGTCTAAAGACTAAGAACAAACTATGAGGGGTTTGGAGCTGTTTGGCTTGTACTGCGCTCGTGATTTTAATGAAGGGGCACTCCAAAAGTAAACAATTAAGCTTTTGTAAATCAGTCGATTTATATGACACGAAACCACATCACAAACAGCATCTTTAATGAAATAAACAAGCAACTTCAAATTAAATTCCATATTATAAACCCTGCTCAAAAAGTAATTTATGTGTATAAACAGATATCAAAATAAAAGGATTTACATCATCCATCACGTTACTGGCAAAGCCTGCGGGACCTCTGTCTAGGCTTTTCTGTCACGAAGCAGCTGAAAAATGCACAACAAACTCATTGCGAATCCGCATCAGCTTTTGGAAGATGATGTTCGTTTGGATTCCTGCGGTGGGAATTTGTCTCTGAAGTCTAGGGTGGGTTGCATCATGTTTTGGAATAAGGAAAAGCCCACTGACTGGCTTTTCTATTGTCCGTAACCATCGGCCATACACTGAATTAACTCGCAAGACTTCGAACAACAGAACAACAGAGGGGAAAAAAAGAAAAGAAAGACATTACCTCTGCCACATGGTGTAGTGATGAAATCCTTGAACTTGTGAGTAACTCACAGAGTACATCAGACATGTAATAATTGCACACTACATACGCATTAATGTATTTCTATTCGATGGTGTCCCTGGTTATCTTCAAGGACCAAGTTGGCAAGCCAGCCTTCCTTTTTTTTTTTCAGGGTGAAAATTTCACCACATCACCAGCAGAAAGAAAGAAAGAAAGATAATAACAAATAGTAAGATAATACCCCCCCCCCCCCCCCGTTCTCCCACTCCATTCCACCAACTCCTCCCATCTCTGGGGTTAAGCTGTATTGTGGCTAAATTCCAGTGGACGTTGGCCAACGAATATTTGTCATCCCCCGTTTTCTCCTTTGATCGTGGCTCAGATCCCCGCTGTTCAAGCCCCGACTCCAGTCATCCTGTTCTTATTAGGGCAGCGAGCTTTCGCAGAGAGTTTTCCTGTTTAAGAGCTCTCCGTTACGCTTTCGCTCGCTAAGTTCAAAAATAATCAGGGTTGGGCAGACTTCACAATGGAAGAAAGCAAGAGCAAAGAGAAGAAAAAAAACAACAACAAAAAAACAACTGCAGGCTTCATGTTAGTAAAATAAAAAAATAACCTGACCCTAAAATGACCCCTTCCTTGTTCTTAAAGGGGAAATTCACCCCTTTTGAAATATGGGTGCATTTGAAGTTAACTACAGCATTTTTTGTTGACAACAGATGTTTTTTTTTTAATTTATTTATTGAAATGCTTGCATTTGGGGCTTTTATGTGTTTCCATCTTCATTTTTCTGTAATGATCTAAAACTCAGCGTAATCTCCACTGGTTTACCATGTCATTAAAGTTTATGGCCGTGTGTACAAGGGTACAATGAATTTACAAATGAATTATTGTATTAACTACCAAATGGACTGAGAAAAAGCGAGGACCATTACCTGCTAGTGGAGAGCATTCTAAGTCATGTGTAATTGCATTGATACTGTCCCTGATTTGTTTTCACATGAAATGGGGAAAAAGTAGCATCTTTCAATACCGGTCTAGACAAGATGCAAATTTAAGGCTGCAAAGTGTAAACAACAGAAAACAACAGTAAATATTGATAAAAAGAGATACAGGGATGTATCACGAAAAAAAAAAATCTATTTGAGTATTTATTTACAAGGAGGCAATTGTCAAAATGGGCCCACTGGTTGATGACGTTCAGTTTCCCCTTTAAAATGTCCTGGCTGAACTCAAAGTCACACACCTCAACAGTACAGTGGTGAGTAAGAGGGTGTGTTAACAGGTTTCTGTATTTTAACATTGTTTAACAATTTGACGTTTGTTTGACGTCGTTCAACTATTTGATTTGATTTGACGTTGTTTTACCATTTGATTTCTTTTTCTGGGGAAAAAAACCTTTTCCAATACACAGGTCAGCGGCACAATATATGAAGTAATGTGCATTGAATGTATTGGCTGAAGTTACCATGACTACGGATCAAAGCAATCACAAGAAATGGAAGTCGGTGGAAATTACCTCATTGCCCAGACATTGTGTTCAGACTCAGTAGATTTCGGCTTATTAACAATAGTTCACCGACATTCAGTGGATTTGTCAAACGGAGTTCATTCGATGGTATTGCTCCCAAGCACAGGTTTTTCTTGGATGAAACATTCCCCGTGCAACATTTACAAGTTTCATCTAACACAGATTCGGTTATTTATATTTCATACCTAAGGCGAGCGCTTTTAAAGTGTATTGCCAGGCTGTAACCGTTGTGTCTTGGGAGAGTTATTGTCGAGTGTTAAGGAGGCCGTAAAAATGAGTGCGGTGAACCGGTCTCTCTCGCATTATGTGCTATCTCTCCGCGATGTCAGCTCATTACACTCTCTCTCCACTCCGCTGCCCCTGACCTTCCCACAACAATACAGCCGCCCCGGCTTGAAGGTTTCCTAGCTTCCGCGTCGATGACGGACACTCGGCCTGAAGCCGCCGCTGCCCCAGCTGTCGCTCTCCCAGGTACACAGCTGCGGAGATACTGATATCTTCTCTGGATATTGCTCCTCAGTCCCTCAGCGACCGATAAAAATTAAATGAACGCCTTAAAAAAAAAAAACCCTCTGCGGTTGTTAAGCAGTGCCCTGAATAATCGAACGACTGTTGACTAACATGACTTACATCTTTTAGCAAATGTAGATTTCTGTAAACATTTTTGCTCCATGTCCTCTCAATATGATTGGAAAGGAATCATATCTAGGTCATTAAGCACAACATGAGAGGATACAATGGTCAGAAGGCTCTGGTCATATGGAAAGGGCATATTGTTGTTGTTGTTGTTGTTGTTTAAACAAAAATCTTGCATTATCATTCTATCATTACATTATGTACTGACAAACATATGGCATTTTAAAATTATATTTCTAATAAACTCCTATCTGAGCCGATTACGTTAAAATCCTATTTATTTGTAACCTATTTATTTTGTGACTCAGGACACAATGAATGCAGGAATCTCTTCCTGCTGGAAAGCTATGATTCATAAATATTTGGATACATTAATGAATAAACAGAAAAGCTGTTCTTCTCTATGACAGACAAGAGAGCACATGTTTCTCTATTGCCCTTTTGAGTAAAGAATCCTGTCAGAAGAGAACACAGCTTCTGACTCATACAAATAAAACATTCCTAACCTGTAACCTAGCACCTACTTACCAGCCCAACTGACCACCCACACACACACACACACACACACACACACACACACACACACACACACACACTCATGCATCCGACAGTTACCTTAATTAGATGGAGAAAAAAAATCAGATGGGACACACCATAACAACACAGACACCAACACTAATGCATGAAACCTTTTCAAACATCAACAGCTCCATGAAGAAAAAAAAAAAACAACAAAAAAAAACGAATTAGCATATGAATGCTACCTCTAGCTATGACTTCGGTTAGGGGCAGGGGAAAAAAAAAAGGTGATACAGCACATCAATCATCGAGAAAAGAGCAAATGTCATTCAAAACATGACATCAGCAGTTACACAATACAAAGGAGAGGGAGGGAGAGAGGGAAGGAGGGGGAGGGGGGACCCAAAGACCATACCAGTGAAGAGCAGAACATTTTCCCTTCAAAACAATACAACTGGTATCAATTATGACCCTCTTAAAGATGAAGATGGTATACATGGATGATACTGTTTTGACTAGAGAAATAAAAAGAAGAAGAAGAGGAAGAAGAAGAAGAAGAAGAAGAAAAGAATGCAGTCCTTCCAACCAGCCCAACGACATTGAGAGTTTGACAAAATTCAGATTTCTCGAGTGCTTGCGTAACTTGGCCTCATTAGTCATGTTCCATGAGGCATATGTTGAACTAATTGACATCAATAGCAATATGAGGGAGCTGAAGAGGAGAAACTGTGGAAAAAAGAAACCCTTACAATCCAGATGGTTTTCATTCTGCTTTCAGTTACTGATATATATCATGTGTTTTTTTTGGGGGGGGGGTGGGTAGGGGTTTTTTTTTTCCACTTTTACGTTTCGGGTATCTAAGTGTGTTTGGATATATTTAGGATTCAGGCTACGATTTTATGATGCCACAAAAAAAAAAATTCATAAAGGGTCCTTAAGTTTTTTTTTTAAAGAGTCTCCGATCGTGCAGTTTATCATATATCTGGACCAGATTCATCTCTTTCAATTATCAGGATTTGCTCCCTTTGCACATTTTCTTCTTCGTGCAGCACTTTGCTAGGCTGTGTGTGTCTGTGTGTGTGTGTGTGTGTGTCTGTTTGCTGATGAATAGGTGGACCTTTTGGCCCGACAAGGGCTGTATGTAAAACACACACGCTCACTCAGGGAGTTGAATACCTGCCAAAAAGGGGAATGACAAAAGCCTGTCCGCCCTTGATGCACTTACGCCATTGGACCCCCCCACCCCCCACCCCTCCGAAAACCACCGTCGCCACACCGGTACATTTTATCCTGCAAACATGTCAACACAGCAGGTCTTGGTATGAAAGTCCTGCCTAGCGCTATACACTATACACTATATCATACGTATGTGTGTGTGTGTGTGTGTGTGTGTGTGACTGAGAGAGTGTATCTATGGGTGGGTGATGGGGAGACTTGGGAAATCACATGAACTGGTATTTCTGCGTGTACATCTATGTCACTAAACACGTGAACGTATATGTGTGTTCATGTGTGCGCGTATGCATACGTTACATACATGTTAGCCTGTGCTTTCGCGCTGCTGGAGTACACAGAGGTAAAGAGAGAAGCCACGGTAAAGACATCAATCACGCAGCTCTGTGGTCACGGCCATATGGGAACCAGCTGCAGCTGAGAGTTCGATCTCACCTGCGCTGACACTAGCCAGAGTTCACGCGTCCCAGTCAAGGCAGAACATTACACTTTTCATCATCAAACATGACCCAAATAAAACAAACAAAAGAAAACAATTACGGATGAGAGAGGGTGGAGAGAACGCTCGTTTTTTTTTTTTTTTTTAAAACGGCCGTGTTTTGTCGCACGTTCGGGGTCTAATTGCGCGCATTAGGCCGTGCGATAACACGAAAAAGAAAAGGTGAGCGGCTGAGAGCTAAGCGTAGCATTTGTTACGCGACGCTAGAAAAGCTAATACACGTCATGTACGAGAGTGAAGAGGAGCGGTGCTGTTTGGGTAAGTGGAGAGGAGCGGTGCTGTTTGGGTAAGTGAAGAGAGATCCTGTGTCAGAAGAGGAGCTGATTAAGTGGGTGCTGCTTTCTTAGTCACACACGCCGCACCTGGCCCGGGAGAAGGAAGGAGAAAAGGAGGAAGAATGAAGGAGAGAGAGGCACCGTTCATTACACGCTCGGCTGCCTCTGACGCGGGGCCTGTCTCAGAACACCGGCCATCAGTCACGCGCGCGCTGTCCCACCCGGAGGGCCCAGAGACACGGGCCATCACTCACACACGCGCGCGCGCGCGCACGCACACACCGTCCCGGCCGAAGACATGGGCAATCAGTCTGAAAAAGGTCTTTCTGCACACTTAAACACATATGCTGTCCCACCACGGACCATAAGTCCTCTACACAGTCATGCACACGCATGTGCACACACACGCGCACACACACACATGCTCACCACAAACTCTTATAGAGTCTTTCTCTCTCTCTCACACACACACACACACACACAAAGACATCATGGGCCATCACTCTAAGAAAACTCTTTAGACACATATATAGACACATGCTCACCACAAACTCTTATAAAGTCTTTCTCTCTCTCACACACACACACACACACACACACACACACACACACACACACACAATAACTCACACTTCCATTATCACAACATGGTGTGTTCCCGACATATGCACCATTTACCATAATATCATACTATGTCATACTATGACTCACATATTTATGGGGCATATCAAACCATAAGGCAGTGTTCAAAAACTGTGCCATTTTCACAAACCGAGTAACACACAGAAAAATAGCATCAACGGTACTGGTACTCTGTATAACTAAGATGAGAAAAGAACACGTAGTCCAGGGTCAAATCCAACTTTCTCCATCAATAGTTCAGTCTGATCACATGACAGCTGGGCCTAAATTGATTGGCTGAGTCAATAACTGACAGTTTTTTATGTCAGCCCATGGGGTTTTCTGGGTTATCAGCATTTCAGAAAAAGAAAAAAAAAAATATTGACCG
Source organism: Chanos chanos (assembly GCF_902362185.1). Lineage (NCBI taxonomy): Eukaryota > Metazoa > Chordata > Actinopteri > Gonorynchiformes > Chanidae > Chanos > Chanos chanos. Next base: position 26,636,209 of record NC_044503.1, read on the forward strand.
AACTCTATGCATAATGTTCAATTCAATTCAATGTTTAACTGAAGCGAATGATACTGTCGATTCAGGTGTAGATCTTGACAAATGGCTTTTCATGTAATCAAAACCCACCCCCACCCCCACCCCACCCCCTTTGGCAGAATTATGGCATATGTGGACGAAAGCCGGCACACGTCGCTTTGCCTTTTGGCTCATCATCATTAAACAAGGCTCTGCTATCAATATCTAATTATCTCTGCTCTCCGTTATTCGCCATAGGAACACAGTGGGCGGGAGGACCTACCTGTCACTCGGTTCTGTAATAAAAGGGTATTTCGAGAGAGCCCTTTTCATAGCTGGAAACTGTCAGTACAGGAGGACGGCTCGGATACAAAATGGTTTCTAGAGACACCAGTTTTTAAGAGGAAATAAAAGGCCGGTATCCTCAAATTTGGGGGGAAAACTTCAAACTGTGTCCTCATGTGTACCATTTCACTTTCCAGACAACACTAAAACATTGAAAGTATGTCTTACAAACTTCTTCTGTATTATATATCATTACACTCAATGGAGAGAATGGAGTTTAAGGCTTAAGTAGACTCCATATGCCTGTAAATTAAGAGTTTTACATCTTTAATGTTTTTTGTAAGTGTCTTTTTAGTGTTTTTATTTATTTATTTTTTTTTAAGAATTTAGCCAGTCAGTTTGATTCCTTTTTTGTTAACGGCCTTGTTCATTGAGACAACTCTCTAAAAATGTTGTCAAAGTCACTTCTATCAGAGCAAATATTTCAACAAAGCAAAGGTTTACTGACAGACCGTAACTCCAATCACTAGACAAATCCCTACAAACATATCTTGGCAATAGAGTTCATCATTACATTATCGGCATTCCAGGTGGGAGCATAGCAGCTGCGACCTTGAACAAAAGCACTTAACCTGAATTGCTTCAGTAAACACCAGCCTTTGAAAGTGGATTGTGTGGTAATGCAGCCATGATGCTGACAGATAGGAAATGGACGACGGCGTCTGTCAACTCCAAGGAAAACAGAGACCTTGGTTAATTCCACATTTGGAGATATTGGAAAAAATGCACGGATGGATGGATGGATGGATGGATGGAAGAAAGGGACAAATAATGAAAATCATCTGAATCGTAATGAATTCGAGACTAGACACATGGTTGGATTTGAACCAAATTCAGACGTTCAACTGAAACAGAAAAAGAGGTTTCAGTCTGCAGGAGTAAAAGCAACAACCCATGCCATGTGTCTCTCAAACTACTCGATCATTTTCCTCCTGGTATTTTTCCTGTCTGTTTGAAGTGAAAACCCTCCATACAAAATCCCTCCCCTGCAGGGAGGGGAATTGAAACTTCTCAATCTCTTTCTGAAACATTTTGGCAAATGGGCCATGGTTGCAAGAGACTAAAATAAAGCGATTCTTTTTTGGGGGAGGGGTGGGGGTGTTAGTATTCGTCTATTCACACAGTATTCCACTGTGAGCTAATGTTTCGGTTTTCACCTCATAGAAATTCTCTTGATTTTTTGATGTTGTTGTTATTATTGTTGTTGATTTTTTTTTTCTTTTTTTATGAAAGCAAATTAGCAGCTTGGTAAGACTGCTGAATTTTTTCAGTTGAGAAAATAAAGAACAGGAAGTTAAGAATAAGAAGCAATCTGCCCAGCATAAATATCACAGCAAGAGATAGAAATGGTTAAATATTAAATCATGGAGATATTGTACCATCTACTGGTGTGTGTGTGTGTGTGTGTGTGTGTGTGTGCGTGCATCTGCACGCACAAGGAGACATGCACAATGCAGTGTGCATATGCATGTGTGCAAATTTGTGTGTGCATGCATGCATACACAAATCTAAATGTGTGAGCATGTGTGCATGCACAGATGCAAATGTGTGAGAGTGCATTTGTGTGTGTGCATGCACGCACAGGTGTACATGTGTTTGCATGTAAATAAGTATGTCTGTGTGTGTGAGAGTGTTTTGTACATATGCACATGAATTAGTGCGTCTGCGTGTACGTGTGTGTGTGTCCGTGTGTGCGTGAAACGCCAAGATGCCATGGCTTTAAACAATCCGAGGGTCAATTATCTGTAGTTAGGTCTATCATAGTGGAGCAGAGATTCTGCCGGAGAACAGCTCAGGGGACAGATAATCAATGACTGCTCCAGTCAGCCTCGACACCGGGGTCGGAAGCTTTGGAGACCAGGATAACTCGCCTTTATCTTTCAACTTCAGCTTTTTGAGACTCGGTACAAAAAAAAAAAACAAAACACTTCACACAAATGTCAGTGTATGCCTCTCCAGCTCTCATCCATTCCTGCCCAGTCTTGTCATGGCTAAATGACTCAACAATAACATATTACCCACAATCCCTTTATACCACCACCCCAACCCCCAACCCCCAGGGTATAAAGAGTTTCTCAGAAACGTGTGGATACAGTCTGCCCCGTTTTCCTATCTACTTATTTAGATCATCTCATCCCAATCAACTCAAGGTCAGGCCAAAAAATATTTCCACCCTGAGGTAATGGATTTATTTTAATAGAGCACATGTTGTTCTATAACCTGCTTAGAACAGATATATAACAAGTGGAGGGGGGGCTTCTCAATCTTAGAGTTTATTACAGTTTTTACACGCGAACAAACGACGTTCTAGGACACAAACAAAAGCCTCGCAAGTAATCTACTATTTCTCCTTTTTTTGTTTGCGTCGGGCCGTAATCCAGATGAGTTTGAGCTAAGTGTCAGGGAATGAGTGACCCACAAACAGCTGCCAGTTTCAGATAAACTGAAAGAGCTCTCGCACGGGCTGAAGAAAAGCCCACACTGGGGTGTGATAACATGGCTTCATTCTATTTAAACACCCCCGACATTCTTACTTAACTTGCAGTCTGGTCCATGGGAAAACCGATCTCACAAGGGGAAAAAAAGTAAAGAAATAAATCAATTTACCAAAAAAAAAAACCCTGAAAAAATAGCCTACGTGGAAGAGCCAATTAGAAATGACAGCTGCATTCGACCAAATCAAGTGTAAACAGCCATTTCAAGGTGTAAGTAACATTTACATATGTCTTGCCACGTTAATCATGTTCATTAGCGAGTAAACAGATGTCGCACTTACGAATTTAAAATAACGGATACCCCGTGCGCGAAAATGAATTTCAGAATAATCTGGGCTGTCTAGGGATTCGACAATGGCATGTTTTAAACCTGAATCCTTGCCAGTAAAAAAGTAAGTAAGTAAAAAAAAAAAAATTCCGCGAAACAATTATCATATATAAAACCGAATACCATCTCCATTATCAGTCCCTGGTTTTGCAGCACTAAAAAGGGGTTATGACAAAGTGCAACCTCCAGTAATATCCTTCAACCTGTCGTGCCCTGATAAAAGCTGATGCTTTGACAAAATGCAGCACATAAAAATGCAAATTGCTGTGAAAACAGCCCATTAAATGCCAACTCTCGACGAAACAACGTTCTGCCCTAAAAGTTTACCATTGAATACCAATTTAATACTTAAATTCCTTGTTAATGACTCTCATCTCTAATGTGCCCTGCTGACATTTCTAATTCATTACAGTTGCTAAGAAACACTAATGGTGTGTGGACTACATCACCACAGCTATACAGCTACATATATATATATATATCTTATGTATATATATATACATAAGAGTCAGAGAGGATTCTGGGAAACCACACAGTGTCATCCAGGTGACCAGAACTGGTCAATGCTTCAAGACAATATCCCTCCCAGGACAGAATCAGAGGACCTCCAGAGCGATACACATTAATTATTTACAGCATAGAGCCTGTGTCTGGGTCAGATAAATGCATGTTTGAAATTCTCTCTCTGCTATCTCTCTCTCTTTCTCTCTCCAAACAATTTAGTTTGGAGTTAAGAGCGCTGTCTCTCAAGTTATCGTCTACTTTATCTCGTAAATGCCTTATCTACCACTTCCCAAAACAAACTCAATCCTGGAAATTGAACGGAGAAAAGAGCACTTCAGCTCACTGTAGTAGAACGGTGGCGTTAGCAACAATGGAAGACAGAGTGGAGGGGGAGCAGCAATGCCAAAGACTCTGAGTGTGTGTGTGTGTGTGTGTGTGTGTGAGACTGAGTGAGTGAGTGAGTGAGTGAGTAAGCGTGTCTGTAGGTAGGTAGTGGGGGGAGAGTGGAATCGCATGAACTAGTATTACTCATATGGAAAAAACGCAATTCGGTCTCAGTTATTCTTATTTAAAATGAAAGGTACGCACAGCATTGAGTCTATGTTGTGTGCCCTACATGAATTCAGAATTCAAGGACTGGCCATATAGTATAAATGTGTAATTCTTTTCAGCCTATAGCTGTTATTCACTGGCTAATGCTTATTGTATGTTACTCTATTAAATGGTCGTGGCACTTGCATATTGATTGTGCCGTCTTTTTCCTACCTATATCGACTAGGCCTACCCTCCAGTTTCTCCATTCTCTATGTTTTGGTCAGTTACAGTGGGAAATTGAGAGTGGGCGGTTTGTCCACATGGTGATGAGTGATTCAGATGTAAAGATGAGGTGAAGTTTGGCTGAAGTTTTTTTTTTTTCTTTTCGTTGTTGGTGGTTTTGTTTTGTTTTGTTTTTTTTGTGAGTGGATGATGCAGTAAAGTGAATCTGATAAACTGCATTATGATACCGCAAACAGATGTGAAATGGTCCTAATGAGTTCCATAGAAAACATGTAATTATCGTTGATAACCAGTCATGGAGTTGTGTGTGCGTGTGTGTGCGTGTGTGTGTAAAAACCAGAGTGCTTCCACTGACATTACCTCTGAGTGACACATATTTTATCTGTTCACCCAAATTATTACTGTCACCTAATCTCCAGAATGAATATTGAATTACATATGCAACCAGTCATAGTTAATGTACACACACAAACAAAAGGTTCCAACAGTCTCCCTAGGTAACAGATCTCACCATTATTCCATTCACTCAGAGTGGCTGAAGTGTCAGATATTCCCATAAAACATACATCTTACCATCACATGTTCCTTGCTCTGAAATGCTAAAAAGGCACATGGAATGTGGATTTAATATTTCCCGAACGCAGCTTGGCTTTCTTCAGTGCCGAGCTGTAATGCTACAATGAGAGGTTTTTAGAAGGGCCTCTCCATTGTGTTGACAGAACCAATAAAGATCTGTTCTCTCTTCAGTGATTCTTTAAAGAACATTCTGGAACTTAACTGAGCCCTTTGAAATGCTCTTTGAGGTCTTTTTCTTTTGCTTTTCCTTTCTTTGGTTATTTATTTATTTATTTATTCCACAGTGTCTTTTAAAAGCATTTTCTAGTCTGTCTTTCTTTGTGACAAATATCAGGTATAACCATCTACCAGCCTTCAGATTCATGGTACAACGTGGATTGTTCCTGGTAACTGACATAAACAAAATAACTTGAAGGGGGGGGGGGCAGGGTTTACTCACCCTTAAAGTCATCTGTATGGATAGATAGAATTTTTTTCCCTATCACATTAAAATTCACCAGTGAAATTTTTTTTTTAAAAAAAAATCAAGGCTCACAGATCTGCAATAGCTAAACTGCACACTGTCTTACACTTTCAGCATGTGGGGGTGGAGAAACACACTGAAAAGATGAAAAGAGAGAAAAAATACTTTGGGACATTCCGTAATGTCACTGCGAAAAAAAACCCTGTTCTGTAATGAACAATTTTATTAAAAGAAAGAAACATTCCTCTTGTGACAGGATATGTCCTAGTTAGTCCTGCACCCCCGTTTCCAACCCATCACCCCCACCCTCTGCACTTCCCACTTCATGAGAAATTGGAGATTTTCAAAATGATTTTTTCACTTTAGACCTGACGGGCTCATAGCTTACTTCTTTTGAACTGTTCGCTCTGACAAAAAAAAAAGAAAAGAAAAGAAACAGAAAATGAAAAAAAGCAAAGGGAACCACTGATTCCCACTGACATAAATTGTTCACTTAGAAACCACGCTTTGAAAGCGTACCAGTGAAGGAAGCACGCGGTGAAATGTGAACGTTACTTTTTTTTTTTCGCCTTTCTCACGTGAGCGTCACGAAAACGACGGTGTGGGAGATGCTGTAAAGCCAAATAAAATCAACGCTGGCATACCTTCTGTTCAGTCTCTATTTGAATAAGATCCAAACAGGCCGACGGCACTCACTGCGAATGTACCTTAACTTATCTTTGCAGTGGCGTCAGTAAAACTCTCTCGAATAAGCCAATCTAAAAAGTGGAACAGCTCTGAGTCCTCTTCAATCGCCCCGCCCCCCACGAACCCCCCCCCCCCCCCCCCCCCCCCACAACCATCACCTCCACGACCCCAGAACAGTATATGTAAAGACTGTGTAACAAAGAACTATCATTATCTGTCATATTTGTTCAGGAATATTGTTAGGGACAGCGTTAATGATTATTCTCAGGCTTGCATGTGTGTTTTGGAAAATGGAAAAAGTAAGTCAACATGTTAAATATGTTAAGCACATAAAAGAGAATGTGGACAAGGCCTTGGTGTTTCCATATATTAAGATGGGCAAACCTCATAAACTGACTAAAAAGCAGAGACCGTAGAAGGGGCTACAGCACAAAAATAATCTAGATATTCAACACGTGAATACACATATTCTTCGACAGCACGTCAAAGTTATGCGACTGAAAATCGTTTGATGATTTTACCTCGATTTAACTCTCAAAGGTAGATGTCACGAAGCTTAGCTCACGGTTATGAGTGCTACTCTTGCCACCTGCTGGACATGATTGGTATTGCACGAGAACTTTCACCCAGCTGCGTGTCTGCGTCGAGCAAAGGCCGAGGTGATAATCTAATTGCTACGTGGGAGTCTACTTTCTCCCTTGCTGTGATATAAGTGATGGTGCTGATTCTAATACACTTTTAAGCGGTACCCTGCCTCTGACAACACAGTGAGGGGAGCTGATTCAACAGCAATGTAATCTTACAAAGGGGTCTCTTTCTCTCTCTCTCTCTCTCTCTTTCTCTCTCTCTCTCTCTCTCTCTCACACACACACACACACACATACACACAAACAGTGCAGTGCAGCAATCTTGAACCCCTGAAAGATAATATTCAGGCTCCTTTTTGTTTGTGTTAATTATCCCTGTGTTTTAGGGGGTGACCTGCTGTGAATCTCTTAAAAGGGTTTTTTAACATTACAAAAAAAAAAACCCCTGCTCATACTGTGTGAAGGAACGGAGTCCGTGCCATTCTTTCACGGCACCCTCCAACTCTGCCCAAGATCTGATGCCATGGGGTTGGTTGGCTTAATTCCAACACCAAACTGGTCTAATCTTAAACACACATCACCTCTCCACACGAGCAGCAGGCGTTTCCGTTTTTAATTCGCTTATTAATTTGACTTTAATATTCAGTTACTTTGACATCCACAGCTGAATCCAACCTTATACGGTTAAATCAAATAGAGAATGACACACAATTCTAGCTCATACTTACTGTTTTCCAGAAGAGCCATGGAGGAGTTTGAGGTGACACGCAGGTAGCTTTGATGTCTGACTGGCTTTGAGCTCCAGACACAGTTGCTGTCTCTCTCCCTTTCAGTCCACGTGTATGACAGCTTTCTCCTTACTGTCCAGAAACAGACTCAAGGAAGTCAGCTAAGTTCCACACAGTATGACCTGCTAATCTCTAACATACACAAACAAGTTACAAATTCCCCCAGTTATCATGTTTAATGAATTAGCACCGTAGCTACCTCATCTACTGCCGAGTGTGCTCAACGGGTCTCAAGTCATTCTGCTTATTCATTATGCTACCACCTCTTTAATGTAATCACGTCCTCTTGGAAACCACAAACTCTGTAAATATATGCATTATCGCAGCAGATAATAATTTCCTGTTGAAACAGAGCCATCTATAGATCTCTTTACACAGTCTCCTACATAAACACAGCATTAGAGAACTGTGTGTAAACAAACCATTTACCTCCATTTACAGATGACATCTATATGTATATAACCCAAGCCATAATAATTCCACAAACAACCTCAAAAACAGAACTGTTCTGTTTTTGTGTTTCTGATATCCCTTAAAACAAGGATTAAAATACGTTACAAACAAATACAATGCTTATCACGACACTGTGATGAACAACTGCAATCTAATTTCAGCCAAGGAGAAACAATGCCCCAAATAAAGGCCAAAATACGATTGGCTCACATGCTCTTATATGTCCAGTACCCATTTTAAAGACCCAAGTTACTTGTAAGAATTGTCTTTGTGGCCTTCTGTTCCTTTCAATAGTCTGCTTCTCTTGGCTTGCTCAGCAGTAAAACTGAATGTTTACGACACCATTTTACTGCCATAAGTGGCCAATCTTTCCTCCTTATGGATCCTCTAATGTAAAAATTGCATGACAGACAATGGGTAGCGCTCCAACCAATGAGAGTTATGCTCATGTGTCCATTTCTTTTAACTTTAGTCTCACAGCTATCTCTGACAACAAAAAAGAGGTTTTATGTCGAAGTATCTATTCATCTTAGCATGGCACAGTGGACTAAAATGTGCTCAGATGTATTATTCTGTGAGAGAGATTGTGAGTGTTTGAGTTAGAATCTAATCAATATGGTAAACCAAAGTAAAAGCACAATCCATCTGAGTTTTATGTCTTTAGACTCTTTGGATTGCATGGTTAAGATCTTACAGAATATATTTTCTGTACAAACACAGATAACAATCGGTATAACCCATAAAGTCTGTGTTTTCCTTTGTGCGTTCTGAAATAAGCGCGTTTTAACAATGCTGTGCATATCCTGTGTGGTTTTCTCGATGACCTTGACTTCTCCAGGCTCGTGTATCAGAGCAGTCTTGCCTCAGTCTGAATGTCTTTAGGCCGAAACACTGTCACCTGAGGATAGTGGGGGAGGGGGGGGGAGTGGCGGGGGGGAGGGGGTTGGGGGGGGGGAATGGGAGGGAGGGGGAGGGGGGCAGACAGGCCCTGTAGCTTCCCCCTCTCACACTCTCACAGCACAAGCATGACATCAATCTGACAGCACTGTCACCACGGTGACAAGCCGCAGAATAACACCGATTCTGGCAAAGCTCAAAGACGCGTGACACCGCCGTGACAACGAAGGGTAAAGTGGACGAGAGAACTGTTCTGGCACACAGTCTCACAGCTCCATCTTGTGTTCATCTCTTAGCAGGTTAACGTTAGCAATTACGCAGAGGGACGGGGGAAATCTGCTCGTTTTCACAGAGCAGGTACGATAATGAAACCACCACATAAAAAAAAAAGGATTTACGTTTTGCAGTAGCTAAGTTGAAGATGAAAAGAATTCTACCCACGTGGCCATGTATTCTTTGTTCCAAACGATTTGGAGAGTCCTTTTGATTATTTTTGACCCTTATCCCACACTGAGAGGCATCCCAAGCAGGTGTGTCAAGAACAAATGAATTTTGTAAAGATGATGAACCACCTGCAGGGCTCCAAAATCACTGGATTTTGTTCTTTGAATGGATGCCAATGCCGTTTACATATGCACAGAACTTACAAACAGTGCTGTGTTGTTCTCAGATTTGTATATAATATGCTCTTAGTAATAATTTATACCACTGTCAAGTCAAAATGTAATAAAAAGCACACAGTGCCTGCAGTATCTCCTGCAGACCTAGGACATTCTCAACAGAGAGAATACATTCACAACAGTGTGGAAAAGGGAGACCAATACAACACTCCGACAGCTCCCTGTCCCGCTGCCTGTCTGTGAATGGCAGGAAACTGGCTTTTTAGTATTTTTAACTGAACTGTGCCTATTACTGAGACCTATGAGGAGAAGACATTTTCCTATAACACAACTAAAATAGCAACTCAACACATCCTCGGCACTGACTCTTACGCACTGACACGCGTTCGTGTGTTTATCAAGTTCTTACGACTTGTATGAAAATCTGGGTTATTGACGATTACTACTTCCAGAGGTAGCAGGGATTGGGGGGGATTGGAGGGGTGATTCAAACTGACTAGTCCTCTTCAGTCAATAGCTCATACTTTTTTAAGCCTTCTCCACAAAAGCATGCATTAAGCCGGTCACGTACTGTAACTCGTCTGAGTGCTGGCACTGAACATCAACTCAGACGCGACTGTGTGAGGGGTGTTGATGTGAAGGAGATGGTACTCTGAGGGACCTTTTAACCGATGTTAAAATGAAACGAAATGGAAGAAAAAAAATTCATTGACACCAGCTGGTGGGAACCGCCAGGTGTCATTAGGGTACTGAATGAATGATGCTATCTGAATGCTATCAATTGCTTTGCTCGTCCACAAAGAAACCGACTCACTCATCACTTTAGAAAGGAGTTCACGAACAAGCGGGAATATCTCTCCCTCTCGAAGCGGTTTCTGCCGCCGAGCTCCTGTTCACCTTACCGCCCGCACGATACGTTAATTCATTCTAAAAAGAAAAAAACAACATTCACTCACAGTCTGTGTACGAGCCTAAATGTCAAACCACTGTCGGCATTGAACTTGTTTCCTGCTTCTACCAGTGAGGAGAGAGGAACGGAGAGGGAACGGGGCCATTGAAGTTGTTAGCTGTTAACTCCCACTATTAGCATGACAAAGGCGATAGGGGCAGGTTTGTAGCTCTGACCCAAAGATGAGACATGGTTAGAGAGTGGAAGTGGAGCAGCTAAAGCCTGTTCTATTCACACTAGCACAGGGTTTCTTTGCCAGCCCCTCCATAGCCACTGCTATTATCATGCTGATGTGACAGAGCCCCAATGTAATCCCGAAGGCATAGTGGAGTATGAATCTCAAATTCATTCATGGACCATCAGCGGAGGGCGAAGAGGCCGGATAACGTGGCAAAATGTCTCCTAAAAAGAAAAAAAAAGTATTGCGCTCGTTACCAACATTTTCATACATTTACTCTGTGCCTTAAAAGAAATGTGTTGTACAAATCTCTGATGTATGTCTTGCTCTACAGACAAATTGGAATTTAATAACAAGGCGCGCAAACAAACTAAACATGCAGTAAGCCGTTTGGAAATGCCTGCCTTGTCTTAAATGTGTTTTTCTTTTTCTCCGAGAGATATATGCTTTTAAAAGTCGTAGTAGAGAAAGAGGAGAGATTCAGCACTGTCAAAGCAGTTGAAACTTGCTGTAGTCGGTGAGTTGGAAAAGCAACTTTAGAATGCAGACCTTCAAGACGCCTCAGGCGGTGGATGTGGTTTAAGGAATCTGAATCATTTTGTTCACCTGCTGTGAACCAAGCCACAGAAGCACCAACGATACACTGTTAAAAGAAAGCACTGGGAAACCTCCAAAGCTGCGGGTAACTGAACAGCAGGGAAATTAACTGTTGCGAACCAACAAGCCAGGTTTTTTAGGGGGAAAAAATTGAAATATGAGACTTTCTGTTGGATGCAATGACGCATACGCACACATAAGCACCGGGAGACCTCATAGAATGCCCTGAATACCTTTTTCCAGGTTATTAGTTGCAGCTGAGATGTGGCTGTACATACAAATGTACAAACGTATTGATTAATTTATCTGACACTCTTATACAGAGCTAAATACCTCTGTTCTTTTTACACACATCTGGGCCAACCTCAGAATGAAGTACCTTCCTATAGAGTACAGCAGCAAAGAGCGAGCCTTCCAGTCAAAGAACCAGACCCAAACCACAGCAGATCCTTACAGGTGTGTCTGAGTGTAGCATCACAAAGAGATTCATGCCACCACTAAAACCCACTAAAGTTTCCTTTTATTTGGTTTCCTTCTCTGTGTACTTTTCAACACGTAAGCTACGTAGATATTTTTTCTTCTATACCTCTGCGTTTCATAAACCGTAGAGCGCGTCCATCCTCACCCACAAGAGCCGCCCGTGAATTACGGTGGGGGCTGAGGAATTTGCAATCTCCATCGTCCCTCTTTATCGACGTTTAACTACAATATTAAAATAACGAAGAGAATAAATTATATTGGCACAGTGTGGCCACCATAAGGCCGCGATGGGCCGTATCCTAGCAACGAGTTGCTTAGCCGCGAGATGAGAAGTGACTTTTTACGAACGTACTTTGCATAGTCTTCTAAGGACCTTGCTATAGCGCATACTTTGATGACAGTGGCCAATACGAAACCTCATCTGCTCCGCTACCCCGTTTATGACACATTTAGAAAAGTTACGATTGATTCGTTTCAGTGTAATATACTGTAAGTTTTAAGTCAGCTAACAACGTTGTATAGTTGCGATGGGCATGCAAATGGCCATGCTAAAATGGGCTCACTACAGAGGTTTTTGAGTGGCTTTTGCGTCACCGATACTAATTGAACATTGGTGAGTTACCATGTTTTATGACACTGCAATGACATTTTCTTAGAAAAGCTTTCCTACAAACAAAAACGCTGGCATAATCCTGGCTTCCACTGCTAAACATTGTATCTTCGAAACAAAAAAGGCATATTAGAAAATGTATAGCACTTTCTACATCTGTGTTTCCCAGTCCTGACCCTGGATTACCACATAAATCCACATTTTAGGTTATTTTTGCTCTAACACGTCCGATTCAGCTCATCAGCTAATACGTCTTTGATTAAGTGAAACAAGTCTGTTGCAGCCGCAAGAGACCTACAATACACAGAACAGTAAACCTCCAGGGGGAAACACGACTATACAGATATACAGAAAGACCTCAGTGGTGGACAGGCCACTTTTTGTTAAATGTGTATGGAAATACTGCCCTCCCGTCACACTTCCACAGCCTGACAGAGCAAAGGTGGTTTCCACACGGTATTTTCATAAGGAATGGCAAGCACAATGTAGCCTTCAAGTGTTCTTTTGAAACTTTAATATCTCCAGAGAACATAATGTACTTTCCCGGTTAAAATATAACACGTGAAAATAGTCTTTCGAGAATATGTGTTGATTGTTTTCATCTTGTCATTGCGGATAAATCAGATCATCCCTGAAATGAATGATTACACCACACAAACGCCAAGACCGCACGAACGCGCCGCGCGTCCACGTAGGGAGCGCGCGTAGAGGCGGTCCGGCTGCTTCAGTTTCTGTTATCGCTTTTTTCTGTTGCTACCTTCAGTTAAATAGCGAGGAGACGAGAACGAGCGGACGGCCGACTCTGGATATCTTTTTCACCTGGGAAAATCATATCGAATTCCACATCGACGGCCGCTTGACAGGTAACATTTTAGCATGTCAATAAGTGCCCTTCGACCGTGCGTGAAAAAGTCAGTAAATGTCCCGTAAAAGTGGTGTTTTCCAATGAGGGGATGTGTGGGACGTGCCTCCCTTTGTGCCAAGGCACTGCTCATCGTAGTCATTGGCGAAACGTTGCAAATTCACACATTTTAAGCTGTGCTTTGGATCATTTCACCTCGATTGGCTTCGTCGGAGTACTCGCTGCCAGTGCGACGATCCATTTTTAACGTATTGTCTGTACATTTTCCCGAGTTTATACACTAAGGCCTCTTAATTTTAATAGTCGTTTCTAATGAGTAGCGCATTTAGCAGCGGGATCTCTCACACGCAGGATTAATTAAAAATTTCCACCACATTTTGACAGCTCTTCTCGAATCGAGGGTCACATTTCTTTTTGTCCAACAACAAAGAATTGTAAATCATTTGATATCCTGCACCCAGCAGTTAAACGAGAAGGGCCGGCGAGTAGTGACCAAAGGGATAAACCGTATGGTGAACTCTTGAAGCGTTTTTGGTTCATTCATCGGTAAAAGAACCTGGTATTCCACTAAACGGTACTGAAGTTAGACATTTTAAATTACTTTTTTTTTTTTTACCGTCGTTGTTGTAATAGCGGATTGATCGAACCATTATAGTAGGCGTTGATTTGTCGTAAAGGGTGTGAGGGCATTGTAATTTTATTACTCATAAATGATCTACTTTTTCTAGAAGCATTTTCATAAACCACTCAAGCGAAATCCCAGGCATGTGTATCGACATGTCGGCTACTGAACATGTATTATGGTGACATTTAGTCATACATATGTCTTTGCAGATCACCCTAAACATTCTCCACTTGACTGCCAGAATTTCCCGTTTTTCACGAGTCTTTCCCCTTGAGATATACTGCGATGAATTGATACTTGCTTATGTTTAGTGTTCAAAGCGGATGACATGGCTCTATTGCAAGTCATGAATTATTATCTCGTTTATGAAAAGACTGCACTTTGAAGATGTCGTGTAGTTGTGTGCTGAACTTGAGCAACTTGTAGGCCTCAAGATAGGGCGGCTTTTTGGAACATCGAAGCGTTCTCACGTAAGTGTGGGAAAGGGGGTTTTGATTAAAAAAAAAAAAAAAAAAATCGAATTATGCCCCTTACCTTAAGTGGTACGATAACTGGAAAGTAATGAATTACGTGGAAACGACACGGAAAGGAACACTAGAGTATGACTATCAAATCACTGCGTTATTAGATTTTGCCCCTGAGGACAGAACAAAATCATCTTAACATTAAAGAAATAAATGTTGACGGTCAGCCTCTTCGTAACAGCGTGTCAAGTCATGTTTCTGCATGTTTTATGTTAGTGTAATCAAGGAATGGCTACATTTGCCCATTAGTTAATATCCTTAAAAAAGATGGCATAGTATCATTCTATTAACCTTAAGTCTTAACAGCAGTGCCTTCTCACAATGTAAGCTGCAGTTCCCTGGGGCTTGGATTCCTATTAACCAGTAATAGTGTAAAGTAATGGTGGTGAGTGAGATGTCCTCATGGCTGTTCTCTTTCAGGGCCAAGATGTCCAGTGAGGTGCAGAGGCCAGATGACAGTCCCAGCACTAGTGGAGGGAGCTCGGATATAGAACAGAGGGAGACGGCACCGCCGGAGCAGGAGCGTGAGCAGGCCCAGCCAAAGAAGAAAGAGACCAAGATCTCAAGCAAAACTGCTGCCAAACTCTCAACCAGTGCCAAGAGGTATCTCCTCTCTCTCTCTTTCTCTTTTTCCCTTCCTCACTGTTTGTCTGTCTTTCTCTGTCTGTCTGTCTTTCTCTGTCCCTCTCTATCTCTCTCACGTTGTTCCTCTCTACCTGTCTTTCGCTGACCCTCTCTGTCTGTTTGTTTCTCTCTCTCTCTCTCTCTCTCTCCCTGTCTCTCTCTCTTTTTCCCTTCCTCACTGCCTGTCTGTCTTTCTCTGACCCTCTCTGTCTGTTTGTTTCTCTCTCACTCTCTCTCTCGAAGAGGTAAAACCCAGGCATTTGCTGCATGAGGAAACACTATTTGTGCTTCTCTTAGGGCTACTGAGCTTCTACACTACACTCAATAAGCTGGGCTTAATTAACTCAATAATCTTCTAATTACACCAAAATCCTCCCATATTAAAGACTGCTACAATAAGCTAAAAAAAAAAAAAAAAGCCTACACATATACATCACGTGCCTGACACTCACGTTTACTCTGGACGCTTGTCAGATGCTCGGAGAACCATAAATACATTCATAGGTGCGTGTTTCTGTTGTGTGCACATCAGTAACGGATTGGTCAGTGCGTGACAACGAGGTGAGATGGGGCGAGGTGAGGTGGCGTGAGACGGATCGCCGTAGCTCGTTTCGAGCTCGCCGTTATGCCGGCCTTTTTCGGGTTATTTTCAGCGTATGCTTTTCGGGAAGCTGCGTTTGTGTGCTAGAGATGAAGGCCATGTAATTACGCAACAAGTTCAGCGGAGGTTTTTTCTTGTTGCTGGGAACATGGTGGTTTTTTTTTTTTTTTGCATAGCATGTCTCATAAAATGTGCGGAATAGTCCGCGAGGAGCTGTGTGTATGGCTTTTTTTTTTTTTTTCCCTCTTGTCTTTCATGGTATAATCAAGGCAGCCTAAAGGGAAGAAATAAAATGTTACATCTTATTAACAATCAGAATCGCAAGAGATATTACACAGGGAGTGCTTTGCTACGATAAGGATTAATGCCCCCAAAAATGTGTCATTTCGGGGGCAAAACGTAATAACGATAGATTCTTTTGTTTGTTTGTTTGTTTGTTTGTTTTTACTGGGTTTCGTAAATCCTTTTATCAAAATCGTAACAACAAAAGCCCCGCCAGACAAAGTGAGATAGTTCTTGAAACGTCTCCGAACGGCTTAGGACTGGATGAATGCTCCCCCCCGCGCATGGGCTGTGGTCTCAACGTGATTCTCAGATAAACAGGGAATGATATGTAGAATGAGTCTGTTAGGAACAGTCATTTCTTGCCTTGGAGGTGGCAAGATCGGTTCACAGCGATTGTTCTGTGTTTCCTGTCACACTTGACTGAATGAAGTAAGGGTTTTATTTGAAGCACTTTCTGTCAGGTAGTGAAACTTTTCAGGGGGTGTCTTCTTTACCACTCTGAGCTGCTCTTCTGCTGGTTTTGTGACCGAAACTTCTTCTTTTCTTTTCTTTTTTTTTTTTTTTTGGCCTTTCACATTGTACGACGTGATATTTAGCCATTTGACCTTTCCCGAGGCAACATTAATTATCATAATGTGCCAGAGATGTGCATGCTATATGACCTGATACATACTAGCGTGTAGGTTTAGCATCTTTGAGTCCCACAAAGCCCGCTAATATCATCCTAACAACAACAGCAACAGACCACATTTATCATACCCTTCTCTGACATTTTGTGTTTCAGGATTCAGAAGGAACTTGCCGAGATCACACTAGACCCACCACCAAACTGCAGGTAAGCACAAGTCTTTTATAAACTGAACAGATTTGTTGGATTTTTTTTTCTTTTTTGTGCTTTTTTTCTTTCTGTGGTTGAGAAGAGAGCAAGAGAGAGAGAGAGAGGCCAAGGGAGAGAGGATAATGGTTATTGTGTGTTGATGAGGCTGTCAGGGTTGCTGAGTGAGTGAGTGAGAGAGTGAGGGAGGGGGAGAGGGAGGGAGGGAGGGAGGGAGGGAGGGAGGGAGAGATTCAGGCCAGAGCAGAGGAGAAGAGAGAAGACCACATGTGATGCCTGTGCAACAGAGGAGCAATACTACGACTCCCCGGGGATTCGGGGGAGAGAAAAGCCAGGCCTTATTAAGCCAAATAACACAAATTGACATTGTCATTGATTATCCTTGTGTTTATATCTGGAAAATAATTACCCAAGGCCTAGCATTGAAAGCCAGATTGAGAGAGAACAAGAGAGAGAGAGAGAGAGAGAGAGAGAGAGAAAGGTGTAATAAGGCACTGGAGTGAGTTGAATGCATCCATAAGACACAAGGGGTGTTTACTTTACACAATTTTAGTTGTTATTTAATTTGAAACACACTTAAGTTTTGCTGGGGTGCAAATAAGAATCTGTCTGCTGGAAATTGGATTCACATTTCTGAAAATCGCTGTTGCCTATAAACAACAGCATACTCGAGAAAAAGGGGAAAAAAAAGAAAGAAAGGAATTTGATTCATTATCCTGGCCAAAGATCTGTGGCTTAATGGAGACCATTAAGATAGGTGCTATCCTCTGATTTTTACCTAAATAGATATTTTCTTTTGGTTGATTCTCATTAGGGCAAATAACACACTGAGGAGAAGCCCATGGCTGTAATTAATTTAAGCAAACTAAGAGTTCTTGTAAAAAAAAAAAAAAAGGCAAGACAGAAAAAAAAAAAGAAGAACAAACATGGTTTGGTTGTTGTAACAACACTGTTTTTCTTTCGGATAAAGTGCTGTTCGCAGGCTGTCTCACCAAGTTATATGCACACCAGACTGAGCGAGTGAAATGCTTTTTCTTCTCTCTGTAAATTCATGAAAACTGTCAGCTGAGGAAACTAACTGTGGTTTTTTTTTTTTGAGACCAATTTTTGTGGCTGCTTTGAGCATAATGTTTCCCCCCAAAAGACACTTGTGCATGTTGAGTTACTTAACATAGCATTGCTGTTAGTTGCCTGAGAAATCCGTAGATATTAACTAGATATGTGTGTGTGCAAGCAATTATAGTGTCTGTGTGCTGAACCAGTGCTTAATAGGATTTCAGCAACAAAGAGAGTGAGAGGCGCCATTGCAGATTGAATGTTGCTGTTTAAGAATTAAATACTGTTCTACTTTATCTGTCTCTCTGTTGTGGACGGTTCGCTGCTGAGAAAGCAGTTACGCTTTTAAGACGCGCGAACGACGCCGTCGGTCTCCCCGAACAGACGGCGTTCCGCTAGTTCGGTCGAATTCGGGGCCCGCGCAATTGCGGGCGGCTCTCGGACGGCTGAACCGAACCACGTCGGTCGGTTGGTCGGTCCCTTGGTGCTTCCGCGAAAAAGAGACCGGCGCAAGACTCCGGCCTTCTTTCTTTTCCTTTCCACAAAACAAAACAAAAAACAACAACAACAACAAAACAACGCTGCACGTGCGTTTCTTTAGCGAAGGTGTTCACATCTGCGCTGTCTGTTTCCATGACTAATAAGAATGTCAGAGGCTCAGTCTTTTTTCATCCTTCTCTCTCTCTCTCTCTCTTTTTTTTTTTTTAAAGCTGAAACACTGATGGCTGTTGATTAGCATTGAACTCCTTGGGGGGATTCTGCAGGAGCAGCCGAATCTGAGCCATTTTTCACGTTCTGACCATTAGCTGCAGCAGGGGGTAATTAATATTCATGAGGGGGGAGGGGGGGCGGGGAGAGGATCAGCGTGGCCTATGGGAAATCTTGATCACAGTCTGAGGCTTCCATTTCAAACCCCAAAACATTCTGAGAGGAAGAAACGCGCGAGATAGAAAAAGAGAAGAGCAGGAACGTATCAAATGAAAAGGGTACGTTCGTTCCGCGCCCCTCCCGAGCGTGAACCTGCCAAAACAATAAGGGAGTGAAATCACGTCATTGCGTTATAGGAGCAGCCAGCTCTTAATTCAGCAGTCAAAAGAGAGAGAGAGAGAGAGAGAATTGTTTTTGAAACCAAAGCGTAACAATAAGCTTCTTTATGATTAGCGGCGATTACGTGCCCCCTTGTTATCAAAGTGATGTTGAAATCCACTGTAATTGATTTGTCAGTAAGAGTGAAAGATTTCTCATTGTCTTTGACTCCTTTGATTGCGGTTGATTTTCATGAATCGTGAACGGTTGCCTTTGGTGGCTGCGAGACACGTTTGATTGATTAATGAGAGGACAGTTCTTTGTGCTTGAATAATGCAAGCAGACAAATGAACAAACAGGTGTGTAGGCACCTCAGAAAAATTAAACACTCGTACTCAAGCATGGACGCACACACGCACACAAACACGCACACGCTCTCACTCAAAACGTGACATGCTTGTACAACAAACATCTTGCTGAAAAGTGCACTAAGTGCAAATAGAAGAGTGTTTGGATACAGTTAGAGCAGCTGACCTCTGGAAACAGTTTCTGCTATGAATTACAAAATAAAAGCGCCTTTTTTGCTTTATATTCTGGCATGGTGTAGAATGTGCTTGTGTACACATGAGAAAAAACATTTTTCTATGTAACAAGTAACATGACAATGAAGTAACAATGTAAAAATGTTACACACGGCATGGTAAAGCTTTATTTCCAAATGTCTGCAAGGCCAAATACCACTTTGTGACTGGTCTGCCCCTTTTCTGGTTTTCCTCTACTGTAATTGCTACACTAATTGCTCTTTTCCAGTCAATACATGCCATGTATATCAGTCAGACCTTTCCACATCTTTTGGCTGAAGCTTCAGATGCCTTATCTAAGACACACACACACACACACACGTTCACCCATCACAAGCTTTTGAACAAGAAAGATCTGCCTGGAGCCCGTGCATTCTTTGTGTGGATCAATATATGTCAGTAGAGAAGAGACTTAAAAGAGAATCAGTTATGCGTAATGTGTTCATAAAGCAAATAACCTGTTTCAGGAGAATGTCTTTGTCTCTCGTAAATCTTCACTAACGGGCATCGGCATTGACAGGGCATTGCACGCCATCCACGCCAGCAACGGAATTCCGCTTCGGCCGCGCGCAGCACAAGTCTTTCGAACATGCATGCAAAATGTTATTCATTTATTGCATTTAAAAACAAAAAACAATAGGATGAAATTTTTTTTTTTATATCAAGCCAAGCATTTTCTGTGGGAGGAGAGGTTCCGGAAAAGACTAACACACAGGCCTATAGCGCTGTGAACAACAGTCGTTGTGGAAGCAAACTGCAGTGTGTTGGCACAGGCACAGATAACCAGAAAATAAACAGTTGCTCTGTGAATCCATTTTCATTCTGCCAGAGCTGGCGATTCAAACGTTTTAATGAATTTGTGTTTTTTTTTTTTTTGTTTTTGTTTTTTTTTCCAAAAACCACTAAAAGCGGATACCCT
This sequence comes from Chanos chanos, assembly GCF_902362185.1. Lineage (NCBI taxonomy): Eukaryota > Metazoa > Chordata > Actinopteri > Gonorynchiformes > Chanidae > Chanos > Chanos chanos. Next base: position 26,656,478 of record NC_044503.1, read on the forward strand.
GCTTGAGAGACTGGAAATCTCTCTCGATGGCTATCTGGATTCCATCTCTTTGTGTGATTAAGTGCGTGGTAATGTTAAAACCGAGTTTTATGCATTTATAGCGGTCTTTATTTCTATATAAGTAGTCCTTTTTTTGTTTCCTGTTTCTTCAGCGTCTTCTCTCTCTCTCTCTGTTAAACGTGGCAGGCCGTAGAGACAGTTACGTCTCACAAATTAGAAACAGTTTCCTGGTGAATGAGCTTTTTGGAGTTTATTAATGATTTTATGAGATGTGTCATCCATGTGTTTCATGCAAAGCCTGTGTATTATAATAATTATCTGATGTGCATAATTCATAGCATCCCCGAAGCAAAGGGTTTCAGCTGGCTTTTCAGGTCGCTTCGGGGCGGTAGTCCAAAGCGGGGTGGGGGGTTTTGGCAGGGGGGGGTTTTGAGGGGGGAATCACTTAGCTCGGCTCTTTAAACTCGTGCCCTTCAACCGCCACCACCCCCGCTCCCGCCCCAGTTTAACCCCTTCCCCAGCGCCCCTCCCTCTGTATCCCTAGCATGTCAAAATGGATGTGCATGAAAATCAGATTACAAGACAAATCAAAACATTGAAAAGACCTCTTATCATCCTACCTCACAAAACAGAATTACCCCTCCATGACTCCAGCCGAGCCGAATAAATCGCCTGAACCGACACCGGAGGGGGAAAAAAAACCAAACAAACAAAAAAAAAAACCTCGTTTTCGCTGGCAGTATTTACAGTAATAGGACAGTCGTTTGGACAGGGACTGAGGGAAAGCAAATATTTCCCTTTAAGAAAAAAAAATACTTGTTTCAGCTGTAATTGCTTACATATAATTGTGGCATTTGTACTAGAGATTAGCAATAAAAAAAAAAAGAAAGGAAAAAAAAAAGAAGCGTCATTAGAATGAACTGATCTCATTTATGGAAATGTGAGGCAGCGAGGGAGTCTGCAGCGGGCAAGGCTAAGGCTGTAATTTGTGTGAGAGTATTTCACGGTCAGGGGAAGAGAAGATTGCTTCATTAAGTTCCTGTTCTGATAACTGTTGCCATGCTGCTATAATGGAAAAAATCTTAACTGAATGAATATGCAATTAGGCAGAAGAGCTGGAGGGACACGGCTGGGGAAATGGAGAAACAACACGGAGAACTGTTTAAAAAAAACAAAACAAAAAAAAAGGCCCCCCCCCCCCCCTCTCACAGAAGAACATAAAATCACAAAGGCAAACAACGTCCCTTTACGAGAAAACGACAGGCCTGTGCTAACATTCCTATCCTAAGCACCGGGTTGATCAAAGTCTTACCTAACGTTGACTTTTCACGCCATTTTAAGTAGTTTGTCGACTCTTACAGACACCTGGCAAGGGTGAACGTCGTCAGATAAAACACTGGGTTTTCTGCCTTGGCATCCTGCTTTTTTTTTTTCTTAGTCATAAATATATTTCGAGCGAATTATTTTTGCGCGGTGACGGTTTTCCTGACCTCACCCCTCACGCACAGTTACGGCACGTTCGGCCTCCTTCAAAACAGTAAATTTGAAAAAAAGGTAGAACGAACCACTCGGATGAATTTGAATGAGACTTGCCATTTCTGAATGACGCTTTTTTTCCCCCAGTCGGGAACCGCTAGACTGTGTCTTCTGAACAAACGATTTCCTTACAGTACCGGACTTACAGCAGTCTCACCGTCTAAGTGTGGTGTATTTCATTGAGTTCCTGTCCAGCAGTGAATTACTCCTGTAATAATTGTTAGGGACAAACATAAAGTCAAGGTGCTTAAGATTTCAGTCGACTCTCTGTTCCTCCGTGGCCTTTGGAGCCACGCATTCGCAAATGTTTTGTTTTCACCCTTATTTTGTTAAGTCGGTTTTGTCGAGACGAGCTGCGTTTACTCGTGTCGTGCCTACATAGCCCGCATTGTACGTTATATAGTGTATTTGTTTAAAGAGGCCATCTGCTTTAACGCGGGGACATTAATGGCGCTCTCAGAGGACGGTTGATGGAGAAATCTCACAGACACCCACCCACTAATGCATCCCAGATTTTTTTTTTCCTTTTCTTTTTTCTTTCTTTTTTTTTTTTTTTTTTTGGAACAAACGAGTTGTGTTCTCCTTGTCTCCAAGACTCTGCTCTTCCAGCTTATGCACCATGAAAGCAAAATTTTTTTTTGTCTGAAATCGCAGTCACTCGCCACACTCCATGTCTGACATGATCAACTCTGCATTGATCTTTATGTTAAAACAAAGGGTTTTTTTTTTCTTTTTTTCTTTTTTAAGGCACAGGGAAGATGTGTGAAGGACCATTAAAAGCTTCTGGTCTCGGTGACTAATAGTCTGAGAATTGGAAGGAGTGGTGTGTTTGGCTTAAAGCAGTAAGAGACTGTAAAGACAGCAGCAAAAAACTCCAAAGACAGTCAGGGGCAGGCTGAGTTTCCCTCACATTCCGCACGATTACAGGATTCTGTCGGAAATAGAGGTGATGAAGTTTTCCTTCCTTCCTTCCTTTCTCTCTCTCTCTCTTTCTCTCTCTCTCTTTCTCTGCCAAAAAAAAAAAACAGTTTACAAGTTGCTGTCTGTGATTCTGCTCTGACAGCTCTGACGGTGCCGTTGAGTCGTTGCAAACGCCGCACACTCATTAGGAGACATTCCACTGTGTGTGTGTGTGTGTGTGCCCTTGTTTGTGTGAGTGCAAGATCTATAGCCAATCAGGTGAGGGTTTGGCCTCCTAGGGTCAGAGCAGACCTCCCAAGAAATTCTTCATCAACAGATTAAAACAAATGATTAATCCACAGGTCTGCTGTTTTTTTTTTTTGTTTTGTTTTGTTTTTTTCCCCCTCCTTCTTCTGTTTGTAGGTGGAGTTGACATAACTTATACTGGCATTATGCAGGCTATAAACTTCTCACATATACAAATACAAATAAATTTTGATTCTTGACATCCGTGTGTGTGTGTGTATATGTGTGTGTGTGTGTGTGTGTGTGTGTGTGTGGCGGGGCCGGGGGGGGGGGGGGGGGGGGGGGGCATTATTCATTAGCGAGTTAAACAAAAGGCGTACGCGTTTGCCTTGTGGGCAGTAGATCACTGTTTCTGGAGCCACAATAAATCCTTTTGTCTCTTGTGCATTATCGGCATAGCATAAAGTCTGTTTTTTGTGTGTGTGTGCTGATCGGAGGATGAAATCATAGTGTTTATTTAGTTATGACTGCCTAACTTTCCCTGTTTCTCCCTGTTCTCATTTGCATTACAGAAGTGAGGAAGTTGTGAAGCCTGTTTCGTAGAATAAGGACACAGTATTGGTCTCTGTGAGCCTTGTTACTGATGTGTGTTTTGCAGAGTTTGACTATGTTCAGAGTAAATTCTGTCTGCGTTCTTCAGAGGGCAATGAAGTCAAACAGATTTATGACGATACGTCTAGCATTTTAAACAATATTTTGCAGAGTTTAAGGATTGTGTGTGTGCGTGTGAACGTGTGTGTGTGTGTGTGTTCATCTGCCAGTTAATCTCAAGGGCTTTTTGACTCTGTCTCTTCACTTGATCTTCTTGAATGGGTAAATCTGTTGAGGGTGAGTAACTGTGTAGCTGCAGTCTCGGGAACAGTTTAAACTTCTTGCTTATGGGGGGGTAGGGGGAGTGGAAAGGGGGTGGAGGGGAGTTGCCAAGCAACAGCCAGTCCTGGCATGTACTTTAAACTATTGACTTAGCATTTACCCAGAGGTCAGTTCTTGTCAGATCTACATGCAGGCTTTGGGAAGATAGTCTTTTTCTCCTCTCTCTTCTGTCTTTTTAGATGTTGCCTTACCGTCGAACAACAATCCGTGCTAACTTCACGTGGACTTCAGCGCACCCACATAAATACGTGGAGTACTTTAAAGCTGATGGAAATTGCAAGTGACAAAATGCATATGTTGGGGGTGTTGACTCGAATCATATTTAATGCGTTTTAGCGTCATCGCCAATTGCCTAGATCGCGTCTCGCTAACGTTTTCATCTTTCTCATTTTTTTTGTAAACTAAGCCTCGACAGTCCACCCGTTTCCCCCACCTCCCCATAATCTCAGCGCAAATTTATCCTCGGCCGAATTTACGACTGCTACAGCACCTGTCCGTCTCCCGGCGTATAATTGGCCGTTAAACACTCAGCAGCTTTTCGATACCGTTGGAACTCGGTTGTCGGCTCACGTTGCCGTCCAGATGTTTTGCCGCTAATTTTACACAGAGCTGCGTTACCAATAGAACGCGACTGTGATCTTTTTTTTTTTTTTTGTCTCTCTCTCCATCGGAAAAGAAGCTGCTGGAAAGAAGAGCTCCCTGGAGAGACTGTGATAATAATCTTGATATGTAAAGTGAGGCCTAGAGGGGGTTCTCCTGAAGTCCTCTTACATTTATTCCAGCGCATGTTCAGAGATAAACTGAGGCGCCTTGCCACTCATTTGATGTTGACATATTTTATCTTTGATGCTACCGTGACTACAGATATTTGGAATGTAGCAACAAAGGCATAAAATTTCTAAGTGTGTGTGTGTGTGTCTGTGCATTTAGCACTCGAATGTAAAGAAAATCTAACCAGTCAGTTGGCATGTTCAGAATGCCCCATAATATATTCTAACAGAGCCCTGTGTTTTGTGTTGTGTTCTCTTCTCCTGGAGTGGCAATTTCTTTTGACAACCCCCTATTAACTGTGTTTTTGAAATAGAAAAATTCACGTTGTCAAACGCCGCGTTCGGGAGACATATTTATCAAACTCCCTGTTGCCTTTTGCTTCGCTTTAGCGCGGTAAAGCTTTGCTCCTTGAGGGAACGCGCAGTCCTCCTAATCTAACACACTTTACTTTACAATTCAGAGACTCATCAGGAGCCTGATGAGCTCAATCTTAGCGCTTGTGTAGAGTTAAAAAAAAAAAATCAGCACCTACACAATGTCTATTAACACCCCCCCCCCCCAAAAAAAAACGCTCAGTGGATTTTTTTTTTCCCTTTTTTTTTCCAACTGTAGTTCCCCAGCGGGGTTAAATCGTGAGGGAAGACGTTTCGGAACCTTTTCCTGAAAAAAGAAAAAAGAAAGTGTAGCACCATTCAGATCTGTCATTTGATTGATGTTTATTGTTGATTGATTTGTATATGAAGGCAGAAATTACAGCTAGACCACAGTCACTGTAGGCTGTAGTTTGGGTTTAGCCACATCTGATATGCTTTTTGTGTGTAGTCTGTCTGTGTGTACAATTGCCTGTCTGTGTTTCAGCCATGACAGCTTGTGTGTTAGTGTGTGTGTGTGTGTTTTTATGTGTGTTTGTGTGTGTTTTTATGTGTGTGTGTTCTGAAAATACCCAATAATTACATCAAATCCAGGGATTGTTTATTATCCCGGGCTTTCAGAACTGGATGTTGTCCCAAACCGCTCCTGGCAGTGGTCCAACAAGGACCTCATTGAAGGCAGCAGCGAACAAGGGGGCGGGGGAGTCCCATAAATCCCAGCTATCGCACTAAGCACGAGGGACTTCAGCAGATGTGACTGCCTTTTGATACCAAATAACCTTTTAACAGGAACCTTTTGAACAACAGTGCGCTCACATGTTTGTATTAGATTCTCTTGCTAATTCCTTCATCTGTCCAAGCCATTATTTTGGATATAGGACTAAATATAAACTTTTTTTATTTTAATTCTTGGTCCGTGTTTAAAAAAAAGAAAAAAAAAACGGCAGCTATACAATAGCTCATGTGATGAAGGCTAAGAGCTGGTTGTGTGCACAGGAGCAGTTTTGTTTTGCGGAGTTTAGGTGGTGAAATGAATCGCTTGATTTACCTCCTGCCACCGCCTGCCTAGTTCAACATGGATTAGATTGCTTTTGGGTCACTGGAACTTATGTTCTCTCTCTCTCTCTCTCTCTCTCTCTCTCTCTCACTCTCTCTCTCCCTCTCTCTCTTTCTTTCCTTCTCAGATATATCAACAGTCTATGTTTTGGCCTCATAAAGTTTTGTGTATGTTTAAGAATGGGATCTTGCATTCAGACAAAAATAAGTAACGTGACGCGTAGATAGACGTTAACATTTCCTGAAAGATGCCGTACTGCTATGTTCATGGCACGGCAGATTCTAATATGAGTTGTAGCCTTCTGCTACAGAGTAAGAATTAAACAAGTTCAAAGATTTTTCGAGCCGAGTTACTATCTCGTGTACATTTTGTACAAGCACGGGTTTGTACTCAGTAACATCTCATCTGTCCGACATAACCAATCCTGAAGGGCTTTGGTTATCTACCGAGTCTTCCTGGAATTACTTTTGGAATTTTTTTTTTCCCACTCACGTGCAGAAGTCTACCTCAGAAAAGTCCTGAGACTTCCTTACGTACACTGCACATTTTAGGTCTCTCCTCACATTTTCAGTAATATATCAAGTCTGTGAACTAGCACAAACTTTCCAAACCTATCATCATCTTTACCTGTCTGTAAATACACATGTATTTATAAGGGGGGGGGGGGGCGGCGTTGCTGAAATATACAAGCTCAGTCCAGCTTTGATTCTTTGACTCAAAGCGGGAAACAAACTTGTACGATTTCTCAGTATCTAGGCGAATCTGTACAGTATTTCCTGTTTCTCTGGCGGCCGCAGAGCCCGCAACACTGTCGATCCAGCCCCTCTGCTAAACGACAAGCACAGTGTTTGAAGGTTTTCTTTAGCATTTAGACTTTAAAAAAAAAAAGAAAAAGAAAAGAAAAAACCTCCGCAATTATGTGTATCGCTGTCTGAAGAACCCTGCATCGTGACGTTGTAAACAGTCACTCCGGTTTTGGCTGAACTTGTATGCTGGTCCTTTTGCATCCAGCCGCTGGCTCTGTTTCGCAGATCTGACTTTTTTTTTACCCCGATCTTTCACTGACATGACGGTTCTGTTTAATTGCTATCTCCTGACCACTTTTCTGACAGTTGAAATTGTTCGCTGAAGGCATCAAGAGAGTTGTCTCTGGCCTTCCAGTCAGTCATATGGCTTTTCAAGCTCTCAGACAACTGCCTAGAGAAACCCCAGGCAGTTAAAACAAGACAGGAGCCAAATTTTGACAGATTAGAAGGCATAAAACCACTTAACAGCTCAGCCCTGAAACTGTCTTCCTTGGATTAATCCCACTCTTAACAACTTCATCAGTTTTTAGGGTCTTAATAATTAACTTTTTAAAACGTAATGAGCAGTAATCTAGAAATTTGGCCAAACATTTACACTGCCAAATTTACTTCATTTCTTTTACTTCATTTGTAAAACTATTTATATATATATACGCATCTCTCTCTCTCTATATATATATATATATATACTTATTAAATATATAATTTTCAAAAATATATTTAAATGTCATTTTGCATTTTTAATTTACAATGGCCAAAGACCTATAGCATTGGGATACATGGTAAGAGATACATGGTAATGTTCATTTAGACATTTAGACAAGGCAGCCTAAATTTACTTCATATACCTCTTGTAAATTAGCAACACACTTACATATCAGAACTAACGTGATTCTGATGTGTCTTTTTTTTCTCATCAGCTTTTTAATGTGTTGGGTTTGGATATTTTTTTTTAAAATTGTGTTAAACAGAGCTCATTCTTTCAGTTAAAGACTACAGATCATAAACTCTTGAACTCAGGACATTTCTCTAAGGAGTTGGAGAGTCTTTCAGATATGAAGTGCTCTTACAACACCTCTGATGAATTCTTAATGGCAGCACTAACGATACAGCCTTCAGTAATGCACATTTCCACAACTAGACTCCAGACAACTCATTAGTGTGATATAACAACAAGGTCAGGTCTCAGCGGCCTGCTACTTATTGAGCCTATAACACTGTTAGTCCACACGTGCGTTACTGTTTTGTCCATCTTTAATGGTTTTTATCAGTCAAAGTGTCAGTGATGGTTATGGTTATTATCGGTCAAAGTGTCCCAGACCCCAGTCCTTCACTGTTAGGAACATAAATCTTAGTCGCCACTCATCCCTACCCAAGCAGTGTTTCTTAGTCATACATTAGGTCAGAGTCATTTTTCTGGCACAGCGTTCGTGCCAACGTGTCGAAGAACATTTTCATCACTGTATTTGTGGGAGCCATGTTAAATGCCATCAGACAATCTGAATCCCCGACTGATGCAACAAAGAGGCCTTGCTCACAACACAGAGCCGAAATTAAGAATTCGTAAGCCTGCCTGTGTCTGCTGGCCTGTTGACACCTGGAACGGATTTCACGAGCCTGTCCCCGCAGCCGACTGACATATCTTTAAGTTCAGCTCTGCATTTAGTCACTAGAAACAATCTAACTTGGCGTGTTTTTGCGATAATAAAACAACTGAGGTGTGCTGGATTACGAGAGAACACTCTAGAAGCTGTGTAATCGATGCCGTTTGGTCTGGTGGAAACAAACAGTCCTAGATCAATACACCTTGAGTTATATTCTGAGTGATTGCTCTGTTTGTCTGATTACTTATTAGATGTTTCTGTCTTACTTTCAGGGTCCAATATGTCTTTTGCCCTCTCTAACGCTGATCTGCAGTTACAGTAGTACATCAATTCATTTATTCACTTCTTCTGTCTTTCTTTTAATAACAGTGCCGGTCCAAAAGGAGACAACATCTACGAGTGGAGGTCAACGATTTTGGGACCACCTGGGTCTGTCTATGAAGGGGGGGTCTTTTTCCTCGACATCGCCTTCACGCCAGATTACCCATTCAAACCACCTAAAGTAAGACTTAAACCACTTCCGATTTTTCACATTTAAAATTCCTCATTCTTTTCAAGGTCCGTTTCCAAGGTCTATTAACTGTCAACCCCAAGCATATTGCAAAAAAAAAAAACGGTAATTATTTGCAAAATACCTGTCCTAAAATCTAAAACGATTATATCATGTATGGTTTTTTTTTTTTAAGCGCGAATATGTATCTTTTCTGCGTAAAAAGGCAGGGATTTGTGTGTTCAGATAGCAGATGCACGCGTCTGCCGTTCAGATGGCGTGAAGCTGGTTATCTGGCTCCTTTTATCCCTGCTCGGAGCACTGAGGGAGCAGTGTGAGGTGGAATAGAGTAGACCTCCTTGTTCTGTGTCTGGAATGAGCTTACGCTGCTGTTCTGTTCCTCCCTGGAGGCACACTCCTCGCCCTCCTCTCCTCTCCGCTTCTCCCCCCTCCCCTCCACTTTCTCTCTCTCTCTCTCTCTCTCTCTCTCTCTCTCTCTCTCTCTGCTTGGTGTGCTGCTGCAGCTCTTGTCAGCCCTGTGGACTGAAAACTGGCTCGCACACAAACAAAACCAGCAGGCTCCATCAACGCAGCCTCACTCAAGTGCCCCTGTGTTTTTTGGGGGGTTTTTTTTGTCCCTACCTCAGTCATCCTTCTCTCTCTCTCTCTCTCTCTCTCTCTCTCTCGCTCTCTCTCGCTCTCTCCCTCTCTCTCTCTGTCTCCCTCTCACTTTCTCTTGCTCTCTCTCTCTCTATTTCTTTCTTTCTCTCTCTCTCTCTCTCTCTCTCTCTCTATCTTGGGTTCCAGGGTAAGAGAAAAATGTGTGATTTCTGCAAACAGCTTGCCTTTAATCCTCATATTAGCGGGGAGAGATTGAGTCTTATTAGGCAGAGATGAAGAGAAGTCTATTCTGGTACCAATTACGTCCTCATATGTTTAATGAGTATGAAGAATGCCAAGGACCATTAAAGGCTTCCTCCCAAAGGTCGGGGTCAGGCTACCATGTTGGAGGAACCGGGGGAGGGCTTGGGCTTGGGGTGGGGGCTGGGGGCTGGTGGAGTGGGGGGGGGTGGGGTTCTGTGTGAGAGCTCTTGGTGAACAGCTTGCAAAAAGCTGTCTGCTTGATTCTTCCCTTGCTCTAAAAAGAAGATGTCCAGTCCTTTCCTCATGCGGAAGTTTGAAGCACAAGGAATGTTTTTCTTTTTTCTTTCTATTTTGCTTTTTTTTTTTTTTTTTTCTTTCGAGTGTAAAACCACCCCCTCTAGCTGCTGTCTGGCAAATGTCAACCAAATTGGAAAAAGGATTCCGTAATAAGAGGAGTATAAGAGACTGTTAGTTCTCATTCGAAAAGGAGGGAGGGGGGGGGGGGGATCAAAGCAGACACAAAACGGAATAGATTGATTAGTTCATTCTATCAAGAGCAGGTACTGAGGCCTTTGGTATCTGCAAACGGGGCGTTTTCACGTCAAAAGGGGTGGGGGGAAAAAACTAGATCGAGTTAAGAGGCGGCATCTCTTTTTTTTTTTTTTTTTTTTTCCCCCCCCAGGTAACGTTTCGTACAAGGATCTATCACTGTAACATAAACAGTCAGGGAGTGATCTGCCTGGACATCCTAAAGGACAACTGGAGCCCGGCTCTAACTATCTCCAAGGTCCTGCTGTCTATCTGCTCCCTCCTCACAGACTGTAACCCAGGTAAGACCCAGCTTACGTCACAACCAAAGCACTTCTATGTGTTTTTTTTTATCTCTATGTTGAAATTTTGTTTAATGAATCCGTCCAATGCGTACAGTTTGAAACATAAAAGATTGTTTTGACTCAGCGAAGCTCATCGTTATAGGCTTTACTGTGACATAATTCCTCAGGTGGTTTGATCTAATTGTAATTTAAGTGCAAAAGAGCAGTGAATTCACCTTCGGATATGGTTTGACGTTCATCACGCCATGCGCGACTGTTCCCGCAAAAAGAAAAACCTGTGGCACTGAGAACTGTAGGCACTTAAAACTGACTTATCTTTTTAGCTTTAAACATCGCTGTCAAATTCAACCGATCTCTCATCCACTTACCATAAATTCCTTCAGCAGCATCTAAAACCCTTACCTCTGGCTGGAACTGTCTTGTCTCTGAGTTCACTTCAGTTCACTTCGGAACTTCAATTCATTTCAGAGCTTCAGTTCACGTTAAAATGCACGAGGTTGACTAACCTGTCCTTTCACTTTATTCAGTTTTCAGTTAGGGACCGGGTTAAAAACAAAGCAGATTTTCCTAGAAGAGCTTTTAATGGTAAATGTTGAATTGAGTTGAAGATGTGACTGGAGTGTGCTTCTGTCCTGGGCCGGTTTGTTAAAGTGGCCAATCGCTGGGCTGAAATCCCAGGCCATGTTAGGACACAGCCATTCAGAGTCGAGGTGATGCCCAGAGGACACGTCAGGACTTGCCTCTGCCTTCTGTTTGAGACTTTGTCCTCACACTGGTTCAGTTTTTTTTTTTTTTTTCAATTGCTAAATGTTAAAAGAAACAAAAGGTTTACAACCTTTTAGCTGTAACTTGTTGGTGGCTGTGAATCATCCCTTCGAAAATACATGAAAATGAATGGCTTCACCCAAATATGTACAGTGAAATGTATACTGAAGCATCTGCAGGTACAACATAGAAGGAGTTTCCAATATTTAAAAATCTCGTGATGTGTTTTCTTTTTTTTTTTTTTACCGCTCTCTGTTACACCATGTATTTGTTCTGCTCCATGCCTTAGCTTTTTACAAACCTCACATACACACACACGTGCACACACACACACACACACACACATGCACACATATAGGGACGCTGACATGCATGTACTTGCGTGTATACACACATACACACACACACACAATTGTACGTATAAACGGTATGTATGAATGCACTGTATTAGTGTCTGTATTAGTTGTGTGTGATGTTTTCTCACAGTGCCTGTGCTCATTTATGCGTTTTTATCTCCGTTTACAGCTGACCCTCTGGTTGGGAGCATCGCCACGCAGTACTTGACAAACAGAACAGAACATGATAGAATAGCCAAACAGTGGACGAAAAGATACGCCACATAAAACCCACCCTCAGTGCCCCGCCCCTGCCCCCCGATCGCCCCGCCCACCTTCGCCAAGACCGCCCCCCCCCCCCCCAAAAAAACGACACTTCACCCCTCACACAACACCCCCTTTTCCTCAACCCGCCATACTTCTCTACCTCTCTTTCTCTCTGTCTCTCTCTCCGTCTCTCTCTCCACCCTGTCAAAGCACACTCACTCAAAGTGCAGCAGTCAAATCAGGCCCCCCACCCCCCCTCCCCCCCCATTCAAACCCTCTGTCCACCCTTTTTTCTGTAAGGAGACCTGTCCTTTGTTCCTTGTTGACTTGAAAGCTTCTTTTTTATACAAAGAGTAGATTGGGATTTTATTTTCCAATTATCTGAATGTTTGAATTATCCTAGGAGGTAAAAAAAATATGATTATTGCTATTATTGTTATAATTATTACTGTTGTTGTTATTATTATTATTATTATTATTATTATTATTGTCCTTCACCTAAATGTATGTATATCTTTACTTTTGAAGTGGCTACAGGAACAAATGCTGATTATATTATACCCTTTTATTCATCATAGTGTTTTGTTCTTTTTTTTTTACTTTTTAATTTTGATAGAAGTCAGTCATGTTATTTGCATGTAATAGGATGGAGGTTCGTCTCCATGGAAACCCAATATGCTCTACCCTCTTCTTTTCCTTTGTATGTATTTTTTAAACACACTGTTTTGAAAGCAGCCACTGGACAGAAAGGTCTGCATATAGATAGTACTGGTAAAAAAAGAAATACAGTTAAAAAAAAACAACAAAAAAACAAAAACAGACATGCCCATGAACTAGTTACTCACCACCTCTGACCCTGTGCGGAGTGGTTTTTGTTGTACACTTGCTTTGTGTAAAACACTTAATAATAAAAAAAAAACACTGTGGCTGAACTGTAAAAAAAAAAAAAAAAACCTGAAGTGTCTGATTCGTCTTCATAAATCAACTCTACGAGCGTTTTTTTTTTTTTTTTTTTCCGCTCGGTTCCTCTTTAAGTAAACATGCTTTTATCGCATGGGTAATCTCAATGCTTTTCACATCACAATCTGACCACTTCCTGACGTAGCTTCCTTCCCCCATTTACATACTACTGTGCATTACTTTTGTCTTCTAGATCTTCACACATGTTCGTGTATTCGTGCATGTGTTAAATGGACGTATAAAATTGAAATCCACATATGCTGTTTACAGCAGCAATGAGCTTTCCTGTGTGGAAGTATATTGGTTAATCAATTCTTTTAATGTGTGTCTCTGAGGCCCCGAGATAGTCGTCCCTCTTGGAAAAAAAAAAAAGGAACAGTGAATTACTCTTTGCATTGCAGCCAGTTCTAACAGAGAATAGGATTGTCCAGAGGGGGTCTTCTGTTAGGCTAGGACATGGATCCTGACTTGTATGGAGCTTCATCATTTTCCACAGAATAATGCATTAACCCCGAACGGGCTTTCTCCTAACGTTTCGCTTCCCTTGTGTGGGACGTGTGACTAGAAAACATGCACTGTTTTCTTATCTTGTTTTCCTTAGTACCAGATATATTCTGAAGTGCACAGACCTTATTAGAGGGTTTTTTGTTTGTTTGTTTGTTGTTTTTTCTGCCTTCTTTTGACTTTGCTTTTATGTACTCCAAGCCATTTCCCTGCTACACACTGCACAAGAACTTCCAAAACTGCCTGGAGGGGGGTAAGGATGACTCCAGGGGCCCAGCACTGACAGGGGACCCTCATAGAACACTATTATTATTATTATTATAAGTATATTATATTCTTTCATAGGGCCCAAGATTTCTAGCAGTGCCCCTGTGTGTGTGTGTGTGTGTGTGTGTGTGTGTGTGTGTGTGTGTGTGTGAGAGAGAGAGAGCAAGAGAGAGAGCAAGCTCGTAGATAAAACTGGTGACCTAGAGTGACTAATTCAGTCTCGGGTTGTTAAAGGTACATGTACAATCCGCATATCTGTGTACAAAATGACACCCATGTCAGCCGACAAATTACCTGAATGAGACATAAATGAAACAGTATTCCCTGGAAGAATTTAAATAAGCACAGTTTTTCATTCGTAATCGTAATAAATAATATGTCAGTAAAAAGCTACTGAATCACATTGTGGCATGACGCAAACGTCGGAATGCAAATTAAAAAGTTTTACCCCCCCCCCCCTTTTTTTTTTTTTTTTTTTGAAAGAGCAACACTGTTGCCTCGACATCAGCATTACTTCCGCTCAGTGCCTTGGCAGACAAAAACACCACGGCTGGCGAATTCTGGGGCTAGAATACGGTGACGTAAGCTGTTGAGGACAGATCTCCAGAGAACACGAAAGAAAATACGAGTTCAGTCCTTTTCTTCCATTGCATAGAATATCCGTCTAATTATACGGATCAAGGATGCCGGTTTTGGTAAATAAAGATGTATGAACCCTGTATGAATTTTGTTTGTGGATGTTACATTTAGCCTTCAAGTCTGTGTGGGCTTTGCACCATATTATTATTATTATTATTATTAAAACATACTCACTTCAGCCATGACCCCCGCAGATAAATGCTCCGATATCGCAGTCTGTTTAGTGTCCGTTGTGTCGCCTCCTGCACTGATATTCTAGTCTGTGATACACATATGTTACAGAAAACTAATGTGCGGTGTATATTACCATTTCTCAGTTCCCAAGACCTGAATACGTTTATTTTTGCACAAGTTTATTCATAATGAATAAAAAGAGATTGCAAGGTGTACGCTATAAGGGGGCTATTTGTGTTGGAAACTGGAACACTAGCTCTCTGTTATTTATTTATTTATTTATTTATTTATTTATTTATTTATTTAAACAAGCAATCTTAAACTATTTAAAAACACCATGCAAATCAATTTGTTCAGGCTACGCGGGTGTCCCTTGCAATTATAAATGAGCCCATGTATGCCGTCTGCTGGAATCAATTGTATATTTCCTCCGAAGGGACAAATCGAATCGCAGCAGACCTATACACAGTCAGAAGTTGGACAGAGAGATGAACTAATTTTTCATTTTCTTCGTCTCCTCATGACAGAAAACGTGGATACAAGGAGAAGACAACAAATTTATGGTACACTTATTACAGCTTCATTGCAACGCTGTGGAAATTTGTGGGGAATAAAAAAATAAATAAATACAAATTCGCTGGCTGGTATAGCAGTCGTCGTCATTTGACTGGTGTGTTTGACTTGGACCGTTTGGTTAATGTCTTCTGGCTGACATTTAGCGAATGACTGATGTGTTTGTATTATAACCTGTTTTCCTGCCTTTCTTGGGAAAACTAGGAAAAGTTGTTAAGAAAACTGAAATATCACAGTGTTTTTGAAGCCATGGTCACAGACAGCCACAAATACCACCTGTTGGTGGAGGTGGAGTGTCTCTTTTTTATTTTTGAAGTCTTTTCCCTTTTGAATGCCTTTATTATTATTATTTGTTTCTTTTTTTTGTTTGTTTGTTTTCAGCAGGATTGAGCGTCAGCCGATGTATTGCTCGACCCACACAAAATGCAGATGGCCTTTGTGATTTGGATTTAAATCTGTTCAGTGTAATTACCTTTTCCCAGTAAATTATAGTTTAGCTCATTCTAAACAGAAGTGCAATCCACTTTTTCCTTCAAGCCTTTTATTTTACCTACATTAAGTAACCATCTTCAGTACAATATACACCATGTTAGACGTTTTGACATATTCTATTTTTGGAATGATTAATGACTTGCTTGAAGCACAGTCTAAAAATTCGTTTTCCTCTTACCCATTACGGTTAAATTAGTTCCAGTGTCTAAACAGTATTTTTACTCACTTCACTGGCCCTGTGACCTCAAATGACCTCATCTCTTCAGTGCTAGTCCAAAAAGGAGAGTGACTGTGAATGAAGTTCGGCGATTTTGGGACTGTCTGTGAAAGAAGGGCTTTCCCCTCACACTCACCTTGATTACTCCTTCAACCCGCCAAAAAATCTGAATCATTTTTCAAATATTTTGCCGCAAAGAAAGGTACACGTGCCTTTCACCCAGGTAGCATTTACTGATATCTCCACTAGAGGGTAGTATTTCCCCCTTTACTCAACGTCACCAAATTGAGTACTCCGTTAACGACGGTACTAAAGCTATCTATAATAAAAGAGGGAATCTGTCAGCATTGCGGAAGGCTTTGTGATAAATAAGATCTTAGATGATATGGGTTTCAGGTCAGGTCATGATTCATGGAGGGATCAGATAAAACTATAACCCCAGTAGTCGTGGTGTATAGTGTCTAGATGAATCTGAAGAACGTGAGAAATCTGCCCCTAACAATTTCCATGGTTCTGCTGTGGATCTGTGCTTTACTTGGAGACTGGTTTCAGAGACTGAGCTAAAACAGAGCCTAAAAGAACACCACATTTCTGTCCTTCAAATAGAGTCTCTGTGGACTTTGCATATCCGGAATTCCTAAGGAACATATTAAGGGGGAAAAAACAGAGGCAAACAAATAAGTCCAAAGGTGATGAGAAAATAAAAAAAAAAAAATCTCTCAAGTGAATTTAACGTTCTAACTAAATGCACCGTTTTTACCGTTTGTGTGATATATAACATGCCTCAGTTACGAATAAGCAGGAGACTGATCTACAATTTGTCCATTCAGTCTCAGGTTTCTTAACTTAGCTTTATTTACCATCGGATGGAATGCCTTTCGTGCCATGCCATAGGGTCAATGTGACCCAGTTATTTTTGCGTGGTATTCTCAGAGGTCGTGCCAGTTTAGGGGATCGTCGATAAAAGCACGCACGTGCCACGAGAAGCAATGTAACGTGCATTGTCTTGTGTCAGCAGCAGAATGTATGAGAACGGAAACCACAGGGTACTGGCTGGGCATTGCAGTACAGAACTGCGGTATGTAGGCTTGTAAATGTCTTACTTGGCACATGACCTATATGACTGCTCCACTTAGCTGTTCTGTGGTTTCCCTGGCACTGCGAGAGACACCATAAAGATCTCAGAAGATATTCACAAATCTTACTGAAGTACCAATCAGGTCATGATTATGTGTGTAAACATGATTGTTGCTGTAAAATACTTGTATGAAAGGGCTCAGTGCGAGTACTGTGTGTCCTAACCTGACACTGGCAGTCGACCGACATTGCTCAACTTCATCTGCGCACCTTGTCTTAAACTTGGAATGAATACAAGAACATTGTGACAATGGAACATTTGACCATTGTTGATCTTTGAGTATGGCATCTCCTGTTCTTTTCTGACATCATTGCTCGTGAAACACCAGCTAAACAAGTTAATTTCAACACCTGCAGTCTTCTTGATGTTTCTCTCTTATGGCCATAAGATAATCAAAAACCAGATTAGACTAAACACGTAATTTTCTTCTCTAATCCTATATACGGTCTGGGATTTCACTGGCGTACTTTGTCTGTGCCTTAATGTGCCAAGTTGTCCCAGTGTCTCTGTACTCTACCTGTTAAAATTCAAATGGAGTCATTTTTCTCGAATATGGTTTTTATGCAAATTTTGCGATCGACCAGCAGATATGCACAATATATATATATTTACTCCTTGTTTGACTGTGCTCTTGTAGAAAGGAGGAGGGAAAGAAATGTTTTCCAGAGCACCTCTAATGAACTGGGACTTATCTCTTTGTTCCCCTCTCATCGTACCCCCTTGTTAAGAGCGTTGCGACCCAGCATACCACAAACAGAACAAAGCGTGACATGACCGCATGACCAAACAGAGAACCACACGTCATGTTATGAACCGTTACTTGAGTTAGGGGAATGGCTCTCCGGACTCCATTATTCTTAAGACTTACGGACAATATATCTTTCCGTTTTTCCCCTTTACTGTGAATGTACTGGCTATCGATGTCATAGTGTAAATAATATAAAATATATATATTAAAAAAATAAAAGTCAGTCATATTTTATTGTCAGGTGTGAACTGATAACTGGTAGTTGGCCTTGCTGATATCGCAATACTTTATCAATATTCAGCCACTGAACCGCTAAACTCCCTCCACCCTAGATTAAAAAAGGGGTGTTGATACGGGTTCAGTAATAAATTACATTTTCACGTTCAAAAGTTTGAGATCTGTTAAAGTCAAAGCCAAATCTCTCTATTGTCATGTATGCAGAGTTGCCTACAATGAAATTTATACTTATGTTTTTCCCACAGACTTGATTATAAACCAACAACAATAAACTCAAAACGAAACAACACTCAAAACAATAAAATGTCAATAAAATAAATAAATAAATAATAAACACAACCAAAACAATCGATCGTGAGCGTGACAATATAGCAGTAACAGTAGGTAGCATTCGTATATACTGTACATGCAGTAGCCTATATATGAACACATGCAGCTTGTTCAAATGGTAACCGTGATGAAATTAAATGACCAGCGACAAGATAGAGTGACAAGTGACTTACGAATAAAATTACCATTAGACAGGGGTATACAGACTGACACAGTATCTCTGTGGAAGCCACACAACCTGTTTTGTTTCGTTTTATTTACCTTTAAAGGTCTTTCTGGGTAACGGAACAAATACTTGTCATTGTCATAGTGTTGTGTTACGTTGGTCTATATACTCAGACTTTGGTGTCGGCCAAATCCAAAAACACTTGAGGAGGAATACAGAGAAAAACTTCATAGCTGACACCTTGCTACGTAATGCTATATCAGAATAACAAATATATATTGGAACCTGTGTGAATGTAAGCTCAAAGAAGAAGATTTTAGTTTCACATGTGGAAAAAGTGAAGAAATTAAACTGTGTAACCAGTGAATGATTTACTATATGAGAAAATCATTGTATGCGTTTGCAAAATTCATTATATAAAAACCTTTACTAGTACAATATAAACTAATATTAAGATTAACATTAACTAACTAGCCCTTTTGATAGGCCTATTGAAAATGTGACGTCGCTATACGTCGCATCTACAGTTACAGTATTACGGCAGGATTTTATTTCCTATTGTCTTTCTTTTTCAAGGGCATTTTCTCATGATTTAGGCCTACAAATCTATCTGACATTACTAAAGAAAAACCAGTGAAAAACGTGTTTTCTCTCATTGTTATTTCCAAAACGCTCACCAGTAATCAAAGTATTTAAATACTATGGATGTTCAAAGGCAGTAGATTTCACGTTGACTGCTACAACGTGACCACAAAAGGAACGTATCACTAAGTTGAAAACTCCGCCTCCGGTCTGTGAAAGTGTGTCACTGGGTTAAAGTGACTCAAGCTATGGGC
This sequence comes from Chanos chanos, assembly GCF_902362185.1. Taxonomy (NCBI): domain Eukaryota; kingdom Metazoa; phylum Chordata; class Actinopteri; order Gonorynchiformes; family Chanidae; genus Chanos; species Chanos chanos. The sequence goes on from NC_044503.1 coordinate 26,675,537, forward strand.
CAGGGGAGGAGTGGCCGACAAATGGGTCACATGGTAACACACAACTTAGAACATTCAGTCCTGAACAGCCTCACGCAAGTAGGGAGTTCCGCTGTGGAACGACAATTGACTTGTCAGTAACAGTATATGATAGAGAATCGGACCCACGAACTATTCCAGTTGGTGGTAACCAAGGAGAAGCTGGACAAACGGAATTTTCCTCGGAACGTAGATGTCCTGAAGAGAGTACAGAGATTTCACTAACCGACGCGAAAATCTGCAACAATGTTTCGCCTCTTTTAAACTCGAGTAGCTCAGCTGAATTGACATCACCTGTACATTTAAACTGAATGTCTCTGCTGAGGCTAAGTAGTTAGATATCTTGCATACAGGAAATAGTGCGGTCAAACCAACGCCTTTGCTTTAAAGCATTATATTTGCAAGTTATCGTACTCTGTACGCTGCCACCAGTCTATTCCTTTAAAAGCAACTGAAGAAACATGGAATCAACAAAACCAGGTAAGATCATCATGTGTTGTGCTTTCCTATTAAATACAGAGTAGTACTTTCTAATATTTCGTTTATTTCCCAACAAAATGTTAGCTGAGTGATGACAGTTAATGTCGAGGGACATCTAAATGAATGTATGATTTGCTGTGGTACCCCTGTGGTGTCCTAACGTTACAATACGGTCTATGCTCCAAACAAATATGAATTAAAAGTTGTAAGCAGAATAAGGTATTTACTCTTTTTTTAACGATTGTGTATCCGCATGAAGGAACTCGGTGATTTTGGGGCGTGATTCTGCTATTTTCGTCAGAGAAATGTCCAGCCCCTATATGTGGGTTAGGAGTGCCTGTTGTGTTACGAACGTAGTGTACTTTTTAGTGTCTGGGTTCCTCAAACTCACATGGACTGGCCAGCCTAGCCACGTGCCTCTGTGTACACGCTTGCACTTTCTATTCTCTGATTGGCCGAAACGAGTCGTGACGTACCTATTACATAATGCTGCACGGTGTCCTGGCGAAGGGGCTGACTGCAGTACCACGTGAGGAGGACTCAGACAGTTGTGGTGACCTAGATTTTGTTCTCCGAGAAAACATGACAGATCCACGTGTGGGTGGGTCTGGGAATGGAACTCGTAGATTGTTAAGTAACCTCCTGTACGCTTTAAAGATTCATGACCTACCGAATGATTTTACATAGTTGAAAAATAGCAAACATTGGGTCTTGACCGAATGACCGAATGAATTAAATTTATTTAGCACTGCAATGAATGAATTAAGTTATTCAACAATATTTAGTTACTTACGTAGAAACTCTCAAACTAAAGACATAACTGGAATTAACACATATTTCACTGACACATCTAACAAAAACTGACAGCAAAGAAATGGGACCCTGTCCGTGTTTGAAAAAGTGAATGACCGAATCATAAACAAAGAGAGCGAAAATAGAAAAGAATAGAAAACAAACAATAAAACGAAACATGTGGCTCACATGTAAGGTACAAGTACAAGAACTGTCGAAGCAGGTGTCCAGCAGATTTTCTGTTACTCTGACCTCCATCCCCGGTTTGTTTACTGTATGAAACTTATGCCTAAGAGAGTCAGGGATGTGGAGCACCCACCTACTGAAAATGTGATTATATAATAACCTTATCTGTTATGGGAAGTAATGAATGAGGTCAGTCAGAGTGATGAAATGGGAAAAAGGCATGCAGCCTTACCCACTGTTAAGTAAGTAGCCTCGAAAGACCTAGTTATTCTATACCCTGTGGAAGGGAGCTCCATTGTTGTTAGTCTGCAGTTTCTCACAATTAAGCTATGTCTTAATCTGCACAATATAGGGAGGTAAAAGGGCACAGACCTTTTCATCAAGTTATGTATCTGTATGTTCATGTGTGTTTTTTTAATCGTCTGTGTCCTGTTTAAATCCTCTTAAAAATGTCGATCTAGTTATCGATTCAATAAATAGCACGGTGTTAGTTTCTCTCTCTCTCTAACTCTCAGAAATCCTTAGAGTACTCTGGTGAACACTATGTCCTATCTGGTTATCTTTTAGGGGGTGTAATAGCTTACATCTCAGGCCCTGCCTGCAGTCCCTCCTCCTGTTTGAGTGACAGCTCTAACAGCCGGAGTCCATCTTCATCCCCTCCTCTGTCCACCATCCAGAGCCGGAGGGCGGAGCTGCCGGCGGTTGGCCCTGTTCCTACGCCAAAACAGAGCCACCCTCGCGGCCACGCCTCCAACAGGACAGGCGCAGCTGTGCCCGCTGCCAAGAGTGGCATCACAAGTGAGTTTGGAAAAGATGTGCCTTTTACACTTTCATACAGATCAGGAAAGATAAAACGATAGATACATACGAAGCTGACCTACAACTTCAAACAAAGTTTATTTTAACCTGTAAATGGAAAAGACGATGTTGTGAAGCGTGAGTGATACTATGGCATTTTAGGCATATTAATCTCTTTAAATGTAGTGGGAAGTTGAATGAATATATGATACCAGTTTTGTTATCAGTTACCAATGCTGTTACTCACCGCCATGCAGAATAGGTGACAGTGATAATACACAGTGGCAGAACCAAGCCTAACGCAATTTGACATTTTCCAGAACTCAACGGAATGGTGCTGCTGTGTAAGGTGTGTGGAGACGTTGCATCGGGCTTCCACTACGGAGTTCACGCCTGTGAGGGCTGTAAGGTAAGAAAACCTCACATTTAAAAAACATATTCATAAACTTTCTTACGGCTCTGGATTCTTTTCCCCATGTCTGAAATTAACAGCTGCTTTACATAATAATATAAATGTTTTTTTTAGGGTTTCTTCAGGAGGAGCATCCAGCAGAACATTCAATATAAGAAGTGTCTGAAGACGGAGAGCTGTACCATTGTTCGCATTAACCGAAACCGATGTCAGCAGTGCAGGTTTAAGAAGTGTTTAGCCGTTGGCATGTCAAGAGATGGTGAGTTTCGCTCCTGATTCCTTCATTTTTATCATTTTATCATTTTTCATCGACTATACTGAGATGAAATGATTGCTCGACCTTTGTGCAAGCAATCCCAGGATAAAAGGCTAGGGAGCGTTTGAGACGTATTGGGGTTTCACCGAAATTGTTTCTTCCCTCAGCGGTCCGCTTCGGACGTATCCCGAAACGAGAGAAGCAGCGGATGCTTCTTGAGATGCAGACTGCCATGAACAACATGATGAACAACAGTCAGCTACAGCACATGCTCCATGGAAACCAGGCCACGCTACGTGCTGTCGAAACTATGTCCAATGACTCTAGCTCCTCCGCTTCCTCCACCTCCTCGGCTCCTTCTTCACCCCAGTGTCCTCAAGACCTCACCCAAGACTCTGAGTCGGTGGTTGCCATGGATACATCGATGAGCTCCGCCTCCTCTTGTTCATCGGATAGCGGAGAGGAGGACAGTCTTGGCAGCGCTACCCAGATGCGGCAGGAAACCTTCATGCACAGTCGGCCAGTGAGGTCACCCTCCGGAAGGTCGCTTTCTCCCGGGATCACAGAGCGGCTGAGCAGCAGCAGCATGGAAGACCAGCGAGAGAAATGGAACCACTGGAACGACAGCGCCATCGTCAGCGGTAACCAGCACTGCGTCCGTGACGGCAGTCAGCTAGTGACCGGTGAGCCATATAGGGAACAAGTGACTGGCTATCATCCAACCCAGCAGCTCAAAGGCTCACCAGTGGGTTACTATGTGGAACACACTGACAATGGACACAGCGTGAACCATCTGTCAACACCCGGAGGAAACAGAGGACACCTGGTGAGTGGAACCCACTGATCTCATACTGAAGGACAGGTCTCATACTGCAGGACAAGATTGTCTCTTAAAGGACATTTGAGTAAAGTTCTTCTGAAGGACCTTTGGACCTCCATTTTAGACTGAGAATAGAATATTTTGCTTCTTTCTTTTTAGGTTGAGTGTCTTGATCCCACTGTTTTTAATCTCTCCTTACAGGTGTGCCCAATGAACACCTCTCCCATTGTGGATCCAGGAAAACCCAGCCACGAGATATGGGAGGAGTTTTCCATGAGTTTCACTCCCGCCGTGAGGGAAGTTGTCGAGTTTGCCAAGCGGATCCCTGGATTTCAAGAGCTCTCACAGCATGATCAGGTCAACCTCCTGAAAGCAGGGACCTTTGAGGTAAGTGTCAAAACCACGAAAAAAAACCACATTTGATGTCAAACCGTGGAAGGATGGTCCTGTTCAGACTCGTTTGAGATATGCACATTTCAGACAAACTATTTCTTGACCAGTAGCGTAGCGTAGACTCTTTTGAAAGACACACTATCCCAAACAAGAGGCATAAGATCCTACGTCTTAAATGAACACGCCCTTAAATAAACTCACGTAATCCTCAACTTGTAGTGTTGTGGATGATTTCCACTTTGCATGTTACATAGCCTCTAACATGCTGGCTCATGTCCACCCAGGTGCTTATGGTGCGGTTCGCGTCACTTTTTGACGTGAAGGAGCGTACCGTGACTTTCCTGAGTGGGAAGAAATACAGCATGGAGACGCTGCGCTCCATGGGTGCTGGAGAACTCCTCACCTCCATGTTCGAGTTCAGCGAGAAGCTTAGCGCTCTGCAGCTGAGCGAGGAGGAGACGAGCCTCTTCACTGCCGTCGTCCTGGTCTCAGCCGGTAAGCCCCGGATATCTCCGAAAACCCCATAAGTTTGGTTTCGCGCTATAGTTTTTCGGGTTAAATTGGAATTTGAATAGTTCGGATTTAGAAACATCTTGACATGTGATCTCAGATGACGGCGTGCAAACCCAGAAATCAAATTCGGAGCACATTTATTGTTCGGAGTGAAATTGCCCTTATGGTACACCTTATCAGGATTTATACTCTCCTGTAATTATAGCAATAGGCAGTCAGGACACATGAATATATGTACCCATTTTTCTTTTATGAGGGGTGATAAAATGGCTGTGGGGATGTTGTATTCCGCTAATGTTTAACTAACCTAATGATCGTTTTGTGTGTTGGCAGACCGTTCTGGCATTGAGAACTTAAACTCTGTGGAAGCTTTGCAAGACTCTCTGATCAGAGCTCTTAGAAACCTCATCATGAAGAACCATTCCAACGAAGCGGCCGTCTTCACCAAGCTGCTGCTCAAGCTGGCAGACCTGCGTTCGCTCAACAACATGCACTCTGAGGAGCTGTTAGCATTTAAAGTGCACTAATGTGCCGGGACGCGGTTTTCCAGCTAACCTTGAGACTGACCAACCAAACTGTAAATTTCATTTGAATGTATTTACCATAATATGTTTCTTTTTTTTTTTTTTTACGTCTGTGTTTTTATAACCGTGGCGTGTGGAAAAATACTGTATTTTGTTGAGAGTTGTTGCGTTACACTGAGATGTTTGCGGTAATGCAAACGCAGAGGTTTAAGACACAGAGCGAGTAGCACGGAGCATTTTGAGTGATCCACCAAACCAGTTGGTATGTTATCATGGAGTATTACTCTTAACTGTGTATATGTAAGCTGCTTGCTCAAACCCTGTTTAAAAAAAAAAATCTTAAAAAAAAAAAAAAAAAAATGAAAGACTCGTATTTTACAGAGTCACTGCTAGTGCATGGCTATTGATATTATATCAATTTGATGCCACGGCATGTGTAACATCATGAGACATTATCCTGTTACACTCAGTCATTTTCCCGCCACTGGTCTGTGTCCCGTGTATAAAGTCTTTTATTTTTTTTTTTTTTAATTTCTGAATGTATGACGCTTGCTAGCGTTAGCTAGCAGCTCAGATGCACATTAGCATTGTTTTAACCTGCTTTCTTTCTTTCTTTTTTTTTTTTTTCTTAGATGGCACTACTTCTTTTTTGCACGTTTTTTTTTTTTTTTTTCTCGAGGGAGCAGCAAGCACAAACGTTAATGTTTTACACATGCCTTTGTGTATACCTATGTTTAACTCCAACGCCACCGCTGTAAAATGTAATGTGTTTTAAATGAAGTGACCTGTCTGACTGCAGTCAGAGAGAGAGAGAGAGGGAGACTCTGACCGGATGAAGACTAGTATTTATTACAGCACTGCCGTCGCGACGTAGAGTCTGAGGTGTCTTGACTCCTTGTAACTGTCTTCCACAACACAAACGCAAACGCAAGCAGACATTTCTTAAAGTACTGGACACAATGAACATTTGCACCTTTTGCCGGCATAAAGGGAAGAAGACGACGAAAAAAAAAAAAAAATGACGTGAATGAAAGTCTACGGACGGCCTTTCAGCCTTACATAAGAGTTACCCTGATGGACATGGAGACTGTTTGTTTGTTTGTTTTTGTTTTCAGTTTTTCTCTTTCTCGTTCGTCGCCAGGATAGTGGAGGCAGTGTTAGTTTAAAAAAAAAAAAAAAAAAAGAAACTTTTTTTTAAGAGGGACACTGTTTTCTGTCTCCACAATACTGGAACATTCTATGCAGAAAAAAAAAAAAAGCAGCTGGACAGGACAATTAAGTTTTTTTCTGTTCTTTATTCATGACAAAGACTCCATTGCTCTGATGTACAGTATCTTAGATCTTGTCTATGTTTCATTGGCAGCAGTGCAGTATGTATAGTTGTGTACATCTATTTCAAATATATATATATATATATATATAAATATATAAATATATGATAGAATACCAATAAATATATGCAACTCATTTTTTACACACTCTCTTTATTCTTGTATGTGACAGTTTCACAGAATGCCTCTATCAGCCATGTAAAAAGAAGCAGAGTGAAGGAAAGATAAAAGATTGACTGTCACACTCAAAGGATTATGCTGACTGTACACAGAATGGGAAAAAAAGCTCTTACTGTAGGCAACAGAGCTGGAGGCAGCAGGCAGAACCGTATTGCATGTCAGTTTCAATCAAATTAGTTGTCCCGTGTTGTCTAGGGCCTGTCTTTGAATTACAAAACTATGGCCAGAATATGCTAAAAGAAAACAGCATGGCATTCTTATGGATCTACAGTCTAGCCTGGCGGTGTGTTGACAGATTTAGGAACATGCTATACCAAATTGTCCACAAGGGGGAGCTGTCAACATATAACCAATCTCTGACTGGCCTCAAAAGAAGTTCAAAAGAAAGATCAAAGATTAAGAAAAAAAAATTAAACAACAGTTTGAAAACAAAAGGTATTGAAGTTCTGAGAGCATACTTTTTTTTCAGTGGATCTGAATTTTCCACCTGCATCAAAGCCACATAAAGTGCAAGTGCCGTAACATTTCTGAAAAAAAAAACACTCAAAGATCTGTTAAAAGTCCTAAAAATTACTCAGTAGATACATGTTGATATGCTTGTGCTTAACAGAAAGTGCTGAGGTCACCCTGAGGAGTGGGATAAAGATAAATTTGATTGAAAAACAAAAGACTCCCTGCGGGGCAAAATTACACCCCATTCCATCGACATTGAAAGAACACAATGTGCAGTGAACAACTTCAGACATACAGTCTTAAACAGAGGGAAAAAAACAACAACAACGTGACATACCGCAAAAGGAGCCCCCTGGGAAAATAAGCATGTTGAAAATGCAGACATCATGGGAGTGTTCATTATATCCCATAAAATGCCTTCCCGTAAAAAATTGCACACTGAGTTACACAGAGGTTAAAATAGGAGTCAAACAAGAGAGCAAAGAAGTACATTCAAAATCGCTTCATTCAGGGGTTGTTTGTTTGTTTGTTTGCTTGAAGGCATGTTTGTTTCTTTGTATTTGCTAGAGATAAGAAGTAGAATGCTTTTTGTTTACAGTTATAAACACACTTTAGCAGCACCCTTAGTGCTTCACCATATCCAGTTGTGTTTGTGTCTCCTTTGTCCCATCACACTGTTACACTCTATGTATCAGTATTCAGCACTCAGTACTGAGTATTCAGTATTCAGTAACTGTGAGTCCGGGTACAAGTGCAGAGTAACTACGAGCAGTTTGCTCATGATTACTCACCCAGACTATCTTTGTCAGACCTGAGCACAGGACCAATGAAACGTTTCCTATTTTTAACGATCAAAAATCATTAAAAATACATTTCAAACTGCTGCAATAGCGTAATGCTTATTATAAACCTGTTTGAGTAATTACAGCATTTATTACACTATACATATATCATAATATAATTTATCAAAACCATTACAAAGCACCTGGGGCACTGTAGGGTAAAATGAATGAAAATAAATGAATGGAGAAAGTTCCTGAGTCACTGGTATGGACCAGTGCATCTCTATTGTTCTAATAGTTACAAATGTGCATCTTTTCTTATGAAGTAGGCGGCCTACTGTGTCCTCCGGAGGCATCTTGTTCTTTCCTGAAATGTGTTTTAAGAGAGGCAGTGAAAGGAATGCTAATAAGAAATGTTAACAAAACCTTTTTTTTTGTTGTTGTTTTCTTCAGAATAGCCCAATGCCAAATGGTACCTGGCCAACGATGAGTCATAATATCCATGTTCTTCCAAAACTTCCTCTATCATTCCCTGAAATGGAAGGAAAAGAGACCAAACATTATTGGTCTGTTTGCAATCAAAGATCAAATCACCTGAGGTTTCATTCAGGGAATCAACTTTACAGGTACAGACCTGCATCTGCTCATACGTTATCCCCTCCTGCAGAGCTGAGTAACCAGAGTCACCTGTATAAAACGATACATTGGCACAAAATCAAATCCAGTTCAACTCCTGTGTTAGCTACATTATGGCACTGTTTTATATACTGCACGTAATATATCGCATATAACACTGTATGTGTGTATTGTATGTGTGTAATATATACTGTATGTATGTAATACATATTGTAAGTAATATCCTTTACTATGTATAACAACAGACTAAATGAAATATGACAATACCTGGCAACAGCACTGAATGTGTTAACATGCAAATACGCTTTTATGTTTTGGGACCTAACCAAACAGGGTCACAACTATGATGAAAAAACAAACAAACAAAAAAAATAACCCAAACAAACAAACAAACAAAAAAAATGTCACAGCTACTGAACCATGGTTCTCAGCGGAGCGGAGGTCTCCGCCGAAAGAATGGAGCAATGACCACCACTCTCTGCTCGAAGAGGCTGACTCCACCTGATCTACACTGCCCTGGAGCACCTGGACCAGACAGGTGGAGAGAAAGAAACAGAACGGGCTTGCGTGAATTTACTCAAACGGATTGGAATGGATTTCTGGGCAGCAAACACCGAAGAATGTTTTCCACTACATTGTGTGATAGTGCTGTTAAATTTAGTCCATCTGTTGGTTCATCAACTAACCATAAAACCTTATTGGATGGACATCTGTACCTCCTGAGCTAAGGGAAAAAATATTTAATTAAATTGGGTTAAAAAAGAAAAAAAAAAGCATCTACCCTCCCCACTGAACAGTTGATAGACACCCCCCCCTCAACACACACACAATTATCTTTCTTTTCTGACTTCCAGCTGAGTACAAATTTAAACCTGGACACAAGACTTACACGCTTACACCCTTACATACTGAGCATAGACACAAACCTTGTTCAGCTCCACTTTTAAATGAGACGGACTGCTTCCATAGTGGAAGAGAGCTTTCTTAAACCTTTCTATCGCACGACGTCTGACATCCTGATGAGGAGCAGGAGGAAGCTGATAAAAAAAAAAAAAAAGAAGTTGTTTGTAATGGCTTTAATGGCTTTAATTTAATAGTTGGCCCATAATCCAACTATTATTTATCCCTTTAAACTTGTCCCTCACTTTATCACGTTACGTTACGGTAATCATTTTTCCATTAGCAAGCATAACACGAGAGCACATTAACTCATTCCCCCCCCGTTTTGTTTCATTTTACTAACTGCTCGGGTGGTAACACATTAATCCAAATGGCTTATCTCGTTTAACTATTATGACCCCTGTTCTTACCTGGCATATGAAAAGAATTTTATGAAGCAGTCCCAAGAGTCTTTGGACTGGATCATCGATCTGTCGAACTTTCTTTTGGGATACGCAGATTCCAGCTGACGCTGTGGGACAGAGCGAGAGAAGAGCAAGCTGTAAAAATGCAGGGGTGGCCTGCAGCGTCTCCACCAACCCTAACTAACATGTCCAGAAACACATCAGACACCAGTCCTAAGCCAACAAGAGAAAAACCTCATAGTCTACACTACACCTGAAAACAGGCCGGTAAGGATGAATGTTTTTAAGTGGTGATTTTTTTTTTGTTGTTGTTGTTTTTGTTGTTGTCTGTAAACGACTTCAAAATTTTGGCCTTTACCTGGACGAGTTTTGGGCCTCTGAAAATCCCCACTTTGAAATAAGACAGAAGGTAGGAGCAGATTTATGTGAGAGTAAAAAAAAACCAGGATGAGTTAAGACCCAATTGCAAACATTTACCTTGAATCGCTTGAATCAATAACAGAACTGATCTACTTCCACTTCTGCATTTCCTCCACCTCTACATACTTAGTATTTGTTTGTTGTTCTCTGCATTTACAGGCATAACTCAGTAACATACACTGATATGGTATATGGTATTTCTGAAATGATCAATAACCATAAAACATTTCAGTCAGAGTCATTTGACTCTGACTGAACTCACCATGCTAAGTTTTGTTCACATTTCACAGAACAGTTAACAATGTTCTTGGCTGACCCTGAATATAAATGAGAAAAAAACAATACTGTGTGTTACTGACTGAAAGATACATTAATAATCAATGACAGATCAACATGAGCCTGTTTCATTATGGGTATGAGTTAATGGATAACTTACTGAGTTTGTTACATTGGTTGGGTTGAGCTGAAGCTGAGGTAATAGTTTCAAGAGAATCTGGATCATCGTCAAATTCAACATCTGCGCAAAAATAGCCGAAAAGTCAAGCTCCGATTGAAAAAAAGAAGAGAAAAAAAAAAAAGACAGTCTACAGGGGGTTGCAACACACACTTCGCACAATCAAATTCCACAACATGAAAGTGCAAGAAACCTGACTCGCATATCGGCACTGCATCAACGAGAGTACCTCCCTGTCAATCTGAAAACATATTCTCCACAAACAAAAGCAATACCCAAACAACCAAAGCACAAAAACATTCAAATCATGTCTCCTGCTGAATCTCTGTTATCTCCCATACTAAACTTGATGTTTTGATGTTACAGTTAATGGTTTTTTTTTTGTTTTCTTTTGTTTTTTACCGTCACCCACCGTCCATACTAAACTTGATGTTATATATGGGTTTTTTTGTTTGTTTGTTTGTTTGTTTTGCCATCGTTAGGTCTCTGAGCACCTCCGTCTGTCCCGGGGGTGGGAATGGCCTTCGAGCTGTGAGACGCGGTGCTTTCCGGAAGGGCGGCCTCGTGCTCTCTCACGCCCATTCCCTAAAGCAGAGCAACATATGTGAGAGTCCTTCTCGGCGCAAATTCAGAGCTATAGTAAATGCCGGGCTACTGTAAAACAGCTGCCTTTCAGAAACAGTACATCACTATAGCTGAGTGCCACACTTCAGCTTTTTTATGGAGCAAGTCTTAATGGATCTTTGATTTGCCCTTGACTCAAGTTCAGTGGGAGCATAGTCTAAGTGCAATGACAGTGGCTGAGTTATAAAAATATATTTTTGAAGTATTTATTTATACACGTATTTTTTCCAGAGAGGATGATGTCCCTACTTAACTGAAAAATAAAGGGGTAAGCAGATAATCGTCAACTATGGCGTTACTTACACACTTTGGTTAAAGAGTTGGTAATGAGTGGCCATTCTCTAACCATGATAGCCACGCTCACCTGAACTGTTACTGAGGAAGTCAGTCTGACCCTGTTGCTTTCCAGGAAGTACTTCTGTGCCCGTTTCCTGTCACGTTCTGCCCTTCGCTCCAGTGCATTCTGGGATGTGCACAGACTGTCCATGAACTTCATCATGATGTCAGAGATTTTAGAGCCAACCTCCACGATATCGGGGCGCTTGTCTGCCTCTGGGGTCAAACACCTGAAAAGGTCACGGCGGAACATCCGTGTCATTATTAAAACGTTTAAAATGTTTCCACCTCAGAGAAGAAGAAAAGCAAGTTCACAATCTCACCATCTAATCATATCAGTGACTCTCTGCGAGAAGTTGCCATCTTCCACCGGATCGTAAACAGCCTCCACAATCTATAATAACACCGTAAAGACCTTAACAATTCTGAGATTTAAAGAGAAACTGAAAAACTGAACAGGCAAGGCTAAGGAGTGAGAGTAACATATACAGGTCACATACTATTAATCACATTAAAAAGCGGTGTTATGTAAACCTGAAAAATGAGATTATTCAGGACTGTCAGCTATTGTTGACTGACGTGTTAGGAGACATTGATAGAGATCAGAGGAACAGAGACTGAAATGCGTACTGGAACCAAGACGTTTACAAAATAAGAGATGTGGCCAAAAGCAAAAGATTAGGACCTTAACGTGAGTGTTCGCCTCAGTGCAGATATCCATCCTCTGTCTTACCTTTGTGGCCAGAGAGAGCATGTTGGTGCTGTAGAAAGGCGGCCTGAGGGTGATCATCTGATAAAGGATGCAGCCAATGGCCCAGATGTCTGCCTTTTCCCCATACGGTTCACTCTTCACTATCTCTGGGCTGAGACAGACAAACCCATTTACAATCAGTTACAGTGATGACTACACATTCATTCAGTTCAGTTCAGTTCAGTGCAGTTCAGTGCAGTTCAATTCAATTCAATTCAATTCAATTCAATTCAGTTTAGTTTAGTTTAGTTTAGTTTAGTTTAGTTTAGTTTAGTTTAGTTTAGCTTAGTTCAGTTCAGTTCAGTCCAGTTCAGTTCAATTCAATTCAATTCAATTCAATTCAATTCAATTCAATTCAATTCAATTCAATTCAGTTCAATTCAATTCAATTCAATTCAATTCAATTCAATTCTACTGTTTGTAACAGCAGAAAATTTCACAACGTTTCTTTATACAATGTCCACTTCAGAGAACTAAAACATAACTATGCATGGTCTATTATCTTTATTATCTCTAATATCTATTTCAATATTTGGCCTGCACAATACTGATTAATTGTCAGTTAGATTTTAATGTCCCACTCAGAATACTACATGTCAGTATTTTCCTTTGTCTCTAATTTGATTTTTCCAGTAGTAGTATATCAAAAATTATCCAAAACAATACACACCAGGAATACAATATTGTTCCAACAACCGACATCAGCTTACTGTTCTCCTGTTTCTGTTTGGCAAGACCAAAATCCGCTGGGAAAAAAAGATACATTCGAGTTTCTTTATTTGAAAAGCCATGACAAGTAAACCAGATATAAATTTCATATGAGTTACTGGTAGTCAAAACATTGGCTCTTTGGAAGGACGACTGATAAGTTTACTGTTTTTATTATTAGGGAACGAGATGATGGAAATCATAAAAAGAGCGTGAGGAACCATTTCACTGACTGATTGTGACTTTATCTCTCTCTCCAAGCATGATATTGTTGGGCGTGAGATCTCGATGGATGATCCTTTTCTCCTTGTGCAGGTACCTCAGTGCAAGACAAACCTGCACAGGTATCAATTGTAACAACACTTAACACCGTCGTACAATGGTGGGCATTAAGCTGAGACTTTTTTTTAAAGTTCCCGTAGAGAATGCATGGCACTGTTATGTGATGTCACCTGTACGAATATGTTCCAGACTCTCTCCTCTGTGAATTGCTGCTGTTTTTCTCTGAGGGAATTAAAATGGTCGGCCAGTGTGGCTCCCTCTATAAGCTCCATGACGATATAAAGTCTGTCACCTGAAACAGAACGCATCCATACAGCCACAGAACCTCATCAAATCCATCGAACGGCTGACATTCATAGTTCTAATGGAACTCAAGACTAGACAAAGAGCTTACATTCTAAGAACGTCTTGAAGTACCTGACAATGTTTGGATGTGCCATCTGGAATGACAAAGCAGGGTCATTTAGAGGTCAAACGACAAAATTTCCTGCTATAATTTCTTTCATGCTATCAGTTATTAGTGCCTGAACTGATGTCAATGACCACATTAAGTAATAGTTTCACAGGACAAACATATTTTATAACTGTGTGATTCTGCATTAATGAAATTATATGATGTGACATATATTTAGGGTACAGCTAATGAAACCTTATCAGAGAGGCAAAACAATACATGAAAAGGTATGGTACCTGTTCCTTTATGATGGTGAGTTCGGAAACTATCCTCTCTACACTACTGTCTCTAGCCTTCTTATCTTTGCCAAAAGCCGGATTGTGAAGGTTCACCTCCTTCAGAGCCAGAAAGTTCTGCCCATTCTGCTTACGAACCTTTCAAAAAGACCCAGAGGAAGACAACAACCTTCTAATTTCACCTTTTCTTTAAATAGAAAGAGCTAAATAAAAGGAATGTAGGCCAAACGGAGGGACTCTACCTTGTACACACTACCAAAGGCACCACTGCCAAGATGGTCTAGAATGGCATAGCCGTTGATCAGTTTAAGAGGAGACCTGTTCTGGTTAACAGTCTCAATACCTTCCCTCAGACCGGCCAGTTCCTCGTCCTATGAAAAGACACATTTAGAGCTGCGAGAAGTCTTTCCTTTCCTATTTTCTGAGCTTTCTCTACCGTATAGGCCTGATATTCCCACGAATTAATCCATGTCTATGTAGCAGGTGAGGTAAAAGCATCAGAACAAGGTGAGGTAAAAGCATCAGAACACGGTAGAAAAAAAGTTCTTGAATTATGTTGTGATTTAGCATGTGCTACATTAACCAAATTCACATAGTAATCTTCTGTTCTTTATCACGTATGCTCATTTTCAATTGTTTTGCCAGACGTTTAGTTATATCTTCATCAGCTGAGTAATCAAATAGTTTAAATGTTGATAGAAGGAAACTGCCTGTTTATTTTAAGAATAACTAGCTCAACAATGGAGCAGTATTTCAAAGGAAAGTGTTTACTGTCGAGAAGAAAAGTCTAAAGTGTTGGAAAGACTCAAACTGAGGTCTGATTTACCGAGAGGAGAGACACTTTTTCCTGCAGTGCCTCATAAGCGGTGATGTCTCGAACGTAATGTCCCACATCGATAAACATCTCAAAGAGCTCTGTAGAAAACACTCTAAAGGAACAAGAACCAACTGTAAACTTTAAACATTCATTACATTGACATTTACACACTGTTGTTTACTGACAATATGATCAAAGAGGATCACGAAATATCCCACTCGTGTACCGTTTAAAAAGATGTCTGTTTCGTTCCATACTGAAAAGAAAGCGTAAGGTCCTGAAAGCATAACACTAAGAAAACGAAAAGAAAAAAAAGGTCCAGTTAAACTAAAATGAAAACACAACATGTCAGCGCATCAGTGTGTGACATTTATGTCTCAAACAATGTGATAACTACGTTATAACTACGTTATCAAATGTTCACAGATTAATATACCTGTAAAGATTTAGCTTTTGGTCCAGTATGTGAGCTTTGTGGCAAGACCAATTTTCCTATGATGTAGACCCCATTTTCCTTTGAGAAAAGGAGAGAGAGTCAATTTCAAGCAATTGTATCATGAACAGAACAGAATGAACAGAGAGACGTATAATTCTGTTAGAGGGCCAATCTTCAGGGCGAGAGCACAAAATGACGGACCTGAACCACATGATGTGCCGTGGTGTCATCAAGAACAAGCTCTGTTATTGCTGCACAGCACGCTGGGGGAAAAAAAAGTGAAGGACGTCGACAAAAATGAGAAGAAATTACAGGTAATTGAATGAGGTCAAAAACAGTCATATCAACCATGCATGGCATTCTAAGTGGCATTCAGATAGAAGGTACTTGAATTTTATCATATTCTGAATCTGCACTCATCTGTGCAGACTGATTTGCTTGTTATGTTCTGGTAATTGAATCACGGTGTATGTAATTGAAGGTAAGATTTTATGGGGGCGCCCACCAGCCTGTAATGACATCGTATCCTCCAGTTTATCCTGCAGGCTCACGTCCCCAGACACATGCTGTCTCTGCACGCGACCAGAAGCATTAGCACTCGAGAGTGTGTCGATGGAGGAGCGGTCGGACACGTACGCCCTCTCGCTGAAGAAAGTAAACACACACACACAAACACACACACACACACACACACACACACACACACAAGAGTATGAAGTCTTTCAAAAAACAGCCAAAAGGAAAAAAAAAAAAACTTAGGCTCTTGAGAATGAGCAAAATGTCTTCGTTTGACAAAAATCACAAGTGCATCACAATCACAAGTTGACGTTAAGAACTACTTCCCCTAGCAATTTTTTTTGCAGTTATCTTTGATAGCAAGCTGGTAGCACTGTGTTCTCAACTGTATAATCCTGAATTACAACTAAACCAAAATAATGTTCTTTTGGCTTGAGGTGGGGATTTAGTGCCGCATCTACAAAGCTTTCTTTAGACTATACTGTCATGCTTTATGACAGATGATCTTATAATGTAAAGGTCATCACCATAAAACTGCCAACATCTAGGACACACGAAATTAATCATAGCACCACCGTAGCCTTGTCTATTATCTATTAAACCGTGAGCATACATAAAGATGAACCCTGAGGAAAGCGAAACTGGTGTTGCAAACGACGGTGGGTGTAGACTCACGTGTGAAGGATGCGAAGGAGCTGTTGTACACCTCCCCAGGCCCGGATCTCGGAGCTGGTGTCCGGATCCTGACAGAGCTGAACCAAGACCCAAACGACGCTCCACAGCAGCTTCAGATGGTCCGCATGCAAGAGACTGAGCAACACTGGGACCCCGTCACATGCCCTCACCTGTTCCCGTACCTGCCGAACTGGACAGAGCAACCGCAGTAGCTCCGCACTTATCCTGATGAACACACACACACACACACACACACACACACAAGCACGAACACACACACACACACACACACACACACACACACACACAGAGTCGTGAATGAACATGAATCAAATGTAAATGATAACAAACACAATATACTAACATTTACTCTATCGCCAAATAAATGTGCCGTTTACCTCTTTGACAGCATATCATATTCCTGCAAGACGACAAGAAGACTTTCTACCACTGAAAGCTCTCCAATGCTCTCCTTACATTCTGGACTACAGAGATGAAACATGATTGTGACCTTCAGATCAAACGATTAAATAACCTGGACTGAATGATTGACCTTTTGGTTAAAATGGGAGACGTACCTCTCAGCCAGAGTGGTGAGGGCCAGGAGAGATCCTAACAGCACACTGCTGTCTCGTGTCGACAGGAGCCTCACCAGAGTCTGGGAGGAGAAGCAGGAGAAGCATATAGACATACTTATAAACACACTCACACACGGTCCTAGAGTTCATAGACAGAACTGCTCTAGGCCACTCAGTTGAAATGCTGCTGTTCCATGATAATGGCAAATAAACAACACTTTCATATTTATTTTTCATTTTGATTAAAACTCAGTATTGCAATGGGTATTGCAAATGAACACAAGCTGTAAATGTGATAAAATGCCTCTGTTTCTTTCACAGAGCCAATCATAAAAATAACAACAACAACAACAATGACAACAACAAAAACAACATAAAATTCCACCTTATGTGCTCCACATTCAATAACCCTCTGTCTCTGCTCCTCAACAGCAGATAATTTCTGAAACATATCTGTTGAGAGAAGTAATGAGAGTGTGATACAAGTCAGGCTTGATCACCCTAACTATAGTCACTATTTAAATCTAAATACAATGAAAACATACAATAAAGTGGGACTCACATGTCATTGTGACCAATTGTTCTGTTGCTAATGTTTGTTCTCCACATTCCAAGTACTGTTTGGAGACTTCACTCATGTACTGTGGGCAACAATAAATAAGGTTGAGAGCCATCAGATTAAATGTTGACTTTCTCTATAACTGAAAGTGAGCAGATATTTACCGTTGAGAGATGCTCAAAACCTCGAAGCTCATGGAAAACTTTCTGTAAAAATATTAAAACACAAAACGTAAAAAGACATACTATAATAGTAAATATTATAATATAATAAAATTATAATATAATGAATACAATTCATCATACTAATCCATGAAAAATGCAACCTATCCTTGACTGTTTTTCACTTTCAGCTTAACACATTCTTGAGTGAAAAGAAGGCAAAGAGGCCCTACTAAAAAAAGCTTACCTGATAAAGTGGTTCTCGTATTAACAACCGCAAACAGATAAGTATCCTTAGAATGTTCTCTGGTGAAGAATGTTCCATCCATTCACTGTCAGAAGGTTAAAATGACAAACAACATGGTTAAACAAACAAAAACAGTTCAGTCTTTGTGTGATTGTTCTGAGCATTCCATCACTGATTCTATCACTATTCACCTTTTACCTACCTTTGGCTAAGTCTGTTTCTTACTATACAAGTGAAGATGTCCAAGAAGAGCTTGTGATGAAGGTGATTGCTAAAACATCTCTGGTTTCTGTAGGTCACACTAAGATTTAACAAAAAAAGTGCGTTTCATACAGAGGACACAATGAACTGACACTCATAATGAACACAATGAACTGAAACTCATTATTTTCAGTAGATTTACTTATACAATACTTTACCTGAAATTCTCTAGTTCAGTGGCCTCTGTATCAATGTACCTCATAGTTTTTCTGCTGCTCTCATTTAAACTGAGGGGTTTCTGAGGCTTGTTTGCCTTGGATGGGCCAAGGACTGTAACCTTAAATAATAAAACAGACACCTGTAAATTATTACAGGCACCACGGAAACTCAGACATACCAGACTACCACAACAATCCTACACAGCTTTAAGCTTGGGTGTATAAAGAGTGTATGGAAAACTAGTTTGATTTTACCTGATGTGTGGACACAGGAGGTGTGATGAGGGACAAAAGTCTCCTAAGGTCCTGCATCTCCCTGAGAATATTAATTGAAAATCTATTTTATGTCCAAGCTACTGGTATACAGAGAGCTGACTTCATTGATAATTTAATTACTTTGTTCAAGATCTCCAGGAACAAACTTACTTGTCAGCTCCTTTTGGCTTAGGCGGTATTCGGTCCGTTCTTCTCACCTTTCTGTCAGGGTAGGGCATTGTAACAGCTTTCTTCTGTTGATATAGGTCATGCCTACAGACGTACAAATTAAGGAATTTCACTTAATGAAAAGTTTTCTTCTATCTAAATCCATGCTTAACAAAACTGACAACTATAATAAGAGCCCAAATTAAAAAAAAAAAAACAGGCGAGAACAAAAATAGGTCTAAATAATTTATGGCTGTTGTGGGCTATCGTTTCACGCTGGAAAGTTAATTACGTAAAGACAAATGGGTAACGAGCATGAAATTAGAAATTGAGCCATGTTTTACCGTACTTTCTT
This sequence comes from Chanos chanos, assembly GCF_902362185.1. Classification (NCBI taxonomy): domain Eukaryota; kingdom Metazoa; phylum Chordata; class Actinopteri; order Gonorynchiformes; family Chanidae; genus Chanos; species Chanos chanos. Next base: position 26,694,866 of record NC_044503.1, read on the forward strand.
ACCTTTTCTTGGCTAGAGGATGGATTCCTGCTCCTTCGTTATATGACCTCAGTGTTTCAGTTTTGGCCAAACATGAAAATGGTAAATTAGAGGGTTTGTCCGAATCAGAAAACGTTATGTAGAGGGCTGACATGAAATAAACCAATGGCAAGGGGAGTTGTTAATGTGCAACCAGTTACCATAGCTACGCTTGACGCTGGATTTTTGTCCGAAGGGGGTTCTAAAAAGTACCCAGTAAAATTGATTAAAAATTAATATGACCTAACATTGATGTAAATGATGGGTATAACTAAGAATAGCATGAATTTAGTTGAATATGAGTCGGTCGCAACCAGAGGGCTGATTGAACGAGAATGACTCCAAACCGTGGTCAAGAAATTTGGATTGGTTTGCTCATGAGTTTTCATTTAAATGTTGGATTATATGGACATAACATGACTTCACCATTCGCTCGAAACAATGAAAACGACACTGGTATCTTTGGGGTCAAGAAATTGTTATTTTAATTTTTATTTCACCGAACTTGTCCTGAGAAACGAGTCACTTTTGAAATATCGCGAGAGAAGTCTTTTTTAATTTGGTCATTCGCCAAACTTTCGAAACGCCGTTCACGCAGCTACCATCAATAGAACAGTACTCCTCTACGCTAACAACGCAGCAATTTTACGGAAGAGGTATCAAGGGGAATGTCGGGCAGTGAATGATCGGTTTCTGAAGCGGCTCAAACGTTAACAATATGGGTAAGTTTGTGATCAGTAATAGAAGTAATTCTGCTAAAATGTCGTTGGATGATTCCTTATTCTAGGTAACTAATGAGACGTACACGTAAACGAACAGAATCTGCCAACGCCCACTCGGTGTTTTTACACAAAATTTGCTACCGAGAGAGCGCGAGAGAGGCATTTCCTGTAGATTTTTTTCCTCATGTGTCATTGCTACCTGCACTTGACATGCATTTAGCTGGTTAAATCGCCGAAAAAGATTTAGATGCGATTTAAGAATGCTTGGCTATCGAAGAAGTAATCGACTATCGATAGGCAATCATCAGTTCCGTGTAACTCCAATAGCCAATGTACATTTTCCACTTTTAAGTAGCTAGCTCGTAGCTAGCTCTCAGTCATACACAAGTAGCCTGCTAGCAGGAAAGAGTTGTTATTTAGCTAGCAAGCTAGAAAATATAACCGGTTAAAGATTTTAGTCATTATCAGCTCATATTAACAACAGTTTTAGGAGCCATCTTTTGCCCCGTGCTTAGTTGACCATTCATTAGAGTGTACATTACTAAGCGAGAAAGAAGTTAGGAAACTAGGCTAGGTTGGTATGTCTAGCTGAACACTTAGGAAGCGTTTTTTTTCTGGTGGTATCAGTCGGCAATTTAACGTATTCTTTGTAAAAGTGTGAGCCGAACTTGATCACACTCTATACACTTTTTTATGTTATTTATGTTTGTATAGAGACATCATTCATTCAATGTAATAGGCTAGTTGTTCTAGACTAGGTTCTTATGTCACTCAACATAGTGGGGACACCTTAAATTAGTTTCGTCTAGAGCCGTGAAATTAGTCGAAGTAAACGGTCTAGATCAAATGCAGTGGACGTGCCGTTTTTAACTATGCGCAAATGTTCAGTGCATAAAAAGGAACATTAGATGTTTTGAAAGGTACAGTTAGTGGATTTGTCATGCGACAGTGATAGAAGCCATTTCAAAGGAAGAAGAACGGTCGTGTGTCCCCTGAAAAATGAGACAGAAAGCTACGCAAGCTATACAGTTTCATGGAAATCGCTTTAAACATAGTCTAAGTTGAACATTTAAGTGAGAATCGGCCACGATGGTTACGGTGAATTTCCAGTCCCCGCTTCAAAGCTCCTGGCAATGCAGAGCGGCGACAAAAAAATCTACCGTGCCTTGTAAAGCACTGCTGCTCTCATGACTTCGTGAGCAGAAACAGGACGCGTCGTTATGCATTGTATCTCCTAGTTTAGCTCATTTACATAAACAAGACGTCATTTCTCTTTTAGAGGTAATGGCTTGCAGACACGGCTTGTGCTTCTGTATTCATGTGACTTAAGCAAACATACCAGCATCTGCTGTGAATGAAGGAGCCAGCACGTAACCATATAGCAAAATATGTCACTTTTCCTGTGGGCTTGACATACAATTAAAGGCAGTTTTCTTATCCCAGTTCTGAGAGGAATGCAGAGTGCATCCCTGTCCACATTTTTTCTTAGGCTCATGTTTCATCTTCACAACCTTAGCAACTCGAAACACAGCACTAAATAGTCTGTGAAAAATGCATTAACCAGATTAAAGAGCTGTGGACTCCAAGTTAGCTGTTATTATAAATTATGCCTTTGACATTAAGGGAACAAATAGAGTGAAACAGAATTTGTTACTGTGCAGCAACCACCCTTTGTGAATGCATTCAGTCAGGCTTAACAGAGCCCCCATCTCAACCTCTCCAGCTTTTTCGTCACTCCCCATCCGTGTGCCTTTTAGAGGGTCCAGTGATGCTTGACTGCAGTGCCCAGAGCAATAGACAGCCTGGCTGTTTGTGCATGTGTCCTTACAGAGAGAGAGAGAGAGAGATTGGGGATATGCAGTGTCAGAAATCTTAGCATCGTGGTTTTGTTCAAGGGGTGGGGGGGGGGGGGGGGGGGGTTTGTTCTGAGAGGGCCAATAACTTTCGAATAGTGCAGTGATTTAACATTGCAAATAGAACTGCAAAATTTCATTTCACTTTTTGCATTTTCATTTCACTCTTTTGAGTCACCCAGACACGTGTGTACTCTTTATGATCTCATATACTGCTACAGTGTTGTTCCCAGCCCATATTAGACTCACAGACTCGAGCGCTGTTTGAACAAAACAGAACAGAGAACAGCTTTATACGTGCCAGTCCACTTGTCCTATCCTCTCTCTCTGTGTTTATGTTATTTATTAGTATTTCTGTCTTAAAATGTGTGGTGATTATTTATTTTTCTTTTTTTGCTGTGACAGTAACATGCAGTGACTTTGTTTCTAATATTCATTCTGTCTTTCTTTCACCTCTCTGGTAAATGCCACTGTTTCCTGCCCTGTTGACTGTGGGACCGGATCATCCCTCTATGTTTCTATTCATCCTGGTATCCATGCTGACCATCCCAACAAACAGCAGTAAGTATTTGGTCTCTTCAGGAGTATACGCAGTTAAACACACACTGTTCTTTTTTCCACTGAACTCTTTGTCTTGAAACGTATAGATACTTTATTGTTGCCAAAGAAAACTGAGAGTAGTGTTGTTGTGCATTGATTAAAATTACAGTGGGAGTACATATGGATGTCCTCAGTTGGGTTTTGTGTTATTCTTTCGCAGCAACAAAAGAATCTGGAGGGATACGTTGGCTTCGCAAGCCTTCCCAACCAAGTATACAGAAAGTCTGTGAAGCGCGGCTTCGAGTTCACCCTGATGGTCGTGGGTAAGAAAACACTGTCGTTACAGTTACTGGCACAGCTCCATCATAAACTGTGTTTGAGTCATCACACTTTCTCAAAAATATTCAGCAGGCTTTGTGTGTCTGTTTGTATGTGTATGTCTGTTTGTCTGTGTGTGTCAGCCTGTGTGTATGTGCATGAATGAGGTCTTGGAGTTCTACCAACTCCGGTCCATTCTTGGCTTTTTTTTTTTTTTTTGACTCTTCTCTTTGGATAACCACACGGGAAGCAGTGGTTAAAGAGCAGTGACCTCACATCCTGTCAGTACGCCGAAAAATGCAAAGAATTTCGAAAAGTGTCACACTTGGTCAGTGTTTGCCTCGTAACTTTAAAAAAAGGTCTCATAACGTTAAAAAGGTTAAACATGAGTCCAAAAAAACCCTCCTTAACCGTTTAAAAAAAGTCCACGTTTTTCAATGTTTTTTCATTGAAAACTTGGCCTTTGAGAAGTTCTGACGAAGTACTCAACTACGGTTGTGTCCTTTTTCACATCTTGGCATTGAGGAAGACCAGAGATCCTTTCAAAATCATATTGTTTCAATGAAGCAGGACCGAAGATATTTTCATGTGGTTTTTAAAACTATTCAAAGTTCCGTTCTAAAGCTTCATTGTGAAGCTGATGTGCTACATCAAAAGAACGCTCTGTCCTCTAAGTTTCTGGTATTATCCCTGCGGTCGGCCAAGCTAAACTTATGTTTTATGAGCACAAAGACTCTATTTATTTCAACTTCTCTTGATGTAGCCGTTGAGATCTCTTTGACTCTCGGCTTAGCCCGGACATCTCCGAATGCGATCCCTCCAGTGTATTTTAACTCATTGTGGAAGATTGACGATTTGAATCGCCTGGTAAAAATGTCCTTTAAATGAATGGTGCCGGCTGCAGAGCTAGTGGCTCGGGGAAAGCTTAAGAGTACCATTAGGCCAGAGTCTGAGCAGTTTCATCCTTAAGCCTTAACCAGCTTTAACATAATAAAGACATAAATTTTGATTTTTATAAGATATAATGACAAAGTAGTGGTCTAATTTCCTCATGTTAAGACGATGTAGCCGGTCACGTGGGAGATGTCGTCCCTTTGAAGTAGAGTAGAGAGGAACGGAAGGTCTCTCCTTCGTTTATGAGCGCGTTTAAATAAAATAAGTTCTTAACCTAAAAACTTCTTTAAGAGCGCTTTAAAAAAACGGCCCTTTCCTTTGTGTGGTTTGTGGCTTCACCCAGGAGTGAATCTGCTCTTGGCTGGTCTGGAGGAAATAGGCTTAGAGTGCGTGAGGACTTGACCCAGTTGCTCTGAGCTTTAGTGTCTGGCGCTGTTTCTCGGTCCAGGCCGCGTCTGTAACTCGGGGCATGTCAGCCCAGCCCTCTCATTCAACCGGGGACCATTCATCGTCCTCACTTGCTTGTATCCCGGGTTGAGACCACACTTTGAGACAGGGCTTTGATCGTTTTGTCTTCACTTCACGCCCAGTTTCTGTCTTCTCTAGCTCTGTTACTCTGCCTGACATTTGGAAATCGATGTAAAGTTAGTTAAGAAACATGCTAATGAGTTTGATGTTGTTTTTCGCAGTTAGGCGATGACCTGTTTATGGGCTCCTGGTTAAATGGCAAATCTGAATGAAACTTGAAGTTACGCACCATGCAAATTTACCTCAAAATGTAATTTGCTCTGGGGGCGAGCTCTCACTTTGGAAGTGTTTATGTGCACAGAAGTGTACGTGCGTGTGTGTATCATTATACACACACGAACATTCCATCCCAAACTAACTTGCTGACCATCTGCAAACAGGACAGACAGTTTAAGATGTTGGCTGCTCATGAAAAGCCCAGACAAAGCTTGCGAGTGCCGTGCTTTCACAGTTCTCCTTTCTCTGACGCTAACTGCTGAAGAGCGAATCACAGCCCTTTCCAGACATTATGAAGGCACCGTTCACTGGCTAGCCATAGATAAACGCCTGTTCTCTCTCACCCCTGTACCCACACACAAGTCATCACCTATATCTCTCCAACAGAACAAGACTTGTCCTTTGGCTTACACTAAAAAGATGGTTCTTAGATTGCATTAAATCGAAACCTTGTGATTAGTCCCCATATCAGCGAAGTCAGAATCTGTTCATTGTTTTAGCCTTAACCTTTCGCGGTTAGAGGAATGCGAGGTTTTTTGTTTTGTTTTTGTTTTTGTTTTTTTTTTGCCTGTCTTGTTTTGACGTCTCTTTTTCTCTCTTCTTCTTCTGTGTTTTTCTCCAGGCGAATCAGGATTGGGCAAATCGACGCTGATCAACTCTCTGTTCCTCACAGACCTGTACTCAGCCGAGCACCCTGGGCCTTCTCATAGGGTCAAGAAGACTGTGCAGGTAATAAACACCATTAATTCTCTCCCGTCTGTCTGTGTGAGGGATATAAGACTCTCTGTCATTGGCTGGAAAAAAAACAGGCAGCAAATCAAACTACAACGTCACTCTGCTTTCTGTGAGGAAATTAACAGATTGACCTCTGTCACATCCTGCAACGTGATAGTTTAGTCATATTTAAATGACTGGTTTCATTTCCACAGGGGCTCACTGGGTTACAGCCCTACAGCAGCACCTCCGCATCTGTTTTCTGCATCTAACAAGTAACTCAGAAAATTTGAGTGTTTCAGGCAGGGTTTTTGTTAGTGAAAACGACAACAAAAACAAATGTGGAGAAACCTGGGATTACCTCAGAGAAACCTCCACGATACCAGTTCTAAAGTTTCAAACTCACAAAAACAACCCTCGGCTGTCAGACCGTTTCAACCACTGTGCAGTATTAGCATACTTAAGTAATAGCACGGTGCCAAAATCGGCATGTCCCCACTTGCAGCTCCAAAGGTGAGCGTCGCTTTTTCCATACTTGGATCCATCAGCACGGCTGTTATGATCTTGCTGGGCCCCTGAACGAGGTTAATTATGAAATTTTCGCTGTCTGTTAAGAGACAGGATTTAATGGATCACGGTTTAATTAATTAATATTTGTCTTGTCCTAACATAACCTACACTGTTTTTTTGTTGTTGTTTTTTTTTAAAAAAAGGGGAATCGTCCACATTGTTAAAAATGGCAGTTTTTTTTTTTTTTAAACAAATGGAAGTTTTGGTGTGTGTGTGTGTGTGTGTGTGTGTGTGTTTAGGGGAGGGCACTGTGTGAAATCTGTGTCTGTCGATTTTGTGTTGTGCAGGTAGAGCAGACCAAAGTCTTAGTTAAGGAAGGAGGAGTCCAGCTGCTTCTCACTGTTGTGGACACACCGGGTTTCGGTGATGCCGTTGACAACAGTAACTGGTAAGCGCACGTGAATGGTCTTTCCGTCTAATTTTGTGACCACCCAGCCCCCCTCACACTCCATGTTTGACCAGTGTTAAATACACACACACTAAAAAGATGGTTCTTAGATTGCAGACCTGTCTCTCTAGGTGGACTTGGTCACTTTTTGAATGAATTTCCTTCATTGCTAATGTATGTATGGTTTGGTTCCCCCCTCTGTTCAGTTCGATTCTCGCTTCCTTTTCTCAGTGAACCGTTGCAGTCTATGTTTCGCAGTCGTGCCAGATATATATATTTTTTTTCGTTCTCTCTGCGTAAACGCGGTGCCTGGAGTGTGTGTATGAAGCTGATCCGCTGTGTTACTGATCTGTTCCAGCTGGCAGCCGGTCATTGATCATATTGACAGCAAGTTTGAGGATTACCTGAACGCCGAGTCGCGTGTGAACAGACGCCAGATGCCTGACAGCAGAGTACACTGCTGCCTGTACTTCATCGCCCCCTCAGGACACGGGTAAGTGAGAGAGAGAGAGAGAGAGAGAAAGCACAACGGAGAGGGGTGGATCGGCGCCGTTATGTGTGCTATCTGAAAAACCACAGCATTCCCAGAATGTCTTGGAACTCGTTCTTTAAGTTAACGTTTCGCTCTTGTGGTGTAAAATGCAAACGAGAGGACAGGTGTGTAAGCTAGCCGGATTTGTTCTCCCCGATCTCAGGGACCCGTTAATGTTTGTTTATTTGAAAGCCAATCAGAAATATCCATTTTATTTTTTTTTTTTTTAGTTTTTGCATGACCAAACCCATTGTGAACAATAGGAGCTTATTATATCAGCATGAACCCTGCTGCCCATTCACAGTAACAGGGCTGAATCAGTCCTTCAGTCAGTGGTGAATTTGTTAGTGTATATGATGATACTGGTGTTCACTGGTTTCACACCAAAAGATGTGTCTCACTAATCAGGTCTATGGGCTGCTGTTGTCCTCACAATACAGCTTATTGTTCGTTTGTGTGTGTGTGTGTGTGTGTGTGTGTGTGTGTGTGTGTGCATGTCCTCACTTGTCACTCAACGCTCCAAATTGAAACTGATGCTTTTCCAACAGCTATCAAAACATACAACAGGCTTCAGGCATCATAAACATATCCACATTAGGTTTAAAGGTCACCTCAATGTAGTGCTAAACCTAACAGCTTAGATTGGTTTAACACCACTCGCGGTTAGCATAACACCAGTAATCAAGCGGCTTGCTTTCTACAGTGACTGTTTTCATGGTCCTTTTCTGTGTTTTTTGTCTGTAGGGCTTGAATGTTTTTCTTTCTCTGAGGAGTAATGAAAACACATTAGTTGTAGAGTCAGGTATCTCAGATGGGCGAGTCAACGAGGGCTTATTGGTCCTCTTGTGACCATTGAGCTGCTGTTGAATGGAGCTAACTGAAAATATCCCTCAGTCAGTTTTGTCTCGAGTTCAACAACCAGAATGGAAAAATGACAAGACGAGAAAAACTGTAAACTACTTAAAAAAAAACAAAAACAGTAAAACAAACAAACCAAAAAACCACGAGATAATCGTGAAAGCCCCTGCTTAGATAAATAATCAAAAATTCTGCCAAAGACAAAAAAAAATCCCCCAAAAAAACCCCCAAAAACTTTCCTGCTGAGTTGCAAAGTTTTGTCTGTACTGTGAAGCCTAAACCATGACTCTGTGTTCCCTCCAGTCTGAAGCCATTGGATATTGAGTTCATGAAACGGTTGCATGAGAAAGTGAACATCATTCCCCTGATCGCCAAAGCAGATACACTGACTCCTGAAGAGTGCCAGCAGTTCAAGAAACAGGTCAGGACCCGCCGTACTTTCCCATGCATGCGTCTCCGCTGAACCGCGACCGGGACGCAACCAGGGCGGCGTTCTCGGCCGCGAGGCCTCCTCTCTGTCCTTGGCTTCTTTTAAAACCTCCCTGATTAGCATGAAGGAAAAAGAGGAGGGCATTACGGCAGTCTTGCGGTGCTTTTAGAGTTTTGCCATCTGTCAGAGATTTAGCCCAGCAGGACAGGAAGGGTTGGAGGGGGAGAGAGAGAGAGAGAGAGACAGAAAGAGTAAATCCTTTTATACTCTCTAGTGACAGGACAGGATAAATAAAACCATTTGCACACATGTAGCATCAAATAAACAAAGATAAGCCTTTCCAGCCTATGTGTTCCGTTGCCGTGGCAATTAGATTGTTTCGCCCCCTCAAGGATATGATTCGCTGTCAGAGGGAGTCATAGCAGTTAGAGTCAGAGGAAGCCTGTGAGCGAGTCATAGACGGTAATAGTAAGTGTAAAAGGCTGTCGATGCAGTGTGTCAGCTGAATGAATACGTGCTGATGGGTAGTGTGACTTACTCCTGACTCTGTCGTTCCTCACAGATCATGCGTGAGATTCAGGAGCACAAAATCAAAATCTACGAGTTCCCTGATACAGATGACGACGAGGAAGAGAAGTTGGTGAAAAAGATCAAAGTATGCTTTTGTTTGGTCGTATTATTTAGTCGTATATAAAAGTATATCGATGTGTGTGTGTATCTTTTTATGTATTTATATCTTTTTATATGCTTTTATTTTTTTATTTATCAATGTCGTATCTTTTTTTTTTTTTTTAATTAACAGCATTGAAGCAGGAATGTCTGTCCAATACAAAAGCATGTGAATTGTGGTCAGACCAAGTGCTGAATTTTGCAATGTGAGAGATTGTTTAATGTGTGTGTGTGTGTGTGTGTGTGTGTGCAGGACTGCCTGCCTCTGGCTGTGGTGGGAAGCAATACCATCATTGAAGCGAATGGAAAGAGGGTCAGAGGAAGGCAGTACCCGTGGGGCGTGGCAGAAGGTTAGCAAACAGGACGCTTAATGTCGGCCTCTGATTTCAAATTCCACTTCACCTCTTAGCTGTTTAACAGCTGAATATAAATGGCACCTTGGAACATCCACTGAAACGCCAAATTTGTTGAGCTCATTGAAGGAAATGAACCTAGATTACATGTTAGCTTAGTTGTAGGTAAATTTGAATGCTAATATGTGACGTGTCTGATGACGTAGTCTTTTAACACCGCTGTCTTGTATCCTTTCTTCCCCGCAGTTGAAAATTCTGACCACTGCGACTTCACAATCCTACGGAACATGCTTATCAGGTACGAAACACCTTTTAACGACCCACAAAGGCCAAAGTTTGTTTGAAAAATGCACAGACTGCACACTAAAATCAGTGATAGAAAGGAAAACAGATTTGTTTTGCTTTAAAACACTTTGAAATGACCGCTTCGGTCCGCGTGCCGCTCTTAAAAGTGATTTGGACCGTCAGCGGTAGACGTTTGCACGAACGACTCACGAATCCTTCCCGTTCACCGACAGGACCCACATGCAGGACCTGAAGGACGTGACCAACAACGTCCATTACGAGAATTACAGGAGCAGGAAGCTGGCGGCCGTTACCTGTAACGGGGTGGATAACAACAGGACCAAGGGCCAGCTCACCAAGTGAGTCCTAAACCTTTTCTTACCCCACTGACACTCCCCCCACTCATGTGCTGGTGGTACTGCGGTGAGAAACACTTGCCCGCTATGGTGAGGGGATGAACCTATTACTTGTGGGGCAAATGTCATTACTTTGTGAGTCAGTTCCGCTGTAACTGAGCGACGGGTTGATGGCGTAAGTTGTTTGTCAGGGAGTACACAGATTCATAAATGCATTTTGGTGTGTTATTTGCCTAAATGCCTTGAGTTATGCATTTTTAAATGGAGTGGAGTGGTTCCATTTGTCTTGTTTGGAGTTGTTTTTGTTTTTTTTATTACAACCGACCGAAACGCAACGAATCTACGAAGGCATACGTTTACAGTAAAGTGTGTAACTCAACTGGGAATTCAAATCAGGATTTGTTATTACCAAACCTGAGAACACTGCTTCATCGTTAAGCCTAGCACTTATGCTTTTAACCATCCATTTGCTTAACTAAAGCAAAATGAAAATAACACACCTACGTGCAAACACACACACATACACACACTTCTTCTGAATTTACGAAAAAGCCACGGAATTGCGTAGTCAGCTGGCACTGCTAACTACTTCCACATTCTTTGCACCCCAGATAAAATCAAGGTCGAAAAAAATTTCAACTAATTTAGCTACTTTCTTTTTTGGTTGTATAGTTTTTATTTATTTATTTATTTTTAAAGTAATATGTGTATATATATATTTGTATGCAAATAGATCTGGGTTTGTTTGTTTTTTTTTACTTTTTTTGGGCATGAATGTGATTTGAGCATGCTGAGTTTGTCTTTCTGTTTTTTTAGACTTGACACGGTTGAAGGCATGTAAGTGGTCATTTATTGCTCTTTCAAACCCTTGTGCTTTTTATCCACTCCTGGTGCGTCTCTTTCCCAGTATGAACTCTAGATGAAGTTCCCTCCTTTTCTCCCCCTTTTATCACCGAGGGTCCACATTCCTGTAATACACTCCGAGAGGAAATACATCCACCACCCCCCCCCAACCCCCAGTTTATTTTTTTAAAAATGGATTTCCTCCTCCTTCGGTTTCTACCAGTTTCCAGCATTAGCATTTGGTGTTTCCTCAGACTTAACCAGGACAAAAGAATATTTCCAGTTCTGTATTTCTTTTTTTTTTTTCCCTTGCTTTTTTTCTTTTCTTTTTTATTCTTCTCAAACCCACTCCACATCTGTTGGTCGCCTGTGCACGTCGGACCAGCAGACGTCCGCTCTAAGCTCCGCTCACTAACATTTGTCAGATGAGCTTTGGCCACTAACTCAGTCGTGGGCTGCTGCCTTTTTTTTTTTTTTTTTGCCGCGTCTCTCTCTGTTTCGAGATCTAGGAGCTTTAAGACCTAGAGATGTCCTCTTCCCCTCTTTTTCATTTTTAGCAGGGCTACCCTGATTTTGGTCTTAAGCAAGCTACTCTTCCAGAAGGTTCCTCAGCTCCCCGGGATCTTGGGCCGGGAGGCCGGTAGGTGAATGAGCGACCGGAGTTTTCCCGGAACAGTCTGTGTGGAGTAGCTGTGAATGACCAGGAGGGGGCAGTCCTGCCTTCAGGCTGGTGAATGGTGACACAGTGCTTCCGCTTCCAATCTGCCCCCCCCCCCCCCCCCTCTCCCCCTGTGTCCCCATGGGAAGGTGATGAGATCCTCTCCTAATGAGAGACATCACTGAGGTGGATCCCCCGAGGGGTTAGCCTGGGTCGTGGAGCTTAAATTTATGAGCGGGGATCTCCATGTGATTTTTTTTTTTTTTTTTAAGGAGCCCTCTTGCCCAGATGGAGGAGGAGAGGAGGGAGCACGTGGCCAAGATGAAAAAGATGGAGATGGAAATGGAACAGGTCTTCGAGATGAAGGTTAAGGAGAAGGTTCAAAAACTGAGAGACTCAGAGGCTGAGGTAAGAGGTCTCACTCTAATTCTTTTTTTTTTCTTTCACTCAAAAGTTCCGGATCATTTTGTCATGTTCTCCTAGATTTTAGAGTAGGCAGTAGTATTCTTCTGGAACTTCATGGTTTACAGGAACTCATAACCAGGGCATGGGACCAGTATTGTTCAGTTGTAATTGTAAAACACTTTGGCAAAATGTTAGTAGCCTTAGCGCGTTTGGGTTTCATAGACACTCTCAGGGAGAAAAAAAAAACTCCCCTTTTTTAAAACCAGTAAGTAGCGCCCTCTTGTGGAGAGTATGGGCTCCTGGAAACATCAACAAACATTAAAATATCATTTTCCGGAATTTAAAAAAGGCATCAGGTCCATTTATAAGAGAGAATTTCAGAAGAGTCATGGACATTAATTAATTTTCTTATTCAATCCAGTCGAATAGTTGTATGCTTTTTGTTACATCTGCTTTTTCAAATGGATTCATCCCAGATGTTTGGTAAAATTCAGTAACAGTGATTAGAACTAGACCCACTCCCAGTTTATATCATGCGTAAACTGTTGGCAGCAGTAAATGCTCTAAGAAAATTCTGAGGTGCGGCGAATTTAAAACCCTCTTTTCCGCTTTGCTCTCACAGCTACAGAGACGTCACGAGCAGATGAAGAAGAACCTGGAGGCCCAGCATAAGGAGCTGGAGGAGAAGAGACGCCAGTTTGAGGAGGACCGAGCCCACTGGGAGGCCCAGCAGCGTCTGGTGGAGCAGCAGAAACTCGACGCCTCCAGGTACGTCACCTCCCCTGACTTTCACCCGCTTGCTTACACCTCTTTAAGGCCTGGATTGTACTGACTTATTACATGGGCTGGTTATTACATTACGGAAGTGATGCAGAGACATAAAATCTGAAATGTACTAACTTATGACATTATGGGCTGGTTATTACATTATTGACTGTGGTGAGTGTGGAGGTGCAAAATATAGAAAAGACCCAAAATGTAATAACCACCAAAATCTAATGAAACATACTGTTATAAAGCCAGTAATGTATTAATTGGTCAGTAATGTTAGGACATTTAGGCAATCATAGAAACATGACTGGCAGGTTGTTATGTTATTAGCTTCGTGACCAGTTTTAAATGAATAATGTAATAACGCAAAGCCGTAATGTAGTAACACAGGTAAAGCAGTGTTGTTCACTTTGTGTTGTATAGACCCATTCAAAAAAATGTGTTTTTTAAAAGCTCTATTCAATTTTATTTTTCAAAATGTTAATTTAAGATCCTTAAATTGAACGAGGGTGTCAGGAAATCTCTTTTCTCCGCACAGGACCTTGGAAAAGAACAAGAAGAAAGGGAAGATATTTTAAAGAAAAAACAAAAAAAGCCGTTTCCAAGACTACGGGGTTGTCATTGTTGCCAATATTCCAGCGAGTATATTTGCGTGGCTTTAGATCCAAGTCACACATGCACGGCTCAGTACTGCCTGGATGTGCTTTAGGAGGGACGGAACAGCTGTTTATGGACTTCAAAATAAAAGGGGTTTGTTTACCTTGATAAAAAAAAACCCCCTGTCTTAGACAGGCCAAACCCATATATCCTGGATTCGATCATCTTAAAGGTTTTCTTTTTTTTTTTCTTCTTCTTTTTCTTCTTTTTTAAATTTTTCTCTGTTTTTCACTTAACAACTGAAGTCTACAGTTATGTGCAGAGAGAGGTCTAACTGTTGTGCAATCATGTTTTGGTGGTCAGTTGTTTACCCATTTAAAAAAAGAGAGAGAGAGAGAAAGAGTACATAACCTTAACTTCCATGATGTTTAAAGAAAGTGTACCTGAGGTGGGGAAAAATGTGTTAGATGATATCTTTCTTGGGGGGGGGGGGGGGGGGGAGTTGTTTTGTTTATTTTTTTGTGTTTAATATGCAATGTGTAAACCTCAGTTCTTCCCATTTAAAAACTGTCAACGGTAAACTCAAAGGTCTTACATGGAGTAATATACAAACTTCAAACTTTTTTTTTTTTTCTTTTGCTCCAAAGGCTTTGTGTGTGTTTTCATTGCTGAAGCGTTTCCCAACATGCAATGCTCTCTCTCTGTGACGTCACTAGCCTTGGACCACTGCATATATCGTCATTAATATTATATTTCAGTTAGTTTATTTTTATATATAAATATATATATAAATATGTATGTATGTATCGAGCCAGCTTAAATCATATTTTTTTGTGTCTGTTAGAACATTCTGCAGAGGTTTGGCCCACGTCGTTAAGTTGATTGACAGGTTCAAACATATTTCCTGGGCAGTTTCTGTGGTTGATGGAAGACTTGAGGCGGAGGAGGAAGTCTAACAGTTTTACATGTCCTGTGTAACACATGATGCACAAGTTGGCAAAACTTGAGTCGGCAGCATTGTTTTTTGTTTTGATTTGTTTGTTTGTTTGTTCGTTTTGTTTTTTTTTCCTTTGCGGGCTATGTACTCCGTCTCTGTATTTTTATTTTGCATTTTTATTGTACAGTCACTTAATAAACGTGTGAAGATTAAGGCTGAAGTGATGAGGTGATAATGGGTTTTGTGGGGGGGGGGGGGGTGTCTTTTTTTTTTTTTTTTTTTTTTTTTTTAGGATTACAAAATCACGAGAGAGCGGTGTGCGCTGGTTTTTCTTTTATCCTTTTCAACTTCATTTTGCCCTCTTGTCAATTCTTAAAATATCTAACAATTTACCATTTTAGGAACGACCGGTTCTTTTTCAGTTTTTGGCTTTTCACATTGGAGAAAAAAAGGTGTTTGACTGTAACAGGTGGAACACAGTCATCAGAACCAAATCAATATATTTATATTAACATACATTTTATAAACCTGTGCCAAAGTAAGGTCGTCGACACAGCAGCTTTTGAAACAAGATGCATGTTGGAACAAATTGCATGACCTTAACACCGGGGAAAAAAATCATACGTGTATTGGTTTATTTTTATTCAATGTTGAACACATTGTTTTGCTGAACACCAGATTTAATCTCCAGTGGAATTTATGTTCTACTGAAATTATTATCATTTTGTTGTTGTTGCTGTAGTGTGGTTTTTTTTTTTTTTTTTTCCAACTGATGTGTATACAAACACACAAAAAAAAATCTATATTACTACCGTTGGTGCCCTTTTGCACAAAGCTCCATTAGAGGGAACCTGCAATAAGAAAATATCAGTAAGTATCAACGCAATCGATTTTGGACAGACCAAGGATTTCATTCGCACAACGTAAATGACCATTATGTCTGAATCCGCATGATAAAGTAACATGTTTGTGGAGAAGATTGAAAACCGTCGGTGCATGACTGCTAATATATTTATCCAAAAGAAAATCAAGTTTTCAATGATACATCAAGTTGAGGAACTGTTAACGTCTTCACCGAGCTGACTCTTAAGCATAGACATTTGAAACTGGGAACTAAAAAAAGAAGAAAAAAAAAAGAAAAAACCCAAAGAGAAGGGGTGGGGCGGATTGAAAAAAAATGAAATGAATTTAGTTGGGAAGTACCGTAAAGTCTGAGCGTTTATTAGTGTTAGGAACACATGAGTAAAAGGACGGGAGGAAAAAAAAGGAAAAAAAAGTGAACGGACCTACCGAGCCGATCTGCGTTTCGCTTCCCCATTAGACCGACAAAAGCCTGAAACTTGTGTCCTGTGAACAGGGATGGAAGGGCTCAGAAGAATTTATTTTTTTGATTGATTTTTTTTGTTTGTTTGTTTTGTTATATTGGAATATATCTTGTGTGATACAATTTCCTTAATGTAGCTCCAAAAAAAAAAAAAAAAGATAAAAAGCCTAGTTGGTTTAAATGGGACAAGATTCATCAAAAAAAAATTCTTTTGGATGACAAAAGTGTAACATAGAATTGTTTGCTTTGAACTAGGAATAACAAAGTCAAATTCTTCATGATCACAATCGATTGCTGTCCTTCAACGTCTGAGAATAAGTAGCCAGTGATTTGAGACCTGTATAATTCCAGAGAATGATAAAAGGATATGTCCCATTTAAATCATTCAAACACTGACTCATGGACTTCAGCTGGAATGACAAGCTAATGTGTTGTCATCCAGTACTGTGTTGAATGAGAACTGTACCCGAGTTCCTCCATCTACTTGTGTCATGCAAAGCATTTCAGCTCTCTCTTGTAACCAGCTCCAACAGAAAATATGAAACCTTGTTTCTCTTTAAATCAAAGCTCAAAGCCATGCACATAGGACAGTGACAAATGCTGTTTGTAATCTTGATAAAAAAAAATAAACAAACAATTAAACAAAAAAAACTGTATCTCCTGAGATGAGAATGGAACCACAATCTTCACATACCAGGAAAACATTCCACTTACTTTTCCGAGTTATTTGGGACTTTGCTACAAGGAGAGCAGTAGAGATGGGTTCTGCATTAATGTTTAAATTAAACTGCTGGAGATTTGCATCAACATATTTTGATCAACAGATGTCAATTCACTCATACAAAAAAAAAAAAAAAATTCCCAACCAACAACTGTCACTGTCATTTAGACACATGATGTACACAAAAAGACATATAACTGAAATGAATGACTGCATATTGATCATTTGTGATTTGATTTTGGCTTACCAGATGTTCGTTTCCCCATGAGCCCAAAAAATTGTTGTGGACCAGGTTTTCGTGTGATTCTTTTCAGTACTGTGTTAAATGGTTCAGGATCAAACCATTTTACCTTAAATTAATTTTAAAAGGAAACATTTTAGAATAAAGAAAAGCATGACGAAGGTTAAGATATAAATCTTACACAGAGAGTCTAAAACAGTGGTCCATGAGTAGAATAGAATAGAATAGAACAGAATAGAATAGAATAGAACAGAATGGAATACGTTAGAGAGAGAATTGGAGTAAACTCTCAAAATACTTACCTCTATTTGATGTCTGTCCTTCACCCAGTTCCCTTCATCAGGATTAAATTCTTGGCAAATCACATCTGGCAAACAAGAGAATATCACAAGGATCCAAAGAAGGAATTTCATTGTGTCCCGTGATACAAGCACTGTGTGATGTCTTTGAGCTGAAGCGTCGTTCTCACAGTTAGGCTACACTCAGACTACAAGTGACAACCTAGCTGGATTCCAAGATGTTTCTGCCCCTCAGATTATGGGAAAATGATTCTTCTCTCGTAGTCTCAAAAACCAGTTAGTGAGAAGGGGGCTGAATCTATGCTATACCATTCTGCCAAGAACGCTTAACATACAACATTGCCAAGAACGACATGGATGCTTCTCAGTAATGCCCACAAATGTGAATGTTGCTTAAGTAGTGCTAATTAGACAACCACGCCTCTATAAATAAATAAACAAATAAATGGATAGACAGACAGACAGACAGACAGACAGACAGACAGACAAACAGACAGACAGACAGATAGATAGATAGATAGATAGATAGATAGATAGATAGATAGATAGATAGATAGATTCACAGCATACTCCTAATGCCTGACATGTTTTTTATTTAGACATTTTAAGCTTATCAAGACGGGGAGAACATAACTGTTACGTTATACATTACTGTTGTGTTGAAGTTTGAAAGTCAGCCAACTGCTTTGCTTATCTGTGCATTTAACCTTTTGCAGCTTTGGGGCTACCGTAGGACACGCCCATAATGTTATCCAAATGAGGAAGTAACGTGCTTCTTAAATGTTGCAAATTTTCAGTGGTTAAAATGTGGCCGGGAATTGCTCTACATAGTCAGGCTATCAAGATTTTGGCGGCTTGGTTGTGAAATTCAGTCCTGAGGTGCTGGGGACGATCTGGACTTTGAATTATGGCAAGTTTTCTTTCCAGAGCTGTGGCGCTTTATGTCATATGTTTGTATTTATCAGAATTTCTAATTGTTGCGGCAGTTCGTGAAGGAAATGCGAAATTCTTAAGCAATTTAAAATCTAAGGTGCGAACACCTTTGACATTTGACCACAGCACCGTTAACTTGAAAATGAAAAGAAATCCTACACAAACGACAGGATTTGAACCGGGGGATCTCGCGCAAGCTTTCCACGTAAAAACTTTAGACGGGGAATTCATCTATCCATTACCGTCAGATACGAATTCTTCGGTGGTCATCCATGCGTTCACCAACAAATCGGGCTTTTTGGAATGCCTTTGGACATCCGAAGCGTCCCTTTCGGATTTGGTGGACTACTTGCCCGCCACTGCACAAGTTTTGTTCTTGTCTCTGGACGACTCCGCAGCGCGCGATGCGCTCTGGATGAGAGAGCAGGTGCACAGCGTAGCTGCACGAAGGTCTGATTACTCACACACGATAATTGTCTCAGATTAGTTTGGTATTATGCCTATAGAGTGGGGAAACGCGCATCCTGTTCCAAAATAAGGTCAAATTCACACTTATTTATGATGACAGTCTTACCGTAATAAGATTACTGATACCAGGAACAGCTCACTCAAAAACAAACAAACCAACAAGAAGAAGAAAAAACCCCAGCTCACTCATTCTTTTGAAATTATCTTTAGGAGAAAAGAGGTCTTGTCGAGGCTACATTTCTCACCTGTCCCCGTCTACGCTCTGGGCAACTGGATCCCTGGCGTCCTCTACTCATGGGGTTGCAACGGGCACAACTATGGCCTCGCGCAAGTCTTGTTCTCCTCTCCAGGTTTGCCTGAATGTTGTAAGCTAAATGGCGCGGTGGTGACATATCGCATGTGAAACCTGACGTTGTTTATGGTATTTTAGAAATGCAGCGTAACAGCACCATATCATATTCGGTAAAAAAAAATATTTTTTTTAAATGTAGCTTCTTTGAACTGGTGTCATTTTTCATTGACTATTTTCAGAGTGGGCCATATCTGTGGTTGCCAAACGACTAGATGCTAGATATGACTGGTTGTTTGGACACTGGTCTCAGGGCCCATACAGGCTTGCCGAT
The DNA here is from genome assembly GCF_902362185.1 of Chanos chanos. Taxonomy (NCBI): domain Eukaryota; kingdom Metazoa; phylum Chordata; class Actinopteri; order Gonorynchiformes; family Chanidae; genus Chanos; species Chanos chanos. Next base: position 26,713,930 of record NC_044503.1, read on the forward strand.
GCAGGGAATGGATGTGAACCATCTCCTTCAGTTGCCGGAGCTGTTGCTTGGATATCTGAGGACGGCTGCTCGTTTTTCAAAAAGGTTAAACATACAGCGTATCAGACAGATTTAATAACCACACATAAAACAAGTATGAAATTTTATGCTGCAGTTTCCTTCCGCTTTTTTTTTTTATCTCTCTGTTTCATTTTGCTTTTTCACTTCAACAAACTGGTTTTATTTCCTCAGTCTTAGAATACCTATTGTCCATGTACTATTAACAGTGATGCGTTGTAGCAGTTCCAGAGAAGAACAGAAGTACTATGGAAAGAAGAAACTTTAAATCATTTCACTGAAATCATTTTAATTCTCTCTCTCTCTCTCTCTCTCTCTCTCTCTCTCTCTCTCTCAGGTTAAAAGCATGGCTGATTCTAAAGCTGCGGGGGTTTTGGTATACGCACTGCCAGGCAACCCCATCAAGGACATGAACTGCCAAGAAGATGAGTGTTACACTCAACTGAGCATCCCTGCCGCTATGACGCATTTTGACGCCGGCGTTTTACGCGCCCTGCTGTAAGGACTTCACTCTTCCAGGGCTTGGTGTTCTCACAGGGCCAAACCGGCTCAGCTGAATCACAAAGGGTCAAACTCAATTACAGTTGTAATTTTCATTCATTTAGCTGATGCTCTTTTTGAGAGTGACTCATAATAATTACACGTGACCAGAGTTCAATTGTCTCTGGAGCAACCTCAGGTACCTTGTACAGGGTCAAGTAAGCAGAGGTGTCATGTTTTACGTTTCAAACCACCACAATTATTATGCCAGTTACCTTATCCCAAGGTCATTACCATCAAGGGTCAGAAGATCCTTAGAAGACCCATTTTAATTAAAGCTACAATGAATGGTATAGCCTAAGGCTTTGAACTGGAACGTGCTCAGGACCAGTTAAAGCGTTGAGTGGATTTTTGTGAAGGTGTAGTTTAACAAAAAAGGTGGTCCACATGTGACCTTGACAGAGCTCTTGCTTTATCATGTGTTATCACTCATGGCAGCTGTAATTGGTCTGTTTCCTTCCTGCCCTGGGGTCAGGTTTCCTCTAATGGTGTGAAATCGGATGTCACATCATCGCTGTCCTTTAAGTCCTTTATTTATTTATTTATCTTTTTTTTTTTAATCTTGTGTTTGTAGAGCTGGGAAGCCAGTGAATGTGTCGTTCCAAATCACTCCCTCTCCAAGCTTCTTTTTTGGGATAGACCAGAAGGGGGCGCTGTCAGAGATGGGCTGGTTCCTTTACCCCTCTTTCCGATTCGTAGCCTGGCAGGCACAGTGGTATGTTTACAGAGTGAAATCAGCCTCTGTCATCTTATACACATCAGGTCGTTAACGTCTCAAAATAAACAGCTTTCTTTTCTCTAGCATGCCCAAATCAAGGGAGGGCAGATGACAGAAAATCATTCAGAAATAGCAGTTAAACTGCTTTAAAAGTATTCATCGTTTAGAAGAGCAACCAGCAGCTTAATCAGCAGCTGAACAGAATAACATGACTCATCGATTAGTCCACCAGTTAGGAACATGTCTGTCGTTAATGCGCATTAACAATATGTAGAACTCTGTTTGTGATGGATTTGGCATCCATGTTTGGATAACTCATTTGAGTCACTTAACACTCCGTCGCTGACGTGCACACATTTACCTGTCAGTGTGTTGATGAGCCCCATTGAGTGAAAGTCTTGTTCCGTTACCGGACAGGTTTGACTTTCATCGAGGTCTGCAGGAGCATGTGAGCAAGCCAGCCACGGTGGTGTCTGTGTTCGATCACCTGCAGATGCAAGGGGAGGATGGCGCTCAGGCTGTTGTGGATCTTCCTCCAGGTTTGGAAATTAATGGCCCTTAATGCACACATCTGCTCAGCCTACATAAATAAATAAACACCAGTTATGGGTTTTTGTTTTTTTTTTTTTTAAATCTGTTTATCTAATTTCTTCTTTGATAGCGAGGTCACCGTCAGATGGCAGTGGCATGGAATGTATTACATGCAAGTCGCAAAAAGTGCTCACAAAAAAATTAACAGGCTTCAGAGAGAAAAAAAAAAAAGAAATAGGGAAAGGCTTTGTGGTGTTCTTATGTAAGAAACTGAGAAATGTGAATCATTTTTTTTTTTTTTTGAAACGTGTAACCACGTCTGACTGTTTCGTTTACCAGATGTACTGGAATACGATGTGCTTGAACTGGAGGCGGCCCTGACCTGCCCGGGCCGTCAGGACGAGACGTGCGCTCACTGGGACCACACGGTACAGCTCTTTGTGTGCTGCCAACAATTCAGTCCCTACTGCAACATGGAACTCGGTCGCTGGATCACGGCGTTCCGCAGGTACGGCCCCTAACTTAGAAACGTCTGTCTGAATGTCTCTGCGGGTTACGCTAAGGTTGATGCCGATAAATTGCCGTGTCCCGTGTTCTGCTTTCCAGAGGAACAGGCCATTGGGTGACCGACGTCTCCCCTCTTATTCCTTTGTTGAATCATGAGAGATGTGCGTTCACCATGAAGACGGTGCCGTGGGCCATGCCGTGGGTTACGTCCCTTAACCTACGTTTCAGTCAGAGCAACCACACAGGTTAGCAAAGAACGCTAACGCAGCACTGTTTATCCGAAGTGAAAGTTCATTTAAATTCTCACCTACAAATGCTAGCCAAACAACAAATACAGTAACCACACGTTCATCGCGACGAACAGTAGGCGATTTGTAGGGGGATGAAGGGCGATGCCTCTAGGGTCGTGTCAGTGACCACTGGGCCATCCCCCCTGTTGGCCATTGGGCCACCCCCCTGTTGAAAACTAACAAATAACCTACTGACTATGAAGATGGCCGTGCTGCTTTAAAGGAATATAAAGTTTTGTGTATATCACAGTGATTCTAAATCTGTGCATTTAGGATAGGCAGATCTTTTCTATTCCTCAGTGCACTGCGACTATATGAAGGTATACAGCTCATATCTTCCTTTCGCGATTCCTTTTTTTTTTTTTTAAGTTTATTGTGCTTTTTGGCTAAATGAGATGTGAATTAGATCTCTTTTTTTTTTTTTGGTCCATCAACCCATGACAAAGATACGGGTTCATAGAGAAGAGAAAGAGAGCTCACAACTCGTAATGTATGTTCCAGGAAAACCGCAGGGGTTTCGCTGGTTGAGAAAAAGAGATGGAGCAAAAATGGCTCATCTGCTGCAATTCTCAGCCTTTTACATTTCGCTGAGAGAGAGAGAGAGAGAGAGACAGAGAGCTGGGAAAGCAGCTTTTTTTTTTTTTTTTTCCCCTGCTTGTTCGAGGGACGCAACAGAACTCAATAAGTACCAGCTGTTCTCCCTTTGGTGCTCACAAACATTTTGTTTGGGTTTTCGTCACTGGCTTGAAAATAGACTCCACCCTAAATCATTGTCATCAGTGTCCTGTCACAAAGCAAAAGTAGCTTTTTAATTCAAAAGTAAAACCATTTTTCGGTCTAATAAGGTGGTCAACGCATGATAGATATTTACACTGCGTGAAAAGTGGTGTATTCGGAAATATCCGGACAAAGTAAACTTCCGCTAAACCTGCTGTTTTCCGGAGGTATTCGGATGCCCGCAGAACTTTGTCATGCGGACCTGAAAACTCCCACAAATGTCCGAATACAGCTGTTAGACGGCAGTTTTCGGGCATCCGTGTGACCACAGTCGTTAGCTGATGGCTTGGTCTTTCAAATGCTAATAACAGTCAGTGGTCTAGGTGGGACTGGGTATAGAAGCCTGCCCCCCTTCCTCACTGTAACTTTCTATCAGTTAGCCTATATGTAATATTTAGCCGATATTTTGATAACCACACAAACTTCTTAGGTGTTGCATGGTGTATAATACAGCAGTGGTAGGCCCATATAGCCTTTAATGTCATTGCTCTGTCGTGCAGCTAAATTACAATGGACACCTCAAATGGAGCATACAAAAACACACTGAAAACATAATTTAAAAAAAGTCTAAATGAGAGATTCATTTATTACATATTTGGTGGTTATGCAACTGTCCTCTACTTGGGGCCAAAGGTACAGGGTGACCAGATGCAAACAGACCAAATGGGGGACAAGTAGTAAGTTTGTGTGGGACAATATGGGACATGTTACTAATGCTGAGAGATGATGTAAAACTTAGATATAATGTCAGTCTAACTGTATAAGAAACACTTGTATTGATAGACATCCAACATGCATTGGCCATTACAGGCCCATCAAAGGCAACTGTACTTAAGCAAAGCAGCAGGCATCATACAGCTCAAGTCTTTCAAGTTAAACCCCTGACCAAATCCAACTATAAGAATAAATAAGGCTCAAAATAAAATATTACATAAAATAAAACAATTTCAATGCAAATCTTTATATCAAGCCAAAATCTCTATTGGATGAGAAGCATGGTCAGAAGGGATAAAAGAACTTTTTCCTTTCTTTTTGACCATGATGTCGGCTGACAGCGTTTATCTTCATATCTGTAAAGTTTTACTAAGTTTGGTTTTTGTGACGTAGCAAAGAAATTTGTCGGCCCCACAGCTGCACAGTTTGATTGACGGCCGCCACAGACTCTTGATGACCGCCCTCAACGCTCTTCTCTCAGCCATTTGGTGAAAGCAAGGCTTTTAAAAAAACTCGCCTATGTTGCATTTTTACTGCTTTTGACATAGCGCTATTAAATAGATTAGAAACTATGCTCATGTGCGGGCGGGTAAAATAATGGATCCATATTTTTTTTATTTCTGACAGTTAAAAACCAAACGACCAGCGAAAATGCGGGACATTATCTCAGTATGAGGGATGCGGGACAAAGGATACAGGACTTTAAAAAAAAAAGTTTACAGGGCATAGGAGTTTTTGTTGTTGATTCTCGCTTGTTTGTTCAGAATGTTTCTCCTCAGTACGAGGACGCGCCCCGTTTTCAAACCACCCACTTAGAATCTAAGGTTGAGTCCTGTCCAATCAGTTTTCTGTGCGTGCATGGCGTAGGGTGACAGTAACCAATAGCATTGTGTGCAACTGCAGCGCGAAATTTGCTTTGGGCAAGGGGTTACCTGTAGTAAGGTAAGGAGAAGCGAGTCACTGAAAGATTACAGAAGTTGTACTCCGTATTCTGTCGATAGTGTGCATTTTGAAGATGACTTGCAAAAGAACACTTGAGTTTTCGAACGGACAGCGGAGTGGAGAGGCTACTCGTGCGTCGGGAATATCCAATTTTTCCAACGCCAAGTCCGAACGAAAACAAACAACTGGTGTCCCCGTTAAATGCATTTTTAAGAAGATGTCTGAACAGCAGTAAACGTTCATGGAGAATGTTATTCGGCGGTTGGACAGGATGGAGTCCCATCAAAGAGGCGCAAGAAGAGTCTGCCCGAGAAAAGAAGACGAGCGGGGAATAACTCTGTTTCGGTAAGTTTATTTCTGTAGCCTTCTGGCTTTCGTCTTTGACTGCCGCGCATTCTGATACGTTCACATTTCTTTATCTGCTTTATCCCTTAATGTGGTTGAATTTAACTCTTGTATTAATTTTGCTTCTACAGGAAGCTGTGCGGATAATGCATAATGCTGAAAACAACACGCACAGATATGATCTGCGGACAAGGTAGGACAGCGTGTTTTGTTGGTAGACTATATCGTCGCGATTGTTTCATAGCAGTGCTTGGAATTCTAAACGAACTTTTATTCAATCTTCCTTTCTTCTCCGTTTTTTTTTCTCTCTAGCATCCTGAAAGACCGATTGAGACTATTCGAAAGAGTTACCGGGTGAATTCAGAGAACAAAGAGGGGGGCAGGATCGCCACTCGAACGAGGCAAAGGAGGAGAAGAGTAAGTCAAAACATCATTTCCCTAGTAGTTCTTAGACTTTTTCTCCATTTGCTATTTTCAGTGATCTAATTTATATTTTCACTGTGTTTTGCATCTGCTCAAGGCCAGAGCTAGTGTTCTTTAAACTGAGGAAGAGGCTGCCATATGGAGGACCGCATCAGTAGATATAATTTCTGAAAGGGACGCCGCCATCTTGGATGGAAGGCCAGCGTGGGTCCTCCCGCCTAGCACAGAGTTGTCTGCACTGTGTGGGGTGCTACAGAATAGAGACCACGGAAGCTGGGTTGTTCTTGGGAATGCTCAACATTTAGAGTTTCATTTATGTTCCCAAAAGCATTTGTATTATATGCTATGATATTACAGTATATTCTGTTCTGATGTATTCTATTCTGATGTATTATATATTGTACATTGATTTTATATATATATATATATATATATATATATATATAAATTGTCAATTTATATGCCTTATATTATACTGTATTTGCTTTATTTATAATAAAATTTGTGTAATTTATTTTTGTTTGCCAGACTATCTATACAATCTACCTATGAACATAAAACAACAACACCACCAATAATAATAATAATATTAATAATAATAATAATTATTATTATTATTATATAAACCATATGAATTCATTTCTGGGGACCCACAATGGACCAATGGGGAAGGGTTTTAGAGGAGGGGCAAGACATTGCTCCACCAATCCAAAGAAAGACTTTTGACCAATTGCAGGATACCTGGTGGCCCAAGGTGTGAAGTGCAAATGTTCCCTTCCAAGCACCCCCAAGGGATTATTCACCATGGCAACTAAGGGCTCTAGGCAGACCCCAAAACACGGTACATATTCAGGAGTATTCCATGCCGCGTAACAGAGCTGCAAACTGCCGGATACAGCCGATAATCTGTGGAGTATCCAGGAATATACGGGAGTATTCCATGCCGAATACACCTCTTTTCACGCAGTGTGTGTTTTAATGTTTCTGCATGTGTTTGTCACTTGTGTTTTGGTATAAAGACAGATTCCGTTTAGGCCTCCTGAATTGCTGAGAGCCTTCAGTACATGAGGAGAAGGGTCCTCTATCTTAAACACATTCAGCAATCTTGTGTCAACACCTAACCGGATTGAGTTTTGTGTGTGTGTGTGTGTGTGTGTGTGTGTGTGGTGTACTCCATAGCTTTACTATATGTGGTGTTTACTCTGTTCAAATGCAGATGTGTTCTGAGAGCTGGAGCTGGTCCGGGTAACGCAGGTCTCATTCTTTTTGTTTGACAGGGAATTATTCAGAGACATTGCATCCATTTAATCTCATTTTGCTATATAATGGTGGAAAATTTGACAAGGATTACAACACCAGATACAAAGAAATCCAGTTTAAAGTGCCAGCATCAACCAAAAAGGTGACATTCATTAGCGTACTATTTAGCAGATTAACGAAAATCTAAAGTAAAACATTTTTTTTTAAAAAATCATTACTTTTCTGATTTATTTAGTATTTTGGATGGTTTTGTTTTTGAATGGCAGGTGGAACTGTATGCTGTAATCTCCGGTCATGGGAGCGACGAGTACGGCTGCTGTGAGTTCTGTGTAACTTCACATCACTTCGTCGTCAACCGCAAGTTCAACAACTCTCTTGTGTTTGACACGGCAGGTGAGACGCAAGCTTAAGACGGGTATCAGCTTTCAGGATTTGGTTTCATCTTTTTAGTCAGTCTTACTAACATAGTTAAACATTTCAGTTTCGTGTCCAGAGATGTGTTGTTTTCTGTCACTACTCGAGACTAAATGTTTCTCTGCGTGTTGTGGAGCACAGAAAATTGCTGGCAAAGGTGTACAGAATACAAAATAGAGAACACGAATCTCACAGCCGCTAACTTATGTCGGCCTGTTGGCTCGCGTTTGTTTCGCTCTGGGGGTTTGCCTGCAGGGACTGCTCTGGGCTGTACGCTGCGCGTGGTGGAAGGGGCCGTCCCTAACGAACACGGCACATGGCTGTACGGACGGGGGGGCTGGTGTGACGGACAGCAGGTCAACCCGTGGAGGACTGACATCACTAGCCAGGTGAGAGAGAAACTACTTATTAAAGCTCTTGCTGGTGATGCATACATTAAAAGAAGATTATTCTTATAGAGGTTATAATTTTAGATGAACCTGTACGTCCGCTCGTCATGTATCTTTTTATGTGTTTATTTGAAATGTTGTCTTCGTTAAATTACTCTTAGGTTAGCGTTTTATACATATTTAATGTGTTTGAAGTTCAGTCGGTTTTGCCCTTACTGCACCACAAATGAGCAGGCACAAAGCTTTGCCCACGTATTTTAATCATGTGATCTCAAGTGCTCTCGTTGGTTGAAGAGGAGAATATGAGTCAATGTGTAGGCACACAAGTCATCATAGAGACACTTCTAACCACCTCTTGGCTCTGTTTAAGACAAAAGGAAAAGTGCTTGGGTGAAGCTGTTCCCTGGAGACTAGCTTTTTTTGTGTGCGTACGACTGACTTCACATGCATGTGGCTGGTGCCTATTTTAGACCTGACACATTATGCAAACACCTCTTTGGCATTCAGTTTACAAAGTGACTTTGCAGATAAAGATTTGGATGTTAAAAAAAAGATGTGCACCAGTCAGGGTGCATCCAAGAGAAAAGCAAAATGTAGCACATTAGTATTGTTTGTTAGTGATATAATAGCCATGCTATTGTGACCAGGGGCATAACGAACCAACACCGGGCCCCAACGCAGGATGGTCAAGGCGGGCCCCCAACCCATCTCACTTAACCAGAATGGTGACGTAATGTCAATAGCAAATGGGAGAAGTATTTTGAAGCACACAGCTTTAAAATGACCGGCAACAGCAAAATGCACTGCACAGTTGATGCCACAATTATATCATTAGGCCACTAGTAATACAGTAGGTAACAGACTACCGTACATTATAGGAAAGGAGAGAAAATGGATAAGTAGCCCATGCTCACGGGCCCCCAATTGTCACGGGCCCCGATGCAACCGCATTACCTGCTTATTGCTAGTTACGCCCCTGACTGTGACCTAAAATGTTAGTGATGTCTCTCATGCGAAACTGTAATTTTAGCTGCGAGGTTTAAATATGAATAATTCACAAACAACCTTCAAATTCATTTGACTGAAGAGCTTTTTCAAGCTCGTTGTTTTTATTCTGTTGGCAGTGTCATTCAGTAACAAAGTTGTGTCCAGATGTTTGAGTTCATACCAAAGAACTGAATCATTGCAGTCAGCTCTCCATAAATTATTTCAAATATTTCTGCTTTATTTTTGCAGGTGCATATAGGGGAATCAAGTTCTATTATATACTTCGGACTCTTTGATGGTCGAGACCCAAATCCGCAAAAAGAACCTGGCTATATTATAATGTACTCTTATCTTGTGTTTTACAAATGATGTCCAAGAGATTGAATCCTTTTTTTGGTTTGTTTTTTTGTTTTTGTTTTGTTTCCTCTTTCAATGCAAATTAAATCATTATTTTTAAAAAAGCTATGCTGAGTGTTCTTATTGCTACAGAAAACTGGGTCATCGCTGTACCATAAAATGATTAATTGTAGAAACTTTCCACATCTGCTCTTTTTCCGCACGTGGCTGTCTACGAAGAATATCGCTAACTTTATTACACCTAGGAGAACGATCACCGCCAAGTTCAGAGTTTTCGCAAGAAGTCATTTCAGCACAGAGGACGCAAAGATTTTAAGGATTTGATGGTCAAGTTTTGCCATTGTTGCACTTGAAAATCTTCAGTGTTCCTCAAATGGATTTCTTGTCCACTCTTTCCCTTTTTTTTTTTTCATCCAATCTGTGAAAAGGGACGACGGCAGAAGTGCAACAGTTACTTTGATTCAAGATGAAGTGAAGTAATCATTCCTCTGAAGCCTGTCACAGAAGTAGCTCATTTACTCTTAATGTAAATGATGGGGCAGTAAGAATTATGCAGATGTAGAAAGTCATTTTCAAAAGCAATTTTGTGCAATTACATTGTCTTGTCTCATTCTTTTCAAGTTGAGATGTTGGGATAAAGGAGGCTCTTGAATGGTTTCACGAAAATTGCCTTCCATCTTCCAAGGAGCGCTCTTTGCCCATTCTTGATTCAGAAGTTGTCCAAAAGTGAACTGCAAGTGAATCATACATAATAGTACAGTTTATCCAAGCTAATGGATGTTACAAAGGTACCGCAAAGCAAAAGACTGTTAAGTGTTTGCCATTCAAAAAAAAAAAAAAGGCCTGGTAGCCAAAGAACGTATTCGTGGTTCCGGATCTTCGGAACCTGTTGAGGCCTAGCACCTCTGAATTGTATGTTTAGGTATGAGCAGTAAGTGATTTCTTACCGTTTAATAGGGAGAGAAGGGGGGAGGGGCCAGCCCAATGGTCACTGACCCTACTCTGTAGAGTATGTAGGGGGGATGACAGGACCGGTTAACAAGGGAGATGATTCTTGGTGATTTTGCTAGCACGGGGATGGCATCCCCCTCGTCCCCCTACAAATCGCCTGCTGGAAATGAGCACTAAAACAGAGTTCGGTAAAAGTATTTAAACGTTAGCGCAATATGGGTCACTGCACGTGTAACGATAACTTTCTAATACCGGTATGTCATGGAACTGCCGGTGTGAACCTAACGATGTTTAGTGTACTATGGCAATTTAATTGTCGCGATTAGGAACGTTCTATGACAGTGTGTCAAGCGCATAAATGCATAACACTCTTGGCAAATGCTTGCAGAGCACAGCTGAATGCATTAAACGTTCTCACGGGCTCACCCGGTAGGCCTGCCGTAAATGTAAATGAACGAGGAGGTATTTTTAATATCACGTGATAATGCGTTTGTTTTCACTGGTCTATTTTCTTTTTCTGTTTTGCGGGGGGTTCTTTCGGTATCCACTAAAATGATCGTATTTTGAGGAATATTATCGTGCGCGAGTCATGACCAAGAGAACAAACAGGTGTAGGTGTGTAATTTCAGAAAACACGTATTTATTGAGACCAACGTCATCACATTATAAATATCTTAGCCTGTTGAAGAGAATGTGCTGAGCTTCACTCAGGCATACACAGATTTTTCCAGGCCCACCCATCAGTGACTTTCTATATCCGCCACTACTCAACAATGTTTTCCCTGAAAGCTGTAGAGTTCTAAAGACAGGTATCCCTGTAATTACACTACAGCAGAATACATATAACAACCCAATCCCTCTAAAAAGCAATGATACTCTTATACTGTGTGATAAAGTGTACTTCTTTTAGCAGAGAACCATTTCCTTCCGAAAGACGTCTTCGTGATTTCCATAAGATCGCCAGAATCAATATTTGCTCCAGTGATGAGCATTCGTAACGAATTTACATCTGCCTTTGTTAAACAGAATTTGGATTGTGTAGGAATCATCTTCTGTGGTCTGCTGTCAAACTGTCTCTATATGCTATCCTCTCCTGAGAGGGTTAGTTAGCTGTTAGGATAATATTTAACATGTTTAACTGGAGGTCCTAATTCTTCTTTCAAGAAGGTAGGAGATATGAAACAGCTGCTTTCAAAAGTAGTGTACAATTATATGCGTATTCGATTTTTTATGTGTAAAATTCTTAATCGAGCTTTTACGCAAAGGTTAATTTCCTTCAAACGTTGTAATGGTCAAGAGTGCGTTATCATGTCCAGTTTAATACATAACATTGTTTCCCAGCCATTACTACTATAATTTGTTACTGTTACTTTATTACTAGCCTATTATTTATTTGTATTTACTTAAGTTACTTATTTATTTACTAACACCTCTCAGAGATTGGTGCTGACAGTATGTCCACTGACACGTTTTCAGATGTGCAAGCATGCACCGTTCATCATTGGAGCACTCTTTGGTTTTGCCCTTCGCCATCTCTTTTGGGGCTCTTGTCGAAAAATTACGCAATCTCGAGAATCCCAGCCGGGGGAGCATTACTCTATTTCTGCGCTCGTGGAACTCCGGACAAAACATGAAGCCTGCGACTTTACAGATGTATTTATTTTGTACATTGTTAATGTGACTTTGGATAATTTGTTTCAGTTCTAAGCTCGAGTAACTAATTGTTGATTAATTTATTTAGATGTGGCATATCTTGTTGACAAAAAACATTTTTCCTGTTTTTAGACGTGGTAGAAAAGCACCTTCACTCAAACGTTCGCGTGCTATGCTGCTATCATGACCAGTCCGCAGAACCTGGAGAGGAGAGCGCGGCATGTTCGCGCCACGTGGACCAAGAACTGCAACAAGGTTCTGTACATGAGCTCTGCTTCTACATACCTCCCCAGCGATGGGCTCAATGTTAGTGAGGGCCGAAGCCAGATTTACTGGAAGACTATCCGTGCTCTCTAGTACGTCCATAGACATCATCTGCATGACACTGAGTGGTTTCTTAAAGCCAACGATGACACCTTTGTGGTAACTGAGAACCTGCGGTACTTCCTATTCAGGCACAACACGACACGACCCATTTATTTTGGATACAAGTTCAGGTCATTTGTTAATCAAGGCTACATGAGTTGCGGGCAGGCTATGTTGTGAGCAGAAAAGCGCTCGAGAGATTTGTTCAAGGTTTTTGAAAAGGCAAATGTACTCACTTTAGCCCCGTGGAGGACATGGCCTAGGGCAAGTGCATGGAGACCATGGGGGTGAATATCGTAGAGAGAATTTTCATCCATACTATCCAGAATATCACCTCGCCAAATCGAACGGCGAAAGGAATTGCTCAGCAAAGCCTTACTACCCTGCTAAAAAGGTTTGTAACCGACTATCTGAAAATCTGTCTCTTCCAAAATCGTTTTCTGTTCTGTTTACTCCATTTGAAATAGCCTGTAGACTTAAATTGATGTGTTAATGAAAGCAGTGACGACAGTGAAACGTCAGTGACAAGTCATAATTATTAAACGATTTGGGTTGGACAGTACAACTAACCCATTTTCTGCGTAGGGCCCTGACTGCTGTTCAGATTTCACTGTGTGCTTTCACTATGCATCTCCAATTCAAATGTATTAACTGCAATACCTAACTCATCACCTGCGTGCCTATGGTTACAAGTACCGACTCAGCCCGGATTTTCCTAGCTCGTAAAGGCAGTATGGTGATATCCATACAAAAAAAAAAAAAAATAGTTTAAAGGATGCCAGTTGGCGCAAGGGAAGCAGAACAATAAGAAGTTGTCTTTATTGAAAGTTCCCAGGAAACATACATTTATTATAATCTTTTCTTGTAAGGCATTTAGTAATACATGATATTTGTAACTACATTAAAGAACATACATATAACAAAAAAACATAAGTCATTTTGGTCTGGAATTAAAATGGCTTACTCATCTCATTTCATTGCACTGTCTCATATTTCTCCACAGACAATGTGAGAAGCAGAGAATTAGACTGCATCCGTCCGCATCCACATAGATACAAGCACATGTGGGAAAACCTAGATTTCCCCTTTGTTAACTCTTCCACCAAAGACTCCTCAGTAATGTCATCAAGGATTGGAAGCAAGGGGAAGAATAAAAATAATTTTAGTGTTTCAGTGACATTTTCCACATAACGCTTTGTCAGATATATATGTATTGTTTTTTCTGTTTGAAAGAAACTACACATATGTTTAAAAAACAAAACATGAAATGAAATTGAATTTTAATCTTAAAACATGTGTCTTAAGCATTACTTTAGTCTTCTTAGTTTATGACAATTACATTAATTGAATACAGACAAAGATACTGAGTAGTGAGTTTTGGTGGTGTTTCAGTTCTTTAAAACAAATTACACAAATCACATTTTACCCAATGTGATGATACCTTCCTTTGGTCCTATCAAATCCATCCAGGAAAGGTGGGGGGGGGGGGCACCAGTGATCATTTGGGAAATCATTTGCAGTTTGAAACATTTAAGCTTTGCAATTGTAAGAATAGTGGTACGGGTTGTGCTCACTTGCTCACTGTTACAAACTGTAATTGCATGTGCCATTTTGAAGCAATTGGTGGACCTAGTTTATTCAGGAAGTTTATGATATCTCCCCTCATACAACTTTTTGTTTTCAGATACCAAACCAAGAAATGTTTAATGTTGTCAGATATCCAGTCCATTGAAGTGATATTGATGGCCTTCTGTTGTGTTTTAACCTCGGGGATTTGACATGTTTCATTGTTTGGTGTCATACTCCTGAACAAATAAAAAATGGATTTTTATCTCGTTTCATCAAGTTCTGCTGCAAATATATAAATGAAACTGGTTTGTCTGAATTTCCATTTCCATCATAAGTGCATTTCTTTTATGCCATGTTTTGTACTAAAAATGTTACTCTGAGAAATATCATAGTCACAGCTGAACTATTATGCTATTCTAGATTTGTGTGTTAACATAGAACATGTCTAATATGTTTTTGAAGTTACAGAGGTATTTGTTGCTAAATGGAAAAACTGATGTCTTAAATGTTTAAATGAAAAAAGGCACTACATTTTTCCAGTTGCTTTGGACTAGTAAATAGTAGTATTGTATCTACTACTAGTCTAGTAGTAGATTTTGTTTTCTATGAGAATTTTCTCTTGAATGCTATGTAATGGGTCTACTGATAGTGGAAAACTATCACATGTTACAGTTTCACACAAGTTTTTTGGCAGATTTTTTCAGTGTCAAAACGATTCCGGTTTCCTTGGCAGCCTCCGTACCAGAACTGGGCACATGCGTTAGCTTTGAAATCATAGTACCACTTCACCACATATGCCCGACAAGGACCCGGATCCAGGGGTTGCTGACATCCCTTTTCTGAAAAGAACAACAATTAGGTATCAGTTAATATAAGTTATAATATTACCGAAGTATGACGAACGACTATGGGCAAGTCATTATCCATATTCACAGAACCTTCAACAAGTGGGTTTCTAAAAGGTATAATAAAATGACTGAACACCATTTGTTATCAAACCCAGAGTACATGTTTGAAACAGAATAATGGCGTTTTTAACTGACCTTACATGTTTCATTAACCCTGACAGTCAGAGTGACCGAGCAGCATAATGTTACCTAAAATGACATCATCTTGCATTGGAGGTACGGGTCCCTGGGTTGTTGTCATGGGAAACGGCCTTAGGGTGGGACTACGAAGGTCTGTTCTGTTCTGTCTGTCCAAGGAAGGGAGGGGGAGATCTGTCAAGAGTTTCATTATGTCGCCATTAAAATATGGTGCCCTGGTGATCTCTCCTTCCTCAATTTCTTCCGGTTCAGGTTCAAAGAAAGGGAACATGTCTCTCTCTCCAGGTGGGCCTGGCTGATTTACCCAAAAATAACAAAGATTAATTTTTTATACATGTAGGCAGTGATTATAGCTTTATGAGGGGACAAAAGCAAAATTTCTGATATGTTGAGGCTTTTTCTGGGAAATTCGTCATTTGTGTGGATGAAATATCTGCTTCAATACACAGCATTTGCATTTACCTCCTTGTGTGTTCTCCTGAATTGTTCATTGAAAGTAGGTGTGTCTGTCCTCACAGGTGGTTTCCCAACACGGGTGGGTTTCCCAGCGGTGCCAGGAGGCAGATGACCACCAGGAATGGCACTGAAGAGGGTATTGTCATCTTCACTCTCGCAAATCCTGCTCAGCAGCTTACTCTCTAAAACTTATTTGTTAGACAGACAGACACATTCCGTAGCTTAGAGTCTGCTGTATAATATATGTATGTGTGTATATATATGGACTGCTCCTTCGTGATTTTTCTCATATGTGCAAGAAGCTATGACTTACTGGGTAGATTTCTGAAGTCATTTATCAGGTAAACGTGTTCCCTGGCAGGTCGAGAGGCTATCATGTCCAGTTCTTTTTTAAAATCTGGGAAGAATGGGTCGCTCTGGTTCACCACGCCAATGACAAACATCTCAGTGCTTGCCGAATGAGCCTCTCGAACAGCGTCTTCCAGTCTAATGACATCCCGTTCATCTGCCTGTCCGTCTGTTATGACCACGCCGACTTTTCGCACCCCTGAGCGAGCTTCCCGGAAGATCTGATTGGCCTGATTGATGGCACTTCCTGTGTAAGTCCCCTCCCCTAAGTAGGGCATTCTACGCACGGCTGCCTTGACCTCATCCCGACCCATCTGCTGGACCAGAGTGGTCACCACAAAGTTGATGTGGCTATAGAGGACCACGCCCACGTGTGTCACCTCGGGACTGACTGAGACGCGGTCGATAAGTGCGTTCACAAAGTCTTTCACGATATCAAAGTTCTCTGGGCCCACGCTCTCTGAGCTGTCGATAACAAAGACAAGTTCTAGAGGACTCTCCCTACATTTTATCCCACAGCCTGCAGAGAAGAAAAGATTTTATTTTTTACTATATAAGCACTAAAGCCACAGTCTCCAAAGAATCAACATACACTACTACATGTAGTGAGTGTGTAGAGAGTTTCAGAGAACAGAATAAGCCTTGTTTTCTCAGGTGGGTGGCTGACTGTCCTTCTCCTCAGTGTGGGAGGGTCATAGTCAATTGAGCTGGAATTAAGTGGAAGTAATTATACTGCTCTCCTCTACATGTTGCCACATGTCACTTCATATTACTACAGAGTTTGCTGTGTGAAAAGACAGGGAGACTTTAATTACATGTCTGCTAGTCCACACTGAAGTAGACTGAGACAGCTGTTGTGTAATAGGGAGTCCAAAGAGACCACAATTAAGAGAGAATTTCAAATTAGGCAAAAATGGAAATAAAATAAAATTTAAAAATTGAATTGATGGATACTCACCACAAATTGACTTGACTATTTTGATAACTTCGTCTCTCTGTGGGACGTGAGGGAGTGTTGTATTGTTATTTTAAGAAAAGTAAACCCATCCACCATATTTCCTGCCCATGATACTTGGCCAAACATTTCCTTCTTAGAACACAAGTTTGTCAAAGTTATTGAATTATTTCACTTACTGTGAGACCAGGCTCTCCCTTTTGCCCTAATTGGCCCTGTAAGATGAAGACATAACATTCATATTTTCTGCCTTTCAAAGGGTGGATATCAAATATTACAACTATTCCTATAATTACAATAACCAGAGTCCACAGCTTTAGCATTAATTCAAGGTGGTAAATAAGGAACTCGTGGTCAGATCTGATTAGTTTGAGCTCAGAGCAAGCCCTGTGTTAGCTAAATACAGGACATAACCAATTCAGTGTGGTCCCTGGCACTGACCTCCAGAGACCCTTATGTTACTTCAGTACTTAAAAAATTGTCACATCACCGTTTGGTTTCTGATACCATTTTATGTTAACAAGAAATGAGTTTCTCAAAGTACCATTTAAGTCATTGCTCATGCCATGTTAACCCATTACTCATGCAATTTTTCCTCTTGTCTTGTGGGGCTTACCGTTGATCCAGGTGCCCCTGGTTCTCCTTGTCCTCCCTTGTCCCCTTTCCTCCCACGTTCACCAGTGAACCCACGATCACCCTGCAGCATTTCCACAGCATTAGATATGTTGTTTGGGTCGTAAGACACTGGATACAGAGCAGAAAACTGTCCTCACCTTTTGTCCTGGCAGACCCTCTCCTGGGGGGCCCCTAGGTCCTGGTAAACCTTGGAAACCAGTATCACCCTAGAAATAACAACAGGGATTGTATGTGTTTAAGTATGGTCCAGAATAAGATGTGTCAATTCAAGAAACATGGCTAGGTAGCCAGTTAGTTTGTTTGATTGTACCGGGCTGCATTCATCCCATTATACCTTTGCCCCTTGGATACCTTCCCCTGGTAATCCTGGTGGACCAGGTAGACCGGTTTGACCAGTGGCACCCTGCCATATCGGAAAATAATGGTCATTAAAATGTAAAATCCAGTAAAGCACTTCTCAATCTTCTTCTTACAGACTACCAACTGTTTCCCGTATTTCTTGTTGCTGTATGATAACCTGACTGGTTATAATAATCATGGTCTGGTTGGTCAAGTAAAAACTGACTCAGGTGTGTTGTTGTGTTTTTCAGTGGGAATAACTAGCCTTTGGACCAGTCAGTCCAGTCCCTGGTGGTCCAATAGGTCCTGGAGGGCCTGGGATTCCTCGATCTCCCTGTTGAACAACAGCATCCTTTAAACATCTTTGCCGTCAGAGTGTATTTATTTGTTCAACCATCCCTGGGTAATGCAACTTACCTTTGGTCCAGGTAAACCTTTTCCTTCTGGTCCCATTTCTCCTATAAGTCCTGGTAACCCTGGAGGTCCCTGAGTATAATTCACATAAGACCATGATAAAGTGCATTACTAATGACCAGTGTGTCTCAGACCTTGCTCCAAGTACCCATTTCATAGATCTGCTTGTTTCACAACACAGATTCTTCTGATCATGGTAACTGACCCTTAAACTTATACCAGAGCTTTATTTGAGCAAGTGCTGAAATGCCCTAATGTTCCTGATTTGGAGACATTAATAACATGACATGAATTATAACATAGTGTTACAAATATTTATAAATCTTTCTAAAATGTAATAACTCCACCGGTTCCAACAGCAAATAAAATACAAAAATGACAAAGATGAAACATATTTATGCGTAGGTATTGGTTGTGTAATATAAAATAATGATGATGAATATTAACTGGTGGTCCAGGGTAGCCATCCCCTTTCAGTCCAGGTGGTCCAACTGGTCCTGGTAATCCTCTGTCACCCTTAAGGTCAGAGAAAAACAGTGTCATGAATTAAGTGAAAAGTAATGTTTCCTGCATTGCAAGAACATTCAGCAAAACTCAATGGTGCACCTAATAAACACAGGAGTGTGAGACCAATAAACATACCCTCTACTTACCTCCCTAAAAAGTGTTCTGTGATATTGAATAAAAAAAAAAGAAATAAGAAAAAACTGAACTCTTTTGGGAGAAGTGAAAATGAGCGTGTGAATGCTTGCTTTATTTAATTTACCTTTGGCCCTGGAATCCCTATACCTGGCTCCCCAACTGGTCCTGTTGTTCCTGCTGGACCAGGGTCACCCTGCAAACAAACAAACAAATAAACAAACAAACTGACAACCTTATTTCAAGAATTTGTTGTCTCATAGAATTATCGGGTAAACTCATTATGTGCCTCTTAACTGAACCAGCCTTTTTGTTTTTTCAAATTGTACTGCACTTCTTAGTTTTCTTCTCTGGTTAATATTTCCAATATTTGAGTGGCTTTCACAAAAAAAAGTTGTTAACTGCTAAACCAACCGTATAAAATTCAAATTGTATCACGCCTCAAACAGCATGACACATCTTAACATAATTTATTCAAAGTTGAGTTGTGTCTGGTGATGGACTGGTGACTTGTCCAGGGTGTTTCCCTGCCTTTTGCCCAATGAATGCTGGGATAGGCTCCAGCACCCCCTGCAACCCTAATTAGGATAAATGGCCTAGATAATGAGTGAGAGAGAATGAGAGAGTTGTGTCTTGACCAGTAGAATCAACAGAGGTTCCACCTTGACCTTAGGTAAAACAACAACAACAACAACAACAACAACAACAGCAAAAACCTGGAAAGCAAACTTGTCTTACCTTAGCGCCAGGTATACCTCTTCCTGGTGGTCCAGGTATACCAGCTGGTCCTGGACTCCCTGGTCTCCCCTAATTGAGTGAAAATAAACACAAAAATGTACAGCCTTGGAGGACATCTTCTGGAATGGTTTCAGGATTAAATTATCTATCTATCTATCTATCTATCTATCTATCTATCTATCTATCTATCTGTGTGTGTGTGTGTGTGTTCTGAGGACTAAAGCATTTTGTTTTTGTCTACCTTGGCTCCTGTTGGGCCTGGAGCCCCTGGTGGCCCTGATTGACCTCTGAGACCCCTCACCCCTGGATCCCCCTGAAAGAGTCACACATCACTAATTACATAACAAGCTCTTATAAGGAGAATATTGGTATAAGTGCATTGACATAATGTTTCTTTATTCCCTGTTTATTAAAGCCATTTATCTTGGAAAGTACCCAAGGTTTATTCTTAACGTGAATGAGATATGAAACCTTTTCTCCCGGAGTGCCAGTCCCTGGTACCCCATCTTGGCCTTTAGGTCCAGGTGGGCCCCTCTCACCCTATAGTTTGACCATGATATTACAGAACAATACAAATATAGAAGGTCTTCTTAACATCAAACAGCAAATCTGATCAAATCTCTCCAGGATTCATCCAGAGAGTTTCTCATATGTGTTTTATGTGAGAAAGGAACAGTACTAGTGCAGAGTTTCTGTACAAAATTAAAATGTTCAGCTTGAAGTGTGAATAGCAAAAAATCTCATCTGGAATACAGTCTATCTCTACTTATTATGATTTAGGTTCCCACATCTTTGTGTTTATTTTGTGGCGTTTTACAGTGAGACTGTGTGGGTGTTTAGAATCACAGGCGCAAACTGGTGAATTATGGCAATCATTTCATGCCCATTCATTTTTATCAGTTAGGTTATATTGTAATGGTCGAATAACCAATGAAATTTTACAGTTTAACTGAGTGAGCAGGTTTTCAAAACTTGCTGTTAAACCAACATTCTCTGTGCTATGCAACAGACAGTTAAAAGAGCGGAGAGTCGGTCAGTTGCAGTAAGAATGTCAACCTTTGGTCCCACTGCTCCATCTTCTCCTAGAACACCTGGAGCACCTGTTGCCCCTGGAGCTCCAGGATCACCCTGAGGTATGTAAAACAGTGAAGAATTCTTGTTATAGTACAATAACCTGGGAATAAGTGCTAGACTATGTCACTGTGAAAATGTTATCATGTTGCCTTGTGATCAGACAACTGCTCTGTGATTAAAGGGAATAACTCACTTTTGGGCCTTGCTCTCCAACACCCCTCTCACCAGGGGGTCCAGGCTCACCGGAGAACCCCTGATCTCCCTGCAAAACAAAATAAAACAAAACAAAAACAAAACACGGTACCTGCTTAGATGGTTTCATTTTAAGATCTCATAAAAAACTAAGTAAATCCTTAAGTCCCAGCCACAAAATGTATATATAGACACTCATCTACTGTAAAGAACTAAAGACTGCCCTTCAGGCTCATTCATTATAAATATGTAAGCCAAAGTTTTATTGGAATCCCTGTGTGACTCTAATACTATATACACCACCTTTTTTATTTATCAGTCCCAGTCCATAATGCCCACCTGCCCTACACATCTTTTGAATCAGCTTTAGCTTGTTACCTTTTATTCAACTGATCAACTAATGATCTAATGTGGGATCCGCTATATCATATGCTACTGCAAGGCAAAAACAAAATAAGCAGAAGAGTGATTTTGGGTTGAGAAACGCAGCTCTACACCTTATTAACGTCACATTAATTCTTATTGGTAGAGCATCTGTCCAGAGTAGTGTTCACCAAGTCTCTGTTCAGCTTCTGTTTTGCTTTCTGTTGTCAGTGTTTATGGATGTTTCATCCCGCAATCTCACCTTTGGACCCATCAGTCCTATCCCTGGTACCCCTCTGGGACCAGGAGGGCCTATTGGCCCTTGGCTCCCCTACAGACAGGAGGATACACGGATAGAAAAGAATAGGTTGTAATAGCATAGAAGTAAGCTGCAGTTATAACATCAGAAATAAAACTGAGCATATAGTAACTGTGTTATAAATATGTTAGGAGAAAACAAACAGAACAAATTTTACTTCTGGATGAGCACCTTCTCTCCTTGAATTCCTTTCCCAGGAAAACCCACAGGTCCAGGTTGTCCTGGGAGGCCAACATCGCCCTAAGTCGGCACAAAAGAGGAGGAGATTCACTAGGTCGTGTAAACACTTAGAACACTACAAGCCACTTAAAGTGCCATTGTCCCTCATCTATTTTAAGAGAGGAAAGAAGTCTGCCTCACCTTGTCACCCTTTATCCCTACACCTGGAGGTCCACGCCCACCCTTTGGACCATCATATCCTCGATCGCCCTGAGAAACAGATGCACAGTTTAAGCCAAAATATCACAATAAATGCATATACATGTTGTTCTCTTCCTTATCCTTTCCCCCAGCACTTATCACAACACTTTCCTGATTTTCCCTAATTCAAATGTAGCAGTATTAATGCTGTAGCTTCATTTCCAAATAACTGATTGTTCAGTTTGAGTGAGTGTACAATTAGTAAGTCAGCTTGACTGGTTAAGAGCTCTAGTTGAAGCTATGACATGGATTTTACAGAGATTCTACACAGAATAGGTGGTACAGATTCTCACATAACATGCCTTTAATAGGACAGACCAGATTACTGCCGTCTAGAATCACTCCTGGAGAGTTGGCATATATGCAGGGTTAATAAGCAAGTTACTGATCTGAGAGTGCTTTTGATGCGTTGATTTCTAGGATACTGAAAGATTAACCCAAACAACTGTATACAAAGCAGATGTTCAGAAGTGTAGTCCCATACTGGAGAGAGAAATCGTTTTTGGTAGTAGTTTTTGGCTCAAAATCCACATACTCACCTTAGGTCCTGGTAAACCCTCACCCGGAAGACCTGGATTCCCCTGGGCTCCTGGAGGCCCTGGAGCTCCCTTTTTGTGAAGTACAATACCATGAATATTTTTTACTTGCAACACTGTTAGAGGCAGTGTAACAAATTTTGATACTAACATAAATTCCAAGGAATTTGAAGTTGTATTGGAAGTTCTAGAAAACAGACCATTGGCGTCTACTTACAGGCTTGCCAGGCTCCCCTATTCCAGCTGGGCCAAGAGGTCCTGGCCTCCCCTGGTTGCCTTTGTCACCCTGGAAATATATAAACTTGTTTTGAGCAGTGAAAAACAAGGCAAAACAATATGTGTTTTGATCAAAGTGAAGATACAGACTTAGTGGTTAGAGTGTAATGGGAAACACCACTTTTTTCCCACACGTTGACAAAGGGCACAATAGCATATAGCATCACAATAAGAGTTCAGTGGTAGATTGACTTAAACTGGTTGGTCTTCTTACTCAGTGTGGTGCTAATGTAATTTTTAAAATCTGTAATCTTTAAACAGTAATAAAACACATTACCTTAGGACCAGGAAATCCAATGCCAACATCCCCTGGAGGTCCACCGGGACCGATTGGTCCACGGTCTCCCTGCAGACGAAGGTGTGCAATTCCAGGTCACAATGTTATTTTGTGAATCAGAATCTCTGATTGCATTAAGTTTTCTCTCGGAGACATGTACTTTCACTTATTACTGTTATTATGCTTTTGTCTTACAAACTATACTGTGCATTAACTCCTCCCATACGAGAGTGAAATTTCTGCATGCCGGCTAGAGCAGATCTCTTTGGAATCATTTTCTGTACGATCATTGTTCAGATGACTGCTGGACAAAACTGCATGTTGAATTGAGAATCCGAATTAATAATGCAATTTAGACACCAGTCTGGTCACAATGCAGGTCTAAGAAAACATTTTCTTTTCTAATGTATCAAACAGAAATTTAGATAAGGACATCACACTAAATATTGAATAATACATATTTCACAGATTGAAATTTGGTATTGCCGCATCTCCAGTTCTCAAGACCTGATGATTCCTATATAAGATCTATAAGGACCTCAATGTGATTCATGGTTATGGTGAAGGAACCTATAAAACTCATAAACGGTGTGTGATTTCTGAAGAACACAGGCATTACTTGTTTCTTTAACAATATCAAGTCTTCAAAGAGCCTGAATAGGCAGTAAATTCGCAATAGATTTCAATGGTTTTCAAGGCTCTCTTTGTTTGGAATGCTCCAGCCCACACACAGCACTGAAGTCCAGCTTTTCCATTAACACGGAAAAGATGCTCAGAAACATGCTAAAATGGTCAGTTCTCAGACTCTCTGTGAGATTCAAGGAATGGTGTGAATACAGATTTTTCCATCTTGCATTAATTCATGTCAAGGGGACTTTTCAGTTTTACAAGCAATAATGGTCTTACTTTGGGTCCTATTGGCCCCTCTGGTCCTTGGTCCCCTGGTGGCCCAGTTGGACCCTGTTACAAAAATTGGGAAAAAGATATTTGTTTCTGCTTGTGTTTTATGTTTCAGTTAACCTTATCACAGCTGGTCTTTCGACATTACACCTTAGCAGTTACACAATAGGACAATCAATGTAAGTGTCATAAAAAGATTTTTCTAAACATGAAAAAAAAAAACAATGCCTAGAGGTCCTGACTGAAGTCAAACTGAACAATTCTGTCTCTTCCCTTAATCCCATGGCACAAAGTCTGCGGCTGCAGAAGAACAATATTCTGCAAGCCTGGATTCACAGCTCTGGATATACACATTAGCGCTAGGGGTTGTGAGTAATCCAGAAATCACATTCCATAAGTGCAAGGGTGAGGAAAAGTCATTGTCAGTGGACAATATGACATGTTTGTATTGGTCATGTTCCAAGCAGGTAACTAGCTGTGCCTCCTTTTCACATTATATACATTACAAAGAGTATGAATTCTTCAAAGATTTTCTTTCTACATAAGTCAAGAATATACTGCAAACCCTTACAATGAATATATCTTTCATTATATAATTCTTAAATGATACATTTCTCATGGAAAATGCATCAAGACATTTAAAATGCTGTGAACCAAATGTTAGTAATAAATTGTGTGAGTAGAAGAAAGTCACTAAATCAGGAAATGATGAATACTTGTTCAGTTAAAATGAAAAATGTTTCTATTCACTTAAAAACTAACTTGTGAGCTGTTTGCCTTGGAGTGTAAATAGATGTGTGAATTAATTGTGAAATAAATGGATAAACTGCAATGCTATGCCTGTTCTCCTTTGGGTCCACGTGGTCCTGGAGGTCCCTGTGGGCCCTGTTAAAAACATCATTGTGATTTACTCATCCAACACAGAGCGGAACATAAAAAGTAAAAAACGTCTGTAGGAAGCAGGTAGTGGATTAACTTACTTCATCCCCTTTTTCTCCAGCAGCACCACAGTCACCCCTCTCTCCCTGCAACATAACCCAAAACGTGTCTCATTCTGTCTCTAACCACCGCACATCAAAGCCTTTCAGGGACCAATATAAGCGCATACGCTGAAAACGAAACGTTACACCTTCCCGCCATTCATGCGCAACTGAAGTGTTGGATGGACAGACACTAATGGCATGACCAATGTGTGAGGTAAAGCAATTTCATTTACAATAAAAGATGAATTCTGGTCTTGTGAATCTTGATGCAGAAGTCATAAGACACATTCAGTAGCTCACCTTATCCCCTTTAAATCCAGTTCTTCCCTATGGATGATTAGTAAACAAAATTAATTGCTGAACATGTGTATGATTATATATGATTTCATAATTGAGTCTTATGATCATCATAAGGAATGAATCAACAGGCAATTGGAGCTTTATTAGGAACATATATAGATGGAATAAACCAATTTTAATCAAACCAAACTAAATAGCACATACTTCAACTCCTTCAATCCCAGGAGGGCCCATTGGTCCAGGTTCTCCCTAGCAATGAAATCAAGGTTTCCGTTAGAAATTGATTCTGATTCTTATTTATACACATGGTGATTTTTTCCTACTCACCCTTGAACCTTTTGGACCTGGGGATCCTTCATACCCAGGATCCCCCTTTTTACCCTGGAGAACAAAGATGATTGATGATTGAAACGTCTGACCTGCTTGTGTAAAACTGCATCAAATATTTATAGTGTAAGCATTGGTGCACTTACTGGACTTCCAGGAGGGCCTCTCTCTCCTTTTTCACACAAACATGGTTTGGGTTGAGGACACTATAGCATAAAATAGAAATAAACAGCAAAGATAGGAAACTGTGCCTCTGCAAAAACAATACCGATCGTGTTTTCGTGAGAATACTTACTCCTTCATTTGCAACTGTAGTCTGGAAGTGGGGGAAAAAAAAGAAAAAGAAGAATTAGACCAGAGTGGGAAAAAATGTTTCCATTGCCTGACATATACTCGGCGGACAATGCACATGCTGGTGAAAAGGAAACTGACGATACTGTCTGAGTTCCTTCTCCTCTAAAGACCCCACTGGCAAGGGGTGCAGACAGTGGGAAATATCATGATGCACTTATAGAATACAGCACAATCCAAGCCATTGTTTGACCATAGACGGGACTTGACCTTTTATGGACGGCAGACATGTCTGTGTGTATTTGGAAAATCCTCCAAGCATACTGACACAATTCAGCCAGTGATGTGTGAACTGCGTTTCAGGACATTGGGATTAAGTTTGGCACTGAAACTGCACTACCCAGTGACATTGTGATAAATTCAAATAGGACACTTACGACAAAGTACAAAATATTCACATTAAACATGCAGCAGCTTAATTTATGGATGCTAACTCCATAGTCTGCAGATTCTGTAGACTTTGATTTGCTAGATTACAAGAAATTCCATCAAATGGCATAGACTGTACCTTATTCTCTCTTCATTTATTAACAACGTCTGTGGCACGAAGAGAAATGGTATAGTCTAAACCAGCGACAAAGTCTTCATCAAAGAGTGTGGAGAAAGTGTACGGCAAAAAAGAAGTCAACCAGACAACTCACAAGTTGCTGAAGCAACCTCTCCTCTAGATGGGGGTCAGTGAGGCTGTGCACGTATTGTGGGCTGCTTGCCACGGCACGGAGCTTGGCACTGTTCTGGCTGCCCCGTGCCAAGTCCGATAATCCTATTGTGAAAAGCTTGATGTTGCGGCCCTTCGCCTCCGCGGCCGTGCTGATGATATCTGGGCTCCGGGGATGATCCACTCCGTCGGTCATCAACAACGCGACCCTCACGTTCTCGTCTTTGGTTTCACGGGTGAAGATCTGAGTGGCGTTTGAGATGGCGTAGGATGAGTATGTGCCCTGGCCGATGTAAGCCATGGCATCTATGCGGCTCAGGAACACGTCCAGGTCCTGCCAGTCCATGAAATTGTGGTCAATGGACACGGTGCTGCTGTACTGTATGGCAGCTAAGCGGATCTTCAGCTGCCAGCCGGTCACCTGCATCTTCAGGAGCCGGGTGCTGAAGGAACGCACGAAAGCCTTCTGCTTTTCAAACAGGGGCGTCTTAGCACTCTCAGAACTGTCTAAAATGAACGCGATATCCAATGGGCAACTCAGGCCTAGGAGGCGGGAAAAACAAAAGACAGTCAACGTGCCTCATGAGCTAACCATTCAAGAGCAAATGTGTTCGTTGACTAGGAAGAAAAATGGGAGGTCTTTGAGAGACATGTACACTACACATGAACTAGTGTGAAATTAAGTCTAAAAGTGTATATATAAATCCATGAGGACTCATGTATACACTCTGACTGTTAAGACTCTCAGTGTCAATTAAACACTGGTGAATTAGCTATATAGCCTACTGTATATATACTGTATGAAAAAAGTGGCTATACACATATAGTAGTTCCTTATACCATTGTCTCCGTCTTGAAGATAGCTTGGCCGGTATCCAGGCTTTCTTCTTCTTTGACCTCTGACCTCAGGTAAAAGCAGCAACAGTAGAAGACAGGGCAGAATGCCCTGTGTCATGGTCTTCATGTCTAGCCTACAAGAGGATGCAACTCTCAAATACCGATATCTTTTATTTTTTGCTTTACCAAAATATAAGGTCACCAGTGTTGACCCACTAAAATGAATAATTCATAATAATTAGATCTCTTACTTAAGCAGAGAGAAACCAGACCATGCAGTTATGAGTCAAAACTTACTAACCAAACTCTACCCAAAATGATACCACTATACAGTTGACGAGTGACAAATAAATTATCTATGAATTTTCTAAACAAGAGCTCTCTGTTGAGAATTAGTTCCATAACACTGCTACTCAATTCCATGTTGTCAGATAAATTTATCATTACATAATATATATTACAACCTTTTCATCATAAAATGAACAGTATGTGGAAAAAAAAAACAGTCTGTAATAATAAAAAAGTTTTTTTAAAAATCAGCTTGGTTTAAGTCTTGTCCAGATAGGTGTTATTATTATTATTGTTGTGGTTGTTGTTATTATTATTAAAGAAGAATCAATAAACAGAAGTTTTATGTTTCAAACCCAAAGCTTTGAACCTTTTTAATCTTAAACGTTCAGGAACCGTGGAGAGTTGAAGAGAAAATCCTAAATGATGCCCAGTGAAAAGGGATAAAATTTTTAATACTGAGTGCACCAAACAATTCTATGATATTCTTACCTTGAGTTTCATGTAACTTGAAAAAATGTCCACATAAAAGTTCTCTCTTCATGCTCAAAGCGCGTGCTTTCTCTCTCGATGGTCCAGAACACACAGCACTCCCACACACAAACTGAGTTGGCGTTTAGGAATCCCTGTTAACTCCCGCAACGAAGTCATCCGTAGAATTAATTATGCATCCGCTTGTGTCGATAGAGGAACTGCTGAGATCGGTTTTGATGCTGATTAAAAATTTTTTGTCCCGGAAAGTGGTCTTCGCGAGATTTTGTTTTGGGCGGGCATATTAGATATTCATTAAAAAACCAAACTGTCAGACAAAATCGACCCATTTTGCAATCAGAGAAAGATATCAGTCTTTTCCCAAACGTTTTATTGATGGAAGAACGAACAAACACCTGTAAGATGCTTATAACAACAGATACATATTATGATACAGGAACACAGAAATAATAATAAAAAAAGAGGAAAATAGAGAGAAACAGAGCTATATTATAATGTCGTTTCTAATTTGACACTGTTGAAGTAACATGCACTTAGAGATTGTTTGGCAGGTAAACACTGGGGTCCCGAAGCTGTGTTGCTATGACTACCTTCCAATAAAATACAGGCGCCCCCACAAATGTAAAAACCATTTGTGTTTTTCGTACATGGAGTCCCTCTTTGGTTAACATCGCTAAATGGATGTTTCCTGTCTGAACAAATGTAGGCCTACAGAACACACCCACTAAAGACATGGGTGATCTAAAGTTAATTAATCATAGTATCCTAATTATTATGTTTTTTAAACGCTCCATAAACCCTAACAATTTGTTTAGGATTGTTTTATATTTACATATCTTACAGACATCCCAGCTGTGCCGTTTATAAATTATCGGCAATACTTGGAACGCATAACCTACTTCTTTCATCAGCCAAGCACAGCAGATGGCGATGTTGAGAGATGTCCACAAAAAGCCCAATGAGCAAAGGTAACGCCTGATGTTGAGGAGCCACCGCCTGAATTGTCATAATAGACTCAAACTAAGAGTACAGTGCTCTGGATCTTTTTTTTTTTCCATCATTATTAATAAATGTTTTGTTTCCACGTGGATGGGTCCATCTCATGTCAGTATATCTCCTCTTTGTATTTCGTAGGTTTTGAAACTGTTGAGTGAGGTTAAACATTAAAACATTCAGGTATGAAGTCATTGTGAGTTTCTCCTATTAAAACTCTGAATGCGGCAGAGGACTGTTTTTAACAGAAAAATTGCTGTCTGATTTTACAAAAAGCGTGATTCGTCCTTCGATGGTTCTTTAGTTTTTATGTATAACCACTTGAAAACTTTGGAATTAGGGGACCTTTATATTTGCATTCATTTGAAAACGGAAATGGCTTCAATGTGTGATCCAAGTGACCAGAAGCATTTAGCCAGATGATGTGTGTTATAGCTAGCTAGCTATAGACTGTGCTGTACCGGACGTATCCTAGATAACCAGAGCGATAGCCTACCAAGCAGCTGCACACAGCAAATTCAAGAATTTCGTCGAGGCAAAGTAGTAAGCAGCCAACTATCAAGGAAAGGAGTAGTGCGTTTGTAACTTTTGTGACTACTTTTTCTGCGCACAATTCAAACAGGTAGGTTTTATGTGGTCTGAGGTCTCTGATAATTATTTAAATTATCAAGTCTCTACTGTTAGAGTTCAGTTCTTGGTAGCGAGCTAGCTATTGTACTCAGCTGACTAGTAAACTGCTATCCATCTGCACAGTGTGGTATTTTTAGCCAGCTGGCTAGATAGCTAAGCCTGCTGCTGTCTTGGCATGGATTGTGCATAGCTATCCATACTCGTTAGTGGTATTTAATATGTAGCACTTTGGTGGAGATGAACATGTTCTTAAAAGTTTGTTACGTCCTGATGTTGAGTTTATGACAGCGAGTTTCTCTTAGCTACCGTTGTCGCTAACGTTAGCCAGATTAAGGTTGGCTAAATATGGTGACCAGTCGGCGAACCAGCTGGCTAGCTACACAAGGTACTGGGGGAATTTTTCTCTGTCCGATGCTATCACATATTTCACTCGCGGTAAGATTCACCAGCTGTATCTAAACCGCTGTGTATCGCACATGTAATTCAGCTAACAAAATATGAAAAAGTTGAAGAACGTTGGTATTTTTTTTTAGCATAGCTAATTAACAGACATTCGTTTAATTTGTTTCTGGAGTAGCTTGCTAACCGCTCCGTTAACATGTCTGCCCTTTGAGGCGATTTTGCGCTAAGAAAAGAGATTACTCTGGCAATTTTTCTCAACCACTTAGTAATTTCTTTTTCTATCTCGACGTTACCAGGTCTTGACTGACCCTCAACTTTAAACTCTTTTTTCCATGCTTCTGTTGACACTCTACATGCATCTCTCCTTGCATAGCTAACTGTTTAGGTCTAGCCGGTAACAGTGTTGCCCTACACTCTGCAATGTTATAGGAAATAACACGCTATTACAAATCCTGCTATTACTTCAGTAAAAATGAAGGGACTAGCACCTAATCGGCACTACAATATATCAAACGAGGAATGACATATGTAACTACGCCTCTAGAAAGCGATTGCAAATGTGGTAAAGAGTTTCTTCTCTGTCTTTTTGTGTCTCTTGGGTCTGCTCTCCATTAAGTAATTGTCTGACTTTGCCTGTCAGAGTAGCTTTACATATTCTGTTTTCTTATGGGACTTAATTACACTTTTGTGTTATAAAATTTTGCTTTCAAAACATCCAGTTTGTTATAAAATACAGCTCTTTATTTTTAAGAAAAGTCTGTTTTCAGTGAAGGCAAAGGGTTCCATGTTTCCATCTGCAATCATTGACAGACTTCTGGTCCCACGTATTGAGAATTTACATAGCCAATTTTCCTAATTCTCTCTCTCTCTTTCTCTGTCCCTCACACACATGCACACACACAATCCCAGAGCTGCCAGTCTGGCAACAGAAATATGCAAACTCTCTAAGCATGTTCATGATGTCACATGTCTTAGGGCATGTCACAGTCCATTGGAATGAAAGCAGAAGCTGTGTTTGATGTTCTTCTTGGAATTTGTCACATCAGTGCTGTTGTGTAACATCAGGTGAAAGACAAATGCCAGTATGTTTCCATTATATATGTTCTCATTGTTTTGTAGCTGAGGTCCTTCATTCTAACGGCAGCAACATTTTCAGGTTCAAGTGGCTGGAGCGTAACATATTTTCCAAGCTCGACATGTTAATGATGAGGAAAGGACAAAAAATGTCGACCTAAATGTCATCAAATAAATCACAGACCACATTTGTCTTTAGACTACATAAGAGGCCGTTTAACTGGTCATGAACTTTTTTAAAAAAATACTAAACCAAAATGTGACCGCTGTTAATTTATATACTACAAGTAATCTCCTGAATGCCTGTGCAGCCTGATTTGTAGTTCATAAACAGAACTAAGTAACCTAAAGGATAATCTTAAAAGGACAACCTTTCATTCCATTCAGCAAATTTAACTCAGATTTCCTAATTAGGGGAACTGGTGTGGGGCTGTGGGTGCATGGGTGGGCTGGGCGTGGTAAGCCTCCCCTATTCCGTCTGTGATGACGTCCTGAGTGTTTGAGATGATTTTTGCCTTCTCTGTAGATTGGTGAGCAATCATGGCTCGTGGACACCAGAAGATCCAGTCTCAGCAGAAGAATGCCAAAAAGCAGGCAGAGGCCAAGAAGAGCAAGGGTCACGACCAGAAAGCAGCGGCCAAGGCTGCCCTCGTGTACACCTGCTCAGTCTGTCGTGTAAGGGATTTCAAAACTTTGTTTGGACTGCAGAATTTTCTCAGTTATGTGTTTACTGCAACTGGTGTTAGTTTCATGGTTAAGTTTCTCCCACAAGGCTTTATCAGGCAGACATCACGTGCTGTCATCGCAAAGTCCTGTTGTTATATTTCAAATAAGGCCACTTCACATTGTCTGCCCACTAAAGGGCCTTCTGTGATTGCAAACAAACTGTCTGTTTTTTGCTTTGCCTTTATTTTGGCATTCCCGTCAAACCAGCGTTACATAAGAAGCGTTCATGTCGTGCCAGAAGAATGCACTGGGTTTCCTTCAAATGTGTTACGAGAGGTGTAACAATCCACTGTGTTTCCTTCAAATGCATAACAAAGGTTGTAGTCATAATTGGATGTTATTTAACTCTAGTGTTACTTCAGTATTAGAGTTGGTTTTGCTCTTCATGGTGAAAACAGCTACTGGACAGCTGGGGTCTGATGAGAAATTCAGTTAAGTTTTCATACGACTCTGCAATAATCATTGTCCTCCTCCTAATTTGCACCCGAAGGTGGTGTAAAACACGTCTGTCATTCCATTTCACTATGTCCCTTGACATAATAAACAGAGAGAGATCTAAGGAGTACTTGAAATAACAACTTTGTGTGTGTGTGCTCGTGTTTTAGACTCAAATGCCTGACCCGAAGACTTTCAAGCAACATTTCGAGAGCAAACACCCCAAGTCTCCTTTGCCACCTGAACTTGTTGGTGTTGAAGCCTGAGAGGAGATCCACAGCCCCCACCCCTCCCCCTGGGAGCTCCACCTGTGTGCAGACTGCCTCTGGTTCCCTACAGGACACAGACCTTCAGCATGGCTTTGGTTGAGTTCCCGACTGTTTCAGGACTACTGCTGCTGTCGCCATCTCAGGCATTTCAGTCGCAGAGTTAGCCAACAAACTGCTCAGAAAGATCCAGTGAAAATCACAGAAATGCTTCTCTCACGTTTAGAGTAAAATCACCCCCTACTCAAGTTTTGCTGTACAATAAAAGGGGTCATTTAGAGGATGAAAGTGTCAGGAATTGATTTCAGGCGTCACATCAATTTGTCTTGTTTAATGCGAAATCATCAACTGATTAAACCTGAAGTGAATTAATTATAGTTTTATTTTGAAGAGCATAGTGTAAACTTTCTCTGCTGAACAAACATTATTGCACTGTCTGTTTTTCCCCCCCCTCTTGATTTTTTTTTTTACTTTTTCTGAGTCGCTTTTTTCGTGGAAATTGTCTGAATTAATACAGTTGTGCTTAAAGTCATGTGCTGTGTGAATTGAATTTTAAAAATTGGACCTAAACAAAATACATTGCTTCACCTGTTTGCATTAATGCCTTGTCTGAATGACGGCAGAGTAAGTATGAGGTATTACCTACCCCCGGTTATTGTGGTAGAAAGTTTTGAAGGGAATTTGCTCACAGTTGAGAACAATGCAGAGAATAGAGCTGTAGGTCAGATCAGTAGTACCATTAAACCACATACCTCTCCTGTCAACCAGCCACTGTCCCTACAGAGATAGAGAAAGATTGTGAGTATTATTGACTATGGTGTAAAAGATGCACTGATTAATTGCAGCTAAATTTGTTTCATTGTCACTGTGGTGGGTTTTTTTTTTTTTTTTTTTTTTTTAACGTCTTCACTTTATTTACTCCCCTTGTCAAATCAAACATAATGCAAAACAGCCTCACTGACAGCTCAGTTTATATGGGAGCACTGGTTCTGTCCCCACAATAACTGTTTTTGACAATATGATACCTCTCATTTTTAAAACTGGGTACATTATGTCAGTCCTCTAAAGTATGAAATGACGCAATGGGTAGACGTGTTTTAGGATACTGACCCTCCACTGCAAAAATGTTCAAAGAGGTTTTACAGTTTGGTAATGGCAAAGGTCATCTCAGTGCATTTTACCATGTAGAGTCATCATTGTGAAGCAACGCTGGAATTTTTCCTCGGACTGTGGTTTGGTTTTTTTTTTCCTGCCGCAATAAACATCCTGTATGTCTAACTGTGCTCCCACAATGTAAAATAACATTTTAATAAAGCATTATCTTTTGGTTAATAATCTCTTAGCTTGTTTCCGTATTCAAACTCAAGGGAGATTTTTTTTTTTTTTTTTAAATCTCTCAGTATGCAAGTGCCTAGAGGTTTAGCCCTCACATTATGCATCAGGTTTTATATCTTTCTCTAAAAGTCCACTGGACATTTAGAGCTTACCGTGCGTTTAACTGTTCTGTATGAATTTTTGCAGTCTGTCTCTTTGTGTCAAGTTCAGTAATACTGTGTCTAATCTGCTGTGCATCATGACCTATGTTTTTAGGAAAAGAGTAATATAATGGGAGACTGTGTGTGCTTGATTTCTGCCATGTCATTTAGACATATTTAGTTGTAACAGAGCAGAGACCATTTAAGAACATAGTGGTGGGTTGTTGCCGTAAACAGTGATGGACTGTGTTATCACGCACGTTCCCAGTGGATGGACCATTCCAACCCTGACACCAGCTGTAACGAGTTGCTGCTTGGCGGTTGAACAGTGAATCTTTGTCTAAGCCGGTTTCACTGTATATTTCATGGCAAATAACTGTCAGCGAGAAATGAGTTATGGCTGATCTGAATAGATCTATTCATTCTTACATCTGAAGGAAGGTTTTGCAAAGCTTTTAAATGTATTGTACGAAGTTTTGTAAAGAGCCTGTTCACCCATAATACGTCTTTCACAGATACTGCCTTATGACCAAACAAGCTCGACCTCAGACCCATAAGTACAACTGGCACTGAATGGCACTTGGGTGTTTCCCGAAGCCATTACGGTTAAACCCACCCTTACCCCAAAAGAAAGCCTCTCACGGAAGCCTTTCATGTCATGACAGATGCAATAAGTATCTCTTTAGTGTTTTTTTTTTTTTAAGTTGTAGTAACGTACATTAACCAGAGGTAGGCACTGCTCTGACAGACATTCATTGATTTTCAAAGTCATTAATCCTCATTGGGGTGGTGAGAGTCGCTGGAGCCTATTCCAGCACTCATTGGGCAAAAGACAGGGAAACACCCTGAACAGGTTGCCAGTCCATCGCACAGACAAACACACTCAACACCTAAGGGCAAAACGAAACGAAGTGCTCTTTTGGATTTCTCAGCGAGGGGAGACATTCTCACAAGAATCTCATAAGCTCAGAAGAAATCAATAATAACCTACACATACATCTGAGTACCAGAGGGTGACATTTGATAAGCCAGCCTTTTTGAAGTCAATCTGAAAATGTCTTAACGAGGGATTTAATGCATCTTGCAATCAAGTGGCGTGATGTAATTTTCTCTGTTGATGAACTATGCAGCGACTGTAGCTTTTGCCAAAGTACTGCTTGTGTTGGATGTTCACCAAAGTAGAACTCTGGAGCAAGCGTCAGCTTTGATCATCTGGGAGAATTACAGGTTGAAGCAAAAGACGCAACAACGACAACAAAAATAATTTAATTTGTTATGCTTCAGCATGGCGTGTTGGCAGTGTGTTATGACATGTTTCCAGGCACACTCCATATGAAGCCTGACTATGACTAAGACACATGCACAAAAAAACACTCCTGAAGCTTTCCTCTCTTCAATGACAATCAGAGAGAGAACGAGGAGGAAGCAGATAGCGAGTACAGCAAAGTGACACAGACTAACAAGTTTTTTCAGAGGTGTCAGGTGTTCCTGTTTAGACACACATTAACTCTCTCATCTGTCTAGCGTGTATGTTGTGTAATCAGCGTTACAGCCTGTAAGCTTGAGTTATGAAAATCATAAATATGAATTATGCTTTGATTTTGCTTTGGTTCCTTCTGAGGAAACGTCCTGTGCATTTTCATGCCTGTCAAACGTTCATGTTAACATATTACTTTTTTTTTTTTTCACAAATATGTCGCGTTGAATTTCGCATATCAAAGGTCTTTATTGCCTTTTTTGAATAGCTGTTAAAATATTTTTGAAACATTGAGATTGTGAATATATCTCCTAGTTTTGCTGTTTTTTTTTTATTAGCATGCTGATGCACACAGTGATTTTGCCCTGATCTTTTCCTTTCCTCTGGTTAAACTACTGACTTAAGGTGCAACACCTCAGCTCTAGAATAAACCAGGGCACTCCAATGTTACCTTCATGTACTCTGTGTCTTCCATGAGTAACGCTCTCTGCAAAGAAATGCCCAAGGGAAATAACATTAATCTTGGGGTTGTGTGTGTGATGTGAGTGTATGTGTGTGTGTGTGTGTGTGTGTGTGTGTGTGTGCGTGGGGGGGGGTTATTCATGTACAAGCATGCACGTTTCCCCTTTTTAAATGACTACTACATTACAAGACTGTGTCAAACATATTCCTTACCACATGTTTGCTTCTCTCTGGTCTTGCATTTCAGTGCCAGGACAAGATGAATCAGCATTCACTGGTCACAGCTAAACTCAAGAATTATCTCAGAGAATTGCTGTCAGATTAGTCAGAGCTTCCCTACCACTGAACACTGTACTTCTGGGTGTGGCAGTCAAAAAAAAAAAGGAAAAAAAAAAAGAATTGCCTTTCCAGTCAAACAACAAAATACACACAAGGCGCAAGAGTGAGTGTGTGAGAAAAGGACGGATAAAAAGCAATCTTTTCATGTTCAGTTGTAACTCTTTTCAGCTGATATTAGAGTGAATCCCCCCAAACCCTCTCTAATTGTTAAAACACTTTGCTGGACCTGTGCAGCTCATGTTAGATTCATCACACAGGGCTAACATCACACTCACCAATGTTAAATAGTTTTGCTCAGAAATAGGTTACTGACTTTGTATCTGATGGGAGAACATGTGACACTGTAAAAAATAGACCCATGTTCCCCATGGAAACGAACTGAAGGAGATCAAAAATAGCTCTTTTTCTGTGAGGCAAGAACTGTGACTCCCGCGTTCCACTTAATATCCTTGCTTGAAAGAGGAGCGTTATTATATACTTTTCGCAAGTCTGAATGTTAAGGGATATTTTTAGTGACAACAGATATTACATATAGCAAACTGTCGAACTGTAATTCATGGATTTATGAAAAATGCGCACGTTACGATCAAATTTCCTCTCAGTACATAAAAATACGATGATTTTCGATATAAACAGAGGCTTAGCCTCGTATGACATGTAATTTGAAATGTTATATACGATCGAAAACATAGATCTCTCTCTCTCTCTCTCTCACACACACACACACACACACACACACATTTAAGCTGCACTCTTGTGTTTCCGTGTTGCGGTTACACTAAAATAATAAGAGACGGTATATTTCCGCGTGCAGTAAGCGTTTTGATTCTATTCATCTGCTCCACACGACAAGTACCAGAAATAGCCTATAAGGAACGGGGGGTGAGAGCTCAGATCTAGAATGGATAAAAAATGTTATAAAAAGTCTTCCTTTAAGGTTTCTCTTTTAGGCATCACCAGGATTTGTTTGGATATTCTTACAATGTCGTACAAGGCTTACGTGCCTTGTATCTGTGAGCAGATCGTGGTCTGATGATGCTGCTTTGGTCTCTTTTGCCAAACTTGTTCTTGCATTCCCGGACTGCATAAACGTGCGTCTATCTCACAGACTCACACAGATTATAGAGTGAAACAAAGTAAAAGTAGAATTACTCTTGCTATAAGACTACTCTGCGTAGAGTTAAAATATCTCTCCTGAAACATACTTAAGAGTAAAGTAGTTACTCATTTACAATTTACAAAAACGGTTGTCAGTTTAACTCAGAGCACTTTTTTTTTAGCAAGAGTACTTCTACTTTTACTTTTTCCACCCCTGCAGAGTGCCGTCAACCTATCGCTTTACTCAGTCAGTAAATGAGATGTTTTATAGAAGTAAGATATCAGGGCGAGTCTTTCAGTTTAATGTGTTGCCAGAATGCTCTAAATGTCAAAGTAAAGACTAAAGCCACTGACTTGGTCAATTAGGCGTGGGTCACGTCATTACAATATCCTTTGGTTTGTGTTTCTGTCACCAGTTTTCCAGGGTTTTGTTGCGTTCTGACAGTTCTGCTGGCAGACTAAGGACCGGACAACTGCTAATTGAACATCCTATACAGCTAAATCGTTCAAGACAAGTATGTGACATATTTAATGCGATGAAATTACATCTTGATGAAAATTACATTTAGATGATCTGTAGCATCATAGAGCCTTCTAGACACTAGACATTTTCTCTTTAGAAGGCCATCACTGAGATTTGAGAATGTTTTGTGTTGAACATGTAACAAAATCGTCTAGTCAGATATTGATTCTTAAAAAGCGTGAGGGGCTTACGGCAGCACATGGAGCAATCCATCTCCCCCTGGATGCTAATATGAGTGAAATTAAAACGTGTGGAGAATAAAATATTTGTGTTCGACAGAAGATAGGTTGAGCGAATAGACTGCTTGGAAGCAGACGAGGAAATTGGAGGGAAAATCGCACGCTACACGAAGCACTCCTCAGTGAAGTATCAGGCAACGGAAAGCCTACAGTTGCCATGGTTACGTTTGACGTCACATCGCCCAGCCCTGTCTCAGCTCCTGGGACTGGTCTGATTGGAGGGAAACCCCGTGGATTAGCCTGGCCGCCTGTGAGAATCAGCTGTGGAGCGTAGTTAGCTTAGCTCTACTAGGAACAGCATTATTCCCGAAACTCAGGTAAGGACCAGTTTATCCTTATCATGATTTCCCTCCGAAATGAATAAATATCAGATTTCCACTTGCATGATGTAACATATGTTCTTATGATGTGCACTGAAATAAATTCGCAGTGGCTGGTAATATGTTTGTGCTGTGGTTCTCTAGGCAGGCATTTAGCCTCCTGTCCAAGTAGAAGGTTTTCTCTCTATTGAAGTTGCTAGGATAGCTAGAACAATAAGGGTTGAATGCACTGGGGTGGCTGAGGCCAGGCTTTGTATTTCTGCTACTCTTGTAGACAGCTTTGTGAATTCTCTCTTGAACCGTATAGTAATTGCCAGTTAAAGACACTGTCTAGCCTGACGTCTTTGCCTCTAGTTTGCAGTATTTGGGAGTTTCTACACCCTCAACATGCTACCAGTTCTTTCATAAACTGCTAGCGAAATTAGCTTGTTAGCTGTCCGTGAACATGGGGGCTTGTCATGTAGCGGTTAGGCTAAACAGTTAGCCTACCCTCTCCCTAGCTGCTTCAAGTTACTACACTTTGGGCACGGCGCGATCATAATAACCCTCCAGCTTCCGAACTTACTCATCACCCCCTTGCTGTAGCTCTTCGGTTTAATCGCTCGGAACGTAGCCGTTTGCGTAGACATATTCAAAATTAGAATGCCACAGAAAGGCGACTAGCATGCATTAGCTCTAGTGACAGTAAGCGGTAGTTGTAGGCGAAGTCTGGGTTTGTAAAATCTAGACAGATTTCGGATAACTGGCCCCATACAGCTGAGTTGGAGATAGTGATTGGCGTGTGTTATTAAACGCACAAACATTCACACACTGAAGTAAATTGAGTGGGACAGTTCATTTTAGTTAAATTTAGTTAACATCATGTAAGACTTGGTTGATTCATCAGCATAATTTGTATTAGAAAAACATCGTAGAGTTCTTGTGTTGCGTGGCCACGTGGATACTGCAGTGGTATTTTGTTTATTGTAAAATTGGTGTTATTATTTTCAAAGTAGTTCCGTCAGTGTTTTAAATAAACCATAAATAGCTTTCTGTCACTTGCATCGTTTCAGCCCGACATTTAGCTAACAGGCTAAATCATTTAGCTGACTGATGAATTCCGTAATAATTTTGCAAAACAATGATACCGGGTGATATCGACCAGCGTCCGTGAGTTCGGGACAGTGGTTTCGTTATTTGGATTGTTCGCAGGGTTAGTTTCTTATGCAAACTCAACAGTTTCCTTTGGCCATAGAAACGGTATAGAGATCATAAACTTGCCAACAGGTAGCTATGGGAATTGGGTGTGGTTGGGAAAAGGATATATCCGCATTTTTTTTCTCGTACGGTAGTACTACCCTAGACAAATTGAACTCATAGAATAGATAGATAGTGTTTAGCTAATGACATGCAAGATTGTCAGAGTTCTTCGACACCTTGGTAACACTTAATGTGCACTAGCGACGGTTGTTATAAAACTAAGACACTTGAAACATGTTATTTAGCTTAAGATGTTGTATTAAAGAACTGAAAACTGTTTGGAATCAGTGTTCCAAATAGCTACTAAATATGATGGTTCTTATTTCAGAACGTGTTTCTCACATATGTTTTGTTTCCTCATTCTTTTTTTTTCACGTGGATTTACTTAGGAATGCTACTGTCTTTTTGCATGTTATGTAAATTCTTGTAGTCTGAGTAATGGAAAATTGATTGAGCGTAATAGATTAGCGCGGCTAGGGGTTGTGACAAGTGCCGTGGGCCACTGTGCATGAAACAGACGCATGAAAAGTTCATTGATTCATTGAAGCGGGCGTTTTTCTCACTTCCGCTTTGACGATCACCCGGTTTATGTTTGCCTGTATATTGTTTATGTTACATTTAATCAATAGGCCCCTTCTATACAGAGACGCGTGAGATCACATGAAAGTCCACAGGGGGGATTTGGCAGTTTGCATTTACCAATACCATTACAAGTTATGGTCCATACATAGAGGTAGCGGTATCCATATGAGATAAATGACCTACCTCTCATTTAAAACTTGTTATTAAAATGTGTGTAATAGCGCATGTAATCCGGCAGTGTCAATAATATTATGTGCAAGTTCATTGTTTTGAATGTCTTGGGAAGAAAGTGTGTTATTTTGGACAGAGACAGAGAATATGAGGGTTTGAATGTTTACCAACAGAGAATTTCTTTTCTTAAACTCAGATTTAGGAAATAAGTTACTGGTAACTTCCTGAGCTGAAAAAAAAAAGTTAATAAAAAAATGATGCAACTAACCACGTCCGTTTTGCATTGCGAGTTTGACTACGCTGTTACGAAAATCTTGTGCATGTGCTCAAGAAAATGCTTTCACTTTCATTTTCTCACCAAATGAAAAAATTAGTATAAGGCATTTGACTTTGATATTGTTTTAGCTGAACTGTATTTGTTTCAGGAATAGTGAATGTCATACAGCTGTAGTGCATAGCCTAATCTTCATAATCTAGTCCATTGTCATTAGTTTGTCATTAGCAGGCCCAGAGTAGGTTTCTGTTAAACCACAGAACAGAGTTTGTTCTATTTCTTATTTTTTTGATGCATTCTTTCAGGATCTCCGTGGTGGTTTCCTCGTTGTGTATTTGAGTCAAGAGCCTTATCCTGTTATTCAGGGATATGATTGCAAAGTGACCTTGATTTGCCCAGTAATCTGTGATAGATTCCCTCTTTATTGTTGTCTGTTATCCAGGGCAAAGACATTTAGAGTGTATTAAGTTATTAAGAGTGAAAGACCATAACAGAAGACATGCTAGAAGCCACGAAAGCTTTTCTCTTTTACTTTTTCTTGTGAAGATCAACGTTAAGCTCACGCCGTCTTGAACACGAATCGTGCTGTTTTTTGCTGTTACTGCTGTGTTGACCTTTCACCCTTGACCTTTGCCCTTTGCCCCTTACAGTACTGAGCAGCCATGGACAAGAGCGAGCTGGTGCAGAAAGCCAAACTGGCCGAACAGGCGGAGCGCTACGACGACATGGCCGCCTCCATGAAGGCCGTGACGGAGGGCGGCGGTGAGCTGTCCAATGAGGAGCGCAACCTGCTTTCAGTCGCTTACAAGAACGTGGTGGGGGCCCGTCGCTCCTCCTGGAGAGTGGTGTCCAGCATCGAACAGAAGACAGAGGGCAGCGACAAAAAACAGCAAATGGCCAAGGAGTACCGGGAAAAAATCGAGAAGGAGCTGAAGGAGATCTGCAATGATGTACTGGTAAGTCCATAATCAGTCGACTGTTTCCTTTTACAGTCATAACAAGAATAATAACAGTGGAAAAAAAACAAGGTTATTTGTTGGTGTGTACAGCAGTGATTCCTTGGTTGTTCCACGAGTGTTGGAGCTCTGTGACTGATTTCTGCTCACTGCCTTAAGGAGTTTGAGCAGAAATCCCATACCCACTCATATGAGTTTTTTTTTGGGGGGGGGGGGGGGGGGGTTTGGCATCACACTGTCACAATACAGTATGTCTGAGGATTTGACGTAAGGAACCTTACTGACAAAAAGTAGGACATTCGTAGGTTTTACCAGCTGTTTAACCTGCATCACATCTGATACTGTTTCTTAAAGAGATGACTGCAGAGGGTACTTGGTGATCTGCCATGATAACGATTGCTTTTATAAAGTCTGGAAGAACATTACTCTGCTGACCCCATTTATCCTGACTTTAAGCATCCCATGTTGTCTTACGAGGTGAAGACAGAGGGGCCTTTGTTTGTTAAAAGTGCTGGTGACAAAATCTGCCCCCTTCCAGACGGGTTTCAACTTTAGTCAAAAAAAAAAAAATCCCATTCATTTTATCTTTCCTTACCAAGGTGTCATTAAAGTGCATTGACAGTAATCCTGGTAAGTCTCCCCTGCTCCCTGGCCTCTTCCAGCCCAAGCTTATAAGTACATTCCTGATCTCATTTATATCAGGGTAGTCACAGGCACTGTCCTCTCTCTGAGACACGTCATCATGGATGAGAACCATCTTCATACGATGACACGGACAGCCAGTCAGGATCGGGCAGGACCCAGATGGCTGATGGTGCCAAAAAAAAAAAAGAGACACTGATTGAAAGTTGGAGGCTAGTCTGAGATCTCTAGAAGATTTTACCTACTGCTCTGTCTTCCGCCAGATCAGTCAAAACGTATTTTTAACACTGTTACAACAGTAAATTCACTCGTTCATTGCTCATAAAGGACCGGGAAAGGGCCCGTGCCCGATGGTAACTTGGAATGATGCACACAAACCACATCTTATGGGATCTCGGATTTGAATCAAAAGCCTTACGCCCTCACAAAGAATTCAGTTGACCAGACAGTGAGTCTGACTTATTCTGAACTGGACAAATCCTGTTCTGACCAGATAACCACTGAATCTTCCACGATTTTTTTCAATGAGGATTTTTTTTTATTTCCAGTTCTCTCTTGTCTGTTTCACTCTGTATCAGAGGAAAAAAATCTCACTGAGACATTGGAGTCATGTGTTCCTTTCCAGGGCCTAGAGTTTGGTCGTGAGTGTGCCTGAGGTGATAGAAGGTAAGGAGCTTTCCTCAGCTCCTCTCTAATCAGAATTCGGCTAAAATGAGCAATGGGGGCGTCGGAAAGGCTTCGAGTTCTCGCTAGCGATGGATTTCTGTATGTCATTCTCGTAAAGAAGCATTGTGGCATTTTGGCAAAAACACCACAAAAATCGAGGAATTCCAAATCAAAGAAGTAATGCAAAACACAACTTTGAATGTTTTGGTGTCCAGTGGTTTTTTTTTTTTTTTTGGTATCCAGCTCCTGTCGTGTTTCAAACAAAGCCTCAGCATTTCACATTTCCTGACTTCCACCCACCCAGCCACCCACCCACCAGTTTTTGGAAATGTTATTGTCTGAAGGGACACTGGGCTTCTCCATACGCCACCCAGGATGAACCGTTTCACTGCTTAATTCTGACTGTTATTACAGGTGTAAGAGTCAGTGCGTCGTTCCCACACTAGGCTGAGTCTGAATCATACCAGAGGTGACTCAGTCCATGTTTGCTCAACGTTGAATGGATTTGAATTCCAATCTGAGATGTAACCTGCATTTCGCTTGTCCAAGGAAACTCGACTAAACTCAGTTCAAATCTCCCAAACCTTCCGTTGGGCTCATGAATTTTTTGTTTTCTCCCATTTAGTTTTGATTGAAGGTCATCAGTTTTGGGTAAATGTTCATTGAATCGTGGTACCTCAGACCCCCCTCTCTGAAATGAAGGTAGACTGCGAACCAAGGGACAGACTTATTCCGCCCCCCCACCCGTCTCCCTGAGCCTGTAATAGTCCTCGGGGTGCAATCGAAGCTCCACAGCTCGCCATGGTAGAGCATAGAAGTGACCAAAGCAACCTGAGCTGAGCACTGTGTGTGACTGAAAAAGGA
The DNA here is from genome assembly GCF_902362185.1 of Chanos chanos. Lineage (NCBI taxonomy): Eukaryota > Metazoa > Chordata > Actinopteri > Gonorynchiformes > Chanidae > Chanos > Chanos chanos. The sequence continues at coordinate 26,757,737 of NC_044503.1, forward strand.
GTAGGTTTACAGCACAGAGTAGCCCCTGGCCATGGAGGGCAAGGTATAGTCGCACAGGCTGAGTCACCGCCCTCTAATCCTGTAACGGTCAGCAGAAGCTGAGGCCCTGTTCTAGGCCGCTGACCTCTGTAACCCCGCTGAGGAGAAGTTGGGAGACAACGACAATCTCACTCTTCGGAGTGTGTCTCCGTCGTTTTGTTCTGCCAGTCGTTCGTGCGGACAGGAACCTTATCTTCCTCGTTGAAGGAAGGAAGCCGTGGGGTGTTTTTTTTCTCTCTCTCTCTCTCTCTCTCTTTTTTCTTTTTTAAGCTTTTAACACTACTTTCCCGAAAGCCATTGCTCAACACAATGGCATTCTTTCTGGCATTACGTAAGTAGTTTCAGTCAGGATATTGTGTCGTGACTGACACTTTACTACGATTTTGACGGATTGGGATAGATTTATTTCTGAATATCCTGGAAGTTAGATTAATTGTCCTTGCTCCCTGGCAACACATATTCAACAAACAGTACGGATAAAAAAAAAAACAAAAAACTACTCAGTTTGAAGTTTGAAGTCAAACACCGTGTCTTGTGTTGTCCCACAACTGAAGGTTGGGGATATTCAAGCCCGAAATGGACTTTATTTAGAAACAGGATGCATTTGATAGAATAGTGCATTTTGTGCAGCCCATGGTATATCAAGTGTAGGGAAGGCAAATGGGTCATTGGTTCATCTCATTTCACCAAGGTGTTAGGAACTCATTATATGTCTTTGCCTTCCATCACTCATTGTTGGGATCCAACAGGGATTTCTCATCCTTCCTGTGCCTTTACTAAGCCCCAGTTCCCTCAGATTCCAGACATATCCTTATGGACAAATACATGGGGCAAGTAAAACAAGTCCAGCCATGTCATTCATTAACTTGCACGTCAGATAGTAACTATTGTTTTTTGTTTTTGGTTTGTTTTGTTTTGTTTGTTTTTGGTTTGTTTTGTTTTGTTTGTTTTTAAGAATCATTGTGCAGTTTGGTAAAGAGTGTTCCCCTAAAAGAAACAATCAGTAAGAGAGAGACCAGACCTCACTCTGGATGGGTTTGCAGCCCCTACTCCCCCCCCCCCCCTCCCCCCCCACCTCCCTGCCGGTGATGATGCATCCTCAGCTCCGTGGTGCTTTGTACTGTGGCGGCAATCAGGCCAGTGGAGCTGTGAACGAACCCGGCGAGCTCGCTGACCTACTTCCACCGCACTCACAGGAACTTCAGTCCCTTCTCCCTCCCTCCCTCCCTGCGTGAAAGCAGGTCTCCGGAGCAGCTCGGCCCCACACCAAGGGCAGTCCGGGGTTGTTTGTTTTTTGTTGTTGTTGTTTTTGTTTTGTTTGTTTTTATTAACGACATCTCAGATGTTGTGAGGAAAGTTTTTATTCGGAAAGTTAATTATGTTTACGTGAAGTTATGTTAATGTGACATGTCTTATCTTTTTGAGGGCAGGGTTGATCTGTTCCCCCCCCCCCCCCCCCCTCTAAACACAGTGATACTCACTCTTGTCTGTCTATCATCACATGTGGCCAAACTAGTTCTGCTAAGTCTTACCACCTCACCTCTTTATCTCTCATGCAACTATTTGCTTTTTTTCCCCCCATCTCTTATCATCTTTCCCTTCTTCACCTCACTGGACTCGACAGTTTTTGTTCTCATGAAAATATCATGCCTTACCAATTCCACTTTGTGTACTTAACTGGTTCTTACATTCAGCCTTCTCTTTTCTTTGTTTAAATTGCAGGCTCTCCTGGACAAGTTCCTCATTCCCAATGCGACTCCGGCCGAAAGCAAAGTCTTCTACCTGAAAATGAAAGGAGATTACTTCCGCTACTTAGCAGAGGTGGCTGTTGGAGAGGAGAAAACCGGTAAGCCACTCAGTCACTCCATAATATCCTCCAGTCAGTTGGGAGGGGAGAATCAAGCCATGTTTGTATGTCTGGGTGACTTGGAGAGCTACAAGAGTTTGTCCCGTAATCTGGACGTACCTTAGTCATAATTCGGTTTAGTCAGCTGGGCCAGCATCTCCTCTTCAGTGAAGAGAATCTGAAGGGGTTTTGCTTTGTTGAGTTGTACAGTATGACTTTTTTTTTTTAAAGTAGAAACATAACAGGGAGAGGAGCCGACACCAGCTTAAGGGACCACAGCTGTTTGTGTTACCCATGACTTTTGGCGGTAGTCATCAAAAGTGGTTTAAACCATGTACCGCAGATGTGACAACGCACTCTCATGAGAGAGAACGTTTGACCTGGGTGTGTGAGTCAGGAGCCCACGAGAAAATTAACCAATTTGATTTTAATCAGAAACGCTTCAGGAAGGAAATAAAAAAAAAAAGCCGCCTTCACGATTTGCTCAATCTGTACGATTGCGCACTCTTTACACGCAGCTGTTGCCATAACAAATCAAGCGTTCAGAATCCAATTACTTCTCAAAACTGACTCTTTTTCTTTTCTGTAAAAAAAAAAAAAAAGCAGCTCTGTTCTTTGTGTTTGACTCAACTCTTACAGTTGACCCTTATGTAATGCCTTTGTGTCACATGGTCCCAGTGGCTATGGTCATAAAACAGGCTGTACACAGCTGAAAAAAGGAAACATTTCCCTTCTCTTCAAAATGTTGATCTGAAGCCAGACAAGACAGGAAGTCACCGGACGGAAACTCAAAAGGAGGCTCTTTTTTTTTTTTTTTTTTTGCAGAAGTTGAGACCCATTCATAAAATCCAAGGAGAAATTTGTCAATGAGCAGCAAGTATAGCAGTGTCTGAATACTGCTTTGTTATTAAGTATTTTGTCAGTGTATTTGTATGAAGGGTTTTTTTTTTTTTTTAACCTTTCCCCTTTCTTCTTTGTGTATTAAGAGGAAGAAAGATTGTTAGTGGTGACCACAGAAAGTGGTTTACAGGGTGGGTATGAGGCGCCACTGGCAGTGTGTGTTTCAGTGAAGTAATAGTTCATTCCGCTTAAGTGGGGCTCGCGTGACACGGCCGAGTCCGTACTTCCTTAGCAGGGAGCCTCAGGAGGAATGGGGTAACAGTATACCTCACGGGAAGCGGTATTGGATGACCTTCTCGAATCGGAAGGCGAGGGAGTCGAAGGGCGCGGCGGCCGTGGGCGCGTACGGTGAGGCGGCGTGAAACGCGAGCGAAGGAGTGAGCGAGCGAGCGGGTGGGTGGACGGGCGTGGTGCCTCAGCTTCCTTCCTGTGTTGGAGCAGGTGCAGACTTGTGCGTCTGCCCACCTGAGTGAATGAATGGGAGTGTGAACACTCCCTGTTCACGTGGGCAGAACTTAAATCACTCAAGTGGAAGTCTCTCTCTCTCTCTCTCTCTCTCTCACCCCCTGTGTGTGTGCGTGTTTATCCTCCACGCTGCGGTTGATGTTCAATGGAAGTGTCTCTCTGCTTTACAGAGAAACTGTTAGAAGCTGCTGCTGTTCTGTGTCCAGGTGTGCCTCCTTCTGTCTCTGATGGAGAATTTGGGAGTAGGCGTGCGTCCTCTTTTTAATAAAGGAGGCTGAGAGGAAGTGCTCCTCCTCTTTTTAATGAAAGAGATTTAGAGGCGGCGTACTGCTGCAGCTGGCGGATGATCAGTCCTCCCTCACACCAAGTCTTTTAGGTCGTGTGGACTAACTTCTTCCTTGAGTCACACCCATGTTTGTGAATGGTGCTCACCATCGCCCCCTGGTGGTTAGTCATCTTACCTGAGCCCACCGGCAGTTCTGCTTTATATATCTGATATTCCTGAGAGCCGCTTGTGATAAACTTGTCTTTGAAGGACTCTCTGAATGAGAATGCATTTCACAGGGCGTGCCGTTTCACAGAATTCCACTGAGGCTGGTGGTGACCCCACACTACAAAGAGTGGTCAACCACAGAGAGCATGTGGATTTTGGCAGAACAAAAAAACTTCTCGTTTTCTGACGTCGTCTCTCACGGTTTTCCACGATGTGAAAAGAGGAAGAGCTCACTGTCATACTCTCACACACCTGCTGGACTCGTACGGAGAATAACCGTACTGAAGATGTAGAGGAACTCCTATACAGTGATGCACTGAGGTTTTATTCATCCAGTAGTGATTACTGTAATGGTTTTTGTACTGAAACCACATTTGTTTTGGAAGCCACAGATTGATGACACGTGTGCTTGCGGTGAGATGTGATTCATTTTCATTTTCACAGCTAAGCCATTTGAGGGTGAAGTCATAGTTTTGTTTTTTTTTTGTTTTTTTAATGAATCCTCTTTTAGTTTATTATTGTCATTTGTGTTTTTGTGGTGTCAGACATTACATTTTTTCCGTTTGTAATTGCCAATGAATTTTTTTTTTTTTTTATATTTGTGTTATTCGTTGTTTGATTAAATCTCGATGAATTTCATGAACGCACGTCCCGAAAGAGACAACTTGGTGTCTCCTTTTCAAACAAAAGAGAGGAAGAAACTAGACAACACATTTGCTTTAGCGCTAAATCTTCTAGCTCTGACCCATGACTCCTTTATATGTCGATGACCTTTAACGTGCTAACCCCGTGTACAATTTGCTACTGGACAAAAAAAGTCCTACAGATATGTGTTAGAAAAAAACCTCGATACAATGCAGAATTGTTTGTTTCACCCTTTTTTCAGTTTTGCTTTTAATGTCAAAGTAAGCTCTTTTAAGTAAGGTGGGTTAAAAGGTTCTCTCTCTCTCTCTCTCTCTCAGCAATCATTGAAAACTCACAGGATGCCTACAAGGCGGCTTTTGACATCAGCAAGAGCGAGATGCAGCCCACGCACCCCATTCGCCTCGGACTGGCTCTCAACTTCTCCGTCTTTTACTACGAGATCCTCAACTCGCCCGAGCAGGCCTGCAAGCTGGCCAAAACGGTTAGGTCATACGTACACACTCACACGCGCAGCTTAATTTGCACTCTGCAAATACAAGCCTACCATCTCACTGCCTTAGAGTTCAATGCACAAATTGTGCTCACAGCAACAAACTAGACTTATGCTGCACTTAATCACACACACACACACACATACATATACACAAAATGTACTCACTCACTGAGTGTCAGTAAGTTGAGTCATTTCAGTGATAACCAGTGTGAGTGCATCTTTCCCTTTGCCTTCTCTTTGCTCACTCCTCCCCCTTGTTGTCATAACTGTGGTTTCTCTGATTGGTTCCTTTTGGGCACACAGGCGTTCGACGAGGCCATTGCAGAGCTCGACTCACTGAATGAAGAATCTTACAAAGACAGCACATTGATCATGCAGCTACTGCGGGACAACTTGACAGTATGTCTCTTTTTTTTCCCCCCCTCTGCGAGTGTCATGTTTTCTTAACTTACCTGCAGATTAAGGCTCTAAAGAAGAACAGCAGGGCAACTGTAGCATGACTGTATACGTGCAGTTTAGAATAGGACCGTGCAGCAAAACAGTGTTTCTCCATTCTAGCGGCTGGCAGCTACTGAATAGCTCCTTATCAGTCTTATCCATCTTAACTGTCTTCTCTGCCGGTTGTAAGGATACTCTTGTTTGCTCTACGTTATCACTTTCACATGTAATGACTTGAATGACTTTATTATATAGGGTATAGGGTATCTACGGGGTGTGATTTTGTGTTAAGGTGAAGGAGCTAGTCGTGCCTAAAAGACTCTAACTCGTGGCCCCTCTGCCTGCTTCTCTAGCTGTGGACCTCAGACAACCAGGGAGATGGGGAGGACACCGAGGAAGGCCGGGAAAACTGAAGCCCACCGTACCTTACCCCATCACCCCGACCCCCCCCAACCTCTGACCCCCGGCCATCCGCCCGTCATGGTCCCAGCTCTCCAACATCGACACCACCTCATCATCTGGCTTCTGTCTGTTTTTTAATTCTCTCTCTCTCTCTCTCTCTCTCTCTCTCCCCCTCCCGCTCTCTTTCCTTCTCTCTCTCTTTCTTTGTCACTGTAGATTATTTTTCTCCTTTCCTGGGGTTCTTTCTGTATGGGAGGAGGTGGGCAGTGCGGGGTGGGGGTTGGAGGTGGGGTGGAACGGTGTGACGGGGTACCGTAAGATGTTGTCTGGGGTGGAGGTGGGGGTGGGTGGGTGGAGGTGGCCTGGTTAGTCTGCTGTTAGCCTTGTTTGTTGTATCCGGACCTCTAGGTTTGTCACATTAGTTTTGGAAGAACGCGGGTGAGGGCAGGTTCTCAACTCATGCAAAAGTCTCAAGTTCGTTTCTCTCAGTCGACGTTCTGTGCTGAACTTATGTCTTGTGTGTGTGTGTTAGGGACTTGAAGGACATGCTGGGACCAATATGTATATCTGAGAACTACTTTACTAAAATGGACTCTGCCCTAAATGGGAGTAAGATTGAACGTAATACATCTGTAGCCAGTAAAGAGACTGCATCAAGGCATCTCACAGCAGTTGAACGGTCTATGAGAAAGCACATAGCTCTAACTTTTATGCCAGTCAAAAGAAAAAAAAAAAAAAAAGTTGTTACATTCCGTTTTCTGTCACTTGTTAAAGTTCTTCTTCTTATTCTTCTTGGTTGACTTGCTAATGCCATTTTCTTTTTATGCTGTTTTGATTATTGATAACGAGGTATTGGAGACCCCTAAGAAAAAAAAAAAACCCACAAAGGAAAAAAAAAACAAACAAACACACACACCCGTCAAAAGTTTAATGCTGTTACTGTAACGATGTACAAGTGGATCGGTAAGAATTTCCCATGTACTTATCCAGTTACTGCTTTTCCAGTTAAGATACTGTTGTTTTGTTGTTGTTTGTTTTATTTTATTTTATTTTTTTTTAACTCTCCTGTTATTTCTTTTGATACTTGCCTAAATTGCATGTGGCTATGAAGTAGTTCTGTGGGGAGGAAAGGGAGGTTTCTGTCAATCTGACCAGCAGCTTTGTTTCATGTCTTTGGAATTTTCATACAAAACACCCGAGCATAAAATGTTATTTGGAGGGAAAATATGTACTTTCATGTAAGTGGAATAAAAAAAAATGTAATTTAAAACTTGATTGCATTTTCTTTTTTGTCCTCTGCTCTTTGGAGTTGCTTCCGGATGAGTTTGATCACATTTCAACTCACTGATGTTTGGTGTGTTGTCCAGTGCTTTTTGAATTCAGTGTTCTGTGTAGTAAACACTTCAGTTTGCTTTCTAACTGTCTGAACTGATTTTTATATCTCTGTGATGTTCAGTGATTTTATCTGTACAAGCTGTTCAGTGCTTTTTGACTGTCTAAGCTGTTCAGTGCTTTTTATTTCTCTGCATTGTTCAGTGATTTTTAATTGTCTGAGCTGTTCAGTGCTCTTCAACTGTCTGAACTGTTCAGTTCTCTTTAACTGTCTGAACTCTTCAGTGCTTTTTAACTGACTGTGCTGTTCAGTCAGTGGTGGTGTTTTCAGAGCATCAGAAGTCAATCAGGCTGATGCTACTAGTTTGACACATGACTCTCACATTTGACATATCTAACAAAGGCCCGATTCAAAGGAAGGAATACACGCGGTGTCTGGTCTTTGTATTTTTTTTAGGGCACTAAGGTACAGCAGAATTTTTCATCACAAATGTAGCCTCAATTAGCCACTGGATGCCACTCAAATCCTCTTGGAACGTCACATGAACTTGTGACGGATTATTTTGTCCATGAGAACAGACTTGCATTTGCCGTAAGATAAGCCTAGATGCACTTGGTTCTTGTACAGAAATGTTCTTAACTTCAAAACAAAACCATCATGTCTTGAGAGTGTTTATGGAAAACGTTCTAATCAAATAGAATACAGTATTTCCAGCTGCAGGCCACCACTGGGACATAATGCAACCCAGGAAACCGTGGCGAGTTTCTGCCCATTCCCAGTTTTGAAGTTTTTATTTATTTTACGTGAACGCAGTGTTCATGAGAGAATATTGAAGTGTAATGTTACTGAACCACTTGAAATGTTTTTTTGGGTTGAAGCTCTGTTAATTATCTACAAAGGTAAGTTGTTAAACGTTACTGTATAAAATGAGATAAGAGAGGAGTGTTCGGAGGGCGTTAAACCAATTTTACGTCAGCAGCCCCCCTTTACAAAAAAAAACCCACCTCGAGAATATATATATACAGTAAAAAAAAAAAAAAAAAAATATATATATATATATATATATGTGTGTGTACTTGAAATGTGCACCGTGCAACTGTGTTATCTATGAAAATACAAGTATCGGATCGGGAGTCATTTAATATTGAGTATCTGCCGATACCAAGTCCCGATCCGATACTTGTATTTTCCTAGATAACACAATCGCACAGTACACATTTCAAGTACATTAAAGTCATCACAACCAATTCAATGTATATGCTTCACACCTGAATAGCGAATGCACTAAGAAAAAAATACCTGCGGCCAAAACTTGCTTTTTCTTTTTTAACCTACAACTTTTTTTATTTTACAAAATAACAAACCTTGTAAAGCTCCGGTAGAGCAGTGTCTGAAATGTGGTGTCGAGGGGGTAAGGCGTGCTGTGGGAGTTATACCAGAAAATATACGTAAGTGTTCGATGTTATTTAATCTTACAATTATTCAAGTGGTTAGACTGTCTAACTGTCAGTTACGCTGATACTTTTTCTGAAAGCCTCTTTTTTTGTATGCTGTCGTTATCAATCCTTAGCGCTAGTTTAGCGACTGTATTGCTCCCCGCGGTCGTTCGTTTAGGCTAACTCGCATGCATCACATTCAGCTAAAGCGTTAGGTGTCTCAATTTTGAAATGATACCCTGGTTTTTATTAGTAACCTTGAGGATTAATGTCGTTGGAGTATGCTGACCTAAAAAACTTTTAAATTTAAAAGTTAAAAGAAAACCCGTTCGCCTGGAACGTTCGCCTCAATTTGCCGAATTTGAACGTGACTCGGTATTCCCTACCACATGAGCTCGTCATCCAAAGCGATTAATTCAATTACCTTCTCGGTTATCTTTCTGGCCTTTTCGCTGTCTCCTGGAAATTTCTCTCTCCTTGCAAAAGTATATCATCAAACTTGTGTTGCTTTGGAGCAGCCTTTGCCAGTGATGCCTGAGTGAACTCACTGTATTCCGCTGAGTTTTTATTTTTTAGGTGCCGTATCAAAGCGGTAGTAGCCTGTGTTACCGCCTCGCGAAATGCTCGCATTGCAAACATTACAAGTGACTTTTGGACTGCTTTCGTTTCCCAGTTTAAAACGTATCCATACTGCAAACATTTTAGTCGTCTCCTGCCACAAAGTATGCTCTCTGTTTACGACACCTGTGTGACAGCCGACATAAAACAAAGGATCGGGCTTAGGGTCGGGCTCTATAAAGCCATACCGGTCAGTTAAAGGGATCGGGACATCGCTAATATAAACGTGCACTAATATTTTTATAAGGTGCAATAGCATTTGGTACAATGTGCAATAGTATAACGTGCAGTTTTTATTGTCAGTTTTTATTGTTCATCTGTATGGGCAAGTGTGTTTATGTGTGGGTGTGTGTACATGTGCAGTTGTGGAATGTTAAATGAACCGTTTCAGGAGCTGCCCAGCGAATTTCGTTGTATGACAATGTGCAATGACGAATGCATTCTATTCTATTCTATTCTATTCTATTTTTTTTTAATGAATAGGTTTTTATTTATTTATTGAGGAACATTATGATGTCACTTGATTTACTTTTTGGCTGAAACAAAAGAGACTTGAAATGTCTAATGTGTGGTACGGAAACTATTTTTTTTCACTCAGACTAAAAAAAAGCAAATCTCCACACACGACAGAAAACCCCCCCCACCAACAGTTCAGTAATAAGCAAACGAGATCAAACATATCGTTCAGATTCTTGATAAATTCTACTTTTATCCATGAAATTAACTGATTTTCCAGTCCGATCATAATGAACCTCAGCCAAATTTTCTGCGCCTAAATGTAACAGTAGTGAAGAATGCCACCTCAGGTAGTTAGCCACGCGCATTATGGTCTGTTTGTTACTCTGATAAACGGTTCCTGTAACATTTCTGAGCACTTGTTATGTCCTGTTAATGTAGCCACGGCTGAGATGAAATTTCACACTGACATTGTCAGAGGTCAAAGTTCTGGGGTACATTTGTTTTCGGATATGTGGGTCTGACCAGTTTTTCTACCTTTTCCCAGCAGAATGAACGCATGAACCTTGGGGCACAAAATTTCTTTGAACATTCAAGTGAAGATCAGATCAAATGGCCCTTTTGCCCTCCTTTTTTTGTATTTAACAGACAGTTTAGATTACAAGCCTTCGCCATCTGATTCGGAGAAAGTTACATGTTCTCTCAACAAGTTTCTAGCTCATGTTTGTACAACAATATAAGTCTTTTCTTTACAGCTGTGAGGACAGATAGGCGGGGTGGACATGATCATGGATTAGGTTCACTTCATTACATGGGAGTCGTTCGTCTCAGTGACGCTCCGGAGGCTATTAAAGTTGTTTTACACCCTCTCCATAATTATATCTGATACATATTATTTCAAAGTACAAGCAGTATTCTCTCTTTTTTTTATTGATCTAAATGGATGTCATACACTTTCAGTTCATTTGTTTCAGTCACTCCACTATGAGTAAGTTTTGTTACTGTTTTATATTTATATACTGTTATATTTACTGTTTAATAACTATATCCAGTAATTCTGTAACCTCAAAACATCTTTGACCTCCCCAGCCACCCTCCCTAACAAACACCCAGGCCAAAGAGATCAGCCTTAACAGTAGGCATGTAATGTAATTCTTTCTCAGAGTAAAGAAGGTAGACTGACTTGGATTGAAGGCAATGAAACCTTATAAGTCAGTACAGGGGGAAAAAATGAGAATAAAAGACTGGGAAAATAGAAGGCTGTGGAAAAAAGGGGGGCATTAACTCAGTGGACGAGTAAGATCAAAGAAAAAATCCCAGACAAGAGGAGTAAATGTTCCACAGTTCTCGTGGCACCATTACACAGGTTCCCTCTGCAGCACGTAAAATCCACCACCATATTCAGCTGGCTGATGTGAGGCGACAGGTCGGTCTTACAGAAGGTTCTGGAAGCGCATCCCCTCAGGGTCATTCTCTGGCCATCAGAAACAACTGAAATTGGTAAAAACAAAGAAAGCAATTTGCACACAAGTTGAAAAGCTAACTGAATTTTACACAATGTTACAAATATCCACTTTGTGAATATTTAAGACTGAAATTTTGAAAATGGAGTGAAATGTATCCCCTGTCTGGTGTGTTTTCCCCCATATGTCTCTCTGTCTCTTTAATGTGTTCATTCGCAGGTGGCGATTGGGGATTGGCCCTCAGCCTGACTGCGCCGTTTTAAAAAGACTGCCTCCAGATGCTGGTCGCCTCCGATTTTCTGGCCAACTTGACCGTGCCTTTTCGCTGTGTTTGATAACTTCTTGTGTGTATTTTTCTGAGAGATATTGTTGATATTCGTTGTGTACAGGGTCTCATAGATGTTCGTTGTATATATTGTAAATAATTTTTTGTGTGAACAGTCCAGGTAGTGTTAGTGGGTGTGGAGCCGTTTTTGTTCGTTTTTCTTTTCTCCTGTTTTTTTCGTTAGAGAGGTAGGGCAGTAATCTGTATTTTCTTTTTCTTTATTTTGGGAATTAGGTTATTTAGTTTGTAAATTATAGATTGTTTTGGTTGTTGCGCTCACCCCCGACGCTCTTCACTACCACCTCTTTGTAAATAAATCACTTTTCGGACTGCATTCTTTGGCACAGGTCATCACTGGGAGTAGAGAAAAGGGGAGTCACTTTTATGTTATGCTCAGTAACCCCTTGGCTGGGCATAACAAGTAGGGGCTCGTCCGGGATAAAAAATGTATTTAAAAACACATTTTGGTTGACATTGCGGGGTTTTTTTTGGGTGGCACAATGGAGTTTGATTTAGACACATTCACAAGGAATCCCACATTGCCACATTTAAACCCTCTCATGAAATCCCAACCCTTTTCTCTTTTACCTTTTGTGTTCCTCTGTGCTAGACATAATATCATATTGATGGCATATTTGTACAGCATATATGTTTAAATGCAGAGCCTTTCTCTAAGAGTGACCTGTTTAGTTTTTTGGTTATTTAATCATATATGAAATTATTACATAGAGTTTTTCAAATGTTTGAGTCTTGTAACTGCAATCCTAGCCTTTTTTTGGACCTTAACAGCAAAATGACCTTAACAGTCGTCACACACCTGTGGTCTTTATACAATGATCCTCATCTCCCATGCAAGTAAGAGTTGACAAACAGTTTTCTCCATTGCAGGTGAAACACTTCCTACCATTTGGGGTGTTATTGGAAAGCTCTTGTAGAAAATGTAAAAAACAAACAAACAAATAAAAAACCACAACATTAAAATCAACAAGTATTCTGCGTAACCACGGATATTCTCTAGACATTTGGTTTTGATCATGTAATGTTATATCTAAGAAAAGATGATGAGTCCCTTAAAGACACAACTGTAATATTTCATAGACAGTCTAGGAATATGAGACGTTCTCCTTTTAAACTCGTGAAATATTCTTCCATTTAAAGCATTTAATAATCATTAAAAATATCAGTTTTTACTCATAAATAACTGATATAATTGCAAAACCAAGGAACCAAGAATCTCTCTTAGATAGGATAAAATGTAGTGAGAGACACTTGACTAATATGGAAATTCATTGTTGAATTTAGGCCTAAATTTGTCAGTTATCTCTTTGAGTTTCAAAACGCTGTGACACTCCATTCGAGCGAGCAACAAGTGTACCAGAAATGGTGACTGTTTCTATTCGTTAGAATATATCAAAAACAATATACGTAACAATGTGAATATAGAAGCCATAATTGCTTAAGATCGATTACCTGATACACTTTGATTATTGCATAGATTGGTGTTACAGCACCGACGGCTGATGACTGTTCGCGTAATTCCAAAGTTGACTGACGCAGTAAAACAATCGCTCGGCATCGTGCAGTTTTTCATTAACATGTCAACTGATTTCGTGCCACCTAAAATAAATAAACAGGGAGGATGAACGACAGGAAGACTTACACTTAAACAGAGTAGTTTTCCGTCGTTCAATTTATCAAAGTCCGTACCGACATATGATGTTGTTCTCAAACTGCCGCATTGGCCAGTGGGACACTCGGTCTGTGTTTCGGTGCAATTTAATGATGCCTCTGGTACGCACTTGTAACAGGTAAGGGAATCCACTGAAGAATCAACAAAACTGATTAATGACGAAAAAGAAAAAAAAGAGGCCATATCTTTGCATTCTATGATAGTTGGATGTTTAGGTGTTCGGCAAATGAATGCACGATTTTAATCTTTTCACCGTTACAGAATGTCTATAAACAGAAATTTGTCTTAGGCCTCCATTATGTGATTCTATTTTAACTTTGGTGCTAGACTGAAATGTTGCCCCACTTAGTTCTCATCACAAGTTCTCTCAAGTCCTAAATTTTCTACAGTTAGACATAAATTTCTACTATTACCACTACTTTTGCCGCCATGTAGGCTACTTAACATTTTTAAGAGGCGCAAAATATTATACTTTAAAACAGTATAATATATATAAAACAGTATAACAGCCTAGCGAATGTCATAATCAGTTAGTAAACCTGTGTAGGCTAATGCCTTTTCAGTCTTATCAAGGGACAACCGTACTTATCTGGACGATCTGTAAAGAGCTTTAAAGTAAAAATGACTTACCTTTACAGTAAAACAAACTCATAAGAAAAATGATATCTTGTAGTGTCATCCTGAATAGAGTTTAGAGAGCTGAAGTCGGGAGAAGGCGAGTTTAGCTTGTTATAAGGTCTGTAGGAGTGGCTGCCCGAAATGAATGAGATGAAATTGAGACGATGAAATGTATAGGCTACCCAAAACGTCATGAAACTGCAAGCTTTTTTCCCTTTATTTCCTTTTTCCTTTTTCTTTTTTGTAAGCGATACTCCTCAAAGGACAGGAAAAGTCAGTTAAGAAATATTTAAATAAAATTGTTTGAAAATTACTGGTGACCTGAGCAGTTCTTAACCTGCTCTGAAAGTTCACGGAGCATCTTGCACGTGTGTCTATTAACATTGATTTTGTTTACTTTTATTCTTCTGTTTTGCCCTTTTACTTTTGTCAAGTAAAACACATTATTCACAGTTAAGTTTTTCACCATGTTTTATTGTTCATTTCAGTGCAAATACCAAGGCAACCATCATTCATTTATCGGTTATAAATAGTTAGATCAACAGTTCGTGACTGTAAAAAAAAAAGACTCATGAATCGAAAAATATAGATTTAATGAACCATAATTACATCCTTCTGGTAATTCTTTATTCCTCTGTGAAGTCTGTTTGTTTATTTGAATTCGACGTGACAAACAGGGTGTTTTAATGGAAGAGAATGACAGAGGACAGAGAGGCTATGAGCAGGAGTAAGCTCTGACTGATGGCCTTGGCGCTGTTGCACAGGTCCCCCTTACAGCACTGTATTTTTGTGGTTGCCTTTTGGCCCAGTGCTTCCCTGGCATATCCGTCACACGCACTTTTGGTGCTACATCCTTTAGCAGTTGCCTCCAAGGAGCCTTCAGTGACTAACAAGAGGAAGAAATGACAAAGAAAGATATGTGTTAGGCTATGTGATCGGGAAAGACTCTGAACATAATTAAAGCATTTTTAATTAAATATAAATCAATCAATAAATAAATAATCGAAGAGGGATGTTTGACAATCAACACTCTTTAAAATAGAAAGTAACTTATGAGAAAGATCGGATTTTTACAGTGCTGGACCAAAACCATGGAGCGGTATCAAAAGGACGTCACACCTGTTTCACGTACGTCATTGTACGCAAAACCCGATACTTCTGACTGTTCTCTCACCTGTTAGCGTTAAACAGTGGTCCTCTTCTCCCTCGCAATTCAAAGTGTCTCTGCAGTTCACGCCATTACAAGTGTAACACTTTCTGCCATTCGGACTGCTTCTAGGCAGATCTATCAAAAATCAATAGAATATACACAGGCATACACACACATTACATACATGTACATATAAGCATATTCCAATGTAAATACAGCCTGTCAAGAAATCTTTATTAAAAGAACCTGATACATGGAGGTAAAACTTCTACAACTTGGTTTCTCAAACCGTCTCAAAAACCGATTAAAACGCAACCCCCTCTCCCCCCAAAAAACTTTTTACATTTTTTAAATTAAGAATGACTAAGTTGACTGACATGTACACAGTGGATGAAATTTTACCTGGAACGGTCTGACTATTGCACAAGTCAGTGTTGCAACAATGGGTGTTGGTAGTTGCTCTTGAAACACCAGCGTTCACGGAACCATTTACGCAATAATGCGGGGTTGAACAAGTCCAGTCCCTGGATCTTTGTACGGAACCCTCTAATGGATGAAAAAACAGCAAAAATAATTAATAGCAGTTTTATGTTAAAGTCGGATATTAAGTGAGCCACATAATCTTTACTCGAAAAGGATAAGTAGGAAGAACTGTCTGTAAATGTTTTTTTTTTCTCTAAGAATTTTTAAAGAGTTAGTTTTAAAAAGTTATTATAGATCTCTTGAAGGGGACATTTGGTTTTCGTGGTAATATCTCTTCAAAATAAAATTAGAGAGCAATAAAGCGCTGATCAACAGTTTTAAATCAAATTGTAAATTTTAACATAAATCCAGCATGTATGGCAAACATAGGCTTTAACCAGAGTGTATATTTAAGAGCAGTCGCCATCTGAGATAAGATATTGGTAAAGGTTTGTAAGATGTAATAGGCTATTGTTTTAATATATTCTTTTCTCACGTGCATATGTAGTTACTGTCCTGCTCAAGCACCGGGTCATGCTGGTTGGACAGGTGACCTGACTGGTGCATTCGTAGCCCGAGCACTGGTAACAGCGAAGTGAGTTTGCTGAAATTGAGAAAATGTAGGTAGGGGGTTAAAATAACGAGCCCATGAATAAAAAAATAGTGACATCTTGAAGTTGCAATACAAATATCAAAACTTGTCTTTGATATGTAGTATGAAAATACTAATTCAAAATATAGAATGTGCTACCTGTGCTGAGGACAGAGAATGCAAAGACGAGTACAAGTTTCAGCTCCATCCTTCAGTTTGGAGTTTGATGCTGCCTGTTGCGAGGAGATGAGGAGACAAGCAGCTCTAGGCACATGGTTGAGCGTTTTTATAATCTTAATTACGTGGAGGCATGGCCAGCTTCATAGTTGCGAGAATTTCAGATAAACGAAAACGAAATGCAGATTTACTACAATGTAGATTATTAACATTTTATTGACCCCCTCAGGTTCCTTGTGCAGTAATAAAAATACTAGTCTGATAAAATACTGACAATATAGCAACTGTGTTTTATGTACCTATGCACCTACACCCCCCCCCCCCCCCCCCAAAAAAAAAATCTGGTAAGGTATGTGACAGAATGTAACCTGAATAAAAAAGAACTGATTTTAATGGATACAGATTTTTAAGTGAAATATCTGTGTTTAGATAAATTAATCATACGCTGGCATGCCTTTGATATTATTGATCATAAAACAGTGTCGCTGTCCTCAGTGCCAGTTGTTCGGAGATGCTATTTCGTATAGAAACCTGGTTAAATATTCTGCGTGTTATGACCCTGAGTCATAAGAGGGTATTATTTTGTGTGCTGTTGTTTTTCTCCCCCTGCCTGTGTGTGGTGCTGTTTCCTCCCCTGTCGGGTGTGTTTCCCCGTATGTCTCTCTGTCTCTTTAATGTGTTGCTTTGCAGGTGGCGATCTTTTTAAACTAAAAATTTATGAATAATGACTTTTGGATTAAGTAGCCTAATATGAACTCCAGATCGCTATCAGCTCTTTTCCACTAGGACGGTGGTGGTGACCGTGCCGGTGCAGAGCCAGTGTGCTGCCTTGGTGCCTTTTGAGAACCGGCACGCATTTCCACAGGTTTGGGAACCGAACACTACGTAGCGAATGCTTGGGTAATTTCCGTGGGGAAAAATAATGTCGGTCAGAGCGCATCTGCTTGCTTTTTATAAATTTACTTTTACGCTAGGCTACTACACAGCGAAACACCTCACGAATTTTACCCTAAAACCTTTTGCCCTGGGGGCGAAATTCATGAAAATAGTAAGCCTGTCACCTCGCTCAAAAGTTTAAATGAGCGTTTAAATGAAGGTCTGCACTGGTCTATTTGCACCAGCCAGAGCCGAGAGAGAGAGAGAGATTTTTCTACCGCTCTGGGTCCGACTACGTTCGTGTAACATGTTAACAACAGCCCGTGTTGATGTTGACACAAATTGTTGCCCATACATCTTTTAATCATGTACATATTTTCACCACAGAATTGCTGGTCCTAAAAGTTGGAACCGCTGACGTCAGCGGTACATAGGACCAGCAATTCTGCGGTGCCTGCCGGTGCCAGGTTTTTGGCACCAGCACCAGTATTTTTTCAGTGGAAAAGCGCGGCCCCGGTGCTCGATTATGCTTACATTCGCCTATACATTAAACCTAGCAAACTTTCAACAGCGACTGAAAAGTTATTAAAAAAGAGAACGGTCACTACAGTCTTCATTACATTGCATTTGGTGCAGTGCTTGGCTGACAAGCCAATGGTGCGATGCTACCATCTGTGAGATCATGACTGAACGCCTCTAACTAAGAATCTCACAGAAGTGATGAAGTGTGAAATTAAGAAGATATTTGTAGGTAACCTTATCACCATGAGTGGATTGGAGGGAGAGGAGTAGGTGTGGAAATTCAGAAGAATTGCTGGAACTAGGATGATATTTTTCTGTGTTGCTACCATGTATTTTTAAACTGGTTATGCAAAGTGAATCGGTGCAAGGTAGTTGATCAGATGAAAATGATTGATCACACAAGTGAACGAGATTTTGCAATACTCAACTTTATTAAGTATTCCCAACAAATATTTTTCAGTTCTGCATCACTTATCCATAACAAGTTAATTTACTTAGTTGGGGGGGGGGGGGGGGGGGGTCAAAGGAGATAAAATTTTTGCTCCCTCAGTTTTAACGGTAGCACAATCTTAATATGAACCTTCGTAACATTGTCCTAAAACCTCACATGCATGGTTCTGTACTTTGTGAAATAAACTGTTGCAAGGTCAGATCAGCGGTATCTTTTTTTTTTATCACGGGTGTGGTTCTTAAATAGGCTTAGTCGTAAATTTTTATCAACATTTTGATCATTTGTGGACTGAACTTTTGAACTAAGCTTTTGAAACGTTTTGTCTCGGTGTGAGTAAGGTTGCATTTTATGGGAAACGAAACATACCTTCATGTTACGTTATCTCAGATGAAATTTACCAATTTGTAAAAAACAGTAAAATTTCTCTGTGGAATTACATCTTCTACCTTCTGTTACTATATGCATATATGTTGTCATTTGATCATAAGTCCAAATTTTTGTTTTTGCAAAGATGTTCCAGTGTCTCCTGGCATGTATATAGAGTTTTTTTTTTTCTTTTTAGTAGAACAAGTTCAATGAACCAGAGGAGCAGCAGAAGTTTAGGTTAAAACTTGAGTGATGTGTATGAACTGAGAATACAAATTCACAAGTTGAAAATAAGACCGTTCACAGACACGTTTCTTGGCCTTTTTCTTAATTGTGAAGACAGTCCTTACTTTATATGGTCTACTATTTCAGATATATTATCAGTGTATTACATCGAATTCACTGCCAGGATCTTGCCTGGCAAGGAAATAGGTTGTAAAGCTGTTATCTAATCATTTAGTCTTTAAAGGTTACTGAAAGCTGACTAAGAGTGACAATGTATTATTCATGTATTCTATTTCTCAGGTGTGTTTTCTGCTTTTACTGATTGTACAATTCAGCTGGAATGTTTGTAGGACATGCTGAGACTTGAACGAAGGAAGCACAAATTTTCAAAATATTTCAGCGGGATTTTACTAATTAACATTTTTTATGCCCATTTAGTGTGGTTGTGTGTGTGTGTGTGTGTGTGTGATGATTAGCATAATATGAGGTACCCATCTAAAAATCACTCAAGCAGTACTTAATTAAATGCTCATTTAGATCCTACTAAGCTTTTACCAGAAGAGAAAAACATCTCCCAGCAAAGTCCACAGAATAATATTTTGCATTTATGGTTTTTCCATAGAGTATGCTCTTACTCAAAGCAAGTCACATCAACTAAGTTTTAAATGGCAAAATACAGTGTCTGCAGGGTTTAATATAACCAGATTATACAACATAATTACTACTTGCCAAAGACTAATAGGAGGATCTCAACAAACAATATTTATTTCTCTCAGTAGTCATTAGAGATGACATAAAAATGCATCTCATAAGAAAATGATGATGAAGGCAACAGACATCGTGAGGAGCTGGAGACTCTGTTGTAGAATCATGTCACTGTTACACAAGTTCCCTTCACAGCAGGTTAGACCGGTTCCCTTGACTGCCCCAAGGTGTGTGGATAGACCACCCTCACAAAGACTTCCTGATGCACATCCTTTCATGGTCAATGACTGGCCCGCCACATAGACTAACACGACGCGAGGGAGAAAGATGCAAAGGAGAGAAACAGCGTGACAAAGTAAAACCTCTGACACTCACAAGGTAGAAATCAAAAGCTTTGTGATATTAAGTCTTATTAATCGAACTGATGTACTGTGACTCTTACATGTTGTTGTAAAGCACTTATGTTCACTCTCCACACAATTCAGTTTTAATGAGCAGTCTCCCACAGCACAGCTGAAACACCTCTTCCCATTCAGGCTGCTGTTTGCTGATTCTTGAGAGAAAAAACAAGACTCTTATTTAAAAAACAAACAAACAATGAAACAAACAAACAAGCAAACAAACAGAAACAGGTACAGACATGCTTACCCAACCAACCAACCAACCAACCAACCAACCAACCAACCAACCAACTAACAAACAAACATAAATGCTGCATGACTTTGTTAATTTGACAAGAAAAAACAATAATCTACTCTTTTAGCTGTAAACATTACAATACTAATTTAACCGCTGCAGTGCTGATCATGTAAAGGACTATTTATGCAAGGTTTGGAAAAAAAGAAAAAAAATGCTACAGTTGGTAGGGAAGTGCAAATTCTTGGCAAATAACTCTACATTGCATGTGGGATGAGGCTACCATGGATTTGATTATTAATATTTACCATAGGGAGTGTCAGAATTGCAGAAATCAACGCCACAGCATTGGCTGTGGATGACGGTCCTGGAGACTCCAAAATTAATTGACCCGGTACCACATTGTTCAGGAGCGGCACAAGTTTTCTCAAGGTCGTCGTTAATTTTATCGTTACCTACAATTTAGGGATACCATTACAAGCGGGCGGCACTTGTATCAAACAGTTTACGCAATGTTTTATGGTATAAAGTGATCACTCATGAGGCAAACGGCAAAACATGGACGTTACAGATATGCGACATCTGACATCTCCGAGTACCTGTGTATTTTGTCACTCTCACGCTGCTGCAAAGGTTAGGACATTCTTCATGCAAGTCCGGGCAAGCAACGGGCTCATCACGGTTGCACTGATAACACTGAAGTGAATGTGCTACAGACATAGCAAAGCATGAATAAATTAGACAGACGTTTAGTTGAACTTTATAAAAACACATGAAACAAAAATAGTTGTTTTGCAAATGAAACAGACGAATCTATACTTCGTTTACATTCTTCTTTATAGATTAAACACCTACTGCCTTAATTCCTGAACTGTATCCTACAGGTACACTAAAATCAATACTTGAGGGAGATATTGTACAGAACGAACGGTAGCTAGTTTCCACCAAAACCTTACAAAATTATAAAAAGAACAAAACAAACAAACAAACAAGCATGCAACCGAGCAAATAAATTAAGAAACAAAAAATAAATATTAATCATGCGAAACTACTGTTTAGGGTTAGGCGCGAGAGCGGCTATAGGCAGTAGGGAACTGCAAAAATAATTCAAGGGAAAACACTCTTACCGTGAAAATGTTAGAACACTAGGAAAAAATCTCTAATTAAACAACGAAGCAACCAATTGTTTATACATCGCATCAGTTCGGAATACCTTTGTGGAAAATACAACTCACGACGAAGATGACATGCCATTCCATTTCGAAATGATGATGAGGCACACAATTCCCAAGGGAGGGGTTACCTCAAAACAGTTTAGAGAATGTTCACGTAACTGAAAAATAGTCACAAAATGCCCGTGAGGTTTAATCTAGATCACAGCAGGGCACTGATCTATTTTATGCTTTATCAGATAAACACATAAATAACATAAATGCAAACATGTGTGTAACAGAATTTAGGTTGTTTTCTTTTATCAATACACTATTTTGTTAAACCTAAATAAATGTAAATTTGAAAGGCTTAATCTAGATCACAGCAGGGCACTGATCTATTTTATGTTTTATCAGATAAACACATAAATAACATAAATGCAAACATGTGTGTAACAGAACGTAGGTTGTTTTCTTTTATCAATACACTATTTTGTTAAACCTAAATACATGTAAATTTGAAAAGAAACATTGAATAATGATATGATGAAACAAGCAAACTAGCAGACTAGTAAAAGGTATAAGCAAAGTAGGCCAGTGCAGAAATTTATTCTGGTGCCCCCTGCCCCTACTGGAACAAATGGGAACGAAAAGAGACAAAGCAATAGATACAAATATCAGCAAACACTCAAGAAACCTGCACAAATTAGCTTACATGCCGTACCTATTGGCGTCACTGGCTAACTCCCTCCCAGTCTCACACTAGCCTACTGTAGCTGTAGACCGTCTAGACCACAGAATCATGGTTAAGGTGGGTCCTATGCAAACCACATGTGCTACGTGAGTCACACAGGGATGTAGTGTCCATTTCAGAGGTGATAAAGTAATTGTAGTTAAGAAGTATTCTGAGGTTCCTCTTCTAGAAAACATCATTTTTCATGAAAGCAAATTTCTCTCTGTCTTTATACTACTTCACATGCCATCACACCAACTTTATATGACCACTCAGGTCAAAGATTTAAGCACAAAAACAATCTTGCTGTTCTCTAACCAGCAAAGATGAGCAGTTTCGGCTGGAAAGCCGGGTATGTGGCTAGACCATTTGCAATTGTTTGATTTGTATTATAACTCTGAACACACGGTAGATGTACAAAACTTCACAGGGCTGTTGTATGTTGGTTTGAGTCTTTTGAAAACATTTTGTGGCAGAAAGAGTCCAACTGCCACCACTATTTTACTCAAGACAATCACCTTCCACTTACTAAACACAAATTTATCTCTCCAATCAATGTAATTTTGCTTTGGTCTTTGCTGATAAAATAAGGAACTCCCTGAGTTTTGTGACAAAGAACATGCTGATTAACAGGGTTGTGACATATGAGATGACACTGTGGGCTGATATCAGATGTGACTGAATGTGTGTAAAGTCATCTATATAAACACTCATCTGAGTGGATGTGGCTACATTCGATAATCTGTTCAAGATAATAAACATTTTTAACCATTAGTTCATTTCTTACTACCATGATACTAGCACCTTTTCTTTTATTCTTGAGAAAAATTCTTCATGTCCTTGGCACCAGATTGAAATAGAGAGTCATGTGAAAGGTCTGAGCATTGTGTTGACTACCATTTCACCTGCATCCAGTAGCAACCATTGTCACGGGACCTGCCAGGGACTGGCATCAGTCAACCAGCTGCAACTGGTTCAAGCTTCTGCTTTTACCGACAAGTCTGCATTATGGATCCCCATAAAACAGAGAGATAAAGATAAAAACACGTGTGGGGCGGAGTGAGGTGGAGTTAAATAGGTGACAGGCACTTTTGGCAGACACTGTGATCTACAGTTGGCCATGCAGATTTGTGCTCCTGCCAATTTCTCTCTTTTTTTTGGTTCCTGTGTTTTTGATTGAATTTTCAGAGGATTCTCTGCCAAGCCCATATTAATCTTGCCACAGTCGACAGACCAGACCAAACCAAACCAAAGCAATCCAACCCTACCCAAGCCAAGCAAAGCCAAGCCAGTCCAACTCAATCCAACCCAAACCAAACATTTCTATTGACCTTGGTACTTAAAATAAATCATCTTTCTGCTGTTGTCTTTCAACTTTGACACGCTGCATGTGACAACAAACTGATTTATTATGCTTTGAAAGCAATTAAAGCAAAGGTGTTACACTAGTACTTTAGCAGGGTTAGTGACAAACAAATGAATGATTGCCAGATGTGTTACTGTTTGTCAAAATCAAACTTTAACTGAACTTGTTGGCGGCTACACCTCTTACAGAGACCGAAGTGCCCTAATGTGCATTCCACAAAATGTAGACTACAACTACCTCTGTAGTACAATCATAACATAGCAGTTATGTTTTCATACTTATACCGAGGGTAAATTTAACCAGAGGTCAAACATGTTGTTGCTGCTAAACTGCACGTGAACATACACGTTAAGTTACACACATCATATTAGCGTGTGGGCACGTAGTTCCGTTGGTCAGTATTTGGCAACTTGAAATAGTGCCGTCATGAATGACATTTTCATGTATATAACACAAGCTTTACCATTCAGATATTGATACTGATTATCTAAATGACTTTTAAACCACCTAAGAGGGGCAGACAAGGACTTTTAAAAAATATAAGTGCTTTTTTTTTTTAACTGCATCCGTGGCACCATCTAGTGGTACAAATCTGCACTTACATAAAACCATTAACAATGCATGATCAACTTTTCACTGATAGAGGGAGCCCTTGTTCAAACCAGGAAATGCTTACTTTCGATTTTGCCACGGCTGCTTATCGAAGATCTGAACGGTAGAGGGCAGTCACTCCCAATTATGCTTAAATACTACGACATGTGGTCTTTGAAAATTCTTCATTGTTCAATAACAAATTGCCTTGGTTTCTTACAAAGTGTGTGCAGATTGGTTTAAATTTGCAGTGAATGATGCTTTGAATGTTTTTCCTGTAATTTGCAGTGGTGTTTGCATGCTGTGCGAAGTACATCTTTTATTCAGAATAGAAGTTTTATACAAAATAGAACTTTTATGTTTGACAAGTATGTAAGTGTATTTGCATGTTCTCAGACAATCTGTGTAAGTTTTAAAAGAACCATTCTGATGTTTAATGCATACTGTACTTTGACTTCATCTTCTTTACTCACGCTATCAACCTTGGCCTTAGAACGGGTGACCTACTTTGAAGTAATAATGGGATATAGGCTGTTTATTAAGGGCAATGTATCATTATTGCCTGAGTTGCTCTAGAATACTGTTTTCATCATGTCATTCTTATTAAGGGGAAATAAGCCCTAACTTTAGAATTGGGAACCTGTGCTGGATCAGTAATGACATAATTCATAGGCGTTAATGATAGTAATGTGCTTGTTGCCACTGAACCAATTTCCACTTTAGAACAGGGAACCCATCTCCTGGATGAAAAGGGCTGCACACTGAAATATAGCAATGAAGTTTGTCAGTATGAATACTTATTTTACACTTATTCTGGCACTATAAGTAACATATTCAGACAGTATATTAGGAGGCTATAAGTGGTCTGTTTTGATACTTACTATGTATCAGTAAGTTAAGATTGATACCTATTAGTCTGTTATTAAGGATATATCAAGAATAAAGGGCTTATTAAGGATAAGAGATCAATAAAAGCCCACCTAATAAATGATTAATGATGCTTAACACATACCTTATTGGACACTAATACAGGCATTTATTAGTAATGTGTTTACGGCTAACATGTGAACCTTAAAATAAAGTGTTACCCAAAAATTACATCAGATAGAAAAGTGACATTTTTACCTAAAAAAAAATACTTTTGCTGATAACTTTCTCTGAGAATTTCAAATGTGGCTCCTTTTTTGTAGGCAAGAAGGCAATCTAACAGAGCATATGCAGAGTGAGTGTAATCACTGTAGCTTGTTTCTGATTGGAGAAATTCATGGTGTTACAACCATCCCTTATTGCAACTGTCCCTTGTCTCCCTTATTTTCTCTCGCGCAGTTTCGACTTTCATTTCAACCGGTTTACTATACTGTAACCCACGCAGTATTTGAAGAAAGAGAAGGTGACCGGATCCCTTTTCACTTTTCAAGACTTCGACGAACTTTAATTAAGACTCCTTCAAAGATCGTCGGACCACCGACGGACCACCGACAGACCACCAAGGATCTTCAGCTGACGAGCTGTGAAAGGAAAAGAACTATTCGCCCTAGACCCGCGTTCCACGCTGTTCACCGGACAACAGAAGTCGCCCCTTCGGTCGCCACGAAAGTGTGATCTCAAGTAAGGCTGGCATGTGGGCAAGTTTTAGTCCCACTTAATGCCACGGGTCACAATAGTGGCCATAAAAAAACCTTCAGTTACAAGACTCAAAAAATGTTACTGAATGTTGTATAAATGCATTTCCAGCTAATATTGAAATAATAAAAGGTCTCAATGAAATATGTGCAGTATCACATTTAGTGTGAATTCTCACATAACCAGAGCTGTTTACTTCCTGGTTGCACCATGAGAAGAGGGTTTTTGCATCAAAGCTCCCAAACAAAAGACTATTAAAATAGGTTAACATAAAGATGGGACAAAGATTTTGATACCCATCATCTGTAAGGTGTCTAGTATTGATATAGGCATTTGCAATAATTCAACTTTGTTCAGTGTAGTCATAGAATGAGTAAACACATTGATGGCAACAATAGTGGCTGGTGGGATAACACAGTATGTCTACAGTAGGTATACACATACTTATACACATACATATTTCTTGTTCTATCTCACTTTCTACTCTGTTCTTCTTTTAGTTTCACTTTGAGTCAAGTTCTGGATATGACCTAGGTCACCACTCAGACAAGGCACGTAACATTGCATAGGTATCAGTACTATCAGTAAGGTCACTAGGTTTCAGTTATATCATTAGTTTCAGCAACGTACATAATATCAGTGGGTGCCAGTGATATCAGCAATGTCAGTAAGTGTCAGTAATATCAGTAATGTCAGTAATATCAGGGGGTGTCAGTGACATCAGTAATGTCAGTAATATTAGTAGGTGTCAGAAATTTCAGTAATGCCAGTAATATCAGAGGCGTCAGTAATGTCAGAAATATCTGTAATATTAGTAGGTGTCAGTAATTTCAGTAATATTACTAGGTAACAGTAATTCCAGTAATATCAGTAATGTCAGTAAAATCAGTAATGTCAGTAGGTGTCAGTAACATCATTAATGTCAGTAGGTGTCAGTAATATCTGTAATGTCAGTAGGTGTCAGTAATATCAGTAATGTCAGTAGGTGTCAGTAAAATCAGTAATGTCAGTAGGTGTCACTAACATCAGTAATGCCAGTAGGTGTCAGTAATATCCGTATTCTCAGTAATGTCAGTAGGTTTCAGTATTATCCCCCGCTAGCGCTGGGCAAAATATCGAAAATATTGATATATTCAATACTGTTTTATAGAGGATATAAGAAATGACCATAAGTTCGAAAACAATGGAGGAAAACGAAGCCAATGGTGAAGATTTAATTCCTAACTCTTTCCAGAGGGAAAAGGTGGCAAGAAATAACAGCTGCAGTGACATACTTTGCTAAGGTTTTCATCGTATTGTATCGTATATCGCCATTTCTCTTAAGCATATCGAGATACGAGTTTTTTTAGCCATGTCGTCCAGCCCTATCCCTACCTCTGGGTGGGGTTAACTGCTGTCTGAGAGTTTTGAGCTGAAGAAAGCTAATAAAAGAAAAATAGAAAAGTCAATAAAGGGTGAAGAGAAGCAGTACAACGGACAGTAGGAAGAAAAGAAAAGTCGACAAAAAGGAAAAAGACAATCAAAATGACAGAAATGTTTTGGAAAAGAAAGTCAATTGTTTCAAAACACAATGCAGGATCCAACATATCCAGAACCTGACTCAAAGTGAAACTAAAGTAAAGAACAGAGTAGAAAGTTAGGTAGAACAAGAACTATGTTTGTATGAATATGTGTATACATAGATGCACGCACCAGTCACATGACCGAACATAAAACACACGTTTCACCTACTTTTCCATAAAAATTTCAAAAAACAATGATTGATTATTTCAAAGGGTTGCTACTGACACATGATATTGACATTTTCATGTCTGGGAATAAGGTTGTGTTTGGGAATAAGGTTGTGTTTAGGTAACGTAAGGAAAGTGTTGTTATTTGAATTCACTGGTGGTTTAGATGTACACGCTGTAATTCACGTGAAATTCGGTCTTAGACCGTGTTTTGTTTTTCCTTGTTTATTATCTGTGTTAGAAAGACCGTGCATGCTTTCCTTCTCTCTCTCTCTCTAACTCCCTCCATCACAACATACTCTTCAACATTAGGATTTCAGTGTTAGCTGAGGGTTGGGTAGATGTTTTGGTTGGAGATCCTTTGTTTCTCTCTCTAACACGTGCTTCTTGTTGCCCATCTCCACTCTTGTTGGTGCCTAACACAGACACTTGCATGCTACACTCACATACCACACACATACCTCTTCCCTGTGTGCCTGCACACAGCCTCTCTCCCTCGCTCCTCCTTCTCTCTTCAGTGTGCAGCTGCACACATGCCTTACACACATGCATGCTCTCTCTCTTTCTCACACACACACACACACACACACACACACACACACACACACACACACACACACACACACACACACACACACACACTAACACATGCATCTTTGCTTTTACATTCAGTTTTACAATGAATACCTGTACATAGCCTTATTACCATCATATTCATTTGTGCCTTGATCATTCTATTTGTCTATTTGCTGCTGATTATTGATTGTACCATAGCTGTATTAGTTGATAAGCAGTGTTTATTATTTTAATAAATGGTATTTTTGGAATAAACTGTTGCCCTGTCTGTTTTTGCTGCAATATTCACTGAATGCCATCCTCTGCCATCAAAGTACTCCAGTTGCCCTCATCAACCTTGTTGCTTATGAATGTTATAGATTTAGCAGTGTAATTGCATACATTAGTTCTGTGATCCTCACTAAGACTGTAGCACAGTGCGACAACTAGATTATTCTATTAATTTTAGTAGTTTAATTATGAAGTATTAAATACCAAAATCAATAGTTAATAATTGGCATGTTCTGAGTGTTACAGAGATCAGTACTGCAACATTTGGTTTTGATGGTGGTCTTTGTTATCCCAAAGTTCAGTGACCCACTGACGCAATTTTCAGGCAAAACACGAGACTTTTCAACAAATCTTTTTTGACCATCTGTAATGTGAAGACATACGTATGTAGAACAAGTATACAGGTATAGTTCAGTGAGAGTTTTACAAGTCAACAATATCTATTAATATTTACCCTTAAAGTCAACCACAGTTATACTGCTGCACTGGGAATTACAGTTCACTTTAGAGAATATGCATGCTCCAGGGGCATCTGATTCACATCGATAACACTGGAGTGCATGTCCTGACCAATGACAAGTGATTCAGTCATGAAGAAGAAACAGACATAAATGACATGAGTGGAATAACGACAAATATGTCCTGTCCATTTCACATTTCACAAAAGCACATTATCATGACATTATTAAAAAACAGACAAACAAATAAACCAGGAAACAAAGCAATATGAGAACAACACATGTTTCAACCATCAAATGCCAGGACATAAGGAAAAGCCTACAATAAATAACATTACATTATAGTCCCTCAAGAGAGTATATAAGCTATTTTGTACTTTCAAAGTCTCAATGGATTTTGTCTTTGAATTTAGCTTTGTTTAAATCCACAGTACACTCATTAATACAATTACTGACTGATAAATATTTTAATTTAAAAAAAAAAAAGAATGATAGACTACTACATACCTTTGAAGACAAAAATGCTGATCAGTAGAAATGTGACCTGAAGTTCCATTGTTTCGTTTGAGAGACTTGTGAAGCACATGGAAACTTATAATGGAGTGATTTCAGAAGGTGCGGCCCAATGAAAACTCACACAAACACAGAACAAAAGAAGAAAAAAAACCCCTCTAAAATTATTGAAACTAACTTTGCATTTCATATTACTGGAGTCATATCTAGATGGTAACCATCTATGTTATGATCTCCAGGAAAAAGTAAATCAAACATACACTGCTCTTCTGGATTATGCGATGGGAAAAGGATACTAACGCTGCTATTTCTTACCATGCCAAAAGCCATGAATTTTACTTTTACATGAATGTGACCCCAAATGTCCCTAAAAGGGGATAAGTGAAGCTTGTTTTCTCTTGTTGCAAGTGGTTCCATGGCAACACAGTGTAACTTGGAAGGGTGGCAGTAGTTCACTGTGACACATTATCACCCTCCCCTATATACTACAGTTAATGCAATACAAAACCCTTGTAACTTTAAAACTGCTCAAAAAGACTATTCTGCATTGCACAGGGTAAACACAAAGATACATTTCAATCAGTGCCTCATAATTTTAACCTTTGCTATTTGTCTGTTTGTATTACAGTCATTGGTAAGGAAGTCATCAAGTGCCCTGAAAACCTGCTACTCTCCAGTCAGCTACCAATGTCTTATCAGTTTCATATATAGACAATGCATTTCATCAGTTAATCTAAAGTTCCCATATTCTGTCTGAACTCTCTAAAGAAGCAGCACTCTTAAGTTCTCCACAACCACGCTGCAGAGGGTCTTATAGAGTATATCTCCTTATATCACCCCTATATTAACCTTTTATTGTTCTTCATTATTATTATTATTTAACTGCTACACTTTGCAAGTTGAGCTGGCCCCGAGCCCAAGAATTTCATTGCTGATAATGATGTCCACATTGTTATCTAGTAAATGACAATAAAACTTGAAACTTGAAACCTTGTCTTCTCTTCTCTCCGGTTCAACCACTCATCTCTCACTGTCGTGGGTCTACTGATCACCTATCTGTTCATGACAATAGTTCAAAGGTCATTTGAACCCCGTTTAATTTTTTATCACACATTTGTAAGAGACTCACACAACAGCAACAGCATTGTGGTTTCTGTTAAAAGACCACTAAATCATCTTTTGTCCAAGTGTACCCCTAACCTTTTGTGATTTCTACAATTCTATTTTCCTCATGTGTTCTTCTTTTCAGATATGAAATACCTTGAAGGTACTGCACTGGGAGAAGTATTTGATAATCTCTGCATTTAACTCGTTGTTACAGGGGCTTTAGGAAACAAGAGTCAGACAGACATGAGAGTATGCAGTCTTTCCACACGATTATTCTCTGGGTCTCAAAATGAGGCCTTCAAAGAAAGGAATACCTTCTCTACAGTGAAACACTACTAGAACCCTCCACTCTACGACCTCTGGTCAGCTGAAGGTCCCCTCACTTCGGGAACCCGGCAGCCGCTCCTTCCGACCACGCCTCTTCTCCGCCATTGCCCCTCAGTGGTGGAACGACCTCCCTCATACAGTTAGGACTGCGGAATCCCTCATCATCTTCCGCAAGAAACTAAACCCACCTCTTCAGAACCCACCTATCCCCCTAAGCCTAACCCCCTTTCCTAAAAAAAAAAAAAAAGGTTTGTCTAAGAATTCCAGGACGCAATACGAAGGAGTAAATTGACGCTCAGTCTTTTTAGCGATGTATGCTTATGAGGTATTAGGAATCCGACTGATGCACTGATTGTAAGTCGCTTTGGTTAAAAGCGTCTGCTAAATGCTAAATTGTAAATTGTAAATTGAAACATAAAGGGTTTTCTGTGATGTTTTTTGGATTGCTTTGCTGCCATTGGCACTGGGTGCCTCGAACATGTGTAGGGCATCATGAAATCAGGAGAATACCAAAATATTTTGAAGCACAGTATCATAGATGCTATTATAATGCCACGTAAAGTGTGCTGGAAAGCATTGTGGGTAAATTATTGCCTTCTCCACCCTCAAACGATAGCTCTCATCACACCTGTGGAGAACGGGTTTGTTTAGTCAAAAAAAAAAAAAGAATGAAAGAAAGAAAAAAACCCTGCACACTTTTTCAGATTTTTTTTTACATAGTACCATTTTCTTTTGCCCTGGGTTTGTCTGAATAACTTCTTACATTTGTATTTTTAATTTCTAGCAATTTCAGCTTTCATTGCTGAAGTGTCACTATTGTGTTCAAATATGTTGTGTATGTGTAGTAGCAATGATCCTGCATTTGTTGTCTCTGTGGTCATTAGACAAAGCTAGTTGGTTAAACCCTCTGTGAACAGAAGTGAAAATACCTGCTTGTGCAGAGAATCATGTGATGAAGAATGGCTTAAGTGTGTAAACGAAAACATGGTTTTTGTCACAGTTTGTTGAAGAGGCTGGATGTTTATGCAGGGTTCTCTCAGTTTTATTAGAACAAAACATGAAACAAAGGCTTCTTAGAAGATTCAGGCATCAGATGTACACAACAGATTGCCAATGTAACTAAACTCTATTTCACACAAACACAGACAAGAAAACAGGTAGAATCAATGGTGAAACTAACAAGTGGAAACAAAGGAAGCTAGGAAGTAACATGAACCTAGCCTGAAACTGACTAGTGGAGGGGGAGAGAGAAAAAAATCACCAGGGCGTGACTAGAAAAAAAAATCATATTAAAAAAGAAAAAAAATACCCTCTTTGAAAATTTTCTTGTTTTCCATCATTATAATTCTGCCAGAAAACAAAGAAAGAAAGCAAGCAAGAAACAAAGAAACAAACAAACATCAACACTGACAAAAAAACATACAAAACAAACAAGACAAAACAAAAAAAAGTTACCATTTGGATTTGGAGCCTCTGGAGGCAATGCTATGAGTTGGACTCTTTCACTATCTGATTGTCATCCTCGAATATGTGCCATCAGGAAAAAAAAATCCATTGATGGGATAACCTGGTCATTTTATTACCACATAATGTTGCTGAGCCTGGACCTGACCAACTGAAAAAAATTCAGGGGGCATGAGGAATCATTTTCACACATGAATTGGCCATCACAGAGTCCTGACCTGTTGCGCCAATGGTATGAGGAAATTCTGGTTAATGGTTCACTGTGAGTATTAGACTTAATACTAATATCACTTGGCTGTAACCATAACCTTATTTTGGAACCTGAACCCAGTGAAATTACAGATCTAAAGGTTAGAGAACCGGGCTTGTGACTGGAGGGTTGCCGGTTCGATTCCCAGGCCCAACATCCATGGCTGTGTGCCCTTGAGCAAGGCACTTAACCCTAATGCTCCCCGGGCGCAGAGGAGTGCTGCCCACTGCTCCTGCATCTGTTGTGTGTTCACTACCAGTGTGTTGGATGGGTTAAATGCAGAGGACAAATTCACTGTTCACAGTGTGTGTGTGCAATCACTGAAACGTAAAAACTTAAAAAACTTAGATATTCTGAGAGACTCTATTTATAACTCAGCGCTCTGAACACTGAATCTAGAAATTATTCAGAATAACTCTTCATTACATGTACATATAATAAATAACAGCATTAAAGTAGCAGGTACAGTAATGCTCTTTGAATTCAATACTTCCAGCTAACTAAGTTCCTGGATCACCACATTCAGTAACTTGGAAATAACTTGTCATGTACTCAAAGAGTAGGAATACGAATATACACGTTTATTACGACGATAAAATTCAAACGGTACAGAATGAATCTGGTACCAGTTTACAATAAGACTACCCTTATAAAGGGTTTGTGAATGCTTTATAATTAGATTATTAATTAGGTTGTGAACACTTTATAAATCATTAATAAGCTGTTATAAACCGTTAGTTAAAAAGTGCAACAGTGACCTATTGCTTGCCAAATAGTGATTTATGTGTACTCTTAAGCCTCCTATCTCATTGGTTACTTACCTTACTGTGCCTTCTCCATCAGCCAGCATTTATACCTCTCAGCCCCGTCAGATATTTGCTAATAAGTTACTAGCATTTAACCACCATTAGTATATCTTAATAGTCAAAAATTTTCATTTGGCATAAAAAATTATTGCATACACAAGTCATACACTAAGGCTGCAATATTGTTTACCTTGACATTTTAACCATGCTATCAGCAGCCGTCCTCATTATTATCACAGGGGTTGATATGACGCATGCTATCATATTAAAGTGGTATCTTGTGATGTGTGTGGGGGCAGATGGGTGGAGCTTCCCAGCATGCCTTGGGGCCATGGACTGTTCTTTAACCCCAGTTCGCTATTGTGCAGTTTATGTTTCCTGTTGTGGCTAGTAGAAGTGTATGCGTATTGTTCATCATGTAGTCTTTGTGTTGTGTTGTCAACTTTTGTTATAGTTTAATGTAATCTGTGTTCCGTAAATTTAATTGTCTGCGTGAATGATGTACGGCCCTCCTACTGTGTTAGTATTATGTTACTTCCTGGTTTGTACTGTTGCAAAATAAAAGGCACTGTCTTCGCTCTAGAGAAAATTCAGTCACTCATTAGCAAATCGCGATGTGTTTTATACTTTACAGTAAGGCTCCCTTTTGGCTGTTATAAATGTTACTAACTCATTAGTAAATGGTGATGTGTTTTACACTTTACAATAAGGCTCCCTTTTTCCAGTTAAAAATGTTAGTAACTCATTAGTAAATGGTGATGTGTTTTACACTTTACAGTAAGGCTCCCTTTTGGCAGTTAATAAATGTTAGTAACTAATTAATTAATAGTCATAAAAATGAGATGAAGCTGACAGTTTAACATGCTCACTTATAAAAGGAGAACATAAAGTAAGCTAAGCAACCAGCAAGATCTGAGATTTAACAGAACAGGTAGATGAAAAGTGCAGCAATAACTTTATCTTGCCAAATAGTGAGCCTGCATCGATGTATGAAAACTGAGTTATAACTTGTTTATAATTGCTTATTAATGATTTGTAAAGTGTGTACAACTTAATTAATAACCTAATTGTGAACCATTTATGAATCCTTTATGAGGGTAGTCTTATTGTAAAGTGGTACCGCAGTTTCAATAGTAATAATAATAATAATAATAATAATAATAATAATAATAATAATAACAACAACAACAAACACTACAGTAATAATAAAAGTGAAAAATTCTAACAGTTACAACAGGTGCCTGCAGGTACAACAGGCAGTATTTGTGCTACAATACCAGAGGTGCATTTTGCAATGTGTGTATTGGATGGCTTTTTAACTCTACTGTGCTTTGTGGATTGCATATTTAAAATTTTATCTGTAATTAATTAACATACAAAGTGTGATCTAAATGTGATCCTACTTAAACAACTTTGGTACAGCTTTGGAAAATGGTTGACAACAAAACACAGGATTTTTCATATGTGGGCTGAAATGTATAGCATTTTTGACAATGATCAAATGTGTGGTTTGTTTTTCCTCTTTAGATGCTGTCATCACCAGTGGGAAAGACCCACTTTTTTAAGGGTTTAAAGATCCATATTTCAGGAGTGGACATTTTCTTTGTTTCGTTATGTTTATTTTCCATGAAGTTGGATGTTTCCTGATTTAAATCCACCAAAAGGTCATTCCATGACATTGAGGTGTATGTGGATATTTTGTTTTTACATTGAGAGAGAGACTCAGGCTCAGGATGGCACATCAAGTTCAGGGCTGCTAGACCTAGCAGTTCTGAATAATAATAATGATAAAAAAAAAGATTATTATTTTATTGTCACAATTTCAACGTTGATTTGATTTTCAAAATCAATACTTAATTCAAATTCAGTTCAACATTGATGCAAGACCTTAATTCACCCATGTTGAAAAGTAAGACATTGAAGCAAGGTCACAATATCAACGTTGATTCGATTTTCAAAATCGAAGCAAAACACAATGGTGATTCAACGTTGACGCAAGACCTTAAAGCAAAACATTGAAACAATGTCTGCTCTTTCAGAGTCTGTGAGTTTAACACTTGAGGTGCTGACTGTAATTCATGTGTTTCAGCGGCACATTATTTAATTGTTTAGAGTTGTTTACCGAGCTTTTTATGACAGTAATATATTTGCACTTAGTTTGTAGTCTTTTCTTATGCCTGGTGCTGTTGAGGCTAGTTTTACGGCTAATTACTCAGTGAAAATACTCGCAGATTTTGCTACAGCCAAAATTTCATACATAGTGCGCTTTTCAGCACTTTAGTGTCTGACGTCATCTTGGCCGTTTTGGCATCTTGGTCGTTTTTATTTGAAAGATAAAGAACGGACCCTCATCCCCATGCATGGTATCCTTTTGGGTTGTTTGTTTTCAGCACAGCCTCAGCCATAAGTTTGACTCTGACCCATCATTCTGTCAAGACACTATATAACTGTAAACAGCACAAGATACCAGGGAAAATGCAAAAAACCCCCAAACAAACAAAAAAACAAACAAACAAACGAAAAGCTATTCTTTCAAAAGTCGGGGTTTTCCGCATGTCTTCAGCTGTATCTCTGCAAAAAAGGCGGACGTACGGCGAAAAATGTAACAGAAATCGAATAAAGATTTTATTCCCAGCAATATTGCAACTCCGCTTCTGGCTGGTCCAGCAACATAAGTAGGTAACGTTGGAAATTCCCAAGCCTGCTTGCAGGGCTGAATTATTTCTGCAAAATTAAGATACGTTGCTTGTCATCATCGGCGATGACGCCAACTTCATAGGGTTAATGTGGCGGGTACTTTCAAAGGATTTTGGTGCCACATTGTGTCCTGACCTGATAGTTTCCCCTTTATTAGTAAGTTGTGGCTGCACATAGCGTGGTAAATTGGCATGCCACATTTTATTACCACTACATTAAAGATGAAAAAGGTGAAAATTTGGGATCCATTAGGTTGAGAGACACCAACTTTTAAGGCAGATGAATATCTTGAAAAGGCTGAGTGTGAACACTATGATTTTTTCCTCATAGTTGTATCAGAATATTTCAAAAGTAGGAACATTCAGTTGGCTGAAGAACTTTAACAAAGATTCCAATCTTTGTTATTCAAATAAAACAATTGTTTGGTACATAATTCTTATGATCTGCTGTTTAAAATGAAGTGTTAAGTTATAACTAGAGTATCGTGGACCTTGCTCCACTGCTGTCTACCTGATATCTACCCAGTCGGCATTTCAACGTTTATTCAAGTTTGAGTCAACATCATGGACCAAGGCTGAATGACCGCAGAATTTTGTTTCGATTTTGAAAATCGAACCAACGTTGATATCGCGACTTTGTTTCAACGTCTTACTTTTCAGCATTGGTAAATATAAGGTCTTGCGTCGACGCTGTATTAACGTTAAATTAAGTACTGATTTTGAAAATCGAATAAACGCTGATATCGCGGCGTTGTTTCAACGTCTTTCTATAAGGCATTAATTATACTAGAGATTGAATTTTGTTTTCGTTCTGCATTGAACTTACTTGTATATTAAATTACACTGTAGTGTGATACATACTCTGAGAAACCATATGACAATATAGAATTCAAGGAACGGCATTTTATTTAACAGTCAACTGTTGCATTTTAAAACAGGACAACCAGCCTGATACCTCTGGCTACACTTCACCAAATTACTATCTGTAACATAATAACTTAAAACATAGAGACAGATATCCCAAAAACACCAGTAAACATCCCCCAACACTCCCCCCCCCAACCGACTCTACATTATTATAACCTAGTTTGCATTTAGATCAACATGGCAATACTGTCTGAATCAGGAATTTACTGTACATGTTATATGTTTTAAATGCAATTGTTATATTTAATGCAACTTGCTGTGCATAACTTGCAATATTACTATCCCTATACTTTAAACACAAAAATAAACAAATCTAAATAAGTCAATAGTAAAGCTTGAATGTGATCAACTGAGACTCCCTGGAAAAAGATATTATGGCACTTTCCTGAATAAATATGAGGGAAAGCAGCTGTTACAATTTTCTTTTGCTTGTTGTTGAAGACATTCAACGTACAGATCTTTCAATGTCGAAATTTCAATGTTGACTTATAAGTATTGTGTCAACATTTTTACAACCATTAGCATTAAATGTTGTTTCAACATTTTTTCAACGTTGAAACAACAACTGACATTACTGCAAACACATTTCAATGTTGAAGGTCGGTCACGTGCCAGTTAGGTATCTAGGAGTTTACAGCTGCTCTCAGTACCCAATTCAGCTTTTTGAAGATACACAAGAGAAAAAAAGAGATTCTGGAAGTTAGCATGTGAAAGTTAGCTCTACTGTCTGGTGCTGTGGCAGTAGTTCCCATTCCAGGCTTCTCATTTTGTGTGGATGAGTGCAGTTTGGTTTAACTTGATCAGTCTTAGCTAGTGTCACTCCAGTTAACTTGTCTCTTTTCCTTTTACCACCAGGAGTGTTGCTTTATGTCCTTGACTGCTGCATGTCCTCTAGAGCCCTTATAAATGGCACTGACGCACCAGAGTATGACCTCAGTTTTATGCTTGTCAGTGTGAGGTGTTTGTTGGGCTTCAGTACCTCAGGCCACCTCAGCACAGCACTTTTTAGCGACAAAGTTAAAACTAATGATATGAGGACTAATGTCACTAATTTTACACGCTGCACCTGGGTACAGTATATGCAGAACATTATGCAACATCTCAAAATATGCGACAAAAAAAAAAAGTCTCCAGTCTCCCTCAGTTTGTGACAGGTAGACTAAAGTATTAGAACAGCATACAATACAATATCGAACCATGATCATGAGGGCACATAATTATGGCATCAACACAGCATGTGACTCATGGGCGTGTTTTCTTCCATAGAAATAGCCATCCCTCACTTGGTCATTCACTCATAAGTAGAGTGAGGAGTGCTGTGAGTGACTTACAAGTGTCTGTGAGAAACTGCCAAATACATAAAGGTGAGTGGTTTTCTTACATGCATTTCCACATCCTTAGTGTAATGTCTTTAAAATATTGTATCTTCAGAGCTGGCTATCAAATTAAGCAATGTTATAAAGAATGGAATTTGATTATAAATTCGTATACCTGTAAATTTTATCAATTAACTGGAAATGATTTTTAAATTTTTTATATATATATATATATATATATATATTTGCACTAATTTGGGGGCTGATTGCAAAGGTAAGGGACTGGAATCTTAAAAAATATCATGTCAAAGATGGTTCATGGCTTTAAATTCCAATAATTTCAGAAATCTGATTTGCTTCATAAAATTCTTGCTTTTTTTTTTTCCTCAACAAATATATTATCTAATACAAGCCGTACAGATGTAGACTTTACAAATTCTGTATTTTATAGGCTTATATTCTTAATAGGAAATGTCACTGTAGCTCACAGTATCTGTTACATGATATATAAAAACCAATGGTGTGTTGCAGATAATCTTTGATTTCTTTTTTGTGTCAACTGACCTGGTATGTGACCCATCCAAAATTTGTAAAGATTGTAACACCGATTGACTTGTAAACGGTTCGTGATATGACACGCGAGACATGTCTTCATTACAGAGCAATACTAAATGTTTCAATAATAAACGTTGATCTTGACAGCTCTGATAGCTAATCATTCACTCTCTTGACATGTTACACAAGGACCAGCCTGCGTCGAAGAGGAAAGGTCACATTTACAACACCAAACAAAAAAACTGAGAGGACAGACAGGCTTTTCCAAAAGCTGTTTCAACTAGACAGTATTGGACAGGTGAGGGCAGTTTTTTTTTCATACTGATTCCATTCAGAAAAACGTAGACAGGGGAACTCATATCTTGTATTACTTTTTCCATTTACCATTTACCTCTTATCTAAAAGCTTTGATTTCACCATACTAAATTCATATTCACAAGAATTTACTTTTTTTCTCCCTCTCTGTAGTCTTCACAAATAAATGGAGCTCAAACCAGTGCTAGCGAAGCTTGGCTCATTTGTGAGAGCTTTTTTCACGTTTCTCTTTGCTCTGCTCATACTGGGAGTGATGATTTGGGCCTATGCAGATGGCTTCACTATTGTCCAGTCCCCCTTTGGCATCATCTCCTTTGGTTTCTATGGACTGCTGCTTTCCATCCACCTTCTTATCCAGAGCCTATTTGCCTTCATCGAGCACCGGCGTATGCGTTCACAAAATACATTGTGCTCTTACACAAAGACCATTGGCTTCACAATTTCAGCCTTCCAGGAAGACCCAGAATACTTGCGTGAGTGCCTCCAATCTGTACGGGGCCTCATCTACCCAGCCGAGCTACTCCGCATTGTCATGGTGGTGGATGGTAACTCAGACAGTGACCGATACATGATGGACATGTTCAAAGAGGTCTTTGCTGACCAGGACCCTGGCTGTTATGTGTGGGAGAACAATTATCACTCATGGGCTCCAAATCTGGCTGGCTCAGCAGGAAATCCTGAAATGTGGTTTGAAGACCTGCAAAGAAGGCAAGTGGAGGAGCTGATCAGGAACAAGAGGTGCGTGTGCATTATGCAGAAGTGGGGAGGAAAGAGGGAGGTGATGTACACGGCATTTAAAGCTCTGGGATCATTAGTGGACTACATACAGGTGAGCAATGAACTAGAGAAGCTGTGAAAAAGTTTTGTCACAAATGTGTTAACATTTTAGTAAAATTGGGTCTAAAAATGAATGTTCATGTCATATGGAATTTCAGGTGATACTGGCAATACACATAGCATGCTCTATAGGCTACACCCAGTATTGCAAAACTTGAAAAAACAATATTTTCTATTCTTTCTTTACTCCCTTATCCCCACAGGTGTGTGACTCAGACACTAAATTAGACCCATTTGCCACAGTGGAGCTGTGTAAGGTTCTGGAGAGTAATCCGAAATATGGGGCGGTGGGTGGAGACGTCATGATCCTCAATCTGAATGATTCCTATATTAGCTTCATGAGCAGTCTGAGATACTGGATAGCTTTTAACATCGAGAGAGCCTGCCAGTCTTTCTTCAACTGCGTCTCCTGTATCAGTGGACCGTTAGGTAAGAGAAGGAACTATAAAGAAGCTCACCTTTGTGTAAGAGATTACATAATTTATGAGAGAAGAGTATTACTCTCTTTTATGATGCTATGCTATGTCAGTACACTATGCACATAGTATAACTACTCTTAAACAGTGTAAACATTGAAGTTGTAATGTATCTCATGTAGGAGCATCACCATCTCTGGAATATATTTTTCCTGTTGCATTGTGAATGATCTGATACTTGTTGAAATGTCAATAACTTCGCTGATTTCTATTCTTTTCCTCAGGTCTTTACAGAAATGACCTCCTGCAGGACTTTCTGGAGCCCTGGTATAACCAGACGTTTCTCGGTGCACACTGCACCTTGGGAGATGACCGCCATCTCACCAACCGTGTGCTGAGTATGGGCTACGCTACCAAGCAAGTACCTTTTTCTTTATTCATTTATATGTGTCTATAGCGCCTGGTGGTGACGTAGCTTCCTCCTGTCATCCCTGCGTTGCAACTTATACATTCTCTCCATTTCTGCTCAGTCTGAACAGAATTAACGATGACTAATGTTTTAATCACACCCTTGGTCTGCTTTTTTTGTAGATACACAGCTCGCTCAAGATGTTACACAGAGACCCCTGTCCAGTTCCTGCGTTGGCTGAACCAGCAAATTCGTTGGACCAAGTCCTACTTCCGTGAATGGCTGTACAATGCCATGTGGTGGCACAAACATCATCTGTGGATGACCTATGAATCCATTGTATCTGGTGTTTTCCCATTTTTCGTCACAGCGACCATGATCAGGCTCTTCTGGACAGGTACCCTGTGGGACATCCTGTGGGTACTTTGCTGTATTCAGCTCATTGGGCTGGTGAAGGCCGCCTATGCCTGTTTGTTACGCAGGAATCCTATAATGCTGTTCATGTCCCTATATTCTGTCCAGTACATGAGTAGTCTACTTCCAATCAAGTTCTTTGCCATATTCACCATGAATAAGACAAGCTGGGGCACTTCGGGCCGTCGAAAGCTGGTCGGGAACTACATTCCCCTTGTGCCACTGTCAGTGTGGGCAGCTGTCTTGCTGGGTGGCTTGGGATATACCATCTACAAGGAGACCATAGCAGATTGGGATTCTAACTACAAGAAGGAGGAGGCAAAGTTTTTGATATTTGGCTCAGCGGTGTACATTGGTTACTGGCTCATCATGATCAGCCTCTACTGGGTTATGGTTCGGAAATTACTGAAGAAACGCTTCAAATCATACAATGTGAGCGTATGAAACCTTTACCATTATTT
Organism: Chanos chanos; assembly: GCF_902362185.1. NCBI lineage: Eukaryota > Metazoa > Chordata > Actinopteri > Gonorynchiformes > Chanidae > Chanos > Chanos chanos. The sequence continues at coordinate 26,798,870 of NC_044503.1, forward strand.
GAACTATTAGAATTTTTATTTTGTTTTGTTTTGTTTCATTTTATTTTATTTATTTCGTATGCATAAATCTATAAAATTATGTTTTTCAGTTTATTCAAAATTGTCTTTGTTTTAAAATTTCTACGGTTCTGAGGATGGACAGGAAACTGGGAATACACTTTGCAAGTCATATTACTGTCTGTGTTAATGAAAGAACTATGTTTTGTTAAGACACAATATTGCTCACTGAATGGTGCTTAAAGTGGTTTGATCATGAGGGTTTGTGTCTGTTGTGTTCTTGAACTTGTGTACCGATGTGGGCTTGAACTTGGGATTCTTTTGCACAAATGCACTTATGCACTTTTGTCTCAGTACGTGTATAAATTAGTAATACATTTTTCTTTACTCTTTCCCTTATTGGGTTTGCCAGTGGGAAGCAATTATTTAAGCGGGATGATTCATTATACAGCATGCAATTCTACATGACTTTTCAGAGATACAGCAATGAACTCAGTGGCATCTGCTCATAATTAATTACTTAACCTAAGCTGTTTTATAGTTTTGTCTTCAACCAGTGTTCACTATGAATCCTTTTAAAATTGGAACCCAAACACAATGTTCTGGTTTTATTTCTCTATTCTCTACATGGACAATGCATTTTTCCATTGTTGCTGATATACATTACCAGGTCATTTCATGATGTTAGTTAGTTTGTGCTTACACAGTGGATGGCTCAAATGGCCCATGATGAATTCTGCTAATCAAGTGAGATTTACCAGTGTGCACAAGCAGTAGCTGCCCTGTATACATTAAGATCAAGGGAATAAAACCACTGTTGCAACATGTCATCCTGGTCATTTTTTAAATATATTTTTAACTTTCTCCTTTTTTCCTACTGAACTCAGACATAACTGAAATATTACATCAAGTCCTCTGGAAATAAGCTGTCTGAAATTGATTTTTGTTAGACAGTTGCGCTGCCATTCCATACACAACACTTAAGAAACTTGGGCTCGTGATGGACAGTGATTAAACATTTGAAACCCACATTGGTAATCTAAAAAGAATATCCTTCCGTCAGCTCGGTAATATAGCCAAGATAAGGCGCAAGTTGTCCTTGCATGATGCAGAGAGGTTGGTTCATGCATTTATAACATCTAGACTAGATTACTGTTGTGCAATATTAACTGGATGACCTGCCATGTACATAAACAAGCTTCCATTGATTCAGAATGCTGCAGCTAGGATTGTTGCAAGAACTAGGAAATGTGAACATATTAGCCAAATGTTATACAGTCTAGATAGATAGATAGATAGATAGATAGATAGATAGATAGATTCCTTTATTTTCTTTGCACAGAGTACAACGATATTGGGTAGCAATCCTGACGGTGCATTCACACATAACAAACAGCAGTTAATGAATAGAAGGAGTTCAGACGAAACCAACTTAAAATGCTAAATATATAACTAAAGTATAAAATGCATATGTTTACTATAGCCAAAATATAAAACAATAAGATATGTAATAATACGGGGGGGGGGGGGGGGGGGTTAGCTGCTGAGATATTGCACTTCAGGATATTGCACGTTTGCTGAATTGCATTGGCCCTATGTGCAAGTCATGCAGGTGGAAATATATACTACAAAGGTGCATTTGGAATGTAAACATCTGTGCAGTGTTCTATAAATGTAACTGTAAATATTGTAGTACTCATAGTCACACAGGTCCCAAACAGTCAGTGTCAGTGTTTGGCAGTGTTCAGTTCAGAAAGCTAACTTACCCTGTTCAAACTTGTTGTACAAGGTGAACTCACAAAACAACCTTGAATCATGTACAGAGCCTGGCCATTTGGCTTCCACATCTCTGATGATGTGGGTGGCATCACATATTATCCTGACAACAAAGAATGAGTTCCATTACTACCTGAACTGAGGATTTAACTAAGACATGTAAGTAGTATATATCCTACACTTTCTGTCAAACTGTCAATCAAAATGATTGATGACCTCTGATGATTGATGACCCCTCCCTCCCTCCCTCGCTCCCTCCCTCCTTTTCCGACCTGTCAGCGGCCCGTGTATGATTGACAGGCCGATGTGTGAAAAAAACTCTTCTATGGTTACGGGGGTGTTGTGTGACAGGGGTGGAATTGTGGTTGACAAGAGGGTAGTTAGGACGTGTGGGGGGTTACACCGTTGATTCATTATGTTGGCCAAGATAGTCTCCAATACTTGATGACTCATCCGTCCCCCCTACTGCCTTTCCCGTCCTGTCAGGGGTATGTAATGATTGACAGACAGATGTGTGAAAAAAACTCTTTGCATGGCTACCGGCAATCCTAATAGTATCCTAATAGTGTTGAATGACAGTTCATCGGTGAAACACAGGGCAATAAATAATAAATAAATAAATAAAAACAGTCTATACGATGAGTTGTCCCTGGTCACCAAAAAGAGTGTACCTAGGTTACCAGAGTGATAGTCTGAGGGTAAGGAATCTACCAATACATGATAACCATCCCACCCTCCCTCTCTCCCTACCTCGTTTCTCTGCCCTCAGGGATACGTAATGGTTGACAGGCGCATGTGTGAAAAAACTCTTTTGTATGGGTACATGCGCGAGACAATGTGTCATGTAGAACCCATTTAAATATCCTAATAGTACTGAATGACAGTTTCATAGGTGAAACACAGGGTAATAAATAAATAAATAAATAAATAAATAAAAATAGTCTATACGAGGATTCGTCCCTGGTCACCAAAAAGAGTGTACCTAGGTTACTAGAGTGATAGTCTGAGGGTAAGCATGCCTCCAATACTTGATGACCATCCCTCCCTTTCCCTTTCTATGCCCTCAGGGGTATGTAATGATTGACAGGTACACGTGTGAAAAACTTTTGTATGGCTACAATGTTTGAGATTGTATTATGCAGAACCCATTAAGTTAGCTTAATCGATCCGAATGACAGATCGCGGGTCAAACGTGGAGACAAAAATAAATAAAATACAAAGATTCCCTTAGGAGGGGTCGGCTCCGGCTCACCATGACATCGAGCCTAGGTCGCGGTATGAGGTCTCGACATCCATTGGGGGCGTCGTGACCAACCCTGACGGGCTCCCGCCAAAATCTGTGTAAAAGCAGGGCCGAAATCTGTGAGCGTCACACATCTTGTTATTTTCCGAGTCGGACGATGGCCCAGAAGATTCTTGAGACGGTTGCGTGGGATCCCTATGCTCTGAGTGAGTTGATTATGACCTTATAGAAAACGTTTATTTAGGTTTTGTGTTGTGTTACCAATATATTCATGCGTGATGTTGTTTTGATTGTTCTGTTTAATAGGTATTTATCTGATTTAGGCCCCGCAGAAGACGAGTTTATCGACAGTGTCAACGAGATTCAAGGTCTGTCGCAACTTGGTGCGTGTCCGAAAATGAGTTATAATACGAATCATATATAATGTTATGTTTATTTATTTATTTACTTTTAAATCACACCGATGATTTTTTATTAGTGTCGGGCAAAATTCTCACGACTGAACCACAGGTTCAAAGTACGGCCGACCAACCCCTCGGTAAGAACATTGTCTTTATCACTACGATTCTCTTAACCGTCCTATTTTATTTCTCAAGAATGACCGTTTCGCTGAAAAGTGTTTCACTAACATTAGGGGATTTTTTTTTTTTTTTTCCAGTAGGTTTGCAGCATATGGTCGATTCCATACCGATCACGCCGCCGGGGTTCGAGTCGCCGCAGCGAGGTTGTGAAGTCTGCGCTGGGGGTTCTAAGCGTAAGGAGCCTGAAGTGGTCCGTGATGCGAACCGTGTTTCGGAAAAACGACCGTGTTATAATACCGTCATAGGTAAGAATAACTATTTCACTTCTTATTCGCTCGTTTCTACATGTCGAAAATGAATGAAAAGATTCCGTTTAAATCCCTATTACGACTAACAATGAATTATTTCACCGAATGGCAGACCTTTACACGGATGCGAATACAGCGCTAGCCGGGCCACACTTGACTGAAGGGGGAGAAGAAGTCATTCAACCTGGGATAACGAGTTTAGACGACATCGGAGACTGGACGGATACCCAAATTGAAAACTACGATAACGCGGACCCAGCAAACTTGGAAATCATCTCGGAGGACTACGCCGGTATAGGGCTACCTACTCACACGACCAGTCCGTCCGCAGATACTACAGCTCTGGTATCGACCTCGGAGGACTACACCGGTATAGGGCTACCTGCTGACACAAGGAGTCCGTCCGCAGACACTACAGCTCTGGAATCGTCCTCGGGGGTGAACGTCGGTGTAGACCTACCTGCTGACACAAGGAGTCCGTCCGCAGATACTACAGCTCTGGAATCGACCTCGGGGGTGAACGTCGGTGTAGGCCTACCTGCTGAGACGTCGAGTCCGACTGCAGAAGATCCATTGCGGGTTGAAAACGGTGGAGACCCTGAGGGAGATTCAGCAGATGAACTTTGCCCGGAACACATTGACCGCGGGAGGTATTGTCCCCATTGTATAGAGGATGATTGTAGGACGCTTGTTGGTGAATTAAGGTGTTTATCGGAACAATTTAACAATCATGTACAAGCTTTCGGGTCACTGTGTGAGATCAATAATCAGATAGTGGAGATTGTGGCCGACGTGAAAGATACACTGCATAAGTTGGTTGACGCTCATGAGAAGCGGGAGCGTGGATACGATAATGTGGTTAAAATATTGAACAGTCAAACCAAAGTTATCCAGGAGGTGTTCAATTTGTGTCATGTCGATTGGCGTGCGTTGTCAGAAGTGTTAATGTGTCTTTCAAACATGGCCCGTAGATGATGTTTGTCACACAAATCTCATTTATTGTGTTAATATGAGTGTTTCCGCCTATTTCCACGTGTGAAATTCATTTACGTAATCATTAAAAGTCTAAGCAATTTGCCTAGTGTCAGAAAAAGTAGCACACAACACGCGTCCGATTAGACACCATCACGATGTCGCACCCACACAAGCGTAGAAGACTTGATAGCGTGGAGGGGGGAAGTCAACACACCAGGACTATTACAGACTTCAACAACACTTTGCATACCATTAACACTCTGTTAGCGGCAGAGCATAGTGTACAAGACACGGCCACGAACAGAAACATGCTTTTGAACGATGAATCCATTTACTGCATGTCTGACGACGTCATGGGTTTTAATAACACATTGCACACTCTGCAAAATGGTGCGGGTGACCATGGTGATTTGGCTATTCATGGTTTAAATGACGGGGCGATAGAAAGGTTGGTTAGAGAGGGTGGTGTAGTTGGTGATTATACGGTAGTGGCAAGACCCCGATTTAATAGTGTGGTTTTACACAGAACGTTTAATTTCAGAGATGCCCCCGACACTGACATAGCTGCATACATCCGGTATCTACACAACACACTAAGTGACGTTGTCGAGTTTTCTCAACGCTTGGCTGGTGAAAATGGCATTTTCAATATTAGTTTGAGAGGGTCTAACCTAACATCGGATGTAAATGCTATATTATCTCCAGAAAATGGCTATGGGACTGAATGTTTCTTGGATGCTATTGAGAGAGTGCTGCAGAGTAACGGGCGAATTATGGTGGACGATCAGTTGGAGCTGACGGTCTCTATCACACGGAGTAAGAACGGTGGCGCGTATAGAAAATTGTCTGACCTGGCCCATGATGAAGTGATTAGTAAGAACAAAATGAATTTGTTTTGTCCTTCTAACGTTTCAAACAACCTGTGTTTTGCCATCTGTCTAGCACATTATCTGAACCCGCAAGTACACACCAATACCTTAGAGCAGTTAGCCGCAGACATACAAACAGGCATAGGTTTCACGATTCAACAGAAAATAGGTTTTAAAGATGTTTCCAAGTTTGAGCATGCCTTAGGTGTCAAGATTGTTGTATTCTATAGATCCAGTACAAGGATGTTGCAGAAGTACCAAACAAGCGAGACCCCGCACAACAAGACCGTGTTTTTGTACCTTCATGAGAATCATTACTACAAGATTGAAAATCTCAAAGCGTTCCTTGGAGAACCTTATGCATGTCAGTTTTGCTACGGGGGTTTTAGTAATTGTAGAGATCACCGTTGTAAATTCAGTTGTGACGTGTGCAATGACTCTGAATGTTACAAAAAGAGTGGGACGTCTACATTTTGCCGTGATTGTTCAAGGTACTGTAAATCCAAGTATTGTTTCGATAGACACAAACAGGCGGTGTCCACGGTTGAGGGAGGTGTGGTAGCGGCGCCTTGTGATGTCACAAAGTTTTGTAAGAAGTGTCACCGTCGTTATCACGTTAGTGTGAAAAAACCAACGGTGCATAAATGTGTTACAGGGCGTTGTGTTCATTGCAGTGTAGATTTGTCGCCAGACACAGTGCACAATTGTTACATTCAGCCCATCCCGTTGAAAAAATCACAGCACAAATACATTTTCTTTGACTTTGAGACCCGGTTTGAGAATGGTAAACATAGAGCCAATTTTGTGTGTGCCATTACGTTTAAGGGTAGGGAGTTTACGGCTGAAGGGGATGACTGTGTTGAAAAGCTTATGAAGAGGTTTAGACGCCCTGTGTATAAAGGTTACACGTGGTTGGCGCACAACGCTTCAGGGTTTGACAATTTCATTCTCTTGGAATATTTTTCCAAAATAGGTGTCACTCCGAAAATCACCATGGTGGGGTGTAGGTTGATTTTTATGTACGACGAGGCTTTCAAGCAACGCTACATAGACAGCTATTCGTTCATACCGATGCGTCTTGCTAAAACGGCCGCGGCCTTAAATCTGAACCATGTCGAGAAAGGACATTTCCCACACTGGTTTAACAAACGGGAAAACTACAACTACTGCGGTGCTTATCCCGACAAAAGCTACTATGGTTATGAGACCATGTCGGATAAGGACAAGGCAGAGTTTGACGCGTGGTACAACGAGGTCTCTGGTGGTGTTTTCGACTTTAAGAAAGAACTGTACGCTTATGGGAGAAATGACGTAGTTCTGTTGAGAGAGGCGTGTATTAAATACCGCGACGAGTTTATTCAATGCACGGGTCTTGATCCATTTAATTACACCACGCTGGCATCATGCTGTATGGCAGTCTACAAGACCCATTTTCTCCCCAAAGACACGCTAGCCCTGACTCATAACAACGCCTACATTAACCAGCACAAAGCCTATTCAAACATTTCCATCGAATGGTTAGAATTTGTGAAAACATCCAGAAATGTCGATGTGCACCACGCCCTGACCCACGGGGAGAGGGTGTTTGGGAAATACTATGTGGATGGTTATTATGAAAAAGACGGTTGCAGGATAGCGCTTGAATTTAACGGCTGCATGCATCACGGGCACGAATGTGGTTATAACCCAAACCACTCGCACCCCTTGTCAAAGATACCATATAGTGTGTTAAGGAGTCGATTCGATGACAAGCTGGAAATTCTTACAAGGGCGTATGGGTTGAGGGTTGAAGTTATGTGGGAATGTGAGTGGAAGCGTGCCAGACAAAACAATTCTGACGTCGCAGCGTTTATGACTACGTACACCCCACCGTCTCGACTGAGACCTAGAGACGCTCTTTTTGGCGGTAGGACAAATGCTTACAAGTTGCACTACAAAGCCAAGGAGGGTGAGAAAATTAGGTATCTGGATTTCACCAGTTTATACCCATACTGCCAGGCTAGGAAAAGTTATCCCATAGGACATCCTCAGATTATTTTCAAGGACTTTGAACCTCTCGAACATTACTACGGCCTAGTCAAAGCTACTGTGCATCCGCCGCGAGGGTTGCTTCATCCTGTCCTACCCTGTCGTTGTAATGGGAAATTAATGTTCCCTCTTTGTCGATCATGCGCCGAACAGGAGAATCAGACTGCACCCTGCTCCCACAGCGTTGAGGAAAGGTCTATTTCGGGGTGTTGGGTTACCATCGAACTAATGAAGGCTACTGAAAAGGGGTATGTAGTGGTCAGGATAGATGAAGTGTGGCATTTCCCGCAGAGATCTGACACCTTGTTTGGTGATTATGTGAAATCATTCCTAAAGTACAAACAGGAGTCTAGCGGTTATCCAGCGCATGCTTTGACAGAGGCTGACAAGAGAGCCTATATTGACGATTATTTTGAGAAAGAACATATTAGGTTGGACCCCGAAAAAATATGTGTGAACCAAGCCCGGAGAGCCATCAATAAGTTGTTATTAAACAGCTTGTGGGGGCGTTTTTCCATGAGGGAAAATTTACCCGTGTCAGAAATGTTGACAGACCCCGAACAGTTTGCCAGATACATTTATGGTGAGGAGTATGATGTTACACACTTTTCGTTTGTCTCGGAGGATGTGGCGATGATCCAGTGGCGTTATGCGGACGGTAAAGGTGAACAAGCTCGCGACATCAATGTGTTTCTCGGCGCTTTCACAACGGCACACGCGCGTTTAGAACTGTACGCTCTTATGGATAAGTTGGGAGATAGGTTGTTGTACAGTGACACAGACAGCGTTATTTTTGTTTCTAGGGAGGGTGACTGGGAACCGCCACTAGGGCCGTATCTAGGAGATCTGACGGATGAGATAGGAAGCGGGGATTACATCACAGAATTTTGCTCGGGCGGTCCAAAGACATACGGGTATCGAACAGCTAACGATAAAACATGCATGAAGGCCAAAGGTATCACGCTGAACGCTGAGAATTCAAAAGTCATTAAGCTAGACACACTGATTGGTCTGGTCGACCATTATGTAGTGAATAGAGACAACACCCAATACATACTCGCACGAACAGACAATATTGTGAGAAATAAAAAGCAACTCACGTTGAAAAACAAATCAGTTGTTAAACAATTTAAAGTTGTGTACAACAAACGTGTGCTGCTCTCTGATTTCTCGACACTGCCTTATGGGTACTAAGGGGTATATGGACATCCCTAACCGGGGATTAAGAGATGTTAAGGACTTTGATTTCAGACTTCAACATCCTTTCTCATGTGTGATAAGCGGACCTTCGAACTCTGGGAAAACATATTTTGTAAAAATGTTGATTGTGAATGCTGACAAGCTGATTTCTAATAAAATTGAAAATATTGTGTACATTTATGACTGTTGGCAACCTCTTTACGACGAGTTAATGAAGATAAGAGACATCACATTCGTTGAAGGAATACCCAGCGCTCTAGACGACGACGATCTCTTACCGGTAACCAAAAATAATTTGTTAATCATTGACGATGTCATGAAGGATGCGAGTAGTAACGGACAGGTAGAAAAGGTGTTTACGCAATACGTGCACCACCGCAACCTTAGCGCCATCTATCTGGTTCAGAATTTGTTTTTCCAGGGGAAATCTAGCAGAACAATCAGTCTGAACACAAATTATCTAATGTTGTTTAAGAACCCGAGAGACAACAATCAGATCAACGTGTTGGCTAGACAGATGTACCCCGGTAACACAAAATTTTTCATGGAATGTTTTAAAAATGCTACTGAAAAGCCTTACGGTTACCTACTGATTGATTATAAAGCGAAAACCCCGGATGCATTTCGCCTCAGAACAGACTTGCTTTCAGAGTATCCGGCTGTGTATGTCCAGAAAAGGAATTGAAGGCGGCGGCATGTCGGTAAGGGTTCGTAGAAACTTACCGATTTTGAAACTTTTACTTAAAGCTAAACCGGCACAGAGACGCATCATTTTGCAATCGGCATCACACGAGTTAATTTTGACCCTGTGTGAAGTCGCTCTTAACCTACTTCGCGGTACTATACCTCTTACACATGCACAGTATAAAAAGCTGGAAAAGAAGAAAAAGGAAATCAAATTGGTCGCGGACAAAAAGATCGGCGTACATAGGAAGAAACGCGCTATTAATCAAAAGGGTGGCTTTCTTCTTCCGCTCTTAAGCGTAGCGGTTCCGTTTATCAGTAGTCTCATTGCTTCGAGACACAGCTGATGTTGATGGAGTATGCCGAGAAAATGTTTTTAGTCCCCCAACGTCAGTTGGATAGATTAAAGAATGACTATACCCCCGTATCTATAAGGCAGAATGTAGAAAACGATTTGGATGCTTCCATACAGAATGTTTTGAGTAGACACGATTTGGACCCGCACGAGAAGGCCAAGTTGTACACAGCGTTATTGCAAAGATATTTGTCCTTGGTGAAGCAGGCGGAGAACGAGACCCGTACTTTAACACTGTCCTTACCAGCACCCCCTTTCGACAAGGAGGACCTGCCCGTGTCTACAGAAAGTCGTTCTACCGTGGTTGAGACCGGGGGCGATCGCGTGATGAACGAAGTGTTGAAAAATGTGCCATCGAGAAACAGAAGGAACGCTCAGTACATTTTAGATAAGATGTTAAATTCGAAAGACGTCACAGCGTGGAGTGAATCGGGGAATTTCTGAAAGCGATCGCTACTCTAAACATACCCCTTTCCACAGTGCCTAACCAGCGTGTTAAAGAGGAGATCAATTCATTTAAAAAAAACACTGGATCGTATAGCCACGCAACACCCTCAAAAAGTCCTGAAACCCCCGTGTTTAAATCACCCCGTTTGGACAGTACCGCATGGTTCGACTTTTAATGGTACACCGTTGCAAATGTGTTGTTTTTGTTTTGTATTATATATAGAAATATTATTTTGATTTTATTTTAATTATTATTTTTTTATGTTCAAACTTACTGTGAAAATACGTTCTGTACACGTCTTGTTTTATTTTGCTTCAGCGTAGCGCATTACAGATTGTTCATAAACATTTTCCCCATTTGTACATGTTGAACACAGTTAAACATATTAGAAATACACACACAAGGTTGTAAGTGTTTCACAAATAGCGATACCATGTTATCATTTTCAATCAAATTATCAGAATATTTTGACATCACGCTTTCATAGTCCAATCCTCTTGACATGTGATAAAGGAAAAATACACAATGTTCACCACACGTGGTTGACATCACATCTTGAACCTGCTTGTTTGAGAATAGCAGCCTCGTGCACGTAGACCTTAAAAACCCATAGATGGATGGAGGAAACAGCTTGTGGTTGGGTTTGTTTCCGAAACTGTCAAAGAAGCACCCCACACCATCCCCGTTGATGTAGACGGCTAACCAGTGTTCACCGGGGAGATCCGAACTGTGCGTGTTGATGATTAGAGATGAAGGTAATTTTTGTACAGGTCTATCTGGTAACTGATCACTGGCTAGCACACCAAGAAAATGCGTATGTGCGGAAATGTGATCCATCACGGCCGTGAGTTGAACAGTATTCATGGTGTTAATAGTAATCCACCAAAATCTGTCTACGGTTGGACACTTCAATGATGCTATCAAATATAGCGTAAACTATCAAATTGATAGTGTGCGGGAGTGGTTGCCTGAAACGTGTTTCCAGTCTTATATTTCCGGACTTAATTAAAGATAGATGTCGACCGCATTCTTCGTCGGGTGTGAGGTTAAATGCGTAGAGTGTGTACCCGTTCAAAAAATCCTCTCTGTCAATGGCTAATGCATGATTTTTCAGATGTCTTCCGGAGGCTAGAGCTAACTGGTAAAACTCACGCACGGCAGCCCCCGCCCGATACTCGGGTTGAAGCGGTTTAGCAGGAAATTGCTGTCCGTCTACGTAGACGGCTAAAAATTCTAAATCATAATGTTTGAATGCAAAGGGGTTCTTGTCGTAAGCACCAGTAAACGCGTCATTGTCAACCATACCTATTACGATAGATTTGGGTAGCGTTCCTAAAAATAAATTTTCTTGGTTAGAAACGCGTGTCCCAGCAGGTATGGAGAAATTTTTTACATGCACTCTGTCAATAGGATATTTCGCCGTTGCGGTAAGTAGTGCCTGAGCGTGACCCAATCTTATGGCTGGGGAGACAGACACTTTTTTAACAAATAAGGATGCCGTATGAACGTTTACTTTGTAGGCCACGTTGTCATTGCGCATCAGACAGAATTCGTCCTTTGATCGGGTCAATCGTATTTTAATATCCACACCGTTTAACATCAGCTTTTCTTGAAAGAATATATCGCTATGGATCGGTGTCAACAGCTCCACCACGTTGCTGGCGTTTGTAAATGCGGCTCTTTTTGTCAGTCCATGATTTTCGCCACCAGGGTCTGTCACGTCCATATGCCCCGCTGTATCTTTGTAAAAGAGTCCGGCGGAGAAAACTGATTCTAGGGTGTGTCGATCATAGTTGGTCAAACATTCTATGATACTACGATACGGATATGTGTTTGAACTCTGCGAGATCAACCTATCGCCTAAGGACACGTCGACCTGAGAAAAAATGGTAGCCCCGGGGTAGTTTATCAAACCGACGGGTGCTCCGTCAGCTATGTCTGTTCCGTCGGGTCTTGTAATTTTGAGTCGTATGTACAGTAGCGTGTTGTTCAGATCGATATAGTCTTCGCCATTTCCCGCGATGAAAAATTCCAAAGGTGCGGTGTCGGATATGGCCGAAATCGGCGGCACTTCTACATATGTATTTTTTTCTATCGTCGTCTGCGTCAAGGGGACGGTGAACAAATCCAGTTCTGACTTAATGCACTCTTCCGACTTATCGTGTATTAGCGACATGCTTAAAAGATAGTGTTAAATGTCCTACCAACCGACACGAGACCGCGGTGTTTACCTCTCGCCTTTCTTTTTGACACTGGCACTTTCTTACGTGTTCCTTTGTTTTTCTTTGCACGAGAGTGCGACCTCTTACCGGGTGGTCTTTTCTCAGATTTGCGGGGCATCACCAACAGACCGGAACCATCCTGGTCGGCTGTGTTGTTTACCCGGTTCAAGACATTACCGACCACTTCACTCACAATGTTTTTAGCGGCGGTCTTAAGATGCGGTTTAGCAATGCTGAACCCTTTTTTAAGTAGGGGCGCTGCCAATCGAAAAAGGCCTCGAAAAATACCACCAATTCCCGCACCATACATAGTAGGGGTACCCGCATAGCCGGGCAACAGGCCCCCGGCCTGATTTTGGTAATAAACGACATAACGCTGTAGATCATGATCGTAAGGGTTAAACGGTTTCATCGTTTTAAAATCTGAGCGCACGTTTCACAGGTCTGAAATGAAGCTTTGCAACCACTTTACCGTACCTAAAAGCCACTTTCTCGTCTTGATCGGTCTTTACTTCTATAGCGACGTCGTTGATGTGTGATTTAGACACAGGTACGTAGTGTGCCTTCTCGTATCTAATAGTGACTATCTCGTTGCTATTCCCCGATATATGTACGCATCTCAACAGCGGGACGAAATAGTCACCCACAACTTGATGCTGGATGATGTCGGTGTAGACAAAAAGAGTGTAGAAGCCGCCGTATATGTCTGCGGGGTGCGGCGCGTAAACCTTTTCCAGCTGTCTTTCCGGCGACTCGGGGGCATCGGCCGAGTCGAGAACACCTGACGTATTTAACCCTAAAATGATCGCGAGTTTTCCATAGAATTTTAGTGCTATGTTACGCCTTGTCTGCATGTAAATTTTGTTTTGCACGGCGTCATAATTACACTTTACATGGTGCTTCACTAGGTGCGCATTAATCTCCTCCACGACAGCCGGTATGTTCGGGTAATGCCCTAGGCGCAGCTTGTATCCGCTTGTCCCTTTATGTGTTTTATCAATGAGGACAAAAGTACCATCTTTCTCGCTAAAAGTATCCCACGTTCTTGGATACTGGAATTCGATTAAACCTACCTCCCAATCGCCTTTTAGTATTACGGGCCTGGCTAGTTTGGTTCTGTACCTGGATATTTCGTTGTCAGGATACACCGACCGAGAGGAATTGCAAGGTAACAATATGTAAAACCCATCATCACCCATGGTCTGTGTCGCCGGCAAATGAAACGATGCATAGGAAAACACGTTTTAAAAGCGATTCTAAAAGTCAACCACATCTTCTTCAGGAACCCAGCTGTTGAACTTAGAAGGCCATCCAAGCCATTTTACCAGAACTATGCTCTTTTGTCCCCGCTTCTTTCTTTCTAAAATCCTCTCTACTTTGAAACATTTATCCTTACCAACCTTTATTTTTTGCAACTCTTCTTCATAAAAACATCCTTCTATATTATCGCCGTCATAATCTTTCAGTTTGTAGACGGGCGGCGTCCGTGGAATGCACTCGGCTACGGTGAAAAATTCGTGTGTGAAGTTTTGCTCGTACCCCTTTGTAAAGGGCCCTCTCACTTTGGAAACCCTCACCACATCTCCGGTCTTGTATTTAAATACGACGCTCTTGTCCTCAGCATCTTTCACACCGTACAGAGTCTTAAATACGTTATTTTCGTTTTCTCTGCTGACCTCGACAGGTCTCATCTTAATGCTCCGATGATAACTGTTGTTGTAGGAGGTGATTAAATCTTGTAAAACCTCTATATATCGCTTAGAGTTGACGGCCGTGAGATATCTCCACATTCTACCCTTAATCGTTCTGTTAAAACGTTCAACGACGCTAGCTTTCAACTCACTGCCTGTGGCGAAATGGTGAATCCCGTATTTGGTCATTACGTCTTGAAAATGTGTGTTAAAAAATTCTTTTCCTCGGTCCGTCTGCAACTTTTGCGGGACTCTGCCTTCCCTCAGTATGGATTCGAACTCCCTCGCTACCTCCGACCCCGTCTTGTTTTTTAAAACACGCGCCCATGCGTATTTACTGAACACATCTATACAAGTCAGCATAAATTTGAAGCCGTCATTTTCCTTCGAGTACGCCGTCATATCCACTAAGTCGGCTTGAAACTGAACGTCAACACCGTGCACTATCACTCTATTCCTCTTATAGTTAATACGTACAGGTTTGTGAAGTGTATATGCATCTTCTCCTGCTAACCAATCAGACACTTGTTTGTCAGAGATACGTACGCCGGTGTCACTAAACACAGCTTCTTTTAGACGTCTTTTGCCACCAAAAGAACCGGCGTTAGCGGGTGTATAGTAAACAGATTTTAATAGTTCTGTCATGATGCCTAGTGACCGAATACCGGACCAAATAATGATGTGAAATGTATTGTTTCAAACCTTTTATTTTCAACAGAATACATACTCATAAAGAATACAAGGGGAGTGGTAATCAGAAAGCGGGGTGGGTATTTCAGAAAGTGGGTTTAGTGAAAACTCAGAGTTAGATCTCTGAGTGAACTAACTCTGAGTTTTCACTAAACCCCTTTCTGAAATACGCCCCCTGGTGTTGTACACATTTAATACACTTATAAACAGATCATTACACTCATCATTCAACTACTTTACACATTTACTATTCAACAAGAATACAAACTCACAAAGTATCAAGCTGGTGTAAAAATGTGACGCATGCATCGACGTTTCTCTCAAGCAGAAAATCAACTAATATTTGAACTACTTTACACACATTTACTGATTCACTTTTTTCCAGTTTCGTTACAAAAACATCTATGACGTATGTACAAATACAAATAATGAGGCCGGTGTCGAGACCCCTTTGGCACGAGTCCATACGATCTAAAAGAGCCTTTACAACCGTGTGACATGGTTTGGTAGCGCTTGCACGCATGTGCAACAGATCATGCCACTGGTCGGATGCATTCCTGACTAAGGCCATTTGGGTTTTCAAGTTATTCAAACGATGAACGTCAACCGTTTGTACAGCGTTAAAATTGTCAACCTCGGTAGCTATCATGTTATACAACAAAGCTCTTAATTCAATTTTCACACGATATTTTACAATTTCATGTGACACACTCTGCCAGACCCTGCCACAGACACCCCCCATGTTGCAGCGAGTCACCCGCTTCTCCCCCGCCAACAGTCCACCGCGTCAACAACAGCTTTTTCACAATGTGGAACGACAAGTTTTTCCCTGATTTCCCGCAGTTTCTCACATATGTACGGTTCTTCTTCCAGTTCGTAGACGATAGCCTCCACGGATCCGCGAATTTTTTGTGGATTTGAACGTAGCCCGTTTGCGTCCAGAAGACGCTCGATGGCTGGTGACAACTCCGGTTTAAAAAGTTGCCGTTTTATTTCCTCGATGTGTGTTTGAAAAAAGTAGGGGTCGGGTTCAAAGAGGCATGAATGCCGTAGTTGGCTCGGATGATCCACTTCACACCCCAGGCAAACATCACGCAGCTTGACATGTATGATCTGTTCGAGTATGGCCCCCACAACGGCCTTTATGAGTTTAAATCCCTGCGGGGGAATACATCCATCCACCTCCTCGACAGAGGGTGGATGTGCGGCCATAGTCTCCATGTCCTGTGGAAAAGACCAGGCAGATAGTGTTTCCGTGGTCTCGGCCGTCGGTAAGTAAGTCCGATACGTCTTCCCTAGATTCTCGCAAACTGTGTCAAGCCAATTGTTGTCTTCAGGCATTGCGGTGTCATTTACCAGCGACATGTTTAGTCCGCGTGTCAAGTGTTTGAGATGGTGACTGTCTGGGGCGTGCCAACCTTTTTAATGCTTGTAGAGAATGGGTGGTGATTCCGAATGGACCATCCCACAGTCACACTCGCTGTCGGACCCCCAAGCCTGAAAAAGATTTACTTTGATGTCTTGGTATCTGTCCAACGCCTCGCACCATTTAAACAAACCGTCTATCTTCTTGAAAACCGCGTGTAGAGCGGTCATGTCCTTCCAAAGAAATATCACTTTCAGGCCGTGCACGATCCGCTCAATATCTATATGTTCACCCCCTTTCATAATCGTGTATTCGCTACAGCACATATAAATGTAATCATCAGGATCTTTTTCATGACGATTAGCGAATATGTAGTAGCTTAGGTTCGGTGTGACGCTATTCCACACCGCGCTGTAGATACGATCCAGACCAGGGACTTCAAGGTCTCTCCACACTTTGTTTCTAAACAAACGCCAGTCTTTCGCAGGGAATGATATGTGTGTCGTGTCCTCCCGTAAATGTCCCCCCAGATTCGATAGTGTACAGCTTCACCGAACGTGCGACTTTGTCAAACACATACCCGCCAACACGGCCGTCAGACAACGGCCATTCGTATTCCAACTTTTCCTTCTCATTCTGAAGAAAATGAATTAAACTCTCAGATCTCTTCTTCTTTCTTGGTGCTAATGCGTTTTCGTCGTTAGCATAAGTAGCGGTAATTGTGCTGAGAGGGACTCTCTTTACACTATTTGTCGCTGTAGATGGAAACATGTTTAATCAGATCACGAGATAGACTTTGTCGTGTACACAAACATGTGAACGGAACGATCACCCCCGGTCAAACACGTTTATATTCAACAACGCCAACCAACACGTATCCTGACTACCCTCTTGTCAACCACAATTCCACCCCTGTCACACAACACCCCCGTAACCATAGAAGAGTTTTTTCACACATCTGTCTGTCAATCATTACATACCCCTGACAGGACGGGAAAGGCAGTAGGGGGGACGGATGAGTCATCAAGTATTGGAGACTATCTTGGCCAACATAATGAATCAACGATGTAACCCCCCACACGTCCTAACTACCCTCTTGTCAACCACAATTCCACCCCTGTCACACAACACCCCCGTAACCATAGAAGAGTTTTTTCACACATCGGCCTGTCAATCATACACGGGCCGCTGACAGGGCGGAAAAGGAGGGAGCGAGGGAGGGAGGGAGGGGTCATCAATCATCAGAGGTCATCAATCATTTTGATTGACAGTTTGACAGAAAGTGTAGGATATATACTACTCATGTAAACCTTTGTCATTACCTGCACATTGATGCTGTGAAAAGATTTCCTATTCACATAATCTCCATCGTTCACACTTGGAGCTTTTATAGGAATCTGTGTTCCATCCACACAGCCAATTACATTTGGAAATCCTGAAATGTTAGATAATAATTATTCATTGTTCAAAGAGCTTAGTACCTAAACCCTTCATAAAGATTTTTACATAAGATTAACCAATCTGTAATTCTGTAGAATTCCTCTTTGATTACCCTTGCTGCTTTATGTCCCTGGAAAACAACAAAAATGTGCAGAAAGTGCTTCAGTGCATTGTACACTTTCTGGATGGCTCTGCACACTGTTGCTTTCCTGATGTGTCCAGCATCTCCAATGTTATACAGAGAGTTGCCATTGGCAAAAAAATGAAGGGCAATGCACAGATTTTGTAAGTATGTGAGCTCAAATCCACGATGAGTGATGTTAGAGATGTGATGTTTTAGAAGGTTGTTGAGGTAGATTGGACTGTGACAAAAAATGGTAACGCTCCCAAAGACACCTCTGAAAATGACAAGATATCAAAACGTGTCAGTGAGTACAGTTTCCTACACCATCAAAAGGCATTTGGAAAAGGAGGAAACACTGACTCTGACGTGGAGGAGTCAGAGTTTCTGACGTGGGGCTCTGACGTGGGGCTCTTTTGCTGGATCCAGGGTTGGTGACTTGCATGGAGTGACTGGCACCCTGAACAAAAAGGGCTACCACTGCATTTTGCAGCGCCATGCAATACCCTCTGGTCTACACCTAGTTGGTCAGGGGTTCATCCTACAACAAGATCATGACCCGAAATATACCTTCACCCTATGTCAGAACTGCCTTAGAAGAAAAGAACAAGATGGTAGGCTTCAAATCATGGAATGGCCAGCACAGTCTCTAGACATAAACCCTGTCGAGCTGGTTTGAGATGAAGTGGACAGAAGGGTGAAGGCAAAGCAACCAACAAGTGCAACACATTTGTGGGAACTTCTGCAACATTGTTGGAAAGAATTTTCAGAACAATATTTGAGTTCCATTATCGAATGATTGCCAAGAGTGTGTTCAGCTGTTATATCTGCAAAATGTGGCTACTTTGATGTGTCAAAAAATTTAGATAAATGTGTTAAACAGAACGATTCCATGACTTCTTTTTTAACTGTTCTTGTTCTACGCTTCAATTTCAGAGTACACTGAGACATTAAACTGTATAAATTTCAATAAAAACTGGAAAAATGGAGGTGCTCTAAAACTTTTTGATCGACAATTACCCTATAGGACTTTTCAGTTAACAGTGAAGTTCCATAACGTTAGTATGGAATTCTAGAAGGACAGGGGGAAAAAACTCACTCTCCAGGGCAAGGAAAAGAACTCACCCCTCAAAGGGTTAGAATTTGGACAGAGGCAGCGTGGACTGAAATTATCGTTTGGCTTTAGCCAAGCACACACAAATCCTGATATAAGAAAAGTAGTACAAAATTATTCATCAGTCCATACTAGTACTTCATTTGCTCCAAAGTGTATATTTGGGCTCAAATGCTCTATCAGTTATCACTTACTTTACATTCACTTGACTTGCGAGCCGTCTCCAAACAGAAGGGCATAAATATCACTTTCAGGACCCTCAAGACATATATTTTTTCTGTTACGGCTTGTTCATGAAAGTACATACTATTTAGTGACTAGTAATGTTTACTGTCTAATTTCATTCTGTGGCCTTTAGCCAATATCTTCTCAGGTGTTCTACTTATCCTTCCTATTACTGTGAGCTTTGAATTAAAACTATTGCTCTTTTTTTGGAATCAGGTTTTCTTTATTTGGTATCTGCTATCATTGTATTTTGTCCTTTTCTCTCTTACTGTAGAGTTACTTGGAATGTCTTAAATCCTTCTCCTACGTGACAGCCAGTTTCATCAGAGGATTTGGAGATTCACATACCTCTGTCATCAACATGTGAACTGGCCTTGGTCTGCTTACCAAGCGAATAGTTGTGTTCAGGTGTGGTCATAAGAAGAGACACAAATAAAAAATGAATCTGAATTGAAGCAATATCAGCTTGTTACATAATGCACTCTTTATTTCATTTTTTTTACAACCATTTATGACAAGTCATGCAGCAAAGGTTAAGCTCATATCTTGACCCACACCAGTTCAAAACTGTCTTTGACCTAGGATGGTCATGGTAAGAATTAGGGATGGTAAGAATTTACGTAGTCGAACCCCAGCTTCGGTGCCTCGGCATCAAACGTCCCATCACTAGTTCTCTGTGTGGAATTGTGTCTCGTGTTGTGTTGTGTTATGTTAATGTGTTAACCTGTCCTGAAGCCTGAAAGTTCCAAAACGTCTTGCATACCATGTTCTGTCGAGATAAAATGGTGACTAACCTGCACATGCATCCAGTCTCTTCAAGAAATTGTGACAGTAACGGGCTTTTGATGTACTCAGGTCTTCAAAAAATATAAGTTTTGAAGACTGCAAGATGAATAAAGTAGGCCTATTGCATTAGTAAAACATGACCATTTGAGTGGTTGCACTTTCTATCTTAACATTACCGTTATAGACTGAAACCAATCAAACTCTTCTTTATCTTAAAACTCAACAGCAACAAACAAAACACAGTGGCATACGACTGACCATGCCAAATAAAGCAAATGACAACTGTTGAGAACAGCAGTTTTTTGGAGTATAATTTCTTTATATATGTAGTGACGTACACAGTGATACAGAGATGGGTGGATCCACCTCTGTTTGTTTGTGTTGCTAAGTGACTTATTGCCACCGTTATTTCTTGCAGTTCAAGGAGGTGGGTCTATCAGCTATCTTCCTGGTTTACTTTGGACCTTCAACCCCATTTTATCTAGAATTTAATATGGAAATAAGGTTGAGTTCAAATACAAATTAGACGTTAATGTCTATTTTAATGAAATATATTATGTATTGTAATATTTCTTCACATCTTCTTGTATTTTTTCATAAAAAGAACTGTCATTTCCACCACACTATACAAAATAGAATTTTGGGATCATGGGTTTGGGTTTGTATACTTGGTAACCATAGCAACAGCCACTCAACAGGGAAACACATGTGTTGCTGCCTTAGAAAGACACTCGCGCGGCAGCTCCTTCTTTGCAGGTAACTTTTTAATAAAGGCCCAGTTTGACATCAACAAGTTTTCTTTTTAACATATTTCCTCCTCGCCTTTACCATTCTTGTTATGTTTTTTTTTTATCCCGGCCACTACTAATGTCGTCACACAAACTTAAAGATTTTAAAGTGACCGTACCTTATTTAATGGCATTAATAAAACGTTCAGCTCAAACATATAAAATAATAAGAAATTAAACAAAAATTTTTAAAACGTTTCCTTTTCAGTTTAAGGTTTACATTTCTTCTAAGTCTGTAATGCATGTTTTTAAAGGGCACAACACCCTCCCCCACAAAAAAAAAAATGTTGACAAAACATTTTTAAGCTTCAGTACAACTTATACTTATCTGAAGATTAAACTACAAAACTTTCATACACTGTGACACAAGCATTCTTCTACAGTTTTAGAGTACTTACACATTTTTCCACATTACAACAGCATAAACAGGACATATAGGAATACCACTATACTTTTCCTGCAGAGGTGTATAATCTTAACTTATGGTACATTGGTGGGTCTCCCAAGTCCATTAAGATACCTATGGCTAACTACCATTCCACCTCTCTTAATGTACATCAACATAATAAACGCTTTGAGTTGTAACAACATCTACTGCAGAAGACTGTCGACTGTCCACTTCTGCCAATAAACTTAGTGTTGTCCTAAATGTACTCTTACTGTAATCTTGTACATGTTCCACAGTCCTTTCACTTGACCAATCTTACTTCCAACAGGTAACAACAGTTTTTTCTTGAACACGTGTTTAATTTAACTAACATAACTAATTCTTTCTCCTTTCTCCCAGGTGATACTCTTTCTACATTCAAAACTGCACATTATTTCACAGGTCTGTGTGTCGGTTGCCCCAGCTCATCATATGTATAAATGATTCTGGGTTGGCGAACCCTTGTAGACCTTCGGCTTTTCTCCTGTTCATCATGTTCATCTTCTGATTCTGTCTCCACTGACTGACCTCCTTTTGATTCATTCCCCTGCTTGGCCTCCTCTATTCATCCTGAGCGTACTCTTCAGCTGCATCCTCTTCAGATACTACCTCCGCTTCTTCAGGATCTTCTCTCACTGCAGGTATGAATGTAGGTTCCTGAGGGTGGGGACTATTCTTGTTCCTTAGTCCCTGTTTCCACAGGGTATACTCTTCTTCACTTGAACTGTCAGAGGTTCCCAGGTGCACATGAGTTTTAGGTTGTCTCTTTCTCACTGTTTTTCTTAAGTTTTCCCTTGATTCCTTCTTCTGAGATCACACGCCCCACATAACATATTTCCCTCTTGAAGAAATCACACTTCTTGGCTCTCAGTTTAATCCTGTTTTGTTTTTGTCTCTGCAGCACTTTCCTGACATTTTCAACATGTTGGTCAAAGTCTTTACTAAATACTAGGACGTTGTCAAGGTAAGGAACACACATCTCATCCCGCAGGTCACCGAGACATCCCTCCATGTAGCGCTGGAATGCCGCAGGTGCGTTGGTGAGGCCAAAAGGGATCCTCCCCATTCATACAATCCCCAGGGTGTGATGAACGCGGTACATGCTCTGCTGTCCTCACTGACAAAGCCCTGATGATATGCCCTCCCCTGGTCAAGGACTGTGAGCCAGGAGTTACCACCAAGATTCTCCAGTATTTCCTGTATCCTTGGAATGGGGTGACGGTCGAGTAGTGTCTTCTGATTTAACTGTCGGTAATCCACGCATAGACGCAGCCCACCATCCTTCTTCCTAACGCACACAATAGGCGACGAGTAAGAAGAGCATGATTTCTGTATCCACCCTCGACTCAACATATCCTGGATGTGGTTCTTCACTTCCTGATATAATGGTCGGGGGATGGCATTGTATGACTTCTTTACTGGTATGTTGTCCTTCAAACGGATTTCCATTTGCAAATCTGGAATGCACCCAGTGTCCCACTCATCCCTTGCAAACACATCACATTCTTCTCGCAACATTTTACGAACTTTCTCTTGCTGATCAACGGATAGGTGACTAAGATCAACTGGTGGACCCCAACTAATTGGTTTAATTTCTTTTTGTTCATCCATTGCGTTTGAATTTGTCTCTGACCCCTCCTGTTTCTGTCTTTCAGGTACAGATTTTGTCTCAACCGGATGGACGACATCGACTACATGTAACCGCCCAAGTACTGTTCTGTTCTGGAGTGTGATGCCATTTTTCTGTTGTGTTTCCTATTGTTACTGTGATAACAGCAGTATCGTCATGTGGAAGTTGTACTATTTGCTCTGGAACCTCCACACCAACAGGCCATGGTGTATTCTGATTTGGTTCCAGCATCACATGAACTCCTCTAAGTAGCCTCCTGTTCAACCCACCACAGCTCACTTCCGCCCTAACGTGCTTTGGAATGATAACATCGTGACGTCCCACCCTGGCAATGTGACTATCAGTGTCGCGTCTCTTCAGCACTGTAAAGACAGCTCTAGCCTTCTTAGATCCCACATCTAATGCTGAGCTTAAACAGCGGACAAACTGCGTGGAGGATCCTACTTTCACTGTTGCTAAATCACCTTGTGCTAACTCTTCAATCACATTAAATCCTATGATTGGCCTCTCGAAAGAACTGGTGCTCACCAGCATCGGCACTAATAGCTGTCTGTTAGTGTTGTCTAGCAGATCAAATTCAACCTCTATCCAACCCTCATAGGATACACTGTCTCATTGGCTGCTGTAAGATTCAGCCCTCCCTCATCAAGAAGTTCTCTAACAGGTCTAATCTCCACATGAGGTAAGTATTTCTCTCTCCAGCTACGACTAACAATTGACACCTGTGAACCTGTGTCCCATAGTACGGATGTTTTGACCCCGCCGAGACAACACTGGACTAGGCATCTAGGTCCCACCAGTTTTGCTGCCTTCTCTTGTTTTCTTGAAAGTGGCAACCTACTCTCTGTAAGTAAAGCTGAATTTATTTCAGTATGAGTTACTTCAGTTTTGTTTATTTCAGAATCCTCTCTTCGTTTGTGACAGCCTGCAGCCCAATGTTCAGTACTACCACACTTGTAACAGTGCAGACATCTAGCACCAGAATTGGACTCTTCACACTGCCGACAATGTCGTGGTCTACGTTTTACACCATCAGTGTCTTTTACTTTTACAGGTGGGTGTCTTGTGTCTTCGCATACCTTGTCAGCTCTGCTCATTTGTGTGAGTTTCGCTACCTGGGTTGTGAGACTTTGTAAAGCTTCACAGATAGCTTGGTTTCCAGCATCAAGTTTCTCAATAAGGGTGTTTGGCTTAGATGTATTAGCTTTTCTCTTTTTGAGATGACTGACCTGCTCTTTGTCAACTTTCTCCTCTTCATGGACAGTGGCTACTTTCACCTCTTTTCTTCTGGTGGCTAACAGCTTGTTTTTTTCTTTCTGTTTCCAGGTTGTAGACGACACTCATCTTCTCCAGTAAGGTCTCATCACCGACACTTGGATCCTGTAAGTAGATTTTTGGATCTGTACGAATTGTATCATCTTGGAGACCTGTCATCACTGTCTGCAAAAACTGTTTCTGAATTAGCTCAGTGTTGTACTTCAGTCCGTCTTTAGCACTTTCAGAGGCCAAAAGAACTTTTTGTCGGAGATCCATTGCACGCACTAAAAATTCAACTGGGGATTCTTTAGGTTCTTGTGCTGCTCGTGTCAATGAGTGGTACAACTCAGTTGCATCTTTCTCATGGTAGTGAGTTCTCAGTATTTGTCTCTATGAGCTTAATGTCAAGTCATGTCTGCTTTCAAGGAAACTTTTCAATTTCATACCCGGAGATATAGCTTGAATAACTGCATCAACAATTTCACTTTCTTCATAGCCCTTTTTTAGCGCTCTCTGGATCTGTCTCTCTAAGCTGTTGAAATTTAGCTTATCTTTCTGGTTAATATCTCCAATCTGACCCTGAATCTTCAAATCTCTTCGGTACACGGGAGGCATATTTTCACACCTTAATGCATTGACGTGTACTGCTTCTGACTCAAACGCACTCTCTGCATGATTAGGAGAAAAGTAGGGAGTGAAGTGCCATCAGTCACCACCAGAGGTCGAACACCAGCTGTGTCAGGCTGCCCGTCCTCTCTAAGATCAGATACAGATGCACGAACTTTGCTCTTTGAAACTTTTAAGATTCCCTCAATTCGGTCATTTGTAGCCAAAAGCACTGAAAGTCCCTCATCTTCCAAGCTAGTTACATAATCCCCTTCTAAATGCGCTAGAATTGCTCTCCTCAGTAAGCAAGATGACTTACGTATGTCGTCAGTAATTTCCAAGTTCAGTTTGTTACGTAGCTTGCTCAGTTCGCTCAGAGATAAGCCAGGCAATTTTTTCTCAATTTCGTTTACAACAGATTCCCATTCACTGCGTGAAAAGAGGTGTATCCAGACTGGAATACTCCTGTATATTTCCGGATACTCCACAGATAATCGGCTGTATCCGGCAGTTTGCAGCTCTGTTACACGGCAAGGAATACTCCTGAATATGTACCAGGTTTGGGAGTCTGCCTAGAGCCCTTAGTTGCCATGGTGAATAATCCCTCGGGGGTGCTTGCAAGGGAACATTTGCACTTCACACCTTGGGCCACCAGGTTTCCTGCAATTGGTCAAACGTCTTACTTTGGATTGGTGGAGCAATGCCTCGCCCCTCCTCTAAAACCCTTCCCCATTGGTCCATTGCGTGTCCCCAGACATGATTTCATATGGTTTATATTATTAAGATTATTATTGTTATTATTATTGGTGGTGTTGTTTTATGCTCATAGGTAGATTGTATAGATAGTCTGGCAAACAAATGAATTACACAAATTTTATTATAAATAAAGAAAATACAGTATAATATAAATTATAAGGCACATAAATTGACAATTATACACACACACACATACATACATACATACACACACACACACACACACATCAATGTACAACATATAACAAAATAGAATACATATACTGTATATATACTGTAATATCATAGTATATAATATAAATGCTTTTTGGGAGCATAAATGAAACTCTGTGCCAGGCAGGAGGACCCACGCTGGCCTTCCATCCAAGATGGCGTCCTCCTCTTCAGAAATGATATCTACTGATGTGGTCCCCCATATGGCAGCCTCTTCCTCAGTTTAAAGAACACTAGCTCTGGCCTTGTGCTGCTGCACAACACAGTGAAAACAGAAATTAGATTGCTGAAAACAGCAAAAGTAGAAAAAGTCTAAGAACTACTGGGGAAATGATGTTTTGAACTACTCTTCTCCTGCTTTGCCTCGTTCGAGTGGCGATCCTGCCCCCCTTTGTTCTCTAGATTCTCTTCTTGGTTCACCCTGTAACTCTTTCGAATAGTCTCAATAGGTCTTGCAGGACGCTATAGAGAAAGAAAAGTGGAGAAGAAAGGAAGATTGATTAAAAGTTTGTTTAGAATTCCAGGCACTGCTATGAAACAATTGCGACGATATAGTCTACCAACAAAACACGTTGTCTTACCTTGTCCGTGGATCATATCTGTGCGTGTTGTTTTCAGCATTATGCGTTCTCTCCACAGCTTCCGGTAGAAGCAAAATTAGTACAAGAGTTAAATTCAACCACATTAGGGGATAAAGCAGATAAAGAAATGTGAACGTATCAGAGTGTGCGGCAGTCAAAGACAAAAGGCAGAAAGTCACAGAAATAAACCTACCGAAACAGAGTTATTTTCCGCTCCTCTTCTTTTTTTGGGCAGACTCCTTTTGCGCCTCTTTGATGGGACTCTATCCTGTCCAACCGCCAAATAACGTTCTCCATGAACGTTTACTGCTGTACAGACATCTTAAAATGCATTTAACGGGGACACCAGTTGTTTGTTTTCGTTCGGACTTGGCGTTGGAAAAATTGGATATTCCCGGCGCACGAGTAGCCTCTCCGCTCCGCTGTCCATTCGAAAACTCAGGTGTTCTTTTGAAAGCAATCTTCAAAATGCACACTATCGACAGAATACAGAGTACAACTTCTGTAATTCTTCAGTGACTTGCTTCTCCTATGTTCAGGTAACCCCTTCCCTAAAGCAAATTTCACACTGCAGTTTCACACAATGCTATTGGTTACTGTCACTCTACGCCTTGCACGCACAGAAAAGTGATTGGACAGGACTCAACCTTAAACTCTAAGTGGGTGGTTTGAAAATGGGGTGCGTCCTCGTACTGAGGAGAAACATTCCAAACAAACATGTCAGGGAAAACAGGGGACTCAGTTGCAGACTCGCTGATGAATGAATAAGATGTTTATTGTGCCAGGCAGAAGTCTTTCAATACACTTGGCAGAAAACGGAATCCAAAAAACAAGCAGAGGTCGTACCACAGAGCAGTCAGACAATCCAAAACAGCAGACAAGGGCAAAATACAGAGACAGGTAAAAGGTTCAAAACCCAGGTACAGGGCAAGGCAGGCAGGCAGAAGAGGCAAAATCCAACAGGCACTACTGTCTGACACTACTTCCGTGGGTAAACCATGAAGCCTGAAAACATGATGAATAAGAAGGGTGGCGGTCTCCTTGGCGGAGAATAGCTTGGAGAGAGAAATCAGATGCACAGATTTAGAAAAACAGTCCACGATTGTTAATATGGTGTTGTTACCATCAGACTGAGGCAATCCAGTCACAAAGTCCAGTGCTATGTGAAGTTAAACTGGTCAAAAAAGAGAGACCAGCGGGCCTGGCGGGAATTGAGACGTCTTGCAGACCTTATGTATTCAAGGTTCTTATGATCCATCCAAACCAGGAAAGGAGTACTCGTCCCCTCGAGCCAATGCCTCCATTCCTCCAGAGCAAGTTTGACAGCAAGTAACTCCCGGTCTCTGATGTCGTAATTGCTCTCTGTGTGAGTTAATCTGTGGGAGTAAAAGGCACAGGGGTGTAGTTTACCATCCTTGGGGGAAAACTGGGACAGAACGGCACCCACTCCCACATCAAATGCGTCAGTCTCCACAATGAATTGGCGGGCAGGATCAGGCTGGATGAGGATGGGGGCCCGAGGTGAACCGCATCTTCAACTCAGAATGCCCTCTCGGCAGCTGGGTTCCAACAAAATCTCAGTTTGGTCGAAGTCAGGGAGGTGAGGGGAGCTGCCAGGGTACTGAAGCTGCGAATGAAGCGGCGATAAAAATTGGCAAACCCTAAAAACCGTTGCACATCACGACGGGATGTGGGCTGAGGCCAATCGTCTACCGCCTTGATCTTTTGCTGATCCATCTGAACCCCTCCTGCCGTGATCACATAGCCCAGGAAAGATATGGTACTCTTGTGGAATTCACACTTCTCTGCCTTCACAAATAACTGATTCTCTAAGACCCGCTGGAGCACCCGTCGGACATGTTGGATGTGTTCCGGAAGCGATCGGGAAAATATTAAGATGTCATCCAGGTAGACAAAGACAAAGATTTAATATATCCCTAAGGATGTCATTAACAAAAGATTGGAAGACAGCAGGGGCGTTAGTGAGACCAAACGGCATGACCAAATACTCATAGTGGCCTGATGGTGTATTGAAGGCAGTCTTCCACTCATCTCCCTCCCTTATGCGGACCAAATGGTAGGCGTTACGGAGATCAAGCTTGGGGAAGACTGTGGCACCTTGCAGCAGCTCAAGAGCAGATGACATCAGGGGTAGCGGGTAGCGGTTCTTCACAGTGATATCATTGAGGCCTCTGTAATCAATGCAGGGACGGAGAGACCCATCCTTCTTGCCGACAAAGAAGAAACCCGCCCCTGCTGGGGAAGAAGGGCGAATTATGCCAGCTGCTAGGGAGTCCTGTATGTTCCCGTTCATGGCCTCCATCTCTGGTGGTGACAGGGAGTACAAGCGGCCTCTGGGTGGTGAAGTCCCTGGAGGGAGCTCTATGACGCAATCATATGGACGGTGAGGCGGCAGAGAAGTGGCTCGTGCTTTGCTAAATACCACGCTGAGGTCCTGATATTCATGGGGACCTGAGGACAGGTCAGGGTGCTCCTCTGGAGACGAGAGAACCGGGGTTGAAGGAGCCTGAGCAGCACGGAGGCAGTGATTCGAACAGAAGGAGGGCCATTCTAAAACCTTATTGTGGGACCAGTCAATGTGGGGATTGTGCTGAGCAAGCCAGGGATGGCCTAAAACAGATGCCTGGGGTGAATCAAATGAAATACAATGTTCTCCCAGTGATTGCCAGAAATGAGAAGCCTCACCGGAGCTGTTGTGTGAGTGATCCGAGCAAGCCTTAATCCCGTTAGTGCATTGGCCTCCACTGGGAACTGCAGCGGAGTGGAAGGGATGCCAAGTCGAGCGGCCAGACCTGCATTCATAAAGTTCCCCTCTGCCCCAGAGTCGATGAGTACTGAAATAATGTGTCTATGGCCGTCAGTGACAAGGTAAGCTGGTAAGAGAGTATGTGTGGTAGAGGGCTGAGAAAGCGGAGTATTGCTCACCTGTAATCCTGTGTTCAAAGGTGAGCGTTTTGCTTTTACTGGACAGGTGGACACAAAGTGGCCGGGCTGGCCACAGTACAAGCAGGAATTGGTGCTGATCCTCCTTTGTCTCTCTGAGACGGACAGACGGGCATTGTCGACCTGCATGGGTTCTGGAGTGACAGTCGATGGTGACAGATGACTTGGCGAAGACGACCCTGATTCAGGCTGGCGAGTGAACACATGAAACCTGGAGGGACCCCGTGCTCTGTCAGTAATCCACTCCTGACGATGTTGCTTCATGCAGTTGTCGATTCGTATGGCCAAATCTATCAGATCCTGAAAGCCAGTTGGCAGCTCACGGGTGGCTAGCTCATCCTTAATGGCCTCAGACAAACCATTCAGAAAGGCATCATATTGGGCTTCTGTATTCCAGTCAGTCGTGTTGGCAAGAGTGCGGAACTGGATAGCATATTCTGAAACTGAGGGGATTCCCTGCCGGATTCTCAGCAATTCTCTGGCGGCCTCTCTCCCATGCTGGGAGCAATCAAAAACCCTCCTCATCTCATCACAAAATGCCTGGTAGCTGTCACAGAATGGAGCCCGAGTCTCCCACACTGCCGTTCCCCACTCTCTTGCTCGACCAGACAGCAAAGTGATGACATATGCAATCCGGGCTCGATCAGTGGGAAAGGTGGTGGGCTGGAGCTCGAAAACCAGAGAGCACAGGGAGGAAGGACCTGCAGGTTCCTGGTTCGCCGTTGTATGACTCAGGCGGTGGCAGACGGGGCTCTCGGGCCGGCTGAGCTGGAGGGGTTTGCTGGGGGGCAGATGACGTTACTGGTGGTGAATGGCTAGACTTCAGTGCCAGCTGGATCTGTTGTAATTGGGAAGTCATGCTGGTCAGAGTGGCAGAGAAGGCCTCCATAGATTGGTTAATGCTGGCAAAATGGCCCTCATGTCTTCCCAACATTTCACCTTGTCGAGAGAGAGCCTCTCGAAGCTGGCTGGGGTCTGCTGAGTCCATTGTGGTCAGTTCGTGTTGTCAGGGAAAACAGGGGACTCAGTTGCAGACTCGCTGATGAATGAATAAGATGTTTATTGTGCCAGGCAGAAATCTTTCAATACACTTGGCAGAAAACGGAATCCAAAAAACAAGCAGAGGTCGTACCACAGAGCAGTCAGACAATCCAAAACAGCAGACAAAGGCAAAATACAGAGACAGGTAAAAGGTTCAAAACCCAGGTACAGGGCAAGGCAGGCAGGCAGAAGAGGCAAAATCCAACAGGCAAAAAAAAAAAAACAGGCAGAGGTCAAACACAGAAGGCAATCAGAATATGAAAAGGCTGGTACGACACACTGGGGAAAACGG